>NC_059471.1:89933378-90629723 GCF_018139145.2 Gymnogyps californianus
AACTGCTGATTTCAGCAGCGTCCTTTGAAGGAAGCGCGCAAGTACAGAGGGGCTGTGGGAGGAGGTATCCAGAAGGCCAGAAGAAGAGAGAGGAGAAAAGGAGTTGCAAAATGCCTGTGCATAAGCGTAACCACTGCCAGCATAAATTCGAGCGCAAAGTCCATCGCTTTGTTACAGAGAAAAGAGGGACCCAAGGGGTAACAAGCGCTGGCTGGTAGCAAAGACAAAGGGAGGGTGGGTGAAGAGCTAGCTGTTGAAGAGAACCAGCAGCTGGACTCCCTGCAACAGGGAAACGAGAACGTTACCGAGTAGACCTTGCAGGAAGAGCTGCAGCAATGCCGAGGGAGGGAAACGTCCCAGAGCGGGGAACTGTGCTACCTAAGACAACTGGTGTTGTGTTCTCTGTCTCGTATGGCGAGCACAGAGGTAGCAGGGAGTGGATGTTGCTCAGCTTTGGTTTGGCTGTGTTGGTGTGCTTGTCTGATCGCCTGTGCATATCTAAGAGGGAAAAGAGGCAACGTTATCTTTAAGCCCAACCGCCATGGCTGACAGAATGGCCACATAGGATGGCCAGAGGCTCTTTGGAGCACACGTTCCCCAACAAAGCCTTGCCCAGACACACACGGACAGAGGGTTTGTTCTAACAAGCTAGTTTATTGGCATCTTTGCGGTTGCTCTCACGGCGGTAACAGAGGTCTCTGCTGCAAGCCTCCTTGCAGCCGCATCTTCCGCTGGACCCTGGTTTTGCTGAATGCCCGGAAGCCAGCTGGGCCGCGGTCCTTACCGCATGCAGATCCGTTTCTATTGAAGAGCCTAAACTACGCAGGAAACAACTCCTAGCTACCTTATCTATGTCTACCAAGACTATCCTACTGTCCTACGCATCCGTGGGTACTCTTGGAGGTATTGCTCAGCTGGAGCTTGCAGGAGCAGGAGGGGGGCAGCACCGTCCCTTGGCAGTGGAGCGACTGGGGAAATAACAGCCAGGCTGCCCTCAGCAAGAGCTGCAACCAGCAGGCGGGTTGCCCACGTCGAGGCAGGGGCGGCTGCCAAGGTTGCGCAGGAAGCAGGAGCCCCGACTCCTCTTCCGCTCATCCTCAAGGTGTAGGAGGAATCAAAGCTGCTCCGTCTTGCACATGCACGCCAGCTCCACGCAGATGCAGGAGTGCCTCGCCGGCATCTTCCCCACGCTGCCCAGCTCCGGTAGAAGAAGTGATGATGGGCGGTCTCAGGGGCACGAGCAGCAGGCGGTCGATGATGTTGTCCCTGTGGGCGCTCAGGTCTTCGTAGGCGCTGCCCGCTCCCACGGCTGGATGCAGCCCCGTCAGAAAGGTGTTCTTGGGAAGGGCTTGGCAAGCGCAGTGGAGGTCCCCGCCTTATCCAGAGACTTATCTTGACCCAGAGTGTCATAAGGGTCTGGTTTGTCCTCCCAGTCATCCTCCTCTCCCTCCCGCTCCGCACTGCTGGAGCTTCCCTGCTGGCTGCCGCTGTTTGAGTCAGCGCTCCTCCACCTGGGCAGCCAGCAGAGCCCAAACAGTATGAGCAGGGTTTCGGCAGAGGCCCAAAACCACCAGTGCTGGCCAGCAGCGAGGAGCACGCCTTCCTGGAGGAGCCCGCGCGGCTCCTGGCTCCTCTGCTCCATCTCCTCCAGCAGCCAAGTCATCTCCCGACTCTGCTGCTCCTCATGCTGCCGCAGGAGGTCTTGCGTGGCCGCGTCTCTCCGCTCACCCACCCTCAGCGCGTATTGCACGATGCTCAGCACGGTCAGGATGTGGGTGATGCCCACAGCCATGGCCTGGAGGAGGAGGGAGAGAAGGGGCTCAGCGGGGCTGGCTGGGAGGGAGATGGCGGCTGGGGCAGCGGGGGCAGGAGACGCAGGGGCCCGGGGACGGGTGGGAGAGGGGACGAGGGAGCTCGGAGGCAGCAAGGGGAAGGTTGGTGAGCGCTGCGGGGATGAGGGCACATCCCCGCAGCCCCTCCCCGGCCACTCGCCGTGGCTGGCAGCCCCGGGCACCTCTGCGCCCAGCCCCGAGGGCGGCACCTGCCCTGCCCAAGGCGCTCCCCGCAGCGGCTGTGCCCTCGCCCCAGCCTTAGAAACCCCCCCGGGGGCTGGCGCTTCTGCCCCAGCCCTCGCCCAGCCCAGCCTTCCCCCCGCCTGCCCCACTCACCGCTGGCCCGAGCCGTACTGCAGCGGCGGCGCTGCCGGCTGGCACCCTTGGTGACACCCCTCTGTGACTTGTCCTCTGTGATGTCACGGCTGCCAGAGCCCCACGGCGACACCCCGCCCGGCCGGCCACGCCCATCACCCCTGGCTCTCCGGCCCCTGCAACGTGCAAAGCACAAACCCCCCCGGCAGGACAGGGCTTCCAGGGCCACTAAACCTCCCCAGAAAGAGCAGCGGGGATGGCACAAGTGCCTCAATGGCTTGCCCAGTGAGCTCCACGCCCGGCTGAGCCCCGCCATCACTCTTCCGGCTCCCTCCACAGCACCAGCAGCAGTAGCAGCAACAGCAGCAGCAGCAGTGAGGATCCTATGAGGAGAAGTTATTTCTCATGCTTTCATATGTGTGCATGTAGCGCGCACACACACGCTGGTGCTACTCCAACCTATGTTGGCTAATTATATACCGGCATTGCATCCAGAGACTTTTGACTGCCCAGCCTGACATGAAATCAGGTATCCATTGATCAGAGGAGTTTTGGAGGCCTATCTTTTAGTGCTCATATTATTACTGACTCTAACGAGGAAGAAAAGCAACAGGGATTAAAAAAAAATCAGATCTTTTCACCAGGGCAGCAACTTCCCTTTTTTCAAACATTGTTTAGACAGGTATAAACCAGCATGAAATGAGTAAATAATTAATTTAAATGTGTATTTCTTAGAGCAGAGGAAGGGATTCTCAGTTCTTTTTTCATGTAAAGAAAAAGTCTCCCAGTGTAGCACTTGAATTTCAAGGAATGCTGCTGCTATAAATGCACTTCTGTCTTCTTAGCTTAATTTCTAAGCCTTTATACAGACAATCTCCGTGTTTGAAAAGGGAACTCTAGGTGAGTTTGGGATGCCAGCACACATACAAATAATCCATCAGCATCCTACGTGAACTCTATTATGTTGCTGGAACAGCATTGCCTCCTATGTCATCCCCCTCTGTGGTGGGGACCTAGCAGGCAGAAGGCAATTCTCCCAGTGCAGGCAGGTTGCCGGCTTGGGCAGCCCCCAGAGGTAGGCGTTGTTGACTGAGTCGTAGGGCTGGTCTGGACGGGGAAGGACACTCAGAAAAATCATTCTGAATTAGTTATTAAAGTGATGTGGTTAATCTGGGTTGAACCTCTGATTGGACAGTCTCGTAGAAAATTGTAATGACCTTAATCTGATTTGGCTTGCTTTACTTTGGAAGTGATTTAAACTCATTGAATTAAACCTTGTTTAATTTTCATTATAGCTTTCACACAGGGGTTTTATGCAGTTTAACTAAACCACTTGTTATTTACTCAGTGTGTTAACTTGAATTAAGTGTCTTGAATTACCCTGTATAGAGGATATATAAGTAAAATCACAAAAATTTTTTAGAATTACTTTCTTCATTGATACTGATTTCTCAGTACTACTGATACTCAACCCACAAGTTTTACTTTTGTTTTCCGCTCCTCCTCCCCACCCCACTAGGAGGGGGGAGGGGGAAGCGGCTGCATGGTGCTTAGTTGCTGGCTGGCGTTAAACCATGACAAATTGTATGCAAACACAAGACCCCCAAATCTACACACATACATATGTTCATACAGATAAGTAGAAATGTATGGTTGCTTTTAGACTGACAGTTTTGTAAAAGGAATTATTCAGAATTTACCAAAAAAATCAATTAAAAGCATTTCCAAATTTGGTGAAAATATTATTTTTGTCTAATCTTAATTCAAGAATTATTTTTCTCAAGAAAGTTTGATCTTGTGTCTAAATGTGTTTAGTAAGAAAGTATTAGAAACCCTGATAATGATGCTGATACTCTACATTTTTGTTACTCAGCATGAAAGTAATGCAAGTTAAACATAAATTTAACATATGTATGTTTTTATTTAATTTTCTTGATGACAATCTGAAATATGACAAGTATAACAGACAAGGATTATCTGCTTCTTTTGAAATACTATTTAAAAGTTGAATCTTCAATTTTCTGCAGTGCTAAAAATGTTCACGCTGTTCACAAAATCCATGAGTTAGTTTGAAAATTAGCAAATAATTAATTTTCTTTTCTTTTTCTTCCCCGCCCCATTAGTATCCATTCATGCATCAATCTCCTGTCCTTCAGTTTATCCTTTTCTGGAAGCTCTCCTGCTGTTTATTCTTTTCATGGCCAAACATAGTGCTTTCGTCTCCTTCCAGATTCTTCACTCTCCAGTCCTCATTTAGCCTATTCCCACTTTTCTCCCGAAGTCTCACTGTTGATGCTGATCAGACAAGACCAGTGCCTGGAATCACGCAACCCAGGACTGTCTCTGAACAAGTGATGGGCAATAGGAAGGGAGCTTTCTGGCTTAAGCACCTCCAGATATTAAAGGATACAGACGAGCCATGGTCCTGCATGACCAGGTTGCTGAGGCTTTGACACTTGGTTTTCCTGAAGCCTGCAGTTCTGAGTCAGGAAAAACTTCTGCTGAAAATGAGCTCTAACACAAAAGGCAGTGCTGGCTTTTTAAAACCAACCCTCGCAGGAATCACTGGAATCTGGTCTTAGGTCTCAGATAGCATTTGTGTGTGAGTGTGTGTGTGCGTGCGCGCATGTGCATGTGCATGTGCACGTGCGCGTTTATGCATGACGAAATCTATAAAACATTGGCAGGGCAGAATTATTACACTCTCTACTGGAATATTCTACTTCTATATTATGGATATACATTTCCCAGAAATCATGTTTTCTGCTCAAGTCATTATTTGCATTATCAGCTCATACTTACAAAGGAACAGTTTTAAACCCATGTACTTGTCATTTGGTTGGGTTTTTTTTTCTTTTTTTTTCTTCATTTAGTTAAGATTTTTGATGATGGCAAAATTATTGGTCCTGAAATCATGCGTGAGAGTGCCTGAAAAGCCTACATGAAATGGCTGTTGTACGGTGCTGCTAACCAAGCCTTTAAACAAAGCACTATTATTGTACAAGTCATGGCTATCACTTTTATGTTTCTGTAGTTACATGAAGTTCTGAATTTGATGCAGGAGACGTTCAAATCTATAAAGCAGAAGAGGATTTAAAGACTGCTTAGTGGAAAAATGCAAGGAAGTTGGCACAACGTATATCGCTACCCTCCCCCTGTTATATTTTTACTCACAGGTGCACTCTTAATAATGACAATCTTTCACATCTCTGATGGACTGTTTACAGCAAAGATTTAACATTAAAAACCAACAGCCAACCATATTGCAGTCTGTTATAGTTATCCTTGCTAATTAAAACTGCACGAGACAAACACACACATTTTGGGGCTACTTTCTTTTTGGCTTCAAAAATATTTTTGCCAGGACCTCAAGTTTAGTCTAACAGACAAGACTTCGTGATGCTGAGCTCTTGCAGCTGAGCATGTCATACATCTGCAGCCACACTAGTGAAGGGCTGATAAAGATTTTCTGTCACTGCCACTTCCACTCATGAAGAAGGAGAGGAACTGTCACACCTGGTCATTGTAGGAAGCCTGCAAATCCCACAGCAAAGGCATCTATTTATGCAGCAAGGAACATAGCATTAGGGATATCCCTGCCAGATGATCTGTCCCAGGGGTTAGAAACAGACAAAGCAATTCAGCTGCCTACAGAAAATATAGGAATGTATGAGTATATAGGAAGTTTACATGGGACCAGAAAGAAGATCCTAAGCACAAAATACAGTGTAATGGAAAATAGGAGTTAAAGAACATTTTGTTGCCACCATTTTTTTTCAATTAGACTATGGAAATTAACTGAGATAGGATAACTTAAGCTTTGCTTGTCTCTGAAGTGTTAATTTGTTGAAACACATTTTCCTCACTATTCTATGATTCTATTCAGTGGTATACAGAGGAACATTATGCTCTTCCTTTCTTTTTGAGTATGGGCAGCTCATTGTTTTGAATAAAGAGAAATATTTTCAGTTGTAAAGAAACTGATTACATGCATGTAGAAATTCTGTTGTGTAAAATTGGCGTTTAGAGCCAAATTACTCCAGACATATCATACACAAAAAGTAGGAGTAAGTTGAGATTATATGACCCTTTATGGGCCAGGAATATAGCTTAGTTTCCTTGACCATTTTATGTCAGACATAGTTGTTTGGCAATGGGAGATACTTTGCTTCTACATCAATCTCTGAGCACATTATTGTTAGAGAGAGGAGAGTCCTTCTAGCTTGGGGGACCTCACAGCTGCCCATCACACACTCAGCTATTTGGGATCTCAGGCTGTGAAATGGATTTGTAAAAGGAAGTAGTTGCTTTTTGGGAAATAATTCTTACCAGTGTTTCAGACTGAACTCTTTTAATATCTCTTCTTGCATAGAAGGATGATTTCATGTTTGTTTTTTTGACTAACTTATATTGCCTATTTAAAACAAAAAGCGGTGGTTTATTATATTATACTGTATTATATTATGTAGGAAAGATTAGCAATACAGTAGTTGAACTCATGGGCAAACTGAACATAACAGTGAATTATGACCTAGAACTGTATTATGATTTTTTTTAAAAGTTGATGAATATAAAAACATCTCATTTATCTGAAATGGAGTGTATGCTAATGTACCAAAACATTCATGAGAGCATCTGTAACAGCACATCTCTGCTAGGTATATTTTCCTTGATGACTAGCAAATGAAGATCATAAAGAGTTGAGATCAAAGAGAAAAGGTATTTCTATGACATAACATCTCCTTTCATTAAACCATTCCAAATGTAATGCTTCTAATTATATTTGCATATTATGACTAAAGACCATGATTCATAAACGCTGTGAGGCAGAGAAAGTTCCTGAAGTGAAGAAGTTATTTTGATTTACACCAGCTAAAGTTGGGCCAGAGGTGCAGTCTGCAGAAATCATTGATTATTTTCATCCTAGCCGCTTAACTATTGCATACTTTATTGTACTAATGCTTCTTACACTAACTACAGTATTAAATTAGAGTTTTAACATTATGATCCATACATAGCATGAAATCTTGTGTATATAAATCAGGAAACTGAACTGAAAGTTTAACAGGAAGATTTATATACTCATATACTAAATCAGTACTCTAAAGTTTAAGATCTTTAAATAAGTTTTATATGCAGCATGCATAAATCAGAGCAATATACCTGATTCTGAAAGTTAATATGCATAAATCAAAATTCTGACAGTATATATTAATGAATCATGGAAAATAAATTATACTTAGAAAGTGTTTTTTAATGTGGCAATTTTCAATTTTATTGCACAGCAGATACTAACTTTTGAGAGGCTTGCTTTAAGCAGTTCTTTCTCTTTTACATTTTTGATGCAACAAAAATACCCACTGTGGTCATCATTCAATCAAAGAAACTAAGAGTCAAAAAATTAAAACACCAGACATGGATCAAATGTTTAATACACCTAGATTTTCAACTAACATAAAATCAAGGATGTACAACAAGTGAAGATCAAGTACCTAGTCCAGATTAATACAGTTTAAACTGTATATAGTCACTTTTGCTATTGTTTCCTGTTAGCCAGGTAATTATAAAGGCTTAGAAACATCCAGTTAGAAAATGAGTTGACTGAGGTTCAGTCAGTGTTCAGTACTGTGTTTAGTGCGATCATTATTTGTGCCACTCACAAGCCTTTCCCATAGCATGAGTCAGGGAGTAAAATAATGATCATTTCTCTGTCCACTGAGAATTGAGTTCAGTGCAATCTTTTTGGGTGGAATAATGACCTGCACCTAAGTTAGAAGACAGCTTAATATTTATTTCAGAGATAACATCCCTTAGGACAGCATATTATTGCTTTTATTATAGATTTATACTAACATGCCAGACAGAACAGAACCCAGTAATGATCAGCTATGCAGCCTTGTCACTGGGGTAAGCTGCTTCATCATCGTTGACTCCAAGGACACTTCTCTTCCATGCATTGTTCTAACTTCTTTACTCTGACCTTCATACGTGCATCCTTCAACTCTTTCTCAATTTCCCCATCTCAATCCAGTCAAAACTCTCATATTAGATAACTCTACAATCCCTCTGCTTCCTTCTACCTTTTTTAAAAAATTATTATTCACACTTATTTATCACACACAATTTTTAAACCCAGTTCAAGCTCTTAAAAAAGGAATTGTATCTCATTCAATGAGCCTATGTGGGAAAGATCCTGCTCATTGTGATTTTTTGTAGATTATTATCCTCACCCATGATGTAGCGAGCTTCACAAAAAAGTTTTGCATTCACTGTATCCTGTGAGCATGAGGTTGCAGAAAGTGTAACAAAGCTTGCTGTCAAGAAAATTCAGTCCCTATGAAAACTTTGTTCACCTTAACATTATCGAAAACAAATATGAGAACCTGAGCTTTGTTTTTGAAAAACATGAATTTATTTCAGAACTACTTATACTCCATGACCGTCAACACGTTTTAGTTCTCATGAGTGTCACTATATATCAGATATGTTCTTTCCCCCTTTCTTCATCTCTTGCTCTGTATTTTCTTCTTTAATGTGAAGAAATTCAAATCCTGCAATATTTACACAGCAATTTCAGTAGAAATCTAAATAGTGGTCAAGTATAAACTGAAGAGATTTGGGGCAGTTATTTGTAACCCTAAAAATGGTTGATTACAGTGTGGGCTAGATACCTACATAGTTTTGCAAATCTAGTCCTTGGTCCTCGGTGGAAAGCAGATGACACATGGTACTTTTTACAGATGGATCATACAAACTGTGTGTCTGTGAGTAAGTGTCACAGAGGTATTTCAGTTTCCTTTTGCCAGCTGAGAAATAGAAATCACGTGCAGATGTTTCAGCGGGAAGAGGAAGAGAAAGAGTGAGAGAAGTCAGTTCTCAGGGAATATATGGAGCAAGTCTAACCCTCTGGTGTATGGGTTAGAAAAGCAGGCATGTGCATAATCGGGGAATTTTTCCAGACTCATTTAAAAAGATATGATGAGCTCAATATTGGCTGCAGGAAGCTGAATCCTTCTGTGTACAACATTGGAGCTTGCTGCATCAGAGATGAATTCACAGAGCACAATGAATATGAACAGCTTACACAAGAGATTTTTATCATACGTAATTTCTCATTTTCCCTAAACCTTCAAGATAGGACTGTATTGCTAAAGAGCAGGGGAAAAGTGCAGCATTACATGACTTGTTTTCATTTCTGTTACTCTTCTGTCTTTCCACTGTATGAAATCAAATTGGGAAATAGCAAAAGAAAACCAGTAAATAGAAGGTTGAATTCATACAAGAAAAGTGATTCACCTGTGTTCATGACTAGAGACGAACAAGTAGTGTACATCTGGATATTCACATATACATAAAATCTGGGAAACAACAGTAAAACACATTAAATAAATATATTCAACATTGACAATCAAGAATTTTGGTGTCTTTAAAGGAGCAACAGTGGAAGATGTCTTTATATATTTTCCCTCATGGAAGACAAATAGGAAGCACTTACTAGGTCATCTAGTCCTTCATCTTACATGTGGGGGAATCATTCTTTTTAAATTACTCTTTCATATTCGGTGCAGCAATACAATTCCTTTTGAGAGTGAGCACAAAGGAAATGAGAGAGAGAGGGAGACAGGGAGAGAGGCTGTCATTTCTCCACAGGGATCACATGAGACTGCTGAACTAGCTGACATTTCCTAGGACACCTTGACTGCTTCTCTATGGCACAGAAAATATTTCTCTCTTACTAAGGGGAAAAGTAGTAAACACTCATGAAGGAGTGGGTGAAAATGTTAAACCCATATTCATTAATTTTCATGGTATCTGTGTGCCTGGATCTACTAACTTCCCAACACTGTTAGGCTGCCTTTCATATCTAAGTCTTACTGACTCAGCACCAGACATGCCATGATTCTCCTTTCATACCACCTTTCCAAGTCTTCCTTACCAAATGTTGTGTGACCTCCGTGCAAGTTCTTGGGAATCCATGTGTACCCATATATTCATCTCCCATATTTAGCCCTTTAACAGTAACTGTGGAAAATCTAGGCAACATTGAAGGATGTTCAGGAGACCACCTCTACAGACCCATTCTGAGAAAAATTTGTCCTTGATTAAGTTGAAGGCATCTACTGCTAAAATTATAGCACACCTGGGGTAAATAAGATAAATTCCTAGCAACTTCTTGTCATATGAACAGATCAACAGAAGTTCCCTGTAAGACAAGTGCTGTGGTTTAACCCCAGCCAGCAAATAAGCACCGCGCAGCATCTCACTCACTCCTCCCCCCTCCCAGTGGGACAGGGAGGAGAATCGGAAAAAAAAGTATCTCAACTCGTGGGTTGAGATAAGAACAGTTTAATAACTAAAGTAAAATAAAATATAATAATAACAATAATAATAATAAAATACAATAATAATAATAATTGTAATGAAAAGGAATATAACAAAAAGAGAGAGAAATAAACCCCAAGAAAAGACAAGTGATGCACAATGCAATTGCTCACCACTCAGTGACTGATGCCTGAGCAGCGATCCGCCCCTCCCGGCCAACTCCCCCCTGTTTATATACTGGGCATGACGTTCTATGGTATGGAATATCCCTTTGGCTAGTTCGGGTCAGCTGTCCTGGCTATGCTCCCTCCCAGCTTCTTGTGCACCTGCTTGCTGGCAGAGCATGGGAAACTGAAAAATCCTTAACTTAGGATAAGCGCTACTTAGCAACAACTAAAGCATCAGCATGTTATCAACATTATTCTCACACTAAGTCCAAAACACAGAACTGTACCAGCTACTAAGAAGAAAATTAACTCTATCCCAGCCGAAATCAGGTGTCATCTGATTGTCATCACAATAGAAGTTAACAATCTTGCAATGGAGGAGATTAGTAGATGAGAAACATGCAAGGTACAGAAGAACAAAGAAGAGGTAGCTACTGTGCTATGGGAAATACGTCCATGGGCTCTACAGACAGCTATCTCTTAAGCCACTTTTGACTGACCTTCCTGTAAAATTCTAATTACTTAATATATATTGTCAATCAGCTATTTATTTCTTTTCTGAAAAAAGTATGTAAATTGCATTTTCTATTTTCCCCATTTATTTTCAAGGTGAGACCTAGTCAAGTGGATTAACCTCTATTATCACATAATTATTTGTATCATAACTTTCTTTGGCTTATTTACTTTCTTTGATAGTGCCAACAAAGTAGCTCTTACATTTTGATTAAATTAATGTGAATAGGAGAGAAGCAATGAAACAGAAGCATGTGCAACACTATTGTTTTACCGCAGGGGTTTAGTGACTGGGCTGTAGTCCACCAATTTAGAGCTCTAATCTGGCTGTGCTAGTATGTATATGAAAGTTTGCTTCTCTGTATAAAATAAATTGAATGGGACTGATGCAGTTGCACTTTCTTTTACATGGAAAAATAGCATTCTTTAGGGTTTTTATGGATATTAGCCACACTGAAAATCAAAAAGAACATACAAAGACATACAGAGATGATAAAATATCTTTAGAAACTACAGTAACTGTAAGTTGTATGAGATTTCATGCATATGGATGGCAAAAAATCCTATCTATGTCTGTAAAAAAGGTGAAGCATTTTGCAGATGTAGCTTTTTTCCTTCAGACTTTGATAGCCTTGTTACAATTCTGCTTCTTCTCTTGAACAAATACAGCTAATTGAGTGATGAAATTTTTACTGAAAGTTTTAATGCCATGTTTTAATTTTAACCTTTATTTTGCTTGTACTCTACCCAAAGGCATTTGTTGTTTAAAAAAAAATGCAATATACCTCTTCTCAGTGTGTCTGGTTGACTGGGATGTAGAGGCAGAAATTCTAAGAAAAGGTTGTATGTTTCTCCAGAACAAAGGATACAATATTAATCTATTTCAAAATCTTGCTTATGTAAGTTTTCACCAAATGTTTTCCTAACAGAATACATTGCTTGTGTATAAAATGACATAAAGGCATTCATTTCCATAGAATGATATTCATTTATATTAGCCAGGGTTCTTGCCCATATCGTAAACAAATGTTTTAGCAACTCCTAGGAACAGCTGAGGCTGGAAGTCACCTCTGGAGATCGTCTGGTCCAACCCCCTGCTCAGAGCAGGGTCAGCGAGAACAGGTTTCTCAGGCCATGTCCAGCTGGGTTCTGAATATCTCCAAGAATGGAGACTCCACAATCTCTGTGGTCAACCTCTTCCAGTGTTTGATCACCCTCATAGTAAAAATGTATTTTTCTTATGTTTAAGTGGAATTTCCTGTGTTTGTTTGTGCCCATTGCCTCTTGTCCTGTCACTGGGCACCACTGAGAAGAACCTGGTTCTGTTGCCTTTACTCCCCCCTTCAGGCACATGGATAAATCCGCCTGAGCCTTACCTTCTCCAGGCTGGACAGCTCCAGCTCTTTCAGCCTTTCCTCATATGACAGATGCTCCAGGCCCTGAATCATCTTTATGGCCCTTTTCTGGACTCACTCCAGTATGTCCATGTCTCATACTGGGGAGCCCAGCACTGAATAAAGATCTCCAGATGTGTCTCACTAGGGCTGAGTAGTAGAGGAGAAGGATCACCTCCCTCTACCTGGTGATGTGCTGCCGGGACACTGATGGCCTTCCTGGCCACAAGGCAAGCACGACAGCTCTGACACTCTCTGGAAGGCCACCATGATCCGGCTCCCACTCCCAGCCCTTGGATTCTGCCTCCACCATCCCACTGTGCCCATTTCCCAGGTCCAACCAAGTGGAGAAGTTAAAACAGCATGTCCAGAGCAGTTTGCATGTTTGTTGAAGTTATAGAAATATTGTAATGAATGGAAGTCTAATGCTGAACAAAGCGTGGTGGGGGACACAGTCTATTGTGGGATCCAGCCGTGTTCAAGGAAAATCTAGGAGCATCTTGATCCCTCCTGAGAATAAAGCTAGCTACTACAGGTCTTTCAGACAAAATGAAACAACACAGTATTCAACAGTATATATGGCAATTAGCAGGTGCAGCAAACATCAGCTGGTATTTCAACCAGTCCCCTGTGGCTTCAGATTTGGCAGCATCTGGACAAATCTTATTTGTACATTAGTGTTTTGCTCTTTGGGGCACTAAGTTTGATATTCTTGTGATGTTTATATTGTGGAATCATTTGTCCTTTACTCTTGTGGAGAATGGTGGCTCCAATACTTAGTCAACTTTTAGTAATACATTTATAAACATCAAAATATTATGAGATTTAGGCCTCAGGAAATGAAATATGTTTGGAATCTGGCTACCGTGATGAAAATGAATGAAAAATGTGGTTCTAGAGAATAGTCATTTACTAAAAGAAAAACACAGTAAGTAGCTGTATATCTTTCACTTTGATCAGTACATATTATCTAATGAACTCGTTCCTGTCTTCTTTAGTCTCTGTAAGTGTAAAAGCAGATTTAGATGTACAATCAAGCTCTGCTAAAGGGACACCACTGTTCATGTCCTGCATTCTTGGTGTGTTTCCTCCTTTTCAGCCTCAGGCTCCATATTTCAAGTGCAATGGCCATTAATACACAGAATCAAGACTCAAACCACCTTCATCCTATATCTCCATTAAACTCCCTTCTACCCTGGAAAATATGAGAAGTGAAAGAGAAGAGTGTCAAAAAAGGTGAAAGACTGTAACTTTCAGATCAGACCTTGACAGGCTTGAGGAGTGGGCCCATGTGGACCTCATGAAGTTCAACAAGGCCAAGTGCAAGGTCCTGCACCTGGGTCAGGGCAATCCCCAGTATCAATACAGACTGGGGGATGAACGGGTTGAGACAAGCCCTGCAGAGAAGGATTTGGGGATACTGGTGGATGAAAAATTGGATATGAGCCAGCAGTGTGTGCTCGCAGCCCAGAAAGCCAATTGTATCCTGGGCTGCATAAAAAGAAACATGGCCAGCAGGTCAGGAGAGGTGATTTGCCCTCTCTGCTCTTGTGAGACCCCATCTGGAGTACTCCATCCAGCTCTGGGGCTCCTGGTACAAGAAAGTCATGAACCTGTTAAAGTGGGTCTGGAGGAGGGCCACAAAAATGATCAGAGGGATGGAACACCTCTTCTATGAAGAAAGGCTGAGAGAGTTGAAGTTGTTCAGCCTGGAGAAGAGAAGGCTCTGGGGACACCTTCTTGTGGCCTTTCAATGTATAAAGAGGGCTTATAAGAAAGGTGAAGAGAGACTTTTGACCAGGGTCTGTAACGACAGGACAAGGGGTAACGGTTTTAACCTAGAAGAGGGTAGATATAAAGGTATAAGAGAGTGGCTATAAGGAAGAAATTCTTTACAATGAGGATGGTGAGACACTGGAACAGGTTTCCCAGGGAAGTTGTGGATGCCCCATCCCTGGAAGTGTTCAAGGTCAAGTTGGACGGGGCTTTGAGCAACCTGATCTAGTGAAAGGTGTCCCTGCCTATGGCAGGGGGTTGGACTAGATGACCTTTAAAGGTCCCTTCCAACCCAAACCTTTCTATGACTCTGTGATACTAGATCTAGCTTTTACTTTAGAGATGGAGACTCATCCGGGGGAGTTTCTAGAACAAAACAGAGATGACCTTGAGAAAAATGGCCTCCCTATCATATCAAATCTAAGACACCATGATACATCTTAAACTGGAATAAGGTAAGCACTGGTTCCAGTTAAATTGGAAAATCCTACAGGTAAATGTGTTAGTCCTCAAGTTATACCTCCTGCATCCCTGAAAATCCGAAGAGGGAAAAGGACAATCATATTTTGGGAATAAATTAGATGGAGCAAATAGAACTAGGATTTAAGGGTAAAATGCAGTGGCAAATTTAAGCTAAACATGAAGAAAATCTTAACAATAAGGCCTTTAAGACAGTGGAATGTTCTCTTAGGAAAGTGACGGAAAGCCTCTCACTTCAGCAATGTGCATGGAAATGAGTTTTAAATGGTGTTTGATGTGTGCTAGAAAGAAATTGGTGAGTCATTGCACTGTACGTTGAAGACCTGAAGAAGTTTTTTAAAAATCTATGCCTTCCAGTCAAGTGTGATATCTGCTTCACTGCTCAGTTCTTGATATGGAGACAACCACAAGGATTTTCAGAAGTGATTTTTATGTGATGAGAGGGTTACCGCTAGGATCAGAAACAAAATGATATGGACAGATGAACAGGTTTATGTGGTTATTCTACCAGCAACCTAAAGGGCCCACTGGGCAGTATAAATTACTCCATCCTGCAGCTGCATTTGGCCTCCTTTCTGCAGTGAAATTACCTTGGATATGTCTGTCCTGAACACAGGAAAAGAGCAGCAAGTCAGGTACAGAACTTGAATTACTTGCATTGCTTATTTAAATAACCGTAATCCACCTGGCCCGGAACTATTAGGGATGAAACCAAACCAGCACAGGTTTCAATCAAAGCTGAGGCATTCAGGGCTCCACAGAGATCTCTGCAGCCCCTTTGGGAGTTCAGGCTGCCCCAGTGCCCCCTCCTCGTGCAACTTGTACTGGCCAGATTGCAGCAAGGTATTGCTGCTCATCCTGCAAGCTCTTGTTCCAGCTACATGGTAAAACTGACCGGAGAGCCAGTCATGAAATATGTTTTCCCCAGATCTTCTTGAAAGTAAAGAAAATTAATATTTTCCTAGCCCTTTTGCTGAAATTTTGGGTGACCTTGGTGAAGAGAAATAGGTGGAGGTAAAAAAGATCCTTTTCCTCCTGGGAAGAAGAAAAGAGATGAAAATTCTCGTTTCAAATGAAAGATTTTAACCAATTCACAAATTTAGCTACTTGACTACTTAATGCCAAATGCCACAAGTGCCCATCCTGATAACCTCAGCACAGAGTGAGAAGTCACAGGCTGTTCCTGTGGTGATCAGTGCAGGGGTGCCTGCAGAGCCCACCTTTGGCAAATGACCTGTTTGGGTGAGAATGTGAGTGTTAACACTGGGGATGTGTGTGCGTGCGCTTGTGTGTGTACATACTGAATACAGAAACCTGTTTTTTGGAACATTTGCCCCAAACTGATCATGCTCAAGAAGAAAAAGATTGTCAGCTGGATTAAATAGTAACAGGGGAATTATAAAGAGTTTTTTGATACAAAGAAGGATTCACTGGGAGTAGTATGAAAGAAGCATGAAAATTCATAACCAGAGGGAGAGACTTTGCAGTGGAAATGACAGGAGTGAAACCTGATTCGGCACTGCCAGAAGTCGCCCTGTGGCATCACTGCCCCTGCCCAGGCCAGAGGCAGCAGCCTCCCTGCCTGATGCCTTGAGGGTCCTGCCCCTGGCAAGTGGCTGCTCTCCGAGGGGTAGGGACAGCAAGTGGGGACCCACCACAGGTGTGTGTAAGCAACCTCGTGGGGCCCTTTCCCATCAGTGTGTGTGTGTTAGCAGGTTGTAAGGGGCTGCAGGGGTACGCACAGAGCTGGGGCTTCCACGTCTCCCACAGGAGGGGAATACAAGCAGGGTAGCCCCCATGCCCAGGAGGGTGGAGGGTTACTGGTAACCCACATGTCCTGGGAGAAGCGAGCTGTGAACATAATTGTGTGTGTGTGTGCATGTGCGCGCGTGTATGTGATACGAACATTTTGGGATTAGTTATACAAGAATGTTTAGGAAATTTTTTTATTGTTATTGTTATTGTTAGGTTTTGTTTGTTATTATTTATTTTGCAAGTGTCTAATATTGCAGATTATCTGCTGTATTACTGATATCAGTCCTGAATGTATTGTTCACTGATTGCCAGTTATTTACATGTTGTTAAGAAATCAATGAACTGCTCTGATCCTGATTTGATTTACACTCTGTGAAATGAGCATTTTTTCCCTGTGACTGTCAGAAAGCATTAAAAGAATTGCTACTGGCCAAAGGAAAACCTGTAAAATTTGAAGATTTAAAAAAGGTATTCTTAATGGCACAAGCAAATATTCATTTACATCATATTATTCCTGCTAACAGTCCCCAAAAGTGACGGATAAAAACAAAAAATGTATTAGGATATATAAGATAGTTTTATATTACTTTCTCTCTAAAGGTTTTTGAGACTTTTTCATGGGAAATATTGACTCGTGAATGCAAAAAGTAACAATCCATCAGATTTTGGCAAAGATACATGTTTACCCACAGATACAATATGAGGCATGTGGTGTTAAAAGATACCAATATTCTATTTTATACATTCAGATAAGTTCCTCCCTAACTCAAATGACAGAAATGGAAAATGGGTTTAAATTCTGTGGTCACAAAAATTTAGATATTTTCTTTCAATCTTTTTGTTATAGATTTTTGCAGAGTGAAAGTGTAAATCATAAGACTTATAAGAGGATACACAAGTTTACAAGAAGTCTCAGGACACCTTTCAGTCAATCTAAATTGGCCCCTACTAAATGAAATCTAGTGTCATTTCACATCAACCTGTGAAATTTTATGCTAAGACTTTGTATGATAAATTGTAACAATATGAAATCATTCATTTAAAGAATTCCACTGGGAAATTCATTTTTCCATTTTCTCTAGCTTTTGACTGTATGTAGTGATTTTAGAAGAGTCTTGTTTGCAAATGACATAAAATAGGAGATATGCTTGGATGACATTTTCATGTGAAAGAAGAGAAGAAGGAGCTCATATGTCTATAGAAGTCTGTGAAATCCTTGCATAAACTGAAAGCAGTACCACATATTCAGGTAATTGTCTTAGGAGCAGCACACTTTTCTTGTAAGAATGAAATAATTTGCTTGCAAATGACTCAGTCAGGGAAGTTTCCATAAAAATCATACTCTGTTAAAAAAAAAATAATCTTGAAATATCTAAAAAAAGTTGTGAGAAGTAATCATCAAGATATCATTTCAATGCCATCTGTCTAAATTTCCAGTGCCTGATGCACTCTACAGTGGAATGAGCTCAAATGAATGGTTTATCACTCAAAAATGAGAGCATTTTCTTCACCCTTTGTTCAATTTGATTTTTTTAAAATGTTTTCCAGCTGTGAAAAATCTATGAAATCTACAAAATCATCTTAAATGTTATCAATTTCCACTGGGCAGCTGAATGTTATCATTCAAACAAACAAACAAACAAACAAGATGAAAAGAAAAACCACCTCTCCACTCAAATATTCAGTATGTTTATTTTGGAAAGCTGGAGCTTGTTCCACTTCACTAAAAATATTTAGCTCACTGGGATTTACAAATACAACTGCTTGCAAAAAGATTCAGAAGTACAGGATTTCATTTGGTGTAAATGCATGTGTTGCAGTATAAATGCTCAAAGAAGCCACTTACAGTTTTAGGAAAAGGAGAATCTGGTCCACAGCCAGAACACACAGAGGCACCAAATTGTAAGGATCTGATCCTGTCCCAGATTATTCATGATCAGCTCACTGTATATGATTAGTTTCACTGCAAGACAAGAGTTCAATAAGATTTTCAGTGGTTTTAGTAAGCACTCAGAAACTAGAACTGAACGGAAACATTTTTTTTCTCAAGGAGTTGTTTTAATTTAAAACACAATATTGTGATGGAAAATTGTGCTCCATTTTTATTAGAATATAAAGCTTTGTTTCATTTTTTTAAAGTTTAAAGTAAAAAATAATTTCTATTTATTTCCTTTGTGGGGTGGGGGCATATGTGCACATAAGTATGTTTTAAACTCACTTCTCTTTCTCTTTTTTCACTTTTCATGTGGTCCCTTTTTTTGCATATCATAAAATTACAGAATAACTCAGATGAGAAGAGACTTCAGGAGGTCTCTAGTCCAGGCTCGTGTTCAAAGCATCGTTACGTATGAGATCAGACCAGGCTGCTCAGGGCTTTTTCTTGAAAGACCTCCAAGTATGGAGACCGCACAACCTCCCTGAACCACCTGCTTCACTTCTTGACCACTTGGACCAGCTTGAACCTCCTGTGTTTCCTGCCCACTGTCCCTCATCCTCCTGAGAAAAGCTGGGGTCCTTGGCCTCAGCAGCCTCCCTGCGGGTAGGGGCAGGTGGCTGCTGGGGCCCCACAGCAAGCCCAGCTCCACTGGCACCTTCTCATAAGGCCACTGCTCCCACCCTGACCATCCTGGTGGTTCCTCTGGACTTGCCTTGGTTTGTCCAAATCTCTTCTCTACTGGGAGACCTAACTGGAGGCAGCACTCCAGGTGGGGTCTAAAGAGAGATGGTGCCTTCCCTTGATCTGCGGGCAGTGCTGTTGCTAACGCAGCCCAGGGTGCTGCTGGGTGCCCTTGCTGCCAAGGCATGCTGCTGGCTCATGTCCCGCTTGGTGCTGGCCAGGACCCCAGGTGCCGGCCTTTTCCACAGAGCTGCTCCCCAGCCCCTCAGCCCCCAGCCTGTAGCTGCCGGGGGTCTTGGCGTCTGTCCTGGTTGAATTGCATAAGGTCTTTGCAGACCCATCCCTCTGACTTACTGAGTTTTCTCTGAACAGCAACCCTGCCCTTGAGCACATCCACTCTTCCTCCTGCCCCCCGCAGTTTGGTGTCATCTGCAAACTTGGTAAGCGTGTACTCTATGCCACCATCCAGGTTGTTGACAGAGGTATTAAGCAGGACAGATCCCTTCTTGCTCCCTTTTTTCTTATTGCACTTCTTTTAAAGTTGTTTCCTCAAATATGAAAGTGAGGAAAAAAAGATGAGTTTCCACACTTTCAATGCTTATGGGTTTTGGCTTTTTTGGTTGCTTCTTTTTTCCTCCTTTTTTTCACTTGGAATAAAAGGTGAGAAGTAGAATGGATGGTAAAAGGAGAAAAAACAACAAAAAAAAAGAAAATCTTGACATGGAAAACCAAGGCTCTTTTCCAAAATATTTACGATGTGAAATACAAATGGATAGGAAAAGAGCCTTGCAAAATGAAAGAGATTTTTGTATGAGTTTTTGAATCAAATGGTTTTTTATTCTTATTTCTCCCAAAATAACATATATTGCTGCTCTGAAAACACTAGATTTAAATTACACAGATTTAAAACCCACTAGGTTTAGATTTACACAGAGTTGATTAAATTGAGCAAGGAACCAGTCACATCCAGAATAACTGGGGCCTCAAACTCTTATGCAATTACTCTGGATCAATGATTGTGATAAAACCAGAAAAATATAATCCAACTAATGAAACACCCTTGATATATTTTCTGTTGGATGGACAAATGCTTTACATACTGTACAAATTGGAGATATGGTCCTGTTGTCATTGCCAAAGAATTAGCACAGAATCAAACAAATGAGCCAGGCAAGAATGTTACTGAACCTTTTGTAACCAGGGAATGTGCAAGCAATTATTTTATCTCAATGCGACAAGAGAAAATTACATTTAAACTGTGCTGCCAATAAACATAGCATCATTTTTTTCCAGGACTGGTGCCTCAGGCAAGGCCTGTGTGATTCAGACTGGAAAAGTTTCTGAGCATTTTAAAAATTCATTAATCCTGATTATCTGATATCTCCCCTGATAGATTAAAAGCCTAAGAGGATTCTTCAACCCTCCTCTTCTACACCAGAGCTTTACTTTGAGCCCCAGAATCACAGAACAGCCCAGGACAGTGGGGACCCCCAGAGAACGCCTGGTCTGGTTGTTTGTTGAAAGCAGGGTCTTAGATGAGGTTATCTGTGGCCCTGGCAAGCCAAGTACAAATATTTCCAGTGAATGAGATCCCACAAGTTCTCTGAGTAACTTATTCAGATGTTTAATTGTTCTCACTGTGAAGAATTATTTCATGTATCTAGACAGAATTCTCCCTGTGACCACAGCCTCTTGTCCTGTGCATCCTTGTGAAGGAAGTAGCTCCTCTTTCTCTGTAGCTACTTTTCAGGTATTGGAAGGCTGTGATTAGATCCCCCCGAGCTTTCTCTTCTCTAGGCTGAATGGTCCCAATTTTTTCAAACTTTCCTCATATGTCTACTTCTCCAGCCATCTTGGTGGCCCTCTGTCGCACGCTCCGATTTTTCTATGTCTCCCGAACTGAGGGTGGACCAAAACTGGATGCTGTGTTTCATGTGTGGCCTAAATAATCACACCTCTTCATCTGCTGGATACATTCTTACTGATACACGCAGCCGAACACACAGTTTGCCTTCATCGCTGCAAGGGCACACAGATGACGTGTTCAGCTTGCTCTCCACCAGCCCTCCAGTTCTTTTCCAGCAGATCTACATCCCAAACATTGATACCCCAGCTCCTACTGCTGCTTGGGATTATTCCAACCCAGGTGCAGGACTTTGCATTTCTTTTTGTTAGACATCATGCATTTGCATGATTTGCAGGTCTTCCAGCTTGTCAATGTATCCCTGTATGGTGGCTCTTCCTTCTGAAGTATCCACTTCTCCCAGTTTGGTATCTACTTACCCAGTCATGGAACAGAAGTCAAGCCACATCACCAGTTCCACCTACCCAATGTGGTTCAGATTTGAAAATCTAAAGAACAAAAATACTCATAATAAATCATTTGCAATTGGGAAACTATGAGCAAAGATAATAAACAACAATTATATGGCAAATTTGAAGAAACAGCATGAAAGCATCTGAAGACTATTTGAAAGCATCAGGCAGAATTTTAGACCTATGCAATGCATTCTTCCATGTAAAAGATAATAGCAGATTAATGATATAGAAAACAGACTAAAGACAGAGTTTACGCATAAAACTCCTATTTATAATCAGTTATAACATTGTTATGGCAATGTTATAACTGGTTGTAATGTTATAAGAAGCGGATAATATGCCATTGAATTAACAGACGAGAGAACCAAAGATGCTGTGCTGTAGTTTCCTCCAGTTGGTGGAGAAATGGTTATACAACTGCCTCTGGCCTTGGCAATGACTGAAGTGTTAATGACAGTTGACTGTATTTATTATGCAAGGGTATCACCCACAGCTTTGCTGACAGAAGAGGAAGGAACTCACACAGAGGAAAAGTCACTGTTCTTACCTCTCCTGCACTTGCAAAAAGAGATGTTAAAGTATGAGCTGGAGAAGTTCATGGTGCCTAGCTCAATTGAATGTTGAAGCACCTGCTGTCCAACAGGTGCTGTAACATGTTCTGTTCAGAATCAGGAGCCTCAGCATTGCCCCGGGATGCCCGGCAGCCAACACCAGCTTCTTTCAGTAATTATTTGCACCTATATCTTTCAATAAATTGGATTCTACGACATTTACAGGCCAAGATCATTGTCTAACTGAAATATGGCAGCAAAGAGTGTAGTCCAGCATACATGAATTAGAAGTCTAAAATTTAGGTAATCTGTTCGTACTCCAAAAATTCTTCAACTTTGGAAGTTGCTATCTTCTTGCTCAAATGGCTTTAATATCTGTCTTTTTTTTTTCACCCTGAAAACTAGAAAACTACAAGCTCAGAAATATTTTTTCCATATACAGATGCTCCAAATTTAAAAAAAAATCTTAATTGCTTCTCATGAAACCCTCAGGCATAAAAGTCTTTCAAGTTCTCAGACACTTGTGTCTCTTCACTGCTGTCTTCACTAACTTTCTGCAGGCGTGTCTGGATTTTTTGTTTTGTTTGAACATTTTCTCGAACACCTCTAGTACTGTTAAAACTACACTGAGAAATGTATTAGGAATGACAAGTGTAGGCACAGCCAAATTGTTTATACAGTTTTGCTTCTGACTTCTCTTCATCATACATTTCCATTCACTCACTTGGCATTTAATTTCCAGTCAGAGAAAACCTTAATAAGATTCACTCACTTAATTGCTCAGACTATTGCTGCCTCAGTTTATCTGGCCTCTCAGAGACATTGAAGATTTTAACAAGGATTTGCTGACTACAGGATATAAGTACTGGGCAATGAATTTACCAGTAGTACCCATAATAGCCAGAGTTTACTTCTTAAAATTGCAACTTTTCATTAGGATAGAATAGAGTTACTACTCCCAGGTTCTCTGTTTATCCAGATAACTGAATGTCTAACAACTTTCTAGATTAATGTAAATAAATAGATGTACCACTAAATGTTGTCCTTTTTCAGGCAAGTATGTCACACATTGGGAACTGTTTTGGCTGGACATATAGGTGGTCAAACATATTTTCTAGTTTAATAACTGTACAACAAAATTGAGCATGGAAGTGTGAGATAATCAAGAAAAAATAAAGATTGCTTAGAATTACTCACCTTAATATCTTTTTTCTCTTCTCTTCCTTGCCACCAAGACATTAAGCAAAAGGGGACCCTACAACCAAGAATACAATTTGGTAAATATCCTATACTAATTGCTTTCAAGCTTATAACTTGTATAAGCTATTAGCAGCTTATAGAGACTTGCTGATACTATAGATAATGCTACAACACAGAAGATCTCAGAGGGTTGTCAGACTTTGTGTGTCACAGGTGTGTCATTTATCTGTCAGACAAAGAATAATGCAACATTGTTCAGTAGAAACACCTTGGAGTAATGAGTCAGCTTAATCTAGGAGATGCTGTTGTTCCCCTGGTTTCTCTACAGGGAAAGGAAATGACACTAGAAAATGCACAAAAGCAAAGCAAGGAAACGAATGTGCATGATAGGACATAAACCCAAGGGGCTGACAGAGTAAGACAGGAAGCTTTGGGCAAGGAAGAAGTCTACACAAGTTCATGCTGATTAACTGTAACAGTGTCTGCACTTCTGGGCTTGTATGTGTTTTTCAGTTGTTCGTTCTAGGGACATAGCCCGGCTGTGTCTGCTCCCATGGCAGGGAGAAAATCTAGCACCTTGCCTTCTCTCTTTGCACTCTGGTTTCCACATAAGGCAACTCCACCCTTCCTCTGGGCACGCAGTGGCCATAACTTACTCTCGGGGGGCACTGGGAAGCCCAGCATTCCAGGGTGAGCAGTGGCACACATACGCAGATGCCTGAGGAGCCAGCTGCCATCAAAAGATGCTGCAGCACTGAGACAGGTGACAGGCTCAATGGTTACATTTAAAACAGGAGCAAGCTGAATGCTGTGGGGCTGACCACCCCTACAGCTTAATTACTAACACATTCACGAAGCACAAGTATGGTTGAAGCAAACTAGCTCTCTGCAGGACAATGCCTGGACATGATTCACAGAAGAGCATGCACCAGTAGGGGACATGAGTGGGATACCAGTTCTCACTAGGCATAGTGGACAAGTGTGCACCAGCTTTGTTTCTCTTTGCTCTATAGTGTCTTCTAATAGTATCCCGGTATCGTAGCACACCACTGCATGCCCTCCCTTTTGTTTCAACACTCTGCTAAGCTGAAACATTGTCCTCACATTATTGTAGGTACTTTGAACTGAAAAAACTACTCACAAAAATTACTTATATCTTAGGGTCATGGGGCAGCACATGGGGCACTGACTTAGAGTTGAATACTATGTACTGTGGACATGTACCATCTTACATCACTTGGGCTCAGAAAAGAGAAGAATCCATTTATTTAGCAGTACAACTCCAGCCAATGATTCGAATGTGAACTCTGTTATAGCTCTCTGTAAAGGTAAAGCTGGGAAAGTAATTATGTTTGAGGATTCTTTTGAGGTCGTGAACCTGTTCCTAAACTATAAATCCAGAATATCCTTATGGATGGAACCACTGAAGAGAATCTACATAAACAACATTAACTACAATGAGCTGGGGAAAGCGAGTTGACATGCTCTACAAAGGCCTGAGGAGTCAGCTCTAGAGTCTCATTTTCATAAAGGGATCAGAAAAATAAAGCTCATGCCTGGGAATGGAGCCAGAGGAACTGCTTACTGATCTAGGCAAACACACAAAGATTCAGCGCTTGAAGACCCAATACATCAGCTTGATGAAAATCCAACAGCTTTTACCAGGATTGCGAACTTTCAGTTCAATTCCTACTCCTGAATAACTTGGGACAGGCTTTGAGGAGAGTGGGAAGAAAGTACAAATAAATAAATACATAAAGAAAAGCACTGGAAATCTTACACATGCCGCTTTCAGAGAATTCTGTCCTGAGTCTGGAGTCTTGGAGCTGGCCAGCACTGTGATATACCAAAAATGTAATTCAAAGTATTTTCCAAATGAAGGGCAGTAAGGCTGCTCCACAGCTTAAGAGAGCTTCATACTCAGAAGGGCAGATGTACAAGGGACAACTGCCTCTTCCCCCAGCACAGTTAGCAGTAGCAGGGGAAGGTGCAGACATGTTTTTTCCTCTCACCATCTAATATTCAAATACGATCTTCTTTAGTGTTTTGTATGCAATGGAGGCTGAGGTGTAAGGAAAAGTCTGAGAGGCCATTTCCTTTAATCCACACAAAGTCTCAGGTTCCTTTTTCTTAATGGCATGTATCTCTCCAGAGAGGAGAGATACTATCCAGAAAAGATAGCAACCATGTTCATTTTCATGTTAAGACAGAAGCCTGGGAAAACAAACTGATTAATTTACTTGACAAGATATACTTTTTAACTGCAGAAAAAGGAAGATATCAAAAATATTTGGCACTTACTTGATTTATAGCAGTTTGAATAATTTTAAAATATAAAAAAACATTGCACAAGCTTGACATTATACCTAAGTCAGTACACTCCACCTGTCAAATCCCAATACAGAAAAAAAATTAATTATCCATGCACTGCATTCAATATTCAGAAGCTATGAGATTCTTCTCAAAGTCAGGCATTATATAGCTCTTCGGTATTCAGTTCTCAGGTGGAAAGGAAAGCCCTGTGGGGACAGCAACAGCCTGTGTTATGCAGTGTTTAAATTTTGGTCTGTGTCTCCTTTGTTGTGCTGGATTAAGTGCCACCATGAGGAAAGATGAGGTCAAGGGGAAAAAAATCATGCAGGATGCCACAAAGCCATAGCTTCCATTGCAGTGCAGAAGCTCAGATTGCCTCTGTGAAAAAAGCTGCTACACAAATACACAAAGGGCATTTTAAAATCATTTTAATAATAAAATATATGTCAGAACCATACTGAAAACTAGATTTCAGCTCAGTGAACTGATTTTTCATGCATTATACAATGCCAATTACCATGTAAATAGCTATGAAATAACGTAATGTATAATTTAGGAGTTCCGTGTTTCACCAAGTAAGCATCAGAAAGCAGTTGATGTATTAAGTTCAAAAAGCATGTTATGACCTTTAACATTCACTTGTACAGAAAAAGCTGGGGGACAGGAGAAGAGATGATTCAAAGTCCATTTTGAATTATGGGGCAAAGATTGTCTTCAACTCAAAGATCATCTTCAACTTCAAAAAGATTTCTGGGGTTGAAGACGCACTAGAACCTTTAAGAATTACAAGGAGTGAAACACACTAAAGATTTGGAGACTCTTTCCAGTAACAACAAAGGATTTGAGCTCATATTTTTAGGTACAAATTACTTCCTTATTTGGTTAGATGCAATACACATGGTATCTTTCAGGGCAAAAGTATTTATAGTCTGGTTTTATAGTATGACATTAGGACTTGACTTTTATCCTGAAAACATCTGTATCATCATTGTTCCAGTCATGCATACCATCTATCTGATACTGTGTGCTTGGCTTCTGCTTTACCTTACACCAGCAACTTATCATGGCAGAGGAACCTGCACGTGGTGGAGGGGCAAGTTCACTACCACTTTGGGTAGCATGGACCTGACTGAAGCAGGCCTGGCACCAACTGTTGCACCCAAGTTTTTCTACAGACAATTCAGCGGATCCTTTGCCCTTACGTATGCCTCAGTGCTGAGTATTTCCGCTCTGCACCACTGCCTGTGTCTTACTACAAAGACAAAGAAGGCAGAGGACCTGTGTCCACTAAGAAGTGTGAAGATGCCAGGAAGGGATCTTCTTTCAGATAGCCCTAGTGGTACGCCCCTGCCTAATGCCTTCTGCTAGGAAGGAAACCAATTTCTCCAGTTGTGGAGATTTCTTTTTCAGTTGATTCAAAGAAACAGGAACTTGTGAAGAGTATTTTATAAAAATAGTAAAACAATGCTACCAGGACAGTGATGTGTTCATAAAAATAACATCTGGGTATATATAGATCTTCCAGTCCCTCTCCTTCTGTCTCTAAAGAGACTTCTACAGTACTAACTTTATCTCTAAGGACAAGTGTACAGTGTTTCGGGGTTTTTTTGTTATCCACAGGGTTTATCTAAAAGAAGGGAGGCAGAACTAAAGGACACAACTGGACAGGAGAAAACAAAAACAAAGATATAACTCCTCTCCTTTGTTTAGGCTCATGGGTCCTAGCAGTCATTAATGGAAAAATACATTCTTTTCTTCTCAGACATCTTTCAATGCAAATGGTTCATGTCAGGATTGTAGTAAAGTAAGGCAAGTGACAGGGCAGGCACTCCTGCCACTTGGCAAAGACTGAAGTGGCACATGTCAGTCCTGAAGAACACTGCAGCTTTGGGCTGCTATTTGGGGTGCAATGGACACGCAGCGTATTAGAAAAAGTGTACTGAAAGTTCCTGATTGCCTGTAATTCAGGCAAAACTCAGTCTCAGCTGAATACAGAGTGAAGCTAGACACATCCGCTAAAGCTGTCATGGGAACTGTAGTTTCAGAGCAATGCATGCTGAGAGAGGAGAGAAATGGATGTTCAACAGGTGCCTCGTGGAGATCAGTGGCTTTTTCAACATCTTATAGAAAAAAATTGATAAGTAAGGCCAAGAAAGTGTGTGATACCAGAAACACTTAAAACAGTTCTAACACTCAGAGCAAAAAGTATTTGCATAAAGAAGAAAGTTCATATCTTGGAAGTCTCATGGCAGATGGATCAAAAGTACTTAAAGATTACTCAGATGCATACGTCAAAGGCAAAGTTCAGGTAAAAACAAAATCAGTCACAGGCCTGAATGACAGAAAGGATAGTGTTAGAGACATCAAGCATTTTCAGAATTCAGTTGATAAAGATGATGTCAGAAATATTTTGGCATACAAGAAATCTAAGCATGATCAATATGATGGTAAAAGTCATAGAATGGGGTCAGTCCTAATATGGCAATAGAATAATAAGTTATGGAAGAGTTGTTGGAGCCCCTGGTCCATAAGAAACAAAGAAATTAAATCTAACAGATCAAGTTATTCAATAATATAAGGGGACAGATACATACTGCAGGTTATAGCTCAATTTGTAGGAAGAGAATATGGTCAAAATTCAGATTTTTCATAGATTTAAGAGGAGAAAACTAAAATAGCTAACCTTGAAATTTAATCAAATTGTTAAAGTGGTGGTAGATGTGGAAACTGTCACAAAAAAACCGAGGAACTGGAAGAAAAATGACATAAGTGTTGAAGAGTAGTCATGTGTCATTGTATTTGCAGAGACAAGATCTCTAATTTTAATTGATAATTTCTCAGTAAAGTCAAGAATTATATATCTTGACCTAAACAGAACCTGGTGCCATACCTAGTGTTGTCTTCCAGCATCCTTTAAGATCTACTTTGAACTATGCTATTAACTTGTGTCACAGTTTCTGTCAAATAAAATTCTTTGTTAGGTCTTCATTACTGCATTACATCAGTACTACATACCAATGAATATTAATGTCACAGATGAATAACTATGAAATTATTTAAAGATAAGAGTCTTCTTAAAATGCCATGTGTTACTATTGTAAGCAAGGGGGAAAAGGTATCTCACAGGAAAGGGGGTTGGTAAGTAAGAAAGCCTGTTGTTTCGCCTTCTGATAACAAGAGATAGCTGCACAGCTTGTATTTAGAGAAAGCAAATTCTTCGTCACCTTTTTTTCTATGAAGAAAATGAAGCAAGACAAAATTTGAGCTACTTATTTCTGTATTAACAGTCAAGTTGAAAACAGAGCAGCATTTTAAGAACACCCTGGCAGTGCCTGTTTCATTTCTGTTTAGCAGTTAAGCCATACTGTGTGAAAGTCTTTACTTTGGAAATTGTTATTGAATTATGCATATGTCACTCTACAGTTTCAGAGGAAAAGATAAACTTATCACCTTAGTTTTTGTTTTATTTGTTTCTACATTGGGACATGTACATGTCTCCATTCTGTTGCTTCTCTGTAAACAGTTACACTGCATTAAATGAGAAAGGACATGAGAATAAATAACCTAACTTTGATCTGCCCTTGAAATCACGCTGCTTTTAAGCAAGAGGAATCTGGGTGTTTCCACTCTGCCCCGAGTAGCTTTAAAAGTAAGAGTGGAAGGTGACAACATAAACTGTTACAATAACTCTCTTAGGAGCTGCCTTGCTACAGATGGATTCTACTATTAATGTTTTTGTCAGACTTCTAGCACTCCTACAATCCATCAGCTAAGGACTGTCTTGGGTAAGTGTCTTGAGTGTTAATCACAGCAATTGCACCAGTAAACTGTTTCTAATCTGACCGAATGGCTGTGAATAGGTTTTATTGCTTAATCAAGAGATTATGCTATTAAATACTCCAGCAAGTTTGATTTTTCTATTTTTGTTTTCCTTTTCTGAAACAATATATTAATGTGAATGGCAAGTATTCATCGTGTCTGAAAAATCAAGGTAATTGCAAAAGGCCAAGGCCATGTCATAATCACAAATTGAAAAATTCTGTTACTACAGATTAGTTGCCTGGAAATCATTTGAAGTTGAATAAGAAGCAATATCTTTTTCCTCCTGCCCCCTAGGACAAAATATTGAACAAAAAACATTTAATTAAGGCTAATCTCTAGGGTGCTGAATTGTTTCCATTAAATGGCCACCTCTACTGACTTCTACTCATTTTGGGAAATTAATTGAAAGCAATTATGTCTTAGAACTGTTTTGTCTTTTGGTTTTAATCAGTCAACTCCTATGCAGGTCTCCCACCTCTTAATGATGATATTTTATCCTGTAATCAGTGTATGAGATGTTCTTTATATTGATATATACTTCAAGCTGTGTCTATTTGTTAACTTTCTGTAAAGTTATAGAGCATCCTGTTTGAATAGGGACAGAGTCTACACTTAAAGTATAGAAACTTAATGCAAGTATATTGCAGAAGCATAAGCAGAGATATTATTTGGCTGCATTTAATAATGGTCCATTTTTTTTTTTTTAAAGTGACATTGTGCATGTATGTGTGCGTATATATCTATATGTGTGTATATCTATGCAGGTGGAGAAGAAGAGGGTGAGAGCATTGCAGTTAACATCTGTAGTTCAGGACAGGACACAACACACTTGTATTTTATGTTTTGGAGAAGAGTACTACCTATACTTTAGATCTGGTTCCTGAAAAATGACAGAGGTCTTATTTCTAATTTCAGATAGCGTTGGTTATTATTTCTAAATTGCAAACTTTTTTTTTTTTTTCCAAACTGGATAACAACCTCATCAGTGTCAAATTTTAGTGTCTTTACATATTAATATATCATATCTCAGAACCAAGACTCCTGTCACTGAAAGGTCCTTGGGGAACAGGAATGTTCCCTTGGGGAAGTATTTAGTGTCACATCTTTAAGCACACACATAATCTCAATGACTTCACTGGAATCTCTGACTTGCACATATAAATTCAAAACTCCATAACAGTACAAAGGTACGTATTCTTATCAGGTTCATATTTGAAAGCCCTGTATGCTCTCCCAAATCTTACCTTTCATTGTATTATAGTATTTTTTTAGTTGTAAGAACTGCAAAAAGTCCCTTTAAAATATAAACCCAAGATAGGTGTTACAAAATGTCAACAAGATGCTAAAGTGCAGCGGGACAGGACAATGGATCTGGCAGCTGAGAATTGTCTCAGATGTTTTAACTGTAGTGCCTAAAAATCATCCAGATGCAATTCACCATTTTTTCATATAATGAATAGGTACCACTACTCTGTGAATAATACCCCAGATTTAACACCATAAAGGATAGATACCCCACCTGATGATGCTTTGCTGGAGGCAAGATGAATATCCACCCAAAGTACAAATATATACACAAACTATTCTAAGAATAATATTTTCTTTGTGAGTCACAAAACCAGATTTTCCCTCAATACACATTGCAGTTTAACCTTTGCTTAATTTTTGCAGTATATTTAAGTACATTGCTGAATCAGTGCCTCAATCAGAATAATTACAATGATGGCATTTGAGTTATATCAGCTGGAAGCCTGAAGGCAAGGGTAAAAGAAGTGGAATATTTAAGCAATTAAAATAAAATTAATGATTGAGGTTTTCTCAGTCATCTATGCTAGGTATTTTAGTCAATTTGTATCTTTTTTTTTTTTTTGTAAATAGACACATTGTGGTCTGAACACTAGAGCTTTGGGCCTACCTAGTCTTTCAAGATATAGTTTGACTCTTACTTTCAAAAAAGAGAAATACAAAGATACTGGGTAATGGTGTGAATCAGAAGATCAGTTGCTTCAGTTTTCCCCAACACTACCCTTGAAGTAATTGCACAGGCTCATTACTTCTAGAGGTACCCAGACCCAGTGGACTCCAGGATGTAGGGGATTTTTCCCATCCCCGTCTGATGGTTCATTTAAGATTCTCAAAAGAGTACAGTAGCAGAGAGAAAAGGTTCCTTTTAGCAGCTTTTATTTGGGAGATACCTAGCCTCTTCAGAGTGAACTTGGCAGCTTGCATCTAATGTAAAATGATTGAATTTAACGATTACACTGAATCTGAATTCGTTGAAGCTTTCACATTGAATCAAGAATGCCAAACACACACACACACACAGACACACACAGAGGACTCTCTGGTCTTAAACATGCAGTATATGCAGTTGCTGGCCCCCGAGACGGGTGTCTCCAGCTGCTGGCCTGGGCCTCACAGCCCACTCAGCCCCATGGCTCTCTCCAGGGCTGGCACTCAGCTTAACTTTCCACCCCCTCGCTCAGCTGGCTTGCTGTTCATCAGTGCTCATGCACACAGACCCATAACAGAGTGCACATGCAGTGAAAACAGTTGGAAATGGGATTTAGTGAGAGAATAGGGTAAACTGTGCTGAAGTGCATGGATCAGTCAGACGAGCATGCTGACCAGTAACCTGTTTGCACATCACCAGCTCCTTTTAATCTCCTTTTCCTTTTATTTTCTCATGTTTGTTCCTCTCTTATCTGCCTTACTCCTTCCCCCAAACAATCCCCTTAAAAAATCCCATAAAAAGTTTTTCACAATCCCAAAATGCTCTTCCCTCCTGCATCCCATAGGCAATAGTCCACTTTAGTTTACATAGTACTGCAAAGAGAGTTTCTTTCACTGATTCGTATTGGTGGGTTACACACCAGGTCCAGTCCTCCTCCTTTGATAGTTTTAGGAGCAGCTGATTCAGTGTTCTGCAATTTTCACTGATTAGATTTTCACTGATGAGGTTACTAGAGATCCTCCACCTATCACTGTTCCCCTGATCCTTGCAGGGTCTCTGTGTCTGATCTGCATGGCCTTTCATCAGATAACCTAGCTGTTATGCTCTTTCCCTTCATAGTTTCCTTTACCTTTTCTTCACCTTTGGGCTTAATGGTGGAAGCACTCTTGTACCACAGGTAAACATCTGCACAGAAGGAGGTAACTTCAGAAGATACCTCCATGCTACTTAAACACGAAGATACTGCTTAACTTAGTTGATCTTCATGGTCTGACTTTTCTAAATGGGGGCATGCTTTGCTCTGTCCACTGTATATATGAGGTGTTTTAGGAACATATGTTAGGCAACAGAGATAGTAGTGCACATATACTTACTCCCAGTCTACACTGTTAAACTATCATCATAGAAGTTTTCAGTAAAAGATATAAGAATATGAGAAAGCCAAATAGTTGTACAATATTAGCACTTTGGTAAATTAAGAGTCACTTGTCTTGCACATAGTCAGGCATTTTGCCTTCTGTCTGACGTCAGTTACATCTCCTAAATACTCCCAATCTGGACATATACATTGTGAGCACCCCTTCTGAACTTTGGAAAGGATTTAGGTCAGAGATTAATGTACTTTTGGAAGAAAAGTTATGTTAATCCTTGCAGTATTGTCTACTGATAATTTAAAGAAGCCAAGGAAAAGGAATACATTTTGCTCTAAGGAAAAAAAGCGTGTGATGACAGTATCTTTTGTCAGCCACCACCCTACTAGGCTGAAGCTGCAACTATAGAAAACAAACCAAAGTGATTTTCACTGACCTAGAATGTGAAGGCAAGTGTATTTGGAAAGGATTGCTAGTTAAGACAAAGAACTATAGGAAAAAAAGAGCAAGATGTGGTTTAGTAATATACTTTTGCATGTGCATGCATGTGTTTAATGCTCTTCAGCAGAGGAGAGAAAACATACCTTTATGTTTACTTTTGAGATAGTAGCGGAATCACATTGCTACCAGTAAAAGAACACTCTATAACAGTATGTAAGGGCAATAATTGAAGATGTGTGTTGTGTGATAGAAAAGCAAAAGGACTTTTTCATTAGATAAAACAAAGGTTTTTTAAAGCCTCGAATTTTAATTCTGTAGAGAATTAGAAGAGATTCTTTTAGTTTTGATTTTTTTTAAGCAATGAAGAATGTGCTGTGTAGTCATATAAAGGAAAAGTACTGGGTCTGCACTGTTTTCCTTTCCTCATTTACATGGCTAAGACCTTGTCAGTGGCCTCAGAAACTGGGAGTTGTTGGAGTGTAGCAGACGGCAGATTCACAAAAGAAAATTGTGGCTTTTAAGCACTTTTTAAATACAACCTGAAAATCACAGACTATAGCACTAATGACATTCTATATTGCTTTGGTGGCTCTTATTGAGTACTATTGTCTTCTGCAGTTTGCTAATGTAACAGGAAGTCATTTGAGAAACTAAGGCAACAGAATCATTGCTAGCTTCTGTAATACAGAGAGCAGCTGAAAGCCACCAAGAAAACATCAGCAATAGCACCATCAAATACCAGAGATGAGGAACAGTTGACAGTGCAGTGTCAAGCTATGTGATAACTATTCTGTCGTGTAACATTCCTTTGAAGTTGCTAGCATTAGAGCACCAAGATTACCTTTATAAACTTTAAGTGTTCATCCGTACAAGGACTAGGTTTTCAGCTGATTTAACCTGCACAGCTTCAGGGACAGCACTGGAAGCAACTGACTTGTGCTTACTGAGACCTACTTTAAGTTGTGACAACCTATCCTAGAAGTAAATTCTTTTTTTGCACCAGTATGTTAGCAGGAAAAAAATATATTCTGAACATTCACTGATAATTTATCCCTTTTTCAGTAGCGTGTGTGCACATGCACAAGTTCAGCCCACCCTGAGTTTGTTTCAATTATTAATTTAATAAATGGCACTAGCACAGTTTCTCTGGTTTTGTATACTTACATTGTACAGTTTTTAAAAACTGCATTTACCACTAAAAGTAAATAATGCTTTTTTTTTTCAATCTGAGCTTTAAAGAAGCGAGTGATTCCCCCACTTCATAAATCGCAATCTACGTACTTTGTAACCCAACAAGAAGCAGTGTTTAGATGTTTGCTTTAACAATAAGTACAAGATCTCTACAGATCAATTTTTCATGGTTGGAATCATCCCTGATTCAATGTGAAGTAGAAAGCTTCAAAGACTTCAGTTACTCTCAGTGTAATAGTTAAATTCAATCATTTTACATTAGATGCAAGCTGCCAAGTTCACTCTGAAGAGGCTAGGTATCTCCCAAATAAAAGCTGCTAAAAGGAACCTTTTCTCTCTGCTACTGCACTGTATTGAGAATCTTAAAAGAACCAATGCAAATGACAAAAGCTTGTTCAGTCAGAGTCAGCACATGTAGCCCAATGAACTTGAAAGGCAGTAGATTAATTCCTAGAATTCTAGTCAGAAGTCAAAAATAGTTGAAGATCACTTCAACTTTGAAATTCGATATGTATGAGGAGTGTTCTTTCAAACAACTGCCCATAGTGAGGAGGGTTTTTAAGCCTCAGCCACTACCTCAGCTGATGAAAGCAAAAGGAATAACAGTTGATGTGAACTGCACTCTTTTACGCAGAGCCTGCAGTGGAGTTGCTGCTCTGCCATTACTACTAAACATAACTTTGAGCACCATCAAAAGTGATCAATGGCATAAATACAGAGTAATAAAAAGAAAGAAAAAAGAGGCAGTACAAAACCTCATCCATTTTACATGAATCTAACATTTCTGACTCCTAGGGATCAATTCTTCGTTGTCACATGCATGAAAAAGAGTACTTGGTTCCCATTAGTAAAGTGCATGGGAGTAGTGGAAGGATAAATTCTAGCTAGGGTGAACTCGTTGTGGTTCTTCAAAGAAGCTATGAACATTTACAACTCATCTGGCTCTGGTATAGGGATGAGGACTTTAGTGCCTGTCATGGTATTCATGTTAAGTTTTGCAAAGTGAATGCAGAATTAAGGATAAAACACCAATAACCTTTTTTCATGGCTCTGTCATGATCCTTTTTATGTAATCTTTATACAATTAAAGATGTATTCAAGCATCACATTGGCTTGAATTATTCAAGAATCATGTATGTATGCATGTATTTATATGCATAAGAACCATGTATCTATACATATATCAACTACCTAATTTCCAACCTTCTGCTATTAAAAACAAGTTAGTATGTTTCCCTGGCATCTATTAGTAAATTTGGCTTCAATAGGCCAAGAAGACTCAGCTGAAGAATTGTACTGGGATTAGATTTTTGAAACTGTGGGACATAAGCTATTCTCTTCAGCTTGAATTCCCAGTTTAATTACATTATACTATGCGTGCTGACAACAGAAAAAGCATCTCTTCAATAAACACTTTTAATCTGTACAAAACAGAGTAGCAATGGAGAGCTCTGTGGTGCCATAGTCTTTTACACAGTGGTTTGAGGTTACTCCTGCTCATTAGGAAAACACACATGAATAACTAAGCAAAAATGAAAAGAGAATCTAGGCTTCCTGTATCCTAGCTGAACATACTAATGCTTTTTGTTGGCATGTAGTAACCACTGCCTACTGCAATGGATATTTTAGAAATCTGAGTATGTACTTTTATCATTCATTGAGTCAGCCAGAATAGATTTTTAGTTTTAGTTTTGACAAAAAGGCTAACTTCATCAGTATCTCAGGCAACTAGACTTATTCACACAGTCTTATTTAGGTTGATTTTTCATCAGGAGATCTCACTGTGCTTTGCAAAAATGAGGAAGCCAATCATCAACTGCAGAATCTAATATGGAAAAGGGAACTTCATTTTTTTCCTTTTTAAGCAGGGGCATTAGACATCAAGACTAGAGTATGGCCAGTATAGATGATATCTCTTCAGTACCAGTCAGACAGAGTTCCTCTTGAGTGCAGGGGACAAGGACTCTTCCTCCCTTTAAGGGGTGAATTGACTTAATCCAAGCTCCACTGAGGCAGACCAGAACAACTCAAATGAGCAAATTAATCACCCAGAAGGTGAAACATGTTGCCCAAAACAGTTCCTTTTGCTTGCAAAAGGACCAAATTTGCTAGGCCACGCCAGCAGGAATCCATTGTTCTCATGATGGCGTTGCAAAAGAGTGTATCTTCAAGTTAGGCTGAGTTTACAGATACTTTGCACCCAGAGAACAGAAACGCACCATCTGTGACACCAACAGGCATCGGCATGACACATGACATGTGACACTTTGTATCACAAGGCAGGAAGTGACTGTGAGCAGTCATCCTGATGCATTAAAGTTTTCTACAAAATTTCCAGACCCTTCAATTTCTGCTTCTGCATGAGCCCAGAAACATGATTCAGTCTTCACAGATGCTGACATGTTCCAGTCTAGTTCATTCTCAATTCATTTTGGGTTTGCTAAATTAGTTTTGCCCCTGCAGCCCCTTCAGAGCTCAGTTCAGAAGGATTCTTCCGCCTGTTTCTCTTACAACACCAGAAAAAGCAGAAAGTGTCTCTGTTTACCTAGCAGTTTAGCTTCATTTGATCACCTCTTTAGAGCACTGTTTTAGAGGTAAGCGTTATGATTTGCCTGAATTTTCCAAGGTAAAAGAGGAAAATGACCCAGGATGAGTGCTTTAATCTGTGGAGAAAAAGTAGTGATGACTTCTTCTTCTGGCTGCTGTGAAATAAGTACCTACTAGATAATAAGTCTACCAAAACTGCGGGAGCCCTGCCTTTTTCAGTATCTGTTAGAAAAAGGAAACACTTTATTTTATATATTAATGGCAGAACTGCTAGTGATGTGAGGGAGGCATGGAGGATGTAAACTTTTTTCTGCAATTTTCTATTTTTCATTTTTTTCAATTTGAATAAATCTTTTAATCCTCAATCAAAACCTTTTTGTGCTGACAGATGGATGTGATTTCTCCCCAGTTCACAGCAGGTTAAATCAGGTGATAAAAATTATTATACACTGAGTGACAAGAGTGCAGATTAGAATAAAAGGAGACTTAATCACCTAATTTTTGAAGAGGTATTTCCTTTGATGTAGCACCTGTGGGGGGGTTTCCTTCCCTCTTATTTTCCCTTTTTAGGTTTCTTCAGATTTTTTCCTATAGCTTTAACATTAAGCTTTTAAAATCATAAGTAATTTGAGATTTTTTCCCCTCTTCATTTGAACTTCTATTTCATTAATACCTACTCAATAACAAAGACTTTGCATGATTTACCCTTACTGAGTACTAGCTTAGATTTTCTTAAAGCAGCAAGCACTGCTTATAGGTGTGTATATTTGGCTTTGTCTAATAGGCTTTTTTTGTCAGAAAGGTGTGTGGAATACTTCCTTGACTTATGGAGATGAGAAAAATAAGATAAGTGTATTTTACTGTGGTGCTGAAATGAAAGTCTGCTTTGATGCAGGATACTAGAATACACATGAGAGAGCACTGTTCTTGTCATAAAAGCTGGCAGCTGAGCTTTCATTACCTAATCACAAAAAAATGACATTTGGACAGAGACAAAGTCAGAAGCATAGACGAAGAGGAGTTAAAAATCACTAGATCAGAGGTAAAAATTGAGGTAAAACTGTGACCAAGAGATGACAAATGCCAAAGACAAGGGGAGTAAATTTCCCTGCCAAGGGATATAACCCTGAACAGCAAAGAATTCAGGTCTCTCAGGCCTACAGATAAACTATTTTCTGTATCAGACTAATCATAAATTTATCTGTCAAAATGCATAAGAATGTGTGCATCCAAGTCTCTAAACTCCTACAGCTACGCGATGGAGCTCTGCAGTGCCCAGGGCTAACTTTCAGGCCAACATTGCTCTAGGCTAAAATGAAATTAGCAGCACGGGCCTGATACGTCTCCTCCTGAAATAAAGTGGAAGCTTTCCATTCACATTTATGAGAGCTAGATTCGGCCTGATATTTATTTCTGAGATCCAGTACACTAACTACGCTCAGTATTGCCCTTTTGGTACAAATCCACTTCATACCTAAGCTTTCAATTTGCAAGAGACGCAACTCCAAAAGCTACCATGAGAAAAGGTTTTCTACCCTTGCCTCTTCATCCAATTTCATGGGCCCTAGGTATAAATTAAAGCTTAGAGTAATTCAGATATTAATATTCTGAGTCTTATGTCTGTCAAATATTGGAGAAATGTATTTTACAAAGAGGAAAGGTGCATAGTAAACAATTGAACCATAGCACCTCATAAACTGAATCACACAAAATGAGTAATGTGGTTTCAGATAAAATACCAGGGAGGTTAGGGATTAAAAGGAATGATTTTGGATTTACAATTCAACGTTTTAGCATGTAACTATAAGCAACAGCACACGCAATAGTTGTATTTATTCCTGGATTTTGTTATCTAGTTTCAAAAATGTAGTGAGTTAACACTTTATGGAGGGAACAGGCTCCCACTCTTGCCAAATGTTGCATAAGTTATTAATATTTGGGAGGGGAGGTATTGTACAAAGACCCTGTGTGTATCACCTCTATTCACATTAATTAGCATTTTACATACAAAAATAGCCTCTTAACATCTATCTGAATGAACACTGGAAAGGGAGCAGATTGTAAATCTTGGGTTCAATGTTGTATTTTAAAGACTAGCAAAATATTTCTAATTTATTTTTAATACTTATTGGTATTCTCCTCTTCGCAATCAGTGAAACAGTTCATTGCTCATGTGGAATGAAGTACTATTTTACCTACAAAAAAGATGTTATTGCTTTAAACAGGCTTGGCCGAATCAGCTGCTTAAATCTTAACTGTGTTAGGCAAAAGGCTGAAAGATAGTTTATCACCGTCTGTAACAGCTACACTACCAGCCCATTTCATTCCTGTTGAGCTGGCATTCAAGAATTATCTACAATAATGGAAAAAAGATTCTTACTTAATTTGTAGTCCAACTAATTGTTTCATGGTTTATGAGTTCAGTGTTTCAACAAACAGGAACACAGCCAAAATCTTTTCAGGAACTACCTGCTTGAAAACAGGTATCGTAAAGGCTTCAAAAATTATTTTTCTGATCTAGTAAATAAAATGAGATTTTAAAAATAATTGTCCTGTTTATAATTAATATTCCAATGAAAACTTTTTCTGCATTAAAATCTTGGGATGGAAAAAAAGTTGCAAAAATAATGTTTCAGAAACATTAACAGCTAAATGCAAATCTTACAATGAAAACGTCTGCTTTCTAAAAAGAGCTAGAGACCAGATGATGTCTTTCTGGGGATGAAGAAGGAGGTGTTCTTAAAATAAAATTGGGCCAGTTTTACTGACTTATTCAACTATGGTCTAGAAATGGATCCAAAGACTTCAGTGATCATTCAAACTAGCCCAAACCCTGAATATTGGCTTCATGTTGTAGTGTCTTTCATTTGCCAGTGAACGCTCTGTTGCATTCAATCACTGTAATCGAGGTTGACTCAAATGCAGGATGTTCCAGGTTCTGAACCTGGAACATCCTCTTGAAAGGCAGCTTTTTATTTTTCTTTTATTTTTAAATACCATCCAAACAATAATTAGGGTAGCTATTTCCTTCATTCCTTGCCCAGAAATGTAAATGCAAACACAGTAATAAAGGGATCAGGAGGTACATATGTAGTCAGTACAGAATGATCCAGTTTATCTGCTATAGGAAAAATGCATCAGGAAGAGGTTTACACATTTCTCTGAAAATGTCTGGATAACAAGAGGTCATAGCATAGCAATAAGGAAAGGGATATGCACTTATGACTGCCATTTGTAAAAGTTGCTACTAGTCACGGATTCGTTAAGCAAAGCTGGTGGTAAAAGGAGGAGAGACAACCTAAGAGTATAACAGCAGCCTGGTGATTCAGGGGACACCTCTGCGAAAGGGAACAGTCCTAAGATTCAGACCTTCTCCAAGACCCAAGTAAATATGACTATAATGGGTAAAATAGAGCTCTTAGTGAGGACTACAACACAGAGCTGTGTCTCATGTTTCCACCAAGTGAAATCCCTTAAAAAGGCAATAAATACAGGGTTATTAAAACAAATCCTTGGGGGGTGGGGTGGGGGGAGCCAGAATTCATCCAGAACAATAATTTATTTTTTTCATGGAACAGAATGAACATTTTGGAGCAGGATAACTGATCTGAAGGCAAAGGCACTGGTGCTCTGTTGGCAAAACTTGTCTTCATCTGCAGTTTTTGGTAACTGTTGCTTAGGTAAGAATTGTCTGGGCTTTGAAATATGAGCCTGTGCATTCTTGCAATATGGAGCAATACATTTATCTGCTGCTTTTAGTATGGCTGTAGAATGTAAACATCAAAACCATATTTCAATATTGCAAAGGTGCTTAGGTTAATGACATTTAGAATGAATATAGTTAAAACCATTTCTTAGTTTAGGAAATCAAGGCACAGATAGCTTGCTTATTTGCATATAAATTACATTAAAAATGGTTTAGCCAAGACTTTTGGCCCCATAGAACATGAAACAAAATTAAACTTTTTTTTTTTTTTACCTACAGGAAGAAATTTCTGTGATTTTTGTTGTTATATTTGTTTCTAGATGACAACTTGGGCTTCATTAGAAGCCTGAAGATTCAACATCAGTAAGACACTTAATGCTTGGAATTATTAATTCAGGTCCCTTGTCTCAAATAACTCACTTTGGATGTCTGCATCTTTCCACAAACATCCTTTGCTGATTAAGTAACAAAAAGGTGGGTGAGAGAAGCTGTGAAATAAAGGCAGACTTCCCTATGAGAGGATAAAAACCCCTGAATTTGCAGATTGTCCTTATTAAATAATACAGTTTGTCCTTATTAAATAAGCTCAATTTAAGCTCTAAAGAACAGATCACACAAAATGGAATAAATGTGGTTCTCAAACCACATTTAACCTGGAAGTTAGCCAAAGGCAATGGTAAATGTCTACATATCTCTGTTTGCTTTTAGTGAGAGTATAACACATTTGGTTGTCATTGTTATATGCCTGTGTATATACTTCAGCAGAGACACAGCAGTCTCTGACTCTATGAACATATCCTGACATAGTTTGAGAGGATATAATATTTCAATTAGATCAATGTTTTATACTTGAAATCATTTCTTTCAATCTAACTATTTGGAATTTTGGAGTGTGGCTTTCATAGCATTGATACATTGTGGTAATAATGCATTCAAACAGACATACTGATATTAGTAATAGCATCCTGTTACAGCCATTATGGTATTGATTAAAAAAAGTATTTATCATCTTTCCCAATCATGATCACAGTTTACCAATACATTTTCAAGTACAAGCATAAGACTGTTTTGAAAGGATTGTCCCCAAATTCTTGAGCAGTCAGTGCTTTTAACCTCACATGTGAATATTTCTTTATACAGCTTGCTTCCACTTGGTTTCACATCACTCTCTAATCCATTCCCAGTGAATGTGATTTCTAAGTCAGATAATAGTCTGCATTATTGTATACTAGTATGAAGTAGAGATGCAGAATAGAGCTACAGAGAACCACATAAAATTTTTTCCCAGTGCAGTCTTACATCCTTTATCCACAGTAGATTTACACACTGGAGTGACAAAGATCTCCCTGGGCACTGGAGAAGTATTGCCCAAATCTGAACTCTTCTAAAACCAAAGAAATTTTCTAATTACTTTAATGAACACAGACCTAGGGAAAAAGTGATTTCTTTAAAGGATTCAATAACTTGCATTTTTTATGTTAACTGTTTACTTCTTTCTATTAGTTTCTGCAGTTCTGCTGCAGGGAATTTGAAAAGACTCTTTGAAATGCATTTGAAACTATTTTTTATGCTGACCCCTTGCCTGCATATTAGTTTGTAATCTAGCAAATATTTAAGAGTGTCCTCACCCTGATTAACTGTACCTAGTGCCAAGGGAACACATTAAGCTAAATCTTAGTTAGTAAAGAAGTAATGTTTTTTATAAGTTCAGCTAAGATATTGGAAAGAAAAAAAACCACCACACCTCTTGGACAGAAAGCCCTTTTTTCAGGTCTGCTGAACATGTTTGCAAGTCTTTTTCAGCATTAGAATTACCTGGCATTTAGTCAATTCTCACTCTTCTTTCAATAGACTAGCTTTTCCTGTATACAGTAATCAAGTCCCTTACTGACTTAAACTCTGTCTTCAGTCTTATTTGCGTCTCCCATTAAAACAGGTATTTCAGATTGTTTGGTATATTGAGAACTAACAAGAGAAATTTCTTGGTTTGTTCTTCATTCATGTTTCCAGTGCTTTTTCTGTCTTTTTTAAAATATTGATTCACTGTCCTTCCTGTCACTTTCACAATTTTTCAATATACTATTGCAAAGGTAAATGGAATAGGCGTGGTCTTAATTTTTTTTTTTTTCCAAATATTAACACTGTACCATTTAAGTTCTGCTAAATAGCCTACACAATAGATCCCTCCAAAAACTGTATCTGGCACTAAAGGGATTAATTATTTTAAATATATTCAAGTAGAATAAGTATGAGTAATCATTATATTTTTCCACTACTGTTTAGGGATTTGAAAGCTCTTGATTAAGTGTTAGGATAAAAAGTTCAATGTTTTTATAAAAGTGTTGGTTTTTAAAAAATATACACAACTGCACACACATTAAAATAAGTACAAACTGCCATTCAGGTTCAGTGAGGATGCAAACACTATGCTTATATATAAAATGCTTACAAAACATAGTGGCAAATGTTATAGCTAATTAAATATATTCTAAGAGAGTTCTGCTTTGTTTCCCAAACACAGTCTCAAGTGCCATAAAAGCTGATTTCACTGCTTGCATAAATACATTTGGGTGTTTCATAAGTTCTATCTTATTTATTTTTTTCTTCACTAATGTTTTCTACCTTTAGTTTAGGAAAAAATGTATAAACACACTGGCTAAAACTTATGCCACATCTATAGAATGTTAAATAAAAATTTGTATCAATACCTAAATAATATGAATATGCTGATAACCAACCTTATCACCTTTAAAGAACAAACCTCTTATTATAAGATATTGTCTTTTAGAAGAATAATCTATAATCAAGTCAATAAACTATGGAGGACATTTCCAATATAAATATATATATTCCAGTTAGGAGTGAATCACCTAAGCATCTTTAATTTGCAAACAGAAAATTTGCGGTGAGAAATCTTTCCCAGATGTTGATTATTCTACCTGTTTGATATTTCTGAGCCACAGTGCAGTTCTTAGCACTTCCTTCTGGGTGTGAGATAGCATCCTTTCTTTAAAATGTATAAATAATGGTATTCCATCACATTAACATTCAAATTTTAGTTTTCTCATCGTCTGTGATAAAAATGAATTGGTTTATGTACATTTACATACAGTCACAACAGGTGGCTTTATGGAGACATTTAGGTAGAAAACTACATTATTAATTCCTAATGATAAAAAAATATGACAACACTTAAGCCTCTCGTTTCCTTTAGAAAAATTTCAGTCACCTCCACATAATGTGAAGAAGGATACTTTAGAGAAATGTTTTAAGTATTGTATTCTCCTTCACTCTCAAGGACTTTTTTCCCCCAAAGATAAAGGATTCTATATAAAAGTAAGATTGTTTGGACTCACTGGAAACAGATTTTCAGTTCCTACTGAAGTCTTGAGAGTAAGAAACGGCTAAGAAAGAGTTTATTTTCTTTCATTCCTTTCACTTTTGAGAATACCCTGAAAACTTTCTGCAAGAACAATGCCTATTAAAAATCAGCTAGAGCATCATTAAGCAAACTATACAATCATTCATGTGCTGGGGATCTTATTAGAACTACAGAGAATTATTTTTTTCCCCTTCTTCTCACATCCTTCTACCACAGTTACACATTTTCCTGAAAATATGCATGTGCTACTGAAAAAATGTTAACCTCTAAGAAGGTGTTGAGCTAACAAGAGAGTGAAAAAAAACCTAATTCTGCAGCCAGTCTAGTATGACACAGGTGCACCTTTCTTTCTCCTCTGTAAAAGACAAACAGGTTGGGAAGAGGCTATGAAAACTCTGAATTCAACAAGAAGTCTTCCCTCTGCTCTTACTTTATACTCTACAACATTTATCAAAGCTCAATGTATTCACTGGTCAGCAAGCCACAACAAGGAAGCTAAAAGAAGAGAGAATAAAAAAAGGTACATTTCAACATCAAGGGGAAGCAACTTCCTGATTCAGAGCATTGCTGGGACTTCAATGGTGCTGCTTAAGATGAGGCTGCAGTGCATTTCCATAGCACTGATATTTTTTCTTGCCTATAATAACTAATTAAATACAGAAATGTTACTGTAATTTAACAGAGAAGATTTCAATGTTTCAAAAACCAGATTACCTTACATTTTGCAATCCTGGAGAAGGTATATGAAGTAAATTTGGAAGAAAAGAAATGGTAAGATTTTAATTTGAAATTATTTCTTTTCTTCCCCTCTTACCATCTCAAGATAATGATTTGCGTGACTTATTTACCTCAATTTATACACCTTTGATGTTTTTATACCTTTGAATAAGAATAAAGATTATAGGTTTTCAGGTTACTTCAGATAGTCCAAAAGATTTTTCAGTAGTGACATGTTCAAACTCGACATTTGAAAATCAGTTTATTTCCATGTGATGATTTGAATTACAGTCTACTAAATCTGACAATGAGGTAGACTTATGCTGGTAGACTCTCTGGAGACATTTACGAAGAGATTGCAGTAACTTTATTATTATTTCTGGTTTTCACTATTTCTATTATTTTTTTCTTGAATTATGTAAATTATTAGGGTAAATGTGGTTATTTTTGCATAGTGCTATCTACAACACGTAATAGCCCAATGAGATCCCAGAGATGATTGCCCTTGCATAAATTCTAATTTACTAAAGCGGTTATTGGATAGGCATGTTCTTTCTTATTATTCCAGTCTATGTATTTTTATTAATTGATTACATTCTCTATGTGTTTTTATTAATTTACATTCAAGTCTTCAGCATTAAATTAATAGACAACTAGTAGTCAGCCTGTCACCCTGTGAGGATGACTGACCACTGGAACAGGTTGCTCAGAGAGGTTGTGGAGTCTCCATCATTGGAGATATTCAAAAGCTGTCTGGACAGAGTCCTGAGCAACTGGTTCTAGGTGGCCCTGCTTGAGCAGGGGGGGCTGGACAAGGTGACCTCCAGGAGCCCATTCTTTACTTAGGTTTGCTCAGGAGTTATCAACTGAGGTATTCAACCAATTTTTATTTTCTTAGCTGTTAAAGAATTTGAAGTTTGTATATTTGACCTGTGGAAATTGAGAATGGATAACGCACAATGAAACAAGTCCAAGTTAGTGGATGGATTTCTGTACTAGTGCACTTTTTGCTCCTTTACATGCAGAAAGTCTGTTGTGGTGAAATCTATCCATCTGGTTTTGGAAAAAAATGAGAGCAAATAAGCAGGGTAGATACAGCACATATTATAAAACTGCGAAGAAAAATGATGAAGGCAAGGTGATTTACAGAAAGAGTGTTCACTATCACAAAGCAGCACAGACAGACACTGTGTATCCACAGTAACATTTCTGTAATAGATCTGGAATTCCTCAGACTAGGCTGGCCAATTTTACAGCTATTCTAAAACAGTATTACTAATTCTTATGTTTAGTGATTGCATGGTAACAATTTCCCATGAAACAAAGAAGTAAAACACTACACAAAAAAGGCAGAAATGAACCTTGGTTAAAGGTTCTTAGGAACATGGGAGCCACACTGAGATTTTCAAATCAAAACCAAATACAAACAGGTGTGGTTATTTCCTTTATCAGAGTGGGGCAAAATAGCTAACCAAAGAGTCATCTACTCTAACTTCTGAACACCAAAGTCTGAACTAATGACCTTAGATTGCCTTTAAAGAAATAGGGAAAATGCGTGTCCAGTAAATCAGCCAATAAAGTAGCATATATGAGTTTCTGACTTCAGAAATAAAATTTAAGTGCCCAGTTTGTGAATTGGTGGTCTAAAATTAAATAAGTCTACCAGTTAGACTAAAAACATGGTCTTAAAGCAAACCTTCTTCGTCCAAAGCAGACTTTCAGTGAATTTGGCTAATCAGGAAGATATTTGAGAGTGAAAGGGTCAGAAAAAAGCATTCATACATTCATAAGCATACATCAAAAACATGTTTATATACTAAACAGGTATAACATTTTAAGTCCTTTGTGTATTTAACAACTTTTAATCATAACATTTTTTCCTCTTTTCCACAAAAAAAACCCCATAAATCACACTGTTCCAATAAAAACGCATTCAGAAAAGCAACAGAGCAGTTTCCTTGCTAGCATGTCACAATCCACTAACTGCAAGAGTTTCTGCATTTTATCTGACAACAATATACATTCTCCTTCTTTTATTTTCAGTTTTACTAAGTCAATAAGTGTCTTTTTAGAATAACTAACATGGGATGAGAACTATAAACAGAAGCTGATATTAGAAGCCAAGCATTGTTGGATGTTTATACAATATGACTTGCAGATCGATACACAACTAATACTTTGCAGTGAGGTGGAATGTAGAAACTGTTTCATTTTTCTGTTGTATCTCCTGTTACGTTTCTGTTATTTCTACTGTTTTTCAGGAGAAATAGTTACTAGAAACACATTGTTGACGCATTAGACCAGAAATCTTTGCAATGGGATATATTCTCATCTGATAAAAATCCATATAACTCAATTAAAGTTGATGAAACTGGCCAATTTGTTTGATATAGCAAAATCAAACCCAAAATAGCAGCCCAAAATGAGCTTTCCCACTTTTCTTTTTTAATTCAAAATTAACAGTAGACATCTTAAAGTAAAGGATTTGTCAGTAGTCTGTCTTAGTTTTCTTCATCTGCCACAATGGCATGGAATGACAATATTAAATATTCTTTTTGCCTCTATTCCTCTTATTCATCTTTTCAGTCAAGGATGGCTGAATAAGGAAATATGAAAAGTTGACTATAAATTCACAGTTCTTAGGGCTACCATGCAAAGACTGACAGAATTTTCCATCTGTCCTAACAGCTGGAGACTTAGTCAGATCCCTGGCAGGAACTGTAATCTTTCCTTTCTAATTTTTTTTTTCTTTGGTAGAAGATTGAAGAGGTCCATAATTTACCACGATTGCTTTAAGAAATGATGCTGTGTAATAAGACATTCTGGCATTTTATTCTTTAAACATGGAAGGAATAGAAAGTATTGAGGGCTACCCATGATTAATGAGAAGTAGTATATGATAACAGATCTGAAAATTGCTCCAAGAAAATTTTCAGAAAAACATAATTGTCATATTCCTCTGTTAAACAGTATATAAGGAATTAACAATATTCCTCTTCTTTTGCTCTTTCATACCTGGACACAAACAAAAAGCACAGGAATGAAATTAACTCTGAGCTGAAACCCAAACTATCTTGTATGGGGCCAGGGGGTAGAGGGTCAGGTGGGAAGCAATACTGCATTTCTAATAAATGAAAATATATATCACGATTGTCTTTGATTTTTTTTCCAGTTTAAATGTATAAAGTAATCAAATTTTTCTTTCTATATTTCTATAACAATATTTTATATTTTTTCTCTCTCAAGTTCAATAAGAATGATGAAAAAGGCCACTTGTGAACACTGTGATATTTTATACCTAAAGTTGCAAACACCTCTTTTACACTCTGAGTTTCTACAACCTCTATTCCCAGCAAATAATGTTGGTTAATGTATAATTTCACCAAATTTATAGGAATGTTTTATAACTATTCAGTCACCTGAAGGTAGACAAATCTTGCCTTTTGTGGTTTCCTTTTAGCATGAATATTTGAAAGGCTATTTTAAACGTTAGAGTTATAAATGTTTTACAGAAATTTTGGGAGAATGTTTCTCCGAGAGTGGTTTGACCCCCCAATCTGATGAATAAAGAACCAGAGAAGTACTTCTTTCAGAACTAAACCAGCATTGTTTTAAAGTCGATAAAAGCACTGGAATGTCTAAATGATATATTGCTAGTCAGGATACTTTGTGCTACAGTAGTTCTACTAAATATAGTTAAATGTACTAATTAAAAAGCCAGGTCAGTCAGGGCAAGGTTTAATTACCCTTCTGCTATGGACTATTTCTCTTATATTCACAAAATAATATCCAGGTTTTTTCTTACTGCAAGCTTCAGAATGTTTTTTATCATACTCAAAAATAATATATTGCAAACACAGGAAGGAGCATACTATATCAGTTGGGAGAAAAGATGACATGACAGGCAGGCATTACTTTTCTTTTTTCTTTTCTCTTCTTTTGTTTTTTCTTTCCTTTTCTTTTTTTTTTTCTCCTTCATTGCTTACAATAGGAGGGGATAAGCTTGTGCATATATACCAAAGGCATATATATCTATCTCTCCATATATATATATACACACAGACATATATCCATGAGAAGACCAATTTTTTATCTTTAGCACTTAGATAATAATACTGTTAGCAAAGAATCTCTCTTTGTGACTATTTCTGAAAGCCTTCCATTTTTTTTTTTTTAATTTTCCTTTGTGGGGTGAATGGGGAAAAGCCTTCGTGTCCATGCATCAAACATCATGGATGTAATATCTCCAGTCAGATTGTAGAGAATATTCACGGTATCCTGAAGCCTAATTTGATTTAGAATATAACTTCAAGTGTCTTTATGAAGACAGTGCAGAAATACAGAAATATATTTTACTATGTTCTTAAAAAAAAAGTGAAATATTTACCACATATAAACAAGCTTGATGGTTTGTCCCCCAACACAAACAGTTTTTTCCTCAACACTGTTTGCTTCTTCTATTAGCAAAAACAAGCTCGCATTTCGTGCAGAGGGGACCTCACTAAAACTGCTGGTGTGCACTGAATAACCAGGGTCTTATGGTACTGAATCCAAAAGAGGACCACAGCCATGATGTTTGATCATGCATCAGTTCCCAACGTTGCATTGTACAAGCTGTGTATGTATCTGTAATGGCAAACAGACATTTTAATCAGTCTAATTCTAATTAATTTAACCAATCAGAAAAAAATATTTCCTGCTTACTGTTTTATGATGCTGATAGGAAGTACAACTGACTTTCAAAACTACAAAACATTGAATTTATGTATAACAGCTCAAGGCCTAAAAGCAGACAAAGTAAAAAGAAAAGGCATCTAGTATTTCATCATACGCATACTTTTGACTCACTCTTTTCAGACTTTATTTCAGCCTTTTAGCACAAGTCTACATCACTTAATTTCAAGAAGCATTAGAACCGATGGAGTGGTTTTGCCCTTGGATATTGAGTGTACTATAACTGCAAGGAACCAATGTTTGATACTACAAAAAAATAAAAAAAACCAAACAAAACCACAAGCAAGCAAAGATATAAAGAACAGCTAAGTCTACATGGCTTTGTTTTAAAAGGTTTTATAAATTTGAGGGAGGATGTGTTGTCAAAGAAAAGCCCACTGCGATAATGGGTAGGCAATCCAGCTTGCTGAAGTTTCATTGTTACATAAAGGCTTACTTATATTAGTTTAAAACTAAAATTTGATGAAATTTCCCTATTAAAAACAAAGTAAAAACATTAAGCATTGTATGGAGTAATGAATTAGAAGCCAAGCAAAGCTCTTCTCTTCAAACTTCATAAGGATTAAAACAATGTATTCACATTTCTTAATATTTACTCAATGCCTTATCTTTGAAGTAAAAACTTCAATTTCCAGACACAATAAGTTTTTACTTTCCCCATTTACAGTCAGATAAATAATAACAAAGGATAAATAATTCAGCAAATATCTTATTGAAGATATAGAGCTGATTTATATACTGATAGAGCTGATATATATTACTTCTATTTGTATACACCACGCACTACAACATGTTATACTTCTATACCTTTAGTAGCATAAAATCTTTTGTGAGTAGTTCAGTTGAAGTCAAGTAAATTAGTCAAGTTAGCTTTTTCATACATAAACTTAGCTGGCTGGCTTCATGTAAATGAGGTTATGGACTGCTCATGTGATCCTTCTGCCATCACAGCTGAAGATGACAGGCATATGGATGGTGTTAAAGAATTTAACTGAAGCAGCTGTTTGCAAAATAAGCACCTGTTGATAGCAAAAGGGTAGGTTCTCACCTTCATTATTTTGAAATGTAGAAAGAAGTGGCTAAAACTTTTCAGCATATAATAAAAGCTAGAAATCTTTAAGCTCTACATTTGGCTCAAACTTGCAAACAATCCCACAGCTTTTTGACTTCATGCACAGACTGAAGTCAATGAGTGTGATTTTAAAATAAAACATACTCATGGTGGAATAAAAAAATTCAAAAGCAGACCAAGATATTAATTTTATCACAGGCTTTAAGCTTCTTTATGTATTTGTATTACAGATAATAATGTAGGATGAGGGAAACCAAGTGCAAAAATATCACCAACTCAGGATGTCCTTCAACTTCTTATTCACCTATTCATTTTTTTGTTATATTCATTTTCATTACTATTATTGTTATTATATTTTATTTTTTTATTATTATTTTTAGTATTATATTTTATTTTACTTTTATTTTTACGTTCGTTTGTTCCATGATCATCTGTGGTAGCATCCACAAGAGGTGAAGACAAAAGGGTATGTCCAGGCATAGAGAAACTTTCTAATTGAATGTGGTCAAGATACTGTGCCCAACAATCCTATTCTTTTCAAAATGGTTGGACATCTTTAATGACTACATATCTTAATAAACTCAGTTTTGTATCTTAGTATTAAAACAATGGCTGCTCCAACACCAGGCTGCATTTCCTTCCCTTCTGTATTCGGTGCTAAGCCAGAGGGAAGAGTGCCACCTAATGATCTGTAGGTAAGTGCGGGTTACAGCTGGTATCTTTTGGTTCCAAGCTTTGGCATCCTCCACTGCCTGTAGGCTTAACAGAGATTCAGAGATAGCTAGTTGATTTCACAGTTGTTTGTATTTACAAACACAAATACGGAGCTGTTTGTATTTAAAAGCTGAATGGGGAACAGTGATCAGCTTTCCGTTTAGCTTTCTAACTACAAAGAAGCTTGAAAGCATCTCAGCCTGCCTTTGAAGGGCTGTTGAGTGCAGCAGCCAGGCAAAGGCATCAAGGGAAAAAAATGAAAATCCTGAAGTATCATAGTTAGCTTTGCTAAATTCATGGGAGTTAGGCAAGAAACTTATGACAGAAGGGAAGGGCACATGAATAAGGAAAATATTACAATCTAGTAGTAGCTTCATAGAGAAAAGTGCTGCTTCTCCCGTCACAAACCTGAGAATTACTTCGTGGAATGAAAAGATAAATACTTTTACAGTACATTTGAAAAATTGCATGTAAATTACAAAGTTGTATTCAATAGGAGTCGTATTTTAATATATTGAGACATTGCAGAGGGTGTCAGTCACATTAATACATGCCTCGGGTGGTTGAACGTTCAAGCACTCCTTGTCTCCCATTGCACCAGAGGAGTGTGTTAATGAGTCCGTAGAACATAATCCTGTCATATTTTAATGCTATGTTAATTTAAATGGCTGTGGAACAAATCCTGGGGCTAGGGAGATCCATAGCATAGAGCCAAATGAATCCATGCATTTTGTCTTGATCCCCTGGTCACAAGGCCTAGTTCTCTTGAGTGAGAAATTTCTAAAGACACCTTGAGGGAGGGAGAGCTACTATATAGCTACCTTACTCTCAGCTACCTTGTCCTCAAGGATGGGTGATAATAAGACTGCTCTACTGAGGATTATTTGGAGATGGATTGAGCATGAATTTTTGGCAACCCTGCTGCTTCACAGAAAAGTTGAAGGATGTTTTATATCTTTTCTTTGTTGTATGTTCTTAGCTAACAATTCCAAGGGAAAGATGAGGAGAAAAAGGATTAAAAGGCCTTCACTTCTCAGCAGTTCAAATGCAGCCTTTTAACAAATGCTACAACCCCTCTTTTCAAAACGTAGCTTATTTTAAATATTATAAAAATGAGAAGACCCATTCTGGCTTCAGCCTTCCCACTGATCTAGGGCAGGCATGACTGCTTAACTGGGCCAAGAACATCCTGAGTTACACTGTGCTTGCTGGAGAGTGATAATGATTTGGCTGAATCTTTTTCTTGTAAACAGAGATTGCCTACTCAGGGTTTAGCTGACGTGGGGAATACTTGGTTCTACATTGGTGCCATCAAATTCTTTCATCCTCTTGGGTGTACAAACAAGGATATTGGTATCGTCCCCTAGCCCCTCTCCCATTCAGAAGCTCTCAAAGGAGTTGTAAGTAAATGTAGTGAACCATAAGAGGTCTCTGAACAAATTGCAGCTCCATTTTAAATATAGAGAGCTGAACATGGGAGTGAAGACATTCCCAGAGACAGTAGTAGTTGCCTCAGTCTGGACCTTTCCATTTGCATCAACATCACATGTTCGCGGCATAGTTCTGAAACACTGAAGGCACAGCCCCTCTTGATGCAATACACACTGCACAAGCCTTTGTGGCTCCACTAGGAAATCCAACAAGCACTTACGCTGTACTCCACTTTAGGTCCATACCTAGTCCCATGTCTTCCCCTATATAGAAAGCATTTGCATGTCAGTGTCTTCACAGAACTTGCTGCACACCCTTTCTGTGAAAAACTGTCATTTGGGAAACTGCAAAAGGACAAACAGGGACAAGAGGCTGCAGGATCCCTATGGGTTTGGCCAGGCAGGGCCTGTAATTCTTATCGTGGGCAATGAAGCAGCATTGCCATAGCATCTTCTGCTCCCTTTTCTCCAGGGTGAGAGAGGTGGTCAGGGACACCAGCCTGAACACCAACCGCAGAGCAGCCACTCTTCAACCCTGGGATGGGCCAAGTGGCTAGCAGCCACTGTTTGTCTCCCTTCTCTTCTAAGAGATGCGCTTCCTGCTCATCCACTCAGGTGGACTGATACATGACCACAAGCTGTACACTCGACTCCCTGATGAGGACCTTCTGAAACATCTCATGCTCACAGTTTAAGCAGTCTTACACTTTTTTCTCTTTTCTCTGGCATTGGCTTAAGTGTGCCTTCCCATTTTCCCGGAGCTTATTTAGCCCAAAGCTGGATAGTAAACTCTCATGAGCCTGTTCAGGGTGCTGTTTCCAAAACCGAAGTCCTAAATTCTCCTTCAATATGGAAAAGAAACTGAAAAACTGTTCAGCGCTTTGTAATAGATTCAGTACTGTCAGAAACAGATTCAATACTCACCATGGTGGTGTTGGAATGCTGCACATCCTGCCTGCACTTGGAGCTTCTGAACAACACATAGTGATTATGAAAAAATACTAGGGCAGAATATGTGCAAATTGTACTATGTGTGCTTAGGGATATGAATGGAAAGCATCAGCACTCTCAGGACTCCCAAAATGTGCTGGAAATTTAGATATCACAGACATCGGAAGGTTCAGCAACCTGAGAATGGAATGGATGCAAATATGTCTGCTCTTAATACAATTAAAGGGGAAGACCAAAGTGCAAAATTGTTGTCACTTTGTCTCAGTTATCATGTCACTTCAGCTTTGAATAACTTGGAACAACACCTTACAAACCGTTTTCTGAAATAAGGCCTTGTACTTACTTTATTCTCCATGTCTCCAGTTTAGCTTTCTTTTTGGCCAGGTGATATAAGACTTAAATACTTGGATAGACATTGCCAGCAGATGGCCTGTACCCTCACAATACCTCTATCTCATAGTCATGTTTCACCTGTTGTTTTCTATCAGCTCCTCCCACAAAGAAATGTGGAATATCTTCCTAAGAATGTCCTTTCCACCACTTTTCACCACTAATTGGGTGAAAAATCAAATTAGTATAATATAAGGGGGGAGGGAGTGGAGGGGGGAGAGAGAGAATGTGTGTTCAGAGTTCAAAAAGTAAGGAGGAAGGCCTGACTTACAAAAATTTCAAATGTGAACTAGGAATTTCCTTGATTTCTTTTTCTCTTTCTAGACATCTGTTCCTGATGATAAGCATACACACATTTTCAAAAAAACACTTTTTTCTCTGCCTTCTCCTGTTTTATAGAAGAGCCTCTCTCTGTCTTAGTCTAAACTTGCTACTTTTACAGGCAAATTATCATTAATCAAGCTTTAAAAAATCAATTAATGACCAAATAGTTGTAACCACAAGAAAAAAAGAAGTGTAGTTGTGAGAGAAAAGGACATTGATTACAATTCAAAGATATCTTAAGCTCTTTCAACCACTTCTTGACAAAATAAATGAGTTACAACCTTAGCTTTGATGTCTTTTTGCTTCTGCATCCATTAAATTGGAAGTTTATTGACAGACTACAGCTTAATTAAGAATTTATTCATGCTATGTCATGTTGTCCTTTTGGTGAGGAGAGAAATTTGGGGAAAGATTTTTAATTAGTTTTTTAGTTTTTTTCTTGGCTTTTACAGACAAAGGTGACATTCACCCTAAAAAGTGAGATCCTTTTCTCTTACAATTACCTTTGAGAACATCTCCAAATATGGCTACAGGGAAAAATTACAGAGACAAGTGTCAAAATGAATAATCTCAAGTAATAAAACAGCTTTAAAAATTGCTAATTTCTTCGCAATGAAACAATAGCCATAGATGCCATGAGATGCAATTAGATGTATTATATCATATGGAAGTATAATCTCCAAGTATCATACCTTGTTTATATGTGCAGATTCCTATCAGCCCATCACACTCTTCATATTGCATGATAACATCAAGCAGTGATCATCTCTGAAGCTAGATAAATGTTCTGAGTGCAAACACAAGTTCAGTCTGGAAAAGAGGGAAAAGAAAAAGTAACTTGATAAATATTCCTTATTGCTGAAATTTTCCAATTTTGTTCTCTTGTCCCATTGAAGACTGCAGCACCTTGACACTTAGAAGAGAGAAAGAAATTAAAATTGATTATAAGTCATTAAAATATACTAGCCAAAGTGACATAACCCTGAGGAAAAGTAATATCTGTTGATTATTTGACTATGTCCTGAGAAGTAGGCATAAGTAAGAGATGCATGAGTCTTTCTCCAGTTCTAGGTCTCTTTTCTATCATCTTTGACGTCGTTTAGATAAGTGTTTAGAATCACTGGTAAAAGTTAAAGCAACTTAAGTTGTAAATTTGAAGGAAATGAGTTAAAATCCCAGAGGAATAATCCCATACAAAACCAGAAGTATGTCATATTTAATACCTACTTTCTGATGTAAACCATCCATACAATGTGCTTTAATATAAATATAACTTGAAATAGATATCTTGAGCTGGTTTACCTTAACTTTCTTGCGTGCTCCACATAAACAAGCTGTTAAGGGAGTTCCCGTGAATGGAATATCAGTACAGGAGCTGAGGGCAGAATTAGTGACATTCCCCGGCCACAGCTAATTAAAACAAAAGAAATCAGGGAAAGTGTATCAAACAGCTTGTTCCTGAAAAGAGAGTGACTTCAGTTGCTTCCATTTGGAGATGCAGTAATCACTGAAATAACTGAAAATGTTTCCGTGAGTTTTGCTGACGCCCACTGACAGAGCATAGTAGATGTTGGAGCACATTTCAACAGTGAGATTCCCTACAAAGTTTATGATCTTCACTTGATTCTCCTTTTATTAAGAAACACGTAGGTTTCTCCTATAAGGCTTTGACCATCATATCAGATGTAATCAGAAGGTGTAAGAAGAGATCTATTTGTGGGTTAAAAAAAAGTGGTTTTAGGTTTATTTTTAGACCTGATGGCCATTAGTCACAATTCCCTATTTCCTCTTCAGGTGTTCAGAGGTTTCAGGATATCAGTATCGAGTTGCTATTTTGCAAAAGTTGTTGAATGTCTGTATAAGTATGCTATTACAAAGCATCATAAAACCAACAACAAAAAACTATGTTTATCTTTTTCTATGTTTCTAGGCATAGAAGAAGGTATTTCTGCAAGTGAGTAGTTTTTTTAGCAGCCCTTTGGAATCCTTGTATTGCATACAAGGGCATAAATATAGGATTTATTTTTTTTTTTTTATAATCTCCATAAATTTTACTAGTATTTCTTGCTACCACTGTTGGAACTATTGGAAAATCACCTTTTTTTTTTTTAATGCCTTACTATCTAAATTTATATCTTCACTTCTACTTATTATTTTACATCCTCTTTACATATTAACGACAGGAATAACCTCACGCAGACTTAGGCATCTGTCATATACCTTCTACTTCCAAGCTTTTCATCCATTTTCCTGTCCAGTTGGGAGAGTGAAATAGGTCCTTCAAAGATGAGATTCACTTAAGATGTCTACACTAGAATCAGCTGAATCATTTTAAAACAGCTCTTATTTCTCCCCAGTGCCTACAAAGGTAGTCTGGATGATGAGCTCAGGATGATGACGACACTCTGAGTGCCTAAAGTTATGGAAGATTAGTTCTGCCCTAATTACCAGAGTTAGCATCACAAGTTGCGGTGGCAGAAAATTTGTTTTAATTTGTTACAATACATTCCAAAGTTTTCTTAGTGTTCATTCTAACAAATCTTTTAAAACCAATTTAAGAAACTGTCGTGGTTTAACCCCAGCTGGCAACTAAGCACCACCCAGCCGCTCGCTCACTCCCCCCCACCCAATGGGATGGGGGAAAGAATCAGAAAAAAAACCCTCATGTGTTGAGATAAAGACAGTTTAATAGGACAGAAAGGAATGAAAAACAATGATAATGATAATAATAATATGACAATAGTAATACTAAAAGAATTAAACCATACAAAGCAAGTGGTGCACAATGCAATTGCTCACCACTCATTGACCGATGCCCAGTTAGTTCCAGAGCAGTGATCCACCCCTCCCAGACAACTCCCCCCTGTTTATATACTCGGCATGATGTCATATGGTATGGAATAGCTCTTTGGCCAGTTTGGGTTAGCTGTCCTGGCTGTGTCCCCTCCCAAATTCTTGTGCCCCTCCAGCCTTCTTGCTGGGTGGGCATGAGAAGCTGAAAAATCCTTGACTGAGTATAAACACTACTTAGCAATAACTGAAAACATGAGCATGTTATCAACATTATTCTCCTGCTAAATCCAAAACACTGCACTATACCAACTACAAGGAAGAAAATTAACTCTGTCCTAGCTGAAACCAGGACAGAAACTATTCAATTTGTGATCCTCTGACAAAGAAGCTTAATAGTTTCACTACCATAAATGATAGTCATGCCTCTATTTAAAATCAAAGACTAGCTTAAGAATGTTTCATTTTTTCTCTTAAGAAACTACCTTATAATTTCTTTTATATATATATATGTATATATTTGGATTACACTATAAGCCCTTGTGGAAACACCTGAAACTGTTTCCATCATTGCTGATATAGCACTAAACCAGATTTTGATTTGTGGAGGAGTTGGGTTTTGGTTTGGGGTTTGTTTTTTGTTTTGGGGTTTTTTTTTCAAATTTTGTTTGGTGGTTTTAATATAAGTATTTCTATTTTAAAAATTCATAAAGATGCAGTCAAACGTAAGTCACAGATTCAGAACAACCTGGCAGTAACATCTTGCTCATTTATTTCAGTGGTTTTATTTTTAATGTAATGTCAAACCACACAAAATAAATATGTGAGAGATAAGGCATCGTGGGGAAGAACTGCAGGGAAATGAAACAGGAGAGAGGAAACAAATGACCTGAAAAAAAACTCTCAATCTATAATCCTTCATTTTATCATTAATGCTAAATCCTTCTCTATTGTATCTCTGTGTATCAGCAAGAAGAGGTCCCTGCTACACAATATGAAAATGTGTGTGATATAGCGTGAAGGCACTGACCAGAGATAGTAAAATTACTGCAAATATACGAAGTGGTCATTGACACATGAATTCCAAATCCCCATGTCTTGAGAAAATGCATTGCTAGTTAACTGCTTTTTGTACCAAACCCTAATACTAAGTGCAGTTATAAAAAAGATGCATATTTTTTTCTTTTTATGATTTATGCACTTTTTTTTTTTTGTAAATGGGATATTGCTCTTAAGTGTTTTCAGCCTGGTAGGAATTTTAATTATCCTTATCATAACTTGATGTAGAAGACATAACAGCAGCCAATTTGATTACATTCTGCCTTTGAACACTAATATTTGAATTTGTCCTTCTACCTGACAGGTATTCAGTTCAGAATTGAAAATGTGAATAGGAATTCATCCAAAGAAACTGGGTTTGGTTTACGGTTTTGGGGTTTTTTTTCTCTATTTTCCCTGTCTTCAAAACATGGTTAATAACAAAGATTAGAATTTCCTAATTATCCTAATAGATTAGAGTTGCATTAATATTAACAGCTTCTTTCGTAATTCATGCCCTTTGCTCAACACAGGTGTGATCAGATTAAGGTGTGACTTGGATACGAGGCTGCACTAATAGTACTGTAACACATTGATCTTAAGTGTGAACGGAGATGGAGATGAGGTTACGCAGTTATAGTTTCTCCTAGAGCAAATTGATGCTTCTCAGTGGAATACTTAATTTTGAATATTATTCCCCAAAAGATGAGGGGCCCAGACTCAAAGCATCTCCACACATCCACATTACCACACGGTCACTATCAGCAGCAAACCTGGCTTTCCAAGGCTCTAACATGGCAAAGGAGGAAGCAAGGCTACAGCCATTTTATAGTACCCAGAAGTCCGATGCTCCAGGTAACTGCCTACCAGCTAACAATTTTGTTTGGGATGTCCTAGCAATTTTTCATCCACCGCAGTCATATTTATTTTTTGAAACTGCACTTAGGCAAATTTAAACAACCTGGTTTTTTTATGCTGCAATAACAGTATACACATGGATATATATCAAGGTAACAAATCTGCTTTGATTCAACCATCTCAGTAAATCAGACTTTACTGCATCTAAGACCTACTGAATGTTAGGGAAACCTACCATAAGTGCCTTTGAAAAATTCTAACTAAGCTGTTCTGCCTACTCCTTACTGTTAAATATGCAACAATTATCAAATGTACTTTACCTTTATGAAAAGCTACACAATTATTAACTAACTAAACCACATGACTCCTATATATCATGCAGATAAATGTATAATTTAATTTTTACTCTTTACTTCTTAATACACTGTACAATTTTGTGGCCTGTATATTGCATACTTCACAATATGACAACCCATTTAGGTCCACGTTATATACATACTGATATATGTCACTATATTTGGACCCACACTGTGAAAAAATACTTACTGGGAGAATACACACTGTTCTGAGCAACAGCCATGATCATCTGAACACCGTGATTCTTTGAAAGGAACTGCTATCAAAGCCAATGGCTTGATGGCTGGAAGGTGACATTTTCCCCAATGCAGAAGCATGTGTTGAAGCAAGAACATCAGCCGTTCTCAGTGTACCTACTATAAAGGTGGTTTATGTTTTTTAAAGTTTGGCAACCTTTTATTTTCAAACATGACATGTCTGCTTGGGATTTTTTTTTTTTCCAAAACAGGATTTCCTCTGAGTACTGACATCCAACAGAGAACTATGTTACATTATGAATACACTTAAATTACATACAGGTAAAATACCTAATGTATTTAACTATACTGTATGTTTCCCTGGAGAGTGGACGTGAATTGTCAGTACCTCATAGACCTCCCTTATTTGTAATCAGCCTGAATTACTCAGAGAAGAATTCTCAAATCTTGACGAAGTCCAGTTCCATGGACTGAAGGGTCTCAAAAAGCGGGGGAGAATGGGAGGCAGCTGCTGAGCCCTTCCTAACTACAATTAGCAAGTATCTGTCACAGGGGCTGTGCCACCACCACTGATTGTGAATCCCGTTTGTTCCAGTTTTGCGATATAAAAAGAGCGCAAGAGTGTGTCAACAGGACAGATTTTACACACTGGAAATGAGAGGGCGAGAGCGTGACAGAGAGAGATCTTTCATCTTGTCAATGCCTCTTCATCAACATTCAGATCACATTGCTTTCATTTCAGACCCCGCCACTCTCCTCTGCCTTTATTCTTCTTTCTTGTTCTGATTCATCTGTCTCCACTGCTGAAAACAAAACTTTCTCCTTTGCATTGACAGTCGTTTCCCTTCTTTCCGGAAATGCTACACCGTCACTGTTGCTCTCATAAGGAACAGCTTGTTGCCCCCTGTAAGAAGAAAGAACGCTGGCCTTTGAAACAAACTGGCATTTTTAAGATAAAGCAAGGCAAAACTACACAATGACATGGAAGTTACGTTTCTTCCAGGTCCACAGAACAAAGTTATACAGGAGTATTCTTGTAAATCTTAGTAATTGCTGATCCTCCATTTTTCATTGTCTGCAGCTTGCTTTCTGTGCTGTCACTGATCTTCTGTAACAATCATGCTAAAATTGTAGCATTTCTTTATGCTGCTTCTTATTTCAAGAGAATATTTAACATAAGAAATAAAGACAGAAGAAAGAAAATGTTGGATCTGGGAAATCTGAATTTCAGAATATGGATAACAAAAGTTTGACAAAACTGTTTATATATTCACATCGGGAAAAGCTGGCACTCTTATTAAGCTGTGTGAAGCCTCAGATTTGTTTATACTGTAAAGTTGTCCTGTAGCCACATAGCATTTCAGTAGTATACAATACTCTCCCACCAAGGCTCTCATGATTCTCTATAGACTTGAAGAAAGATTCAGGCAGCAAAAGAAACCCCCTCACAGCCATGTTAAAAACAGTTTTCTTTAGCTCCTTTGCTGCTGATACCACAGAGGCCCTGCCGTGCTGCCATCACCCACAAATGCATTTTTTAGTTACTCCAAACCTGAGGGAATGTTAGGAAGGTTTCTGTCCTATGAACAGCATTTTTAACCTTCCTGAAATACTAGCAGCTCTGCTAGTAAGGTTACAGGTGGTAGGGCAGGAATAAATTGATTAAAAAAAAAAACACGTAAAAGTGTAACTTGTACCATTTTGAACTGACTGGTATACCTAGTACAGCTCAATATCTTTATTAACAGTGCCTGACAGACAGAACTGAAACTCAGCCTGAATTTCCTGCTTTTTCAGGATCTCTTGGCCTTATTCCTATTGCATTCACAATATCTGCTTACTTACACCTGTAAAAATGAGCATTGAATCAATGCAGGAATTGTTACCTGGTAGCAGTTTTTTTACTCCCTTTTTAGCTAGAAGTAAACACCAATGGAAAATGAAATTCCTGTACACTAAACCCAGGCAAGCGACATTCCTTGTCATTTGTTTCTGGATTCTGTGTTGCATTAACCCTGCATAATGTGCATTAACTCTTTCAGTAATGCAAAATGTTCACAGTCCATATACCATAAAAGCAAAAAACACGTCCACGGAGAGTCAGCACAAAGACGCAGCTAGCCCACTGTCTTGTCTCTAAGAATGACTAGTAGAAGAAGCCTAGGCAAAGGGTGAAAGAAACAAGTGAAGCAAACTGAGGTCTTTCTCTGGTGTGTCCTTCCACCTCGGCTGCACGTAGTTTAGGCATTTTCTGACTGGGAAGTTGTAGTCAGATTATTGTTTAATACAAAAGAGGGGCCTCTCCAACAAGAACGTACTTAATCTTTTGGAACTGATTTATAGTTTGGCCTTCAAAACATCCTGAGGCAATGAATGAATTATACAATTTACTTATTTGTTATGCATCTGTTTTGAACATGCCACATCATAATTTCACTGGCTGCCTCCTCATTCTTGTATAATGAAAACATTGGTCCTTACACTACTTGTAACTTTACAGATCTCTACAGTATTTCCCTCTGTATCGTCTTTTGCAAACCAAACAGACCTACTCTGTTTAGTGTTCCTCCATCTCTCTGAGTAAATGTGTTGTATTTGGCTATTCCCTTGCTAATTACTTTGCTTAATACTAATTACTAATTATGACTTTTTTTGAGACAGCGTGACCTAATCACGTGTCATATTCAAGATCAAAATGCACTATGGATTAATACAGTGGCATAATGTTTCTTTCCAGTTTTGTTTTCATTTCCTGCCCCAATCATTCTTGATGTTTTGATTGTTTGTTGAAGACTGTTAAACATTAAGCTGAAATTTTTGAGAAACTTTGATAGCGATACTGATAGTTTCCTCTGTGAGTACCACCAGATTTTTGTGGAACCAAAAATAGTTCAAACTGTGGTAGCAATAACTCTTTTAACATCCTTAGGGTTATTTATCTCATACATACTAGAACAATAAAAACATTATCTATAAATTTAATATTTTGCAACTTGTTACTGCTCTGTTCACTGTTTTTTTCTACTATTTTTCATCCTACTGAATCATCTGCTGTTACCAGTGATGACAAGCCTCATCTTTTAATGAGTTTGAAAATATTTTTTCTCTATGCTGTATGCTGTTAGTGGGTTGATTCTCAACATTTTTTTCAGGGCTGAGTTGCTATAGCTTTATATTTAATTTACTACATATAAGTTTCAACTATTGGGCTGTGATTTTCATATTTCAAAGAATTTCCTTTCATTTCTGAAAGACCCTTTACTCTTTTGCTGAATCAAGCTAGCCCTTTTTTAAGGATCTGATGGGTTCATTCACTAAGCATGTAACATGATGTCTTTGAACAGTGACCTTTGCACCAACGAACATTTTTACCTTTTTGGGTGGTTTTTTTTAACTTCATTTTAACTAACTTTCATGTTTTTAGGTATTGCCCCTCTTTACAGTAAAGCAATACTTCAGTAAGAGAAGGTGAGGTTGTTTTGATAACTTTTTGGAGGGATCTGGGGAGATTTGCTCCAGGAATTTGAATATTTCACAGTGATTATTGTACAGTGGCACTTAAATAATTGGCTCTTGAACTGGGTCCTGTGCACTGTTCAAACCTAAAGAGTGGCTTCTCTTCTTGTGAGTTTTCTGCTTAGTTGTTCCAAAGAGCAACTGTTTCTTATGCCCTAAAGTTTAATCACCACATCATGTTCCACCATAACACTTACCTAGTCCACATACAGTAACTGAGGTTTTGTATCACTATCTTTTTTTTTTTGTTTGCCTTCATAATCTTTCTAATCTCCTTTGCAGTCATTGTCACCATCTTAGATAGGTGGTCTGTAGTATAGCTGTATTAGTACATTCTTCCCGTCCAGGTATTTTAATCAAGATCTGTCATACATCTAATGAAGACCTTGATTTTCCCCTCCCTTTTTCCATTGTGTGCGTTGTCCCTGTCTTGCCCTCAGGTGAGTTATTCCCACATGCACAGGCCATACCTGTACGTAGAAGTCTAGATTTCCCCATGGCATCCAAATAGCAAAATGAAGCTACAAAACATATTGACTGCAGATAAATCCTAATAACTTATATTAATAACTGGGATAAACCTTTGCAGCTGCTAAATCTGGTACATTGGTAAGCACAAAATCAAGTGCCTCTGTATGCACACATGTGTGCATGCGTAGGAGGGAGACAGAAAATCAGCAACGCTGAATAATAAACATTTCTTAGGTTGATTAATTTTGACATGTATAGCTTTATTGCAATTGATTCATGAGCTCTGTGAGGCAGGTAATTCACACAGCTTTGATTTTAGTGATCTCTTATTCTGCTTCATAACTTTCCAAAGGATATTTTTACTCAGGAATGTTAAACCAGTTAAATTTTAGCCTGTTCCTGTCAAAGTGGTTTACATCTACACAGGCAGTTTCTGGATTTGATTTTGGTTTTGTCAGTCACACTCTTTGATATATGAAAGTTTAGTACTTAATGTACTTCAGGATGGAAGTAACCGTACTTCTTTGGGAATTCACTCATATGGAGCTGCACCTGAGTAAACACCTTACTGCCCTGCTTCTGGCAGTCCCACCGCTACACTCACCTACATGACTTCACGTTTTGTTTGGTCTACCTGCACCAAAGCTGCAGAAGTCATTTTAGTAGCGAGTGAGTGCTTCAACAGAAGATCCTGCAGTCAAAGGAAGAAAATTTGTATTACGCATCCACCATGATGACCACATGAACCTCATTCATGAAAACAGTACCAATATTGCTTCTCAGAGTCACAATGGGCAGGTTTTGACAGACGTCCAGGACTGCATAACGAATATTTATCAAATTGTGTGTAATATCCACTATGCGTACCCAGGCATCTATGCTGTCGGGCCCTGAGGGCACCAGCAGGCCTGACTCTCCCTACCCAGTCTCGTGGGTCCCGGACTCACCTTGGGCCTGACTCCGGCCCTTGCCTTTGCCTGGTGTTTGCCAGACAGCTGGTGAGCCCCAGTCACCTTCCCTGTCCGGGCTCTGCTTGCTGCCTCCGGGCTGAGTGTGATGGGGCTGCTGGGGGAGGTCCCTGCCACGCTGCCCTGCCGCTGCCTGCCCTGGCCTGCCCCGGCCTGTCCTGCTGCCACCCGCCCCAGCCTGCCCTGGCTTGCCCCACTGCTTCTCGCCCTGGCCTGCCCACAGGTGGGCAAGAGGCCATGAAAAAATCCCTTTCCTCCTGAGAAAACCTTTCAGTGACAGAGAGGTTCAGCGGGCTGGAGCGGGCGGTGGAGGAGGTGTTGGGCAGTGTCCCAGGCAGGGGAGCGGCACAGCGGGAAGGGAGCTGTGGCCCGCACGATCTGCTCTCCTAGCACATTTTCCACCTTCTGGCAATTTTTAGAATGAAAAAAGAAAAAAATAATAGAAACACTAAAAGTCAGTTTTTCACAAAGCAGCTGGATGACTCAACAAGGTTTTACTTGCCTTCTTGCTTTTTCCTTTAGGTTTTTTTTTTTTTTTCAATTCAGATCACATTTGTTTCTTAATTTCTAACAATTTTCAGATCCGTGATTGGCACTTTCTCTTGAAAAAAAAGTGAAAATCCCTGAACTGACGGTTGTCAGAAGTCAGGAGGTATATTATGCGAGTATGGCTTTTGCTTTTCATCAGCCTTGCCTTTCTTACCCGCTGTCACTCAGTTCTGGCCACTGCTGGGCGTACATTGCTGGCTGAGGCAGATTACTCTCCTAACTCGGGTCAATTGTTCTTATGCAACTTTTGTCCAAATAATGCTTATATTTTAAATCTCCAATTTATGATCTTTGATTGGGTAACAGTAGTGCAAGACCTGCTGTAACTGCTATTGAAGTAGTAGGAGCCTTTCTATTGACTTTATAGGAATTGGATGAGATTTATATTGCTGAACATTCTAAAAGTAAACAGAACCTCAAAGGAAAATAATCCCTTATTACTGCCTTCTCTTAGGTCTTTGGGAAACAAAAAACGCAGCAACTCTGAAACGAAACACACAAATCTTTTTTAATGCATGAATGCACCCCATCTTTTTAGTTTTCTCATCTTGTGATAGAGTACTATTTAATTAAATAGATGAGGTATATGTTCTAAGTAGCTTATGGATGGATGTTATCTTCATTTGAGATACCCTAATGAGAGACTAGAGGAACAGCAAGTAACCATTTATTCTACAAAATTAAAAATGTGCAAGAGATGAGCATTTAATTATCTTGACATTATCCTTTGCTAAATTAGGTTAAAGCAGTAAGTTGCAGGACAGCCAAGCTAATTTTTATATATACATATATCTAATTCCATCTTCTTTGAACATTAAGAATCAATGAAATGCATGTTTTGAAGGAATGGCTTTCTGAATGAAAGAATCCTCCCACTCAAGTAGTAACAAGGTATTTAGCTTTTATGTAATGTCACTTTTCATCTATAGGTGTCGTAGTGCTTTGTGCAGGCCACCTACAACTGATGCCTACCCGACATAGGAAGGCTTGTCTCAGCTGCATATAAAGACAGCAAGGCCCTGGCAGAGCTGTGTATCAAATAGCCTGAGCTGTCTGACATGCTCTGCACAAAGCTGCTGGCTTAGTCACACAAAAATGGTACCAACAAGAAAAGCATGGCAAAACTGTAGCATTTGGGACAACATAACTCAGCAGTGAGTACAGCATGCTTATATGTATGAAAAGGTGTATGTAGATCAGGAAGAGAAAAATACAATTGCAGTTAAGATTATAAACAAGAATTGTTGTGATTAAATCTCTTAGTTACGAGATGAGTATTATTCCCTGACTAGATATGTATTCTTTAGAGTCAGGCTCCTCTGTAAAGGAAATTGCTTTTGAAATTTTCATGACATGGAATTATGGATTATTCTTTTTAAAATATCTGCTCTTTTGAACACTCTTGCCTGGACTGATTCAAAATATGTAATATGTAATGTACAATATATAAAGCACACAACATAAATAAAATGTAATTATATATAAATTAAAAATATAAAAAATACACAAGAATTCAAGGAGAATCAGAGAAGTTAGCCAGATGATAGCAGTTTTCAGGTTTTACCTTGTTCTCTCTGAAGCATTCCAGACTACTTAGTCATGCCAAAAGTGGACAAAAAGAGAAGCTGTTTTTTAATAAGATCAATGCAATTGTGTTTTGAAAAGGGGAAAAGAAAAAAATGATAGATAAAATGCTGACCTTTTTGCTTTACTGAAACTGTTTAGTAATTAGATTGAGACTGCAGTTTACAGGGTTCAGATGTAGATTTCTGCATGAGCAGGGCTTCTGTTTGGTGTTTTTAGTGGGGGAGTGAAGGTATATTTTTGAAATTTTGATTTCATTAGTTTTTTCATCTAAAAAACTATGCTTGTTTTCCATGCTGTTGGATTTCTATCATGTCATAGTTCTATTATATGTGCACACTAAGCAAGACAATGTGCAAGTGCTGGTGTTTTGTGTTACTTAGCCTGTTTCTCCCATTGCATTTGTTAAAAAGCAGGAAATAAATATACATATGGAAACATTATTTAATACCTGAAGTCCACAGGTAGGTAGCGAGAAATCAAGACCTACCAGTCTTTGGACCCTCTGGACAGACTTGCCAGCAAGGTGAGCACAAGGCCAGGAAGTTTTGAAGGACACCATGCAGTGAAGGATGGTATTACCTCTTGGGTACTACCCATTCGAGCAGAGTGAATTTACTAACCAAAAGCATTCTGCATGATGTTAGCACTCTTCAGAGCCATATACTCTGTCAGCCCTTTCATTTTAAATATGCATTACTTTTAGAAAAGGAAGTTTACTTTGACTGCACTGTTTCGCTGTCCTAATACACATTAAATGGGATAATCCTTTTAAAGTCACTTACTGAAGTATAGATGAAGATGTGGTTTGTGCCTCTGCCTTACTTCAAGGGACACGATGCCTCAAGATCATACACACAGCACAGGTACAAGGTACACTACTCATTCATATTAACCCATTCAGCATGCATTGAATGCCACGGAACTAAACCAATGTTTAGAAAACAGATAAGATTTTGCTTCTCTCTTTGGTGAAATATCCTGAAAACACTCAAGTCATGATGAGGACAAATGAGATCCCCTTCTCTATTATACACGCCATACTTATTAATGGGAGGACAAAACCAAACAGAGATTCAGTATGTGGCTGAGAAAAAAATAATATCTAAAATCTCTTTTACTTGCATCCATACAACTGCATTGCTATTCACAGCAATTCAGTACCTGAGAAATGAACTGAATTCAGTTTCCTTAACCCAGGGATGAATTTAACCCAAGAATGCAGGCAGTTTGTATTCTGCACATGTGAATGGTCTACAGCTTTTCTGGGTTATTAGTCTGGTTTCGGACATTTTAGCAATTACATTGTATTTCGTTCACATCTTTTGGCTTCCACCTTTTTTCATTTTCCCTTTCTCCTGCCAGACCCTTAATCAGCCTCTCTGGGAACTGACATAGCTCCCATGACCACTGTATATGAATACCTCACAAACATTAATGCCTTTTTATCTTCACTGCACCCTTGTGAATAAGAACAGTGTTAACTCACATTATACAGAGAAGGAAGAAAAGGACAGAGAAATTAAATGACTTCCTTATCAGTGGAAGAGAAATCTGTAAAACATCAGGAACCAAAGGCAAATGTGCCGAGCGATGTGTTAACCCCAAGTACCTCGTTCCTACTCTCTGCCCATTGCAGAGCACGAACAGCCTCGAGCACTCATCGTTCTGTCCAGGCGCAAAGAAGACTCTTGATGTCACGTAACGGAGGTGCCTGTGCTGGGAGTCTGGTATCACTCCCCAATGGTGAGAAAGCAGCTCTCCCAACGGATAACGATGAGAATCAAAGTTGGGAGCCCCTCCCTCTTTCCCTCTCTCTCCCTCTCTCAACCAGCTAGGATGCCTGGGCTTCTAAATCAAGCACCCAAACCAGCTCTCTAAAGTAGATAGTATGAGTCATTTAGTTAACTTAAAATGCCCTGTACTGATCCACGAAGAGAATCCCATAAAGTTTTTCATGTCTCTTTTACCTATCCACAGATATGGATCACTCATCATAGTAGTATCTGAATGCCTGGTTTAGCCAGCCACATTAATTTCTGTGTTTTAAAATTGAATTTTGACTACTGGTTGTTGCATTCATTTCTAGTTTCTTCTTTTTTTTATCCAACATGAAGAATGCCGTTCTGTTATCATAAGGAGAGGTGGGGTGGGGTGTGAGCGAGCTCCACAAATTCTGCAACAGCTCCCACCTCCCCCGCAACCCACTGACTCTGCATGGCACATTATCTCCCTATCGATAATCCTTTATCATATTCCGTAATAAAATCACACTTTCCCACGTGCTGCTTTTCATTTCTCTCTTCTGTTGTAAGATGTTGGGGGTTTAACAACTGTAGCAGTTTGGATTCTTCTCTATGGCCCTACAAGGAAGCCAGGATGGATTTAGTGGTAACTGAATGTTGCCTAGTCTCTTTGTCCCTGTTTTGGAGAGCACCATTTACACAGACATAAACAGATACGTAACTGTATGTGTTTGTCTCACATTGGTCAGATATTTCCCTCTCCTCCATGCTCCCAGCCCATGCAAGGGGTTGTAAGAGTATGAAAGGTCTCTGACCCAACTGTCTACCTATGTACAGGCAACTCTGTACACAGGAGCTCTTCCTGTGAGTGTGAGCCTGCAGGACTAGCGCTATGGAAGAGGGGGTGTCTACTCCCCTGCACCTTTGCGCAGGAATGTAATCAAATTTATTGGGGGGAGCATCAGAATTTTAGAGTTATGTTTTATAGAACATTTGTTTAGTCTTATAAACATCTGCAAATGACTATTTATTTCATGAAGTAATTAACATTCCTAATTAGATGCACCTTGCAGCTGCTGTTAATCTTAATTGGCAATAATGCAGTTACATTTTGATACATATCTTCAGAAGAGTTACAGAGGACAAGGAAAGAAAAAAAAAGAAAAAAATCCGAAGGGAAGGAAATAAAACTGTTCCCACACAGTTCAGAGAGTTCGCACAAAGAAGATCCCATGGCAACAGCAAGGCCCACAGTTTGCCTTATAAAAATCCAAGAATAGATAATGTATCATCTCTCCTAAAACAACGCTTCGCTTCGGAAACCGGAGGGGGAAGGGGGGGGGGGGGGGAACCCACAACAGGAAAAGAGAAGCGGGCTGACCCCCGCGCATGTTGCGCGCCCGGCGTTCAGCCTCCCGCCCCTGCCCCTGCCCCGGGCAGGCGCGGCGCGGCGCGGCCCCAGCGCTGCGGGCCGAGGCGGCGCGGGGAGGCGGGCGGAGCCGGGGCGGAGGGAGGAAGGCCCGCTACCCAGGAGTTTCTCCAGGATCCCTTCCTAAGGGCCCTCCCCGCCTCGCTCCCTCCTCCCCCCCGGCCCCCCCACTATCCCCCCCCCCCCCCCAAAAAAAAAAAAAAAAAAAAAAAGAAAACCTCCTCCGAAACTGGCGCTGTCGACGCGGGTGTGGGTGCGCGGCCAGGCGAGTGCCGAGGTATCCATGGGGTGGCAGCAACGGTACCTTCTTGCCGGCTGGCGGCCCGGCGGAGGACGCGTTCAGCCAAACGAGCCCATCTCGTAGAAACACAGGAATCATTTATGCACTGCAGTTTCTCTCGCCTCTCTCCCTCTCTCCCTCTGCTCCTTAGGATATTTTGGGTGGATTGTGGTTATCAGTCAAGACCTCCTCTTCTTTGCTGACCACTTGTCATTTTCACCGGGGATCAGTATCGTTCGGGGCAAGCGGACAACCGATTTTTTCTCCTTTCTTCTTTTCCCTTTGGAGATTTTTTCCCCCCAACCCCCTCCCCCCCCCCTTTTTTTTTTTTTGGTGCGGCGGTGAGGGTGCTAGGACCCGGCAAGCACCCGCCCCCCCCCCAGCGCTTTCCCCACAGCCGCCCAGCACCAGGAAACCCCGCCGGACCGCCGCTCGCCGGATACTTGTGCGCGGCAGCCCGGATCCGGCCCTCGGCGGCGGCGGCGGCGGCGCGCTGGGCGCGGAGCTGCCCGCGGGCGGCGCGGGGGCCCCCAGGCCGGCCGCCCCCTCCTCCCCCTTCCCCCCCCCCCCCCGCCGCACCTGGATGGTACCTCCCGCCGGCGACGGGGGCACTTTCTGAACTAGGAAGGAAGGGGCGACTCGGGGGGGGGTGGGGGGGGGCGCCGAAGTCTGTATGGAATTACCTGCGCCCGCGGCGGAGCTGGCGGCGGCGGTGGATGGATGGGCGCCGCGTCCGCGGCACTCGCGGCCAGCTCAGCCCCAGGAGTAAACACGGGGCTTCTCCGGCCGAGTGCGCAGTGTGGTGACCGGCACTCGCCTTGCTGACTGATCGCACCGGAGGGATATTTCGGGAGGCTCCTGTGGGTAAGGTCATTTTATCCAGGCAAAAGCCCGGCATTGCTAAACTTGGTGGCGTGTGATTGAAATGGGTACTTTCGGGATTGCTGCATTACCCTGATGCGAGGGGCTCCAGCCGTTATTGGCAGTTGAGTGGAATAACTGCAGTAGGTCTTCTGCTGAGTGCTTTTTGCGATAAATTAAAAAAAAAAAAAAAAAAAAATCTCCCTCTCTGTTCTTGCACCCTCTGGATTTGGGAGAGTACTGTAAATGGAAGGAGTCTTTCATTTTCCCCCTTTTTCTTTTTTTTCCCGGTTGTAATATTTTTGACTGAAAAGGGTATGTGACAGTAAAGAAGCTCTCCGTCATTGAATCTATTTAATATGAGATCAGATCCTATCCGCTGGTTAAAACAAATGTTTCCAACTCTGTGCAGCATTCTGCTGCATTTCATAGCTGCAATGGAGGTAGGGAAATCCTGCTTTTCAAGTTGTTAAACTTTAAGGTGGCGATCTTTATTGATCGTGGTACAGTGCTCTGGTGCTAAGGGGGTTAAATACCACTGGTAATTTGGGATTACAACTGTTCCTGTAAATCCTGCAAGGAAATTATAAACTGAGGGACGGTAAGAAAAAAAAAATCTCATCTTGATAGTAGAGAAATATTGTAAATGTCACTAGCCTGAAAATCTCTCATCCGGCTGCTCTTACAAAATATTCTTTTCACCCAATAACTTACCTACTGAAACCTCAGACCACGTGTATGGGAGTTGAAGATTTGCAAACAGATGCTATCTTTGGTATTTCATACATATATGCATCTGGCTGAGGGACCGTGTGTGAATTAATTCCTCTGTTAGTTGTGGTGTGAAGCGAGACAGGGAGAAAAAGGAGAGAAAAGATCGTCTTCTTAAGAACAGAAGCGAGCAAGGGAAGCACTTCAGCCTTTAAAGATTTAAAGGGATCCAAGCAATACACATTGGTAATCTTTCTCCGCAAAATCAATTCTGATAGAGGGAATGGGGGAAGGTTGAGGGAATCAATAGTGATGACGTTGTGCAGTGCAATGCACTGCAATGCTAAAGTTATATAGTGTGTGCGAAAATACATACCCTTATGTACTGCTGGTGGGTTCATGCATAATGGATGGAAGAAGATATGCAGATCTATCTGTAGGAAGATGGATGTATTTGTGCAAAGACGGCGATTATGTAACTTGATTACATCAGTGGCATCAGTCGCCGATAGTGCTCTGATAATATGCTCATATAGTGTATTGATCACTTAGGTTAACTTTGTAGTGCTCTGGGCAGTAGGGGATGGAGACCTGGGCAGAGGAGGGGAGATCCTTGCTCAGCTCCTGACAAGGGGTTTGCCTCTTGCAGGCTGCCTTTTGCATCAGTGTGCTCCTGGCAGAGTTTCCCCGGGACAGGGAGTTCACGAAGGAGGAGGCTGCCTAGTTGCTAATTCAGCCACACCCGCGGAGAGGGCTCCAGAAAAGCCCCTGCAAGGCTGCACAATGGTCCCATTGAGCAGATCCGGCTGCGTGCTCCTCGGCAAGGTCACACGGCAACCTGGGACTTCAGTGCATGGCAACAGCTGAGCGGAGGAGGAACAAAACCGAAATTAAAATTGATCCTCCTCCCCCCTCACCGTCGCCTACCTCCAAACACGCCGTTCTGCTGACCCCTCTTCCCGTGCTCAAGGCAGCGCTGATGCTGTTTCGCCCTGAGTATGTGCGGCGCTTAACATAGATAGCGTTGTCTCTCTCAGTGTGTGCAATGACTGCCTCGCAGCTTTAGCAGGATGCTGCTTCTGTATTTTAGAGTACAGCATGACTGACTTTAGAAGAAAGTATTGTGAGATATAACAGCCTAATCTACCTGTTACAGTTACAGGGAACCTAAAAGGTGGTCCATTAACACATTTCAGGCATCTCAGAAGTGAGTAGGTAAAGAGCAAAGGTGTCACAGGAGTCCCATCGGTTTAACTCAGATGGACTTTTTAGCGAATTGTCTACAAAGATAGTAGTATCAGGATATACTTTAATATCCATTTTAGAATCGTAAATCACTATTCCTATCTCTTTGGGAGAAGCAGGGGGGGAAGAGTACTCATTGAAGACACATCAGCTTGCAAAGGCACTGCTGAGGCCCCATACCTCTAATGGATGCATTTTCTGAAGAATGTAAGCCTGATGAAATCTTAACTCAGCTGAAATGAGTGATCTTATCATCATTGGCCTATGTCCTTCCCCACTTCACTCTGAATTCATTCTAGCAAAATTTCACTAAAATACTTTTCAGTTAAGAAGAGGTGAGGGCAGAGTGGGTTTTACATCTCTTGATAAACATGATCTCCACATACCTACTAGATTTAATGCACTATCAAACTCACAGTAATTTTACCATGGAACCAGCCTGAAAAATCATTTTTTCCTCTGCTTCCTTGAAAACTTCAGTATTTTAAAGTCGTTTCACCATTCATTCATGACTATTTTCATATTTCTTGAGGATAAGTCTGGGCAAGCACTAATAAATCCTGCTAATGTAGTTTCGAGTTTGACATTCATAGAGTATACTGAGTAAATTGGAAAAAAAGGATATGAAGTTAACTCTGTTTCCATCCTTCAGGGGTCAGAATAACACTGTGGCAACTCCTGTGCATTGCTACAGCTCTTATATTTTTCAGAAATGTCCATGGCATACTCTGTTCCGGCACATGCGATTACAGGCAGACTCTTTCCCTTTAATTCCTTACAGGACTTCTTGTGACATACAGGCTACATACCTGTACCACCCATCTTAAAAGAAAGCACAATTGTCTACAGAAAGTGTTATAAAACTGGTGCTGTGAAAGAGTGGGCATTGATAGTGTGGGAATATATCACGATACATGTAAACTGGCATGCAGCATGCAAGGACTTGCAAAATTAGGGTAATAGAAAGTGGTAAGCAACCGAGTTTTATTTATTGATTAATTTCATTGTTGTAGTTAGCAATACCCACTCGGTAAAAATGGAGGGTTTCGGGTCCAATGCAACATCCGCTCAGTTTGCACCAAATATAGCTTCTTCGAGAGGAAACTTTGCTGAAGTAAAACTGTAAATCACTCGGACAAATGAAGAGAAAATGTGAAGAGAAATATTTACATAAAACATTCCCAGGCTCCAAATCTCAGACCATTGAAAGCAGTGAGAGTTTTGCCACCCACTCCTCGCTAGCGCTGGGAAGCCGGCTTTTAAAGAAAACGGCAATACATGAAGAATAATCTCAGTGCCTCGCTCTGAAAGAGCAGGCTTCTGACTGTCGTTATCACTGAAGACAGTAGACTTGTTTTACTGCTGATAGGAAAATTTGAAACATACGGGGCAGATCTTAATGAAGCTTTTTTACTATTCAGTGATATTCTTGTAATGTATTCAGAGTACTTTCTGTGGCTATTATGTTGAACCCATGTATTGGGAAACAGCAAAAAATGGATAACCGACTGAGGTTTTCATTCAGTATATTTGCACTTACAGACAAGTGTTTGGATATACTTCTGTGTTTCATAACAGCTATGATCTTTAGTGGCTGGCAATCTTCTTATTTTTATAGTGCACGCCGCATGATAATATATGGCAATTGAAACATCCAGGCTCTGATTAATATGATTAAAAACTAGCAACTTATCTAGTGGTGCTCAAGTTGTAAAGTTTAATTATAGCGGCACCATTTGCACAGCTATAGATAAGGTTGTGTCAGCATTTCTATTATAAACCTCTATCTTGTTGCCATCCGTTGTGTCAGGGGTCTATGAAATAAGAAGAATTTACAGTAGGGACCATAACGGCTGTTTTGGATTACCGTCATGGCCTGTCAGGTCAGTAAATCATGTGTTTCTTTAAGTCTTTACATGCACATCTACAGCAGCACCAAAGCAGCCATTATGCTCTATCAGTTCAAGTGTATGCTTGGGTTTTTTTTAAATGTAATTAAATATGAGATGATGGACAACAGTGACTCAGGAGGGATCATTTAACCTATCATTTTTCATGCACTTTCATATTGTTTTCATATTATTAAAACAAAAACAGATCAAATGCAGCAATGAATTTTACTTGTGATAGCTTAAAATTAATGCACATTTGGAAGAAAGCTGTTTTGGAGGGGGGGAAGGGGGAAGAATGAAGATGAAAGGTTGTGGGTTTTTAATATTCAAGCTTTGCATGTTCCTCTAAGGTAGTCACACATGGAACTCCATCTATTGCAAAAGGGGAAAATCCTGTGTTATTTGCCAAAGCTATGTAAGACCAGGGCAAGGAAATCAGGTAGTGCTGGTTCTGTTTTAACGTTGGGTGCTCTGTTTTTCTAGGTCTCACTGCACCTGTGTAGTATAGGCACTCCTAGGTCATTTCATGGTGTTATACAGCCCACTATTTATGCCTCAATAACTAGGTCTGAACAAATGAACCAAGGACATCAGTCTTACTGCTTTCTGTGCTTAGAAATTTCATGTTTATAATAACAGCACAGAGACATGCAATAGTCCTTCAGTGGTCGTAGCATCAACTGCAGCAATTACCCACAAAGATTTTTTGATAGGGGATGAAGAAGGAGAAAGGGAGAAAATTAAAACTTTTAGATTTTTGCCAATGCAGTAGATACTATTTCCATTTTATTCTTGGTTTGGGGCATAATTTAGGAAATGCTCAGTGTAGCTTCTGAAAAGAAACACAGAAACCTAATTCATGCATTGAGAAGACCGATACAATCTATACAAATCTATACAATCAGCAGGCAGACAAGGGGTAGTACTACTTGGCGATTGGATGGCCAGTGGTGTCAGAAAATTTTCTGTTCTCTAGTCCTTCACAGCTGTCCTCAATGAATAGTGCATTGTAAAAGAGCAAGAAGATGGAGACTAGCAGAACGGGTTAAAAAAGGGGGCAGAAAAGCATATAAATATACAGACACTGGTGATGTAGCTCCTGTCTCTTCAGAGATGGGGTATATTTCTATAATCCTTTTGTCTGTTCTTCACTAGTGAGACCCAGATGCTTAAAGTTATTGCAGTTCCCAACTCCCACTGCTCTTAATTTTTTGGAGAATTCTTAAACTCTTCAGTGCAAGGGCCATCACCTCTTCATTTTCATGCATGTTTCCAGTCGCACAATGAGACTGTGATCTCTCAGTTGAGGTAATTTGAGGTGCTTCTCCATAAAATAATAAATTAGTGGCAGGAACGTGAGAGAAAGAATGTTTTCTGTTGGCTGTTTTAGAAAAGACAGATATTTTACACGGTCAAATTTTCCTCTGACAAAGCACAAACCATTGGAATTTCCAGCAAAAATCCCACAACGCACTTACAAGACTGCCTCTTACAAAGCTAGTGCAACTGCTGCCTAAAACTTCGATACCTCAGTTTCACCTATTAAGTTCCACTTAATGATGTGTGCTTGGACTGTCAGTAGCAATTTCAGTAAACTCAATCCCAGCCAAAAGTTTAGACTGTTTCAAGGAAAATGAAGTCATAGTAACGTGCATCATTATAATGCACAGGGAAAGGCTTCTGCTGGTGAGGTTAGGAGTGAGTTTTACCGGCAGTGACCTGTCTGGGTTCCCAGACCAGTTGCCTCAGGCTGAGAATTGCTGTGCCTGAACGGTGTAAGGGACCTGCATGTACATTTGTCCCTGCCTACATCCATTTGGCAGCACATCTCTACTGGATTTGACTCTGAGCTCAGTGGATCATATGCCTCAAGGATAATTCCTACACCAAGAAGATCTGTCCGTATGATGGAAACCTTGGGATGGAGCCACTATGTCTGTAGAGGGATGTGTTTGGCCGGGATGCTTTTGTGTGGCACTGATCCCTGGCAACAATTTTAGCCCTGTGTCTGTCAGGTTGCCGTTCAGTGCACAGAATTTCAGGATGGCAGCAGAGCACAGCTGTTACCATACAGCACCTTGGCATTCCTGCATCCTTGACTTTTCTTCAATGCTTTCTGGCTGTCTCCTCCCAGATTAAAACTTTTTTTTGCAGGAAATCTTACCTTTGCTCATTTTAGAATAACGTAACTGGAAACACATGGCATTTCCTTTCCAGCAAGTTGTGTGCATGATGGAGATATGTGTGTATGTCTATTTATCAATCTATCAATAAGATCTGCATATTTATTACACAGAGTTTATTTTATTCAACATCTCCTCTTACGAAACAGAAAAGGCCTGTCAACTTTCTACTAGACATTTCTTTGGGGAGTCCCATATCTGAAGCTGGTGTGCTTACACCAATGTTAAATCAGATTCACTGACTGGCAATGTCTGTCTGTACATATATATATTTAGTTATGTGCACACACACACATGCACAAATACGTATGCCTACATATGTGCATACATAGATATGCAGTTACTCAGATACATATGCATTTACTCACATACATACACAGAGGAAGACTGAGAGCAAGCCATAAAGAAAAAGTACTCTAGTTATTTCTTATGCTAAATGTAGGAAACATAACACAATTCAAACATACCATGAGATGGTAGCTGTTTTTGAGGTTTGATTTAGTATTAATTTATTTTTTAATGATCTGTAAATGCAGCTTATTTGAAGACAACACAAAATTATTTTGGAATGCCAAAACTAAAACATACTTTGAAAGGACTATCAAAGCTCACCAGTCAGGGCTGTATGGTATCATCTGTTATTTTAGAAATATACATGGTAACACTTGGAAGATACAATCTGAATGTTTCCTGTATACCTCTCCAAAAGAACAACAGATACTATCAAAAATCTCTTTATTATTATGGAAAAGCTCGATCAGAGTATTTGCTCAGTTCATAGCAGAAGAAAGCTATATATATTATAAAAGGAATGCAAAACTTTGTTTAGTATTTCTTGTGTGACGCTTGCTTTACCAACTGTTGACTCTCATTTTCAGTATGAATAATGTGTCTGCCTTTGGCCACTTCTTGTCCAGAAAGCTATTAAGGAAGGAAGAAAGGACCAGAGAATGACAGCAAAAAGAAAAGACTTCCACATGAAAAGATTCCCATCTGAAGAAAGAGATGAAAGTTTTGTATTATTCAGAAAAAAGAGGAAGATATGATATGAGAGAACAGGGGATGCAGTGGGGAATACTGAAGGCTATTGAAAGATACTGTGTTTCCTCTTATATATTGTTTTCCTGATGACCAATAAAATTAAATCGTGACAAATCTAAAATAAGTAAAAGAAAGCACTGCTTTACATAGTTCATTCAAATTCTCTATCTCTTACTGGCAAGGATACAGTGAAGAAAAAGGTCTAGTAGAATAGAATAGCTTGAGTAAGTCCATGAATAAAAACAAAATTTTAAAATTTTACATGGTAATAGATAGCTAGATAAGAAGATTATCAGTCTGTGTAACAGATAATGAGATTAGAAGGCTATCACCTTGTGTACCCCAAGGACCACCTGCTAACTTCCAGTTATAGTGTAATCAATGGATGTGTGCGTCTGTGATTTCTAAGGCGTTAAAGGGTGCTTCTTCCAAAGGATTTGCTACTGGCTTCCCTTGGAGGTCTGCTGTCTGGCTAGATGGACTGTAAGTGTGTTCCTGTGACCGTAGCTCTTCACTAGCTATTCAGTTTACAAATCCAGCAATTGCGGTATTGCTTAATAAAGACTTTATTAGTGCTGACTGGGCAACCTAATTTGTCTGTTTAAGTCCTCATTACTAAAGTCCTGATCCAAAACCCACTGAAGGAAATGGAAAGATGCCCACTGCACTCAGTAGGTTTTGGATCAGTCTCCAGCTTTATCATCTAATTTCCTCATTTTTGTTAGTTTCTGTGAAAAAACTCATGCTGCTTCTTATCTTTAGTAGGTTAACATTGATTAGAAAAAGAAAATCTTGTAAACTTTAATAGAATTCAATAAAGCTTCACTGTGTTATTGACAGCATAGTCAGTCCCATCAATTTCCATCATTAAAAGATATGCAACCCTCATATTTTATTTCTTTGTAGAAAGGAATGTCTCAATTCTTGAAAGGTTGTTAGTCCATTGCTGGTCTCCAGTGCTTTCAATTGCAGTGATGGGAAAATCATAAAGCCCTTTAAAAATAATCACTAAAACTATATGCAGTATTGGTATACATCCTGAGCTAGTTCTTTCTAAAAATGCGTCAGGTTAATCAAATTGCAGATATGTTTTAATCTTTAGTTAGATTAACATATCCTCCTTCCTGTTGCCTCTTTAGTGCTTTATAATGTATGTTCTATTAAAGGACAATCACATGTCTCAATGGACAGACACTGTACATCTATTTATGGCTGTTCACTTACAAGGGAGCTTCCTTAATTAGTGTTTTCTCTGGATTGTGTCCATTTGTAGTAGCACTTAATGCTGAAGACTTCCATATTAGCTAATGTAATGTATGTCTTTTATTTCTTTGGCATCCTACAATTAGTTTTGCAGGATTGGAACAAAGATAGCAGAAATAATTAGGTTAGGTAGCAAAGGAAGATGAGTTTCCACAAAGACTCACAAAACTTGAGGCCTTCTCTGTCCTTACTGAAGGGAGACGTGCTTCCAGGGGCAACTGAGAGCCGGACGCTAACTTTAGGATCCATGGTGTCACTATAAACTTTTTCCCTTACTGAATGTTCCTGATAGGAACAAAGAAACGAGTCCTTAGCAATGAGGTTTAAGTACTTCAACACAAGACAAATAAAAATGCAATTATAGATGAGTGACATTTAATTCCAGTTACTGCTTTACCATACTGCTTTCCCAGGACTGTTGATACTTAGTAATATTAATTTGAAGGTATGGGACCTCTAAGGCCTGAAATCAGTCCCTTTCACTAGTTCCAAATATTTCTTCTCTGTAAAACTTTACTAAATTTATCCATGCTTCAGTTTCCTGTCTCTAAACTCTGGAAGACAAAACCACCTCCTGCCTTCTTGTCTTTTTAAGTGTTTCATCTATTTATGATATAAACTCTTTGTTTAAGATTTCTATTTTATTATATATGGAGTAGGATTGGAGGAAGAGTTAATGTCAATTTCTTCTCCCTACCTCAGTGGAAATTCAATTTTCTGCCAGCCCATGAAAATCATGGAAAGTATTTGCTTTCCTCCAGAAAAAAAGTAATTTTCATGTTGGTTAGAGGGTGGGGGTTTTTTGTATTTTTTTTTTTTTTATTTAGTACTTAGATTTTGGGAGGATTAAATCAAAAGATGACATTTTACACGTAAAATTTTAATGAAAACATTTTCTGTAGAAAATTAATCAGGGAAGATAATTTCAGAGTACTTAATGCAAGTTCTTAGCAGAACAGGACTCTCAGCTAAGGTCTTTACATGCTAAATAATACAAATATGAAAATAGTACTGTGAGTTATACTGCTGGGGGTGGCTGGGTCAGCTGCCTGTTTCCTAAATACTAATCAGTCTTTTTAATTTAAGGTTACCTCACTATTAATCTTCTTCTTTTTCCATGTTGCCTGAATTAGTTGTATATAAAATATGGATGGGCATAAATCAAAGGTAGCGTGCGTTTTTCCTTTTTGCCAGGGTTCAGGTGTAACCCACCTAGTTAACAGAACAAAAATATTAACAGTAATAGGTCTTTTTGGTTTAGATGCTGAACTTTAACCCCATGCTTGCTCCTATTCATCAAATCTTAATCCAGTGTCCGAGGGGTTGCTGAAAAGACTGCTGTTGGTCTCAGTGTGTAGTGAATTAGATTTGGGAATCTTAAAATCTTAGCAGCAAGTTTCTCTTACTTCATGTGGTGCATTTGCCTGTCAGTGCAGGACCGTCACCAGCTGTACACTCACGGGTACTGCCTTTGTGAAGAGCAGCTTTTCCAAAGGGGATGCCGAAGCAGGGCAGTTCCCGTTTCGCCGGGAGATAATCCCAGAGGCGAGGGGATCTCGGGTTTCATACACGAAACCTCTGCCATTTGTTTTAAGTCTTCTTACTAGAAATGACAAGCCGTGCTCAGTGCCATCCTTTGGGCTAGTTCCAGCTGACGGCTTTCGCCCGCAGCCAGACCACAGAGCTCAGCAGTGACGCCGGCAGCGTTTCCCCCGTCACAGCCGGCCGCAGGAATACACCCAGCCAGCGGGCTCCGCGCCCGGCACGACCTGTCACCTGGAGACTCATGGTCTCCATAGCTTTGTTTAATACAAGACATTTTTGTCTGCTCCGAAGATACTTGTGTTTGCTGATGGGGAATAACATTAAGTGAAGCAAGGGTAAACCGATTTCACACAGAAACTCCTGTCAGAGCTCTGTGTTACATCAAGAATAAGCTTAGAGTAACTCCAGTGAAGCCGTTTCATTTGGCTTGCCAGATTGGGTCCAATATGAACCCTCAACATAGATATTATTGCATTAATTTTAATGAATAAAGATCACAGACACATTACTTATTTAATTAACATAGCAAAACCCATTGTCAGCAGGCAAAGAAGTTATATTGTACAGCCGTTCTAATGCAATCACAAGAGTATACTTTATGGCTGTGAGAATATAATTTTCTTGTTAAAAACCCTTGATGTTTCTTTAAATATATAAAACCACAGGAAATGTGTAAATAAGGCTTGCCAGCCATCTCAAATGCCTCATATCAAAATGAATCTTTTAGCTTTAATCTGTGTTTATTTTGACATCTTTCAAATAATGCTGATGTATATATACATACATATATATAAATACAAGCAGATATACATGTGTATACACATCTTTCATTATAAAATCATAGGCGTTAATATTGAAAAATACAACCATAATGTCAACTTTCATATGTTACCTTTACCATTACTTTTATCTTTGTATTTACACAGTTAAGGGCTGTTTAACTGGAAGAGTTTCACTTTTCTTGTTCTTTCCTGCCTGGTCCAACTCACTGTTAGGTGGAAAATGCTCCTTTAATTTGTTCTTATGGAATTCAAGAGCACTGAATTGGACATTGCAATACTTGACCAAGACCCACTGCGCAGTCTCGCCTGCATGTCTAGTTTAGACCTACACGTGTTTTTCCATCTGAGCTCCTTCATGCATTACCACATGAGCTGGTTCAAAGTTTCTGAAAGTCAAGGAGTCAAGAGGCCAGCAGTCAGCTGAATGACAGTATCTTGACATGTGCAAGATATAGGCTACTGGCTCTGTGTTAGTCCTGAATTCATAACTCAGAGGGAGTCGGTGTTTCATAAAATAGGGGAAGCTGTGGGCAGTATATCTCATAGATTGGCAGGAGCTGCTTGCTGTGTAGATGGGTTTAGATTACAGTAGGAGTCAAGATTTTAACACATACTTTGGTGTGCTTGATCCCACACTGACACAGACTATGAAAACCATTGCTTGAAAGCAATATATGTAGTCAGACTGTGGTTTACCTAATAATAAAACCTGAAAGTGAAAATAGAAATGTAAATATAATGTAGTCCAAAGTGTATCAGGCTGTATCAGTGCCACCTGAAACATGGAAACAAGTAAATTTATTGTTTGGCAGGAACTGTAGTTCTACAATCCTTGCTTTTATTATTATTTTTGATTCTGTGACTTTAACCCCGCAGAGTGCTCTCAAATAAGCTTTTAACCGTATGCTTTATTGTGATGAATGAGGATAACTGAATTTTCAACTAGAGACAGTTTCCTATAGCATTATCTTGTGTTTTTTCTACGAAAATTGTCATGGTATTCTTAACTTAAAAAGGAAGGTTTTTTTCTTTTTTCTTCTTTTACTGAAAATATGTAGTCTAAAGGTTATTGCAGGATAGAGGAAAAATAGTAGAGTAAGACTATGTTCAAACAACACCTTTTTTTTACACCCACAAACTTTTGATTTTGTTTTAAGGATTATCTATTAAGACTTAAAAAAAAAACAGACGAAAAAATGCCTGAAGATAAGGGAAAGGGGCACGCCAGAAAAGAGACAAGTTTTTGTAACTAGATTTGAAATTAAATTTAGATACATATTTCTTTAAGTCCATAACTTCTTTTAAAGTGCAAATTGTCTTTCTGCTTATCTTAGAGGGCAGACCATCCCTCTTACTATTTAAAGCTTATTTTTAAAATAGCTTCAGTATGAAGGGGCCCAATTTTTGCTCAGTCCTTATCAAGGAATAAAATTAAACAAAACAAGCTGTCCAGCAACACTCACTTTCCTTTAGATGGTCAGAAATAGTTAAAATACAGAAGGGAGCACCATCACTGATTTTAGTATCAAAATAGTATATACTTCTTTGGGGTTCCATAAAATGTAGTTTACGGAACTCAAGTAAAAGTTTTTTAACACACAGAGTTGTTGATGTTTGACATATGGAATGGCTGATTTCAGCAGGAGGTTGTGTTTTGTTGATGTCTGGAAATCTAGCCTACTTTTACTGTTACATGATGTGTATGGTGCATAGCTTTTAAGGTGACCACAGTCTATAATACATGCATGAAACAAGAACTATTTTATCAGTTTCCATGAGCAAATGGAGACTTCACTTTCTCTGCCTGTCCACACCTCATTTTTTAGTGAACACTAAATTTTACTTGAAAACAAAGCCATAGGGGAGTAAATATCCTTAAATGATCCTATATTTTATGTGCTGTGATATACAAATACAGTAATTATCTTCAGCAATGTGGAATTTATTTAACTTTATCAGTTGAGACATTCTGGCTGTGACCAGTCACTGACGGTGATTGTGACTCCCTTCTGCACACATTGCTTACGTTATATGACAATACTGTATTTATGTAGTACATTGTTCCTGAGATTTCATAACCCAGATGGAAAATTAGCTGTATACCTGCCAGTTAAAATAACGGGAGCTCTGTAATTAGATTGTGTGGCTGGCATTGACAAAGTTCAACTTCTTTCTAGAGGCAAATTGTGGACTGGCAGTGCCTGGCTGATGGGGAGCGCATCAGGTGCCCCAGATGGGTAGGCACAGGGTTTGCAGGCGTGGGTTCTTGGAAAGGCTCAGGCAGTGGTCAGCAGAGCATTGCCTTCCTGTTTTGTTCAGCCCTGTAGTTACCACATCTGCTATGTAACAGCTGACAGGCATGGGGAAGGCTGCTTTAGGATGGATATTAAAGAAAGGCTATTAATAATTCAGAAATTGAGAAAGCCTGAGTGTTGGTCAGTGGCCTCTGGCATGACTTTGGATCGATCGCGTAATCTGCCTCCTAGGTCAATGTCAAGCCTTGGCTTAGCATCAGCTCCCAAGTGAAGGAGGGGGCTTGGCTGGGGGGGCTGTCCCTCCACGGCAGCTCTCTGGGGCCAGCTGGCCAGGCGCCGAGAAGGGGGACAGCGCGCTCCAGGCTGTGACAGCCAGGTGGCGGAGAGCAGTTCGCAGCCACACGGCCCAGTGCCCATCCTCTCTCAAGCAGGTTGGCCAGGACCACAGTATTTATCATTTGGCCTTGGATCTCTTCTCAGCCACCTGTGGTGGTCCCAACACTTAGTTATTACTATTACTGTTGTTTTCTGTAGGTTTTGGGGTTATTTTTAGTTTCGATTGTGTGAAGTGCAGCCCCCCCAGCATGACACTTTTTTCATGCACAAAACTGGTAGTAGATGTTGCGTGTCCTAGACTACGTGCAGGGATAATCTGAGGGATGGGATGGTATCAGGGGACAGTTCAATACAGACTGAACAAAGCCTGTCACCTTGGTATTAGGGGCAGTCCTTGGAGTCAACTGTTGACTCCAAACAGACACCAGCCATGAAGTGACATTATGCAGCGTAGGTGGTCTGGGAACCGTATGAGGGAGTTTACTCAAGAACTGCATTACTTGGCAGTGCAGACGTATTGCCTGACTTCAATTCCCACGAGCAGAACGGGGTGATAGCACTTCTCACCTCACTGGCTCACTGAGGGAATAGATACATTAGAGACTGTGAGATGTTAAGATATGGTAAGATACGGTGTTCTGCAGTGTGAAGAGAGCACAAAAGACAGACTCCTGTTGGAGAAGACGGATGAGTTTCCTTCCGTAAAGCATTAATGCATGCTGTATTCTTCCTCTGAAATGCGAGCTAATAATCACAGACTCTGCAGTTGTTTCTGGGGATTTTGTTATGCAGATGGTACTTTCTAATTATTACATTGTAAAACTCATGCACACGTGAAAGGGAAGAGTGAAATCGAGAGGGGTAATTAACTAAATAAGAAAAGCATATTTATAAACAGAATAAATTAGCTCACTCTTAGCCTTACACTTTGGAGCTCTGTCTGGCTATATCTGTGTTTATAAGATGCCTATGCCTCTTTTTTTATTGCCCTTTGAAAAGCCTCAGAAACCTGATTCCCATCACTAACACGCTGTCAAGACAGGTCAGTGCAGAGCTCTGCACCTTTCCCCCTGCCTGTTTCATCCCCGTCAGGATGGGCAGCTGTGTGCCTGCTGCTCTCCAAATCAGGACTGGGAAGGCAAACGGGTCTCCAGTGGAGGTCCCACAGTGATTGGGGTATCACTCTGTAACACAGCTGCTTTTCAGAAGTAAGCTACAAAGCTTCTTGGTCTTGTACGTTCCTTTCCACAAATTGTCCTGCCAAAAAAGGGCTAGTGAAACAAAGGTTTAGTGAAACAATTCCATTGAAAAACAAAATTTGACACCGCCATATTTCCCATTTGTAGGAGAACTGAAATGTGCTCCGCACTCCAGCAGATCATGTTTGTTCAGCAGATTTCAATTAAGGATGTTATTGCTTTTAAAGGCCAAGCTGGACTTTTTCCACAGCAGAGTTTTTTCTTTCCTCTCCATACATAACTCTATACAATGACTTTATACAGACAAAATGTACATCTACCTGTACCCTTAGAAAGCTTTTATGATTAAGTTGCAGAAAAAATTCTTTTACATTGCCCTGTCTGAATTGGCAATAGTGTCTGCTGTGGAGGAGGCAGGCATCGTGGTTAGGGTTTGGATGGGAACAGGGATTTTAATGTTGGTGGAGGAATTATTATTATTTCTTTCTATTACAAGATTGCCCATAATTGCCCAGTTTCCATTTCCCTCCATGTTGTGCACACTCAGAACCCATTCCATACAGCTTACAAGAGATAGAAATTGGATAGGGGCAGCTGGGGAGCACAAGGTAATAACAAAACCATATTGGCAACACTATTGACAGTAGCCGTCAGCTACCACTTCCTTCTCAATTTTTCATAGGCATCACAGTAGAGAAGGGATTTGAAGGAAGAGAGGTTTGAGTTCACCGTCTTTTTAGTCTGCTTGAATGATTGAGGAAGGCTATAAAAAGCCACCTCAGGCTTAATTTCGCAGCAGCCAATTCTCACAAAGGATGAGGTCTGTCTGTAGGAAGAGCACAAAGCTTCTACGATGCCAGACCACCTGCAGATGTCACCTCAGAAAAAACAATCAACAGCCCAGTTTTCATTTGGCTATCAAAACAATTAACTTGCTCAACATCATGTTGATTCTTTAAGGTGATTTTACCTACAGAAGAAGAAATTTCTGCACAAATTCCTGTGAGCCTTTCAGAACTCTGTGGCATAAATCTTCCCCCCATCAGTGAAATCCCAGCATTTTAAGTTTGGAAAACAGAAAACTAAACTATCACTGAGGGGAGGTAAGCATAATTTCCTATTACACAGTATTCAGAGTATTTAAATAAAATATTTGGGCTCTTAGTTTGAATTTGGACTTTTGACCTCTTCTTAATAAGCAAGTTTTAATCTATTTGAATTTGAAGGATATTTAATTTTTAATGCAGACTTTGTGTCGTTTTACTTTCTTAATAATCAGAAGGTCACATGGTACCAAATGAAACACCTTATGACAATCTAAATTGAGTATAACATCATTATTACTTTTATCAGTCAAAAAGAATTAATTGAATTGTGAGTATTGCTCATAGATCATGATGTCTGCTTCTGAAAAATGCATTGACCTATAAATTGTCCTCCAATAGCTATCCCCAGACTAGACAGAAGTTACTAAAGGAAATTTGTAGAAAGATGTCTTCTGAATGATGGGTGTTTGCACAGTAAAGCTGAGTAAGAAGAAGGCTATTCAAAGCCCCTTTTTAAAGTTTTTTTTGTTAGATCTTTAAAAAAAATTTACAGTTTTCTATTTCTGGTATGAATTAACATAATTCACATATGAGATATATTTAATTTCTTTTTTCTGTCTAGTTATTTCCATGTAAGACAGGACACTAGTGGAACAAGTACTAACCACCACATGAATTTATAGATACATATTCCTGGTGCCATATTAATTTTTGCTCAAATACAGTAAAATTGTTCAGCAGATGAATGATTCCTGGAACAAGTTATCTTTGTATTTATTTTTTAACATCTATTTTACAGTGATTCATAAACTTTAATTGTGGATTGTTTTGTGAACCCTATCATTTGCCCCTCAGGATATACACTGCAGTTCTGAATATATGTACCCATCCTTAGGAATAGAGGACAGGGCCTTATTGTTATGCAGTCCCTACTCCCTCTTAAAACAGTTTTCTCTTGGGTTTGTCCTTCTACTCTGGTTTCTGCTTTCAAGGCCAAGATAATTGCTGGACAGCTCAGATTTAGTGCCCTTTAATTGACATGGCTTCTCTTCTGACTCATGTCTATTCCCTGATGGTATACAAAAAGCAGTCATAACTTCTCTGATATTTATCACAATAAACAAGCTAAAATTTTCTATTTTAGTTAGACTTCTATTCCCCTTATGTCCTTTAGCAGCTGTCTTTGCACTTGTGATCTGAGTTCATCTTTTGGAGAATACTGGCCAGAAGCCTCTGCATTATGCCAGAATAGGTCTCGCTAGTGCCGTATGCAGTAGCTCTCCCACATACCTGTCTTAAAATACAGATGCTAAATTTACAGCTATTCAGTGATATGCCATTCTGATTTGTCATTTAGAAGATTGTACTTAACCCGCACGGTTTTTCTGACATCCGGCGTGTAGTGGCGTTCTGTCTTACTGGCAGTCTGTGGCTGCCCCAGCCAATCTGTAATGCTTTACCACTCTAACTTAAGTATGTATTTAACGCTGAGGATCTGCCTAGAATCTGAACAGTAGATAAAAGTTTTGCTCTCTCTGCTCTGGTAAGCGTTCTTAACAGTGGTCTTTCTTCTGGCAATGTGGGAAATGGCATTAATTGTTCATAGCTTAAGCCTGCTTAAAAATTCATCCTAGAATTTTTACCAGAAGGATTGCCTATTTCAGTGCTATTTCGTAGATATATTATACAGGATATCATGGTAGCTACTAATGTATAGGTATGGAAGACTGAACAAGTCAGTTTTACTCACAGAGTATGAGCACATTCACTGAATCACCAGAAACAGTGATATGCGTGAGGCAGAGACCTTGTAGAATATGTCTTATCTTACCATAACGAGACAGTGTATTTCTCATTGGTTCCTATAGTTATCAGATACTATTTAAAAATCCCCTCCTCTCAGCTGGAAAACCATGCCAGCAAATCTGGCATTCCAATGCAAGTCACAAATGCAGCTAAGAAAAATTTTGATTTTTTTATTTCAGACTTACAGAAACTTCACATAGCATATGTTTAGGACAGGCAATACTCAGATACCTCATTATTAAAAAGTCAAGAAATAGAATAATAATGCACCTGGCATAGGAAGAGTATTAGCTTCCAAAAGAAGGGATTCTAGGAAAGTCATGTGATTGTAAAGTGTAATATCAGCATGATTTTAAGTATAAAAAACAGGTTTTGGCTAAGTTTAGCTAGGAGTAATGTAAATTAGATTTTATAGAGTATTTGTGGCAAACACTGTGTTTGGTGTCCTAAATATTTCGTTAGCGGTTCCTCAGCCTCATGGCCTCATCATGTACCAAATTTTCATTAAAAAACTCTCCATCTTACATACAATTAAGCTTTACTGAGGAGTAAAATTACAGTATAGCCAATGTGAGTTAGGATCATCAATGACAGTGACGTTTGTCAGACACAAGAATAAAACTACTTTAGGAACCCCCAGCCTTGGTTGTATCATCTCAAATTTGCATAACTAGTGTTAAGAAATCCAGTTATGTTAGGCACTTAGTGTTTCAGAATGGCCGTTAAGCATAGGAGTAAGACTGGTAGGGGGTATCAGATAATTTTAAATTGTAGGATTAAGTTCCCAGAAACCCATCTGGAGAAGTGGCCATGCCTGTACTGCTGAATAAAACAGAGCCATGGACCATTCCCTGGCCCTGAGGCCAAGTGACTAGGCCAGGCTGTATTTATGCTCTGTAACTTATGGCCCAAAGGGGTAATCCTGTGAGGAAGGCTCCTGTTGCCTAGGACCTCCTTATTGGGTTTTGTGAGGGTTTTGGTTTTTTCCATTGAAGATATTGGACGTGATGTGAGGGCATTGTTGCAGCCTGCCAGACTGGTGTTTCCATAGCATAAATGGAAGAGTTGTGTTGTGTAACGGGATGACGTGGCGGGGGTCTGTAGGGCAGAGGGACTCTTGTGCTGACTGCCACCCACCTGGTGCTATCCCCTGCACCCTGTCTGCACATCGGGGTAGGGAGGCTCAGTTCCCCCAACCCAAAGCCATGCCAAGGAGCGTACTAGCAGGGAAGCAGTGGGGATGGCTGCAGATCCAGTGCTTGAGCGTTCTTCCTGGCTTTATTTCATTTAGCACTGGTGCAGCCAGGGAGTCTAGCTGACTGCAAAAATATAATACACAGTTAGTTTAAAAAGGACTACAGAGCACCAACCCCACACCACTTACATGTCACAAGCTCCAAGCTAATAACTCCCAACATCCTATAATTAATTAGAATTGAAAAAGCCTCAGAAATTACAATGTGCCACAGAAAGAGAGCAGGAAAAATCAAGGGCATTAGGGATGTCCTTATATATATGTGTGTGTGTGTGTGTGTGTGTGTGTGTGTGTGTGTGTGTGTTGCAGCGGTGAGAATACTGACGTAACATTCTTTATTAAGGTAAATGAGGAAGTTTTAAAGAAGAAATTACTAAAGATATAATAGAGGTACAAGTCCCATGTTGCATAAAAACGGTATCATTTTTCTTCGTTAATGTGTAAGATGGGAAAGGACAGATAGGAAAAAGCATTCCAGAAACAATATGTTCTTACCTACATCAGACAGAGGAGAGCCAAATGAGGCACATCTAGACGGGAAGCACCTTCACAGGCCCTTCTGTCTCACTGCTGGGCACATAGCAAAAATTGCTTTTCTTACTAATCTCAGGTATATTTAATCAGCTAGGCAAAAGTGTATTCATCCTGGCACAAGATGTAATAATTGCCCAAGGAAGCAGCGGGGGGAGGAAGGATTGCTTTAAGGCTGCTACTGCAGAAGTGCGGAGGAGCTAGCCAGGGGTGAAACAGTTTTTCCAGAAGGGGAAGGCCAGTAGTTTTTCAGGCTTATGTCTTCTCTGCCTACTCTTAGGTAAAACTGTTTTGTCACTTGCTAGTAGTAATACAGCCATGCCAAATGAATCTCCCCAGCCATCACCTGAAGAAAAATGACAGGAAAAAAATAGAGATGTTTGTTAAATGTTATTTTTGTTTGATTTTACTTTCCACCGCAGAAATTAATATTGTGCATTTAGTCAAGTTAATAAATGCGAGGTTATCATTTTCCCGGCATTTACACATAATTTGAATATTTTCAAGGTAAACAACATCCGTATTTCCATATCACTAGAGGAAACAAACTACACGGAGAATACAGGAAATGAGTATGTTTCCCCAAGTAGTAATTTCACAATATTTCTTTTCCAGTTTGCAAAGATGAGAGAGGATTTATGTTGTTCAATGAAGTAAAATTTAAACCACTCTTGTATACAAGAGAAAGTGAATTGTTATATTGTAGATGAAGTACGATGTTTTCTCTACATGAGATTCTAAAGAGAATTAATGCACTTCTCAGAGATAATTTCTTCAAAATTCATAAAAACAAAGAACAGAGCACACAGAAGAACAACTAAGAAAAAAACCAACAACAAACAAACCTGCCTGTTCTTGTGCTGGGTCAGAGTGAATGTTTCTGTGGGCTGAATGGTAATTAAGCTGAATGTCACAAAAAAGTTCTTAATTACATCTGTTGCATTGGGCTCTATCTACCTTAGCACTTTGGTTTAAAGCAGTAACACAATCTTGAAACAAATCCCTTGGCTGTTCCCACTTCCCGCACGTTGGTTCAGTTTCCGGGGCAGCTTTTGGAGCATGCGAAGCTGGTTGCCTTGGAGGACGGAGCAGCACTGGCGGTTCCCTCCACCTCTGCACCTCAGGCATGTGCGGATCGAAACCCCTGACTGAACCTCTGAACAGCCTTGAGCTGGTTTCAAGGACCAGATTAAATCTATTCTGAAATGCAATCTACTGCACACTGTAGAAATCGGGGCTTCCACGCGGCATGATTTGATCTAATTATTGTTTCACTCTTATTGCCATGAATTAGCTGATAATACGGGAGTATTTTTTTTTTTTTGTGAAAAGGGGGAAAAGCCCAATGATATGAAACCAGAATAAGTGAAAAGAAGGCAATTTATGGGGATAGCGGTAAGTGGATGAAGGGTGTCATACCATATGGCCTGGTAAAATAAAGCGAAGTGAGTCAATGAAGAAACACCTTTGCTTTATGGAAGAAATTAGCTTCCTAGTGAAAAATGAAAATAAGTAATAATAAGTAGGTGCTTTTATCATTCACATAATGCTGTAAAACCGTCTGTCAACAAATTAAATAAAAATTTAACAAAGTACTGCCATGTGGGCTAGTCGTTTTAAAGCGCTCAGCCTGAAATTTGTTTCTAGAGCTGCCATTGCTCCTGTTAAAACAGGAGCATCAACTGTGTGCATGTGTGTTCCAGGCTCCCCCTCCTGCCCTCCTAGGTTAAAGGAGGTTTCCACTTCTTCAGCTGGTTTGTAAATCTGACAACCAAACTTTTTAAAGCAGAAACTGGTTACTGAATTTGACCCAGTTTTGCAAATAGTTTTAAAACAGCTGAAATCACACTTTGTCACAAGAAGAAAAGAAAAGAAAGAAAAAAATTTAAAAAATGGAAGAGGAGATTTACACATTTCATAGCACTATTTTGTCAGGTTTTGTAGGAAATTCATTATACAATACAGACCTTTAATTCATAACAGGATTAAAAATAATTATTTTCCCATTTTCTGCTTTCCTCTGAGGCTGGTTCAGTACGTATCCCATTGTTTGTGTAGTCTTGCATTATTTAGTAAAATCCTCAGATATTGAACAGCTGTTTGCTGGGTTTGACCTGCAACATTAGAATAACAACACTACAAAGACAACAGATTTTGGCAGCTGTAAGCTGTGTACAGCTGAACTATGATATTTGCAATTAATATGTTACTTGCAAAATTGCATCTGCTTGTTTTCATTTCTGACTGTTTTTCAAGTAGCACCACTTACTAGAATCTACAAAGACCTAAGAAATTTTGGAGATGCGTATGCAGTTATATAATAAGTTTGCATTTATTTGCATTATATGTTTCATATCCGAATTTAAATTTGGAGTCCTAAATTGGTCTGTAGATTAGGTCCACATGAATTTAAGAATTAGTCAATAGTCAATGCTGTCTTAATAGCAAATGATATCTTAATAATAAAAATACAAAGTATCTGTTAAATTTTAACTTTTCTCCAGTAAACACATATTACATATATGCTTTTTTCAAATGGCAGTTGTCCCTCTTGTTTTAATTGCAGTAATTGCTTTATTGAATGTCATAAGCTGAGTCCAGATGCAGTTATGTTAATTTAATAGTATTTTGTGCATCAGAATTTATTGACGTAAATTCTGTTCGCTACTTAACTCTAAAATGCCATTTGTCTTAATAAGGTTAGTTGACGGTCATTCCTTTACTGAAGGGAAGCCGAGGGAAGAGCTGTTAGAGTAGAAACTGGAAGACGGCGACTTGAGGAGACTTCGCCAGCTGCATAGACAAACAAGGCTTACTTTATTATTGCCTTAATAAAAGCTATTGAGCCCTGAGTACATAGTAGTTTCTTGGCACCTCATACCCTGTGTGCATGGAACATCCGATTCTCCCGTTAAGTGGTCTGTTCAGTTACACTTGATTTCTCGGGCCCATTTTTCGTTGCTTTCCAGCCATGCTGTAGTCTCACTAAACAAATTCCTAAGCAACTACTATAAAACTCTTCCAAAAAAGAAAAGTATCCAAAAGGTGGGTCCCACTCCTTCCCGGTACTGAGCAGCCTGAATTCCCGTGCAGCCCAGCAGGAAAGGCGTGCACCCAGCACATCAGGGGAACAGGCAGGAGCTTGTCTGAGCAGGCCTGGGTTTAGCACTGCACGCCCTACTGCCTCTTGCTGGAAATCAAATTTGCACACGCGTGGGATAGCTCCAGGAGCTAAAAAATCTGCAAGACTGATTCTCTGTGTATTTCTTTTTGTTTGGTTTCTAAAGAAGATTTTGCGTTAGCTAAACTGTATTTACAATGGCCGAAAATAAGTAACTTTACCTGGGTCATAAGCTCTTGAGCCTTTTTGTATTGTGTTCGTATATTGTTTAGTACTCTCAGGGTCTTGGGTTCTCCAGTATGATGCATTTCCAACTAGGAAACTTAACCATGGCAACCATTTTAATGAGTTAAGGAATGCTAATTCATGGTAACAACAAAAAAAAATATTAAAGAATATTTTAGACAAAAGTAAGGAAAAAAATTGAACTACCTGAAATTCGTGTAGTGTAAAAGTGAAAACGTATTCAAGTATTACACAAAATATTCAAAATAGTTCTCATGAATAGTTTTTTTAGTCTAGTTCACAAATGAAAAATATAGAATGTGTGCCTACCTATTTAATAGCCATTCAGAGAAAACTATGCCGTACTTGATCAATATTCTTGAAGAAGGTTGATGAATATTCATTATGCTTGAAAATGACCAATCTAGAAAGAGGTGATGAATAGGTCGCAGTCCTGAAACAAAAGATAATACTGTAGCAGTCTGAAGTTAGCCAGCATGTCTTGGTTAATAATTCCTAGTTGTCTCTTTTTGATTTTTAATTGTAACTGAGGTCATTGTAACTATTGAGTAGAACAGGGGATTTTGTTGTTCTTACGTGTGAAAGAGTGATTCTACAGGTTGCCAAGTGCTCTAGCTTTCACGCAACAAAGCACATGCTCAAGTCATTAAATGGCTTCACTCAAGCCTTCAGGCGTTCTTTGTGGTTAGAGTTAAGCAAATGAAGAAGAATTTTGCTGGATGGAGATATGAATAAAGTTCTCAAGAAATCATATTCCCAATATATTTCTTTGTATAGTTAGTATACTAGAACAAGTTTGTTTTATTTACTGCCTTAGGATGAGCCATTTGACAGAATCACTTTAGCTTCTTTGACTGTAATTAGTCAAGGATGGGGATACGCTTGGTGGTTCCCTGTTACTATCACAAAGCAGAGCAAGTGACTTGCAATATCTGATCCTGGAGAACATTTTTTTTTTTTCTGTATTCAGTTTGGAAATACCTTGTAAAAGACTTTCTCAAGTAGTTCTTACATTTTATATTGAAGATGCATTTTATGTTGGAGATGGTCTGTTTATGCTCTCAAAAACTAGTATCTTGCTGAAAATGTTTCAAAATATATTGTTTTACAAGTTTTATTGTTCTTTGTATAGATAATGGACAATGAAAATACCTCACCCTTGATGAAACATGTGAAAATTAGTGGAGACTAATGTAGTTCTCTGCAGAACTACAGAGTTTATTTTAAATTTCGTTTCCAGACCTCAAAAAGTGACAATTTTGCTGATTTAATCTGCTATGACTTTTTTTTCAGTGCATTGAAATATCTGCTACAAAGTAACATCACTGAGAAAGAAAATATAATTCAACTTAAAATGAATTAAGATGGAAAGTAAGTTTTGAATAGTAGGCCCAAACAAAAAAAATATGAAAACGTGTTTTGCAATGGGAAGAGTATGAATTTCAAGATTTACTGTTGGAAAATGGAGTAAATGAATGCTTTTGTGGCTGATGGGTTCACAGGCCACAGGTTCACGTATTTGTAAGTCCTGATACTTCTTTCAGTCTGCATTTGATTATGATCATTTTTTAAGGCTGAATTTTTTTTAACCTTAGCTTTTGTTTAATTTCATTGGACACTGAGATGGTTCAGGTGGTAAAGAAACAGAATATCTAATATTAAAGCGCAATCCATAGTGTCGTGATTAGTCAATTCTATGCAAAATGGTAATGTGAGATTATACCCTTTATGGCACAATCTCCCTTCACGCAAACTGCAGCTGAAGTGTTTTAGATGGGAAAGAGGGCCTGGGCTTGCTTCTTGTGCTCATTTATGGTGTCTCAGTGTATCACACTCTTTTGCACAGTAATGAAGGGCAATGCTGATTAGGAACTAGCAACCCTAATCAGTTTTACTTCATTTGAAAGTTTCACAATTGTGTATAACCCATGCTACCTTTACAGATAGGGTAAATGACTTTATTTTGCCTCTGGCCCCTTAAGAAAGTCTACTTTGATCATAGAATCATAGAATCATAGAATGGTTTGGGTTGGAAGGGACCTTAAAGATCATCTAGTTCCAACCCCCCTGCCATGGGCAGGGACACCTGCCACGAGACCAGGTTGTTCAAAGGCCCATCCAACCTGGCCTTGAACACTTCCAGGGAGGGGGCATCCACAACCTCTCTGGGCAACCTGTTCCAGTGCCTCACCACCCTCACAGTGAAGAACTTCTTCCTTACATCTAATCTAAATCTACCCTCTTTCAGTTTAAAGCCATTACCCCTTGTCCTATCACTACACATCCTTGTAAAAAGTCCCTCTCTGGCTTTCTTGTAGGCCCCCTTTAGGTACTGGAAGGCTGCTATAAGATCTTCCCGGAGCCTTCTCTTCTCCAGGCTGAACAACGCCAACTCTCTCAGCCTGTCTTCATAGGAGAGGTGCTTCAGCCCTCTGATCATCTTCGTGGCCCTCCTCTGGACTCACTCAAGCAGGTCCATGCCTTTCTTATGTTAGGGGCCCCAGAGCTGAATGCAGTACTCGAGGTGGGGTCTCACAAGAGCAGAGTAGAGGGGGAGAATCACCTCCCTCAACCTGCTGGTCACGCTTCTTTTGAAGCAGCCCAGGATACGGTTGGCTTTCTGGGCTGCAAACGCAAATTGCCAGGTCATATTGAGCTTCTCGTCAACCAGCACCCCCAAGTCCTTCTCCTCAGAGCTGCTCTCAATCCATTCTCCGCCCAGCTTATATTTGTGCTTGGGATTGCCCCGACCCAAGTGCAGGACCTTGCACTTGGCCTTGTTGAACTTCATGAGGTTTGCATGGGCCCACCTCTCAAGCCTGTCAAGGTCCCTCTGGATGGCATCCCTTCCCTCCAGCATGTTGACCGCACCACACAGCTTGGTGTCATTGGCAAATGTGCTGAGAGTGCACTCAATCCCTCTGTCCTTAAAGAAGATGTTAAACAGTGCCCGTCCCAATACTGACCCCTGAGGAACGCCACTCATCACTGGTCTCCACTTGAACATCGAGCCGTTTACTGTAATCCTTTGCATGTGACCATCCAGCCAATTCCTTATCCAGCGAGTGGTCCATCCATCAAATCCCTGTCTCTCCAATTTAGAGACCTTTAAGACATGAGCAGGATACCTTTATTTAAATAGCACTGAAACTTTTATTTTTATTTACTTACTATTGTAGAAAGTTTCTTTTCACTTGCATATCCTGTTCTTAAAATCTTTAAGGACATTTGCACTTAGTTCTTCATGCTGGTTTTAGCATCTCTATACTGCAACACAATTTGCCATACATATGTCTCTTTCCAGAGAGTCTCTTTCCATAGTTCTCTAAATCTCTTTCCAGAGGGATAGTGAGGCAGTGAAACAAGGTAATGGAAGATGAAATGGCAGGTGAAGAAGCGAGGACCGTACTGTGTGTGCCTCCTTCACCCCACTTGACAGTGTGACAGAGGAAGGGCTAAGGGCAAACAGTGCCATGGTCTGAGCTGGAAGAAGACCAGGCTCACTCCTCCTCCCACCCCAGCACGAGCATCCCCAGGAACTCCTTGGAGCTCGCTCTTAGTATGGCAGATGATTTTGGAAAAAGACAGAGGTGTTTTAATTAAAACGAAAGACAGTGTCGGTTACATGTCATCTATTTATAGATTAGGTAAATATGTTCATCTTTTCATTTGATGTCTTTGAAAAACAGTGAGAATCATTACTATTAACATGAATATCAGCTTGGCTTTCATATGTTGGCTCAGAGCCAGTTTTATGAGTTTTTAATGACGTTGCCAAGTTCATCAGGTTCTCTCATGTAACTGATGTTATTCATGTGGATAAGTGGTTATAGGGCCAAGGCCTGGTACCTTTACAAACACCTAAGGCCTTCTGAAAGAGATTTAATGGCATGACTCACAGACGCAATGCCTCCAGTCTAAGTGCTTTAACAGTTACCTATGTAGCTGAAGATACTTGATAATTGATGACATTTAGTAAATGAGAAATCGCCTTTTATCTTCATGCAATACAAATCAGCAAGAGTACAATATTCAGATTTTGTGTTCAGTGAGCTTCTGTTTAGCTTGCATCAAGGGTAAAACAAAAAATAAAAAGAAGAAACAAAAAGATTGCTGTTCCTTCTTCCCAATAATTTAACTGGGCTGCAAACATTAGTGCAATAGTATGGCAGAGAGTTCTACAGGTTTGTTGTTTTTTTTTTTTATTGTAGGCTGGGTTCCCAAAACAGTTTAATTGAAATTCACTGGAAGTTAGGTTTCTTTCATTTAGGCCTAAACTGGTAATGCTCAGAGTGAAAGGTATCTGAGGATGAGGACAAACTGTATAGAGCCTGTCGTGGTGGGGAAGAACCTTATGCACTAACAATGTAAATAATAATATTTGAAGAAAGAGGGTGGTTTTATGTGTGTTTTTTATACTATTGTTTTGTTACTGGTATTTTTTGAAAATAGGAAAAGTTATCATTTAAAAAATTAAACACCTTTGAGATGCTCAAACATGCTCATTTAAAATTTCAAACAAGGAAAATGCAAGGGGTCTTAATGATCTCCATAGTATTTTTATTTTACAGCATGTGTTTACAGCTGAGTTATCAATGAAAATTTATAGCAAAAAAGCAGAACGGGTCAAGATATCTATGCTATAGCAGAGAAATTATAGTAACATACACTAAAATAATAATGAATCATGATACTTCATTGGTTCCAACTTTATTATACTGCTGCTTAGCAGTGTTTCCTGTCCAGGAATATGCATCTTTATCCTATCTTAAATACAAGTTCATGGAAAATATGATCAATATTTAGCAATGGATTTAAAACATCTACAGTGTTGCACGGACAACATGGGGCTTCAGCCTTACCTTTCTTAAAAAGGCATGCAATCACGTAATTTTTAAAATGTGCTTTACAAACGGTATTAAAGTATGCTATCGCATAATCTTTTCCTAAATGTTTACTGATTTCAAGAGAAATCTCTCTATTATTCCCATACTTGGATATTTATACTAATGTTTTCAAAGCATCCAATGTGAAATATTACAGGCTAGAGTCTTTCATATGTTTTGCTGTAAGCATATAAAGCAAAGCAATCATACATACCAAGCCGAACTATCATGAAATTGATGATGCAAAGGTCTGGAACATATGACATACAGTTTATCAGGACTTATGTAATCTTCTCCTGTTCTTTGACCACCGTGTATATTTTGAATAGGTCCCTGGGGGCAAAGAGGATCTCTCACATCTTCCTAGAAAATGCCAAAAGAATGTAGCTAGCACTCTTAGGTACTGATGGGTATCAATTTCATAGAAATAGTGCAAATAATAGCAGGGACTTGTTCCCCACACTAGTAAGATAATTCTTTCCTCCAGCATTCAGGGATTTTAGAAAGGAAGGTGGATTCTCCAAACTGCTCTGAGTTACACAGATCACAACAAAACCAAAAGAAAACGAAAATGCTGAGATCCTTTTGCCAGTGCTAAGCACCAACAGTTACAGCATGATTTTCAAGAGATGCTTAGATAAGCTGGGAATTAGCTTCCCCCAAACACAAACATTTGTAGACTGATTTTCCAGGAGAATGCAGCTTTTATTATTTGCATACATGTTGTGCATGTGTTGCTTGGGTTTTGCTGTTTGTTTCCCTCTCTCACCTCTTTTTAATCAGCTTGCTATTTATTTTGAGCTTTCTAATTATTTCCCTTATGAAAAATATGTACCTTTCCATACCAGAACACATCAATTGCAAATATTGGACTATCTTCCGTCAGATAAAACTTCCATTTCAGCATTTGTTAACATTTTCCTGTCTGCCATATTATGGCTAATTTTAGTTGCAACATGTTAAAATACTCTGCTTGATATTGTTTTACACAGAGCAAATATGATTGCTAATGCGGGGATATCAAGCTTTCAGTGCAATTTCTACAGCTTGCATTAAGGAATAAGGCTTCATAAATGTATCAGACCTGAGTGTTGTGCGTGCAGAAGGGCTAGTGGACCACACGCTTCTGTACAGAAAGGCAGCTCTCCAAGGATAGGATCCCCATAGCTTGGTAAATATCTTAGAGAATCCTTTTCTGCCATCACAGCTGTCATCGTCATGGCCATTAGGGCTTGAACCTATAAACATGAAACATTTTATTACAACTGTAGGTAAGAACTCCACTTTGAGAGCTGGCAAGGATAACTTTTTTGACCTCTATTGATCAAAGAGTTTCTCTAGCAGAAAGGCTTATTTTTACGTAGTCATCTAAAAGAGTTATGGCTAGGATCCAGCAAAGTGTATGCTTAACTTTCTTTGCATTCTGAATCAACATTAGCATACATGTGAAGGAAAATGTGGGTATAGGTAGATGGTAAAATTAAAAGTAGATAAAAATCAATGTATACACATAGTGTTTGCAGAGACAATATTTGGGGAAAAGGTAAGATCCTGATAAACCCCACTTTATCATAGAACCATAAAATGGTTTGAGTTGGAAGGTATCTTCAAAGATCATCTAGGCCAACCCCCCTGCTACGGGCAGGGACATCTTTCACTAGATCAGGTTGCTCAAAGCCCCATCCAACCTCACTTGGAACACTTCCAGGGATGGGGCATCCACAGCTTCTCTGGGCAACCTGTTCCAGTGTCTCACCACCCTCATCGTAAAAAATTTCGTCCTTACATCCAATCTAAATCTACCCTCTTTTAGTTTAAATCCGTTGCTCCTTTGTATCTTTTATTCCAAGCAGCAGCATTTCCTGTCCTTGTGCAGGTAAGTTAGAGGATCAGAAAATAAATTAATGTGGATTTTTTATTAGTAAGCCAGGCTCATGCTCAGGAACGTATCAAACTGATCCTTATTGCTTATTGACTGCTCTGGCTCAGATCTCCTGCTGTAAGGAAGGACTGCTTAGATAGCAGAGGTATTTCAGCAGTGTGTAGCTTTTCCAGAAATCTTTAAGCCAAATCAGTTTGGTCTTACTCGTAAATGTTGGATAAAACTGTTTTTGTTGTGCAAGCTTAAAATCTCCTCTATCTACATGCATTTACTTCCTAGGTCTGTCAGTCATCTGGTACTACAAATATCATGTTTATATGGATTAAGACAGTTAGCAACAGTATTTTTTTCTAATAAGCTCTCTTTTTTTTTTTTTTCTGAGAACATACGAGCAACCATGTTTTGCTTCTTTTTGAGCAGGAGACATTTTTCTAGGGAACTATTTTAATCTTCCTTAGATAGAAGGAAGTGACAAAAAGTGCATCTTCCGCAACAGGCCTGTCCTTTGTGTTTATGTATGTCACCTCTGCTGACTTTGCTGAGATAATTTTGACTACTTTTCACTTTTACTGGCACTGTGGATTCAATATCGTTCAGGCAAAACCACAAGGTTGTATTCTAGGCCACTGAAATTAACTTCTGGATAAGACACTATTACAAAACCTGCAGAAGATGGTAAGTAAGGAAAGGAAAAAATAGGTTAGGGAGATGTGGAGGAGAGGAACAGTCTGACTCTTAGATTCAGGAATGTATACGCAGGGCTAGGAATTCAAAAAGCCATATTTCTAGCTTAAATCCAAGAGTTTTTGACCTGGAAATAATTGGTAAGAAAATTATAATTATGTTACACCATTTTAATAACTTTTCAGACTAGAGATATATTTAAATTGCAAATATAAGCAGCTATTACCTAGTTACACTAAATTAGAAGAAGAAAAAGGTAAACTACATCTAAACTGATAAGGATGTTCATCTAATCCCACAGCTACAACTTTCTGTACAGAGTTCCAAGGTTTGGAGTAAAGGTGACTCATCTGATTTATGTCCTTCATTCATTTACTTTTCCATTAATTTGTTTGCTTATTTTTGAAACATTTAAAACTCAGCTTCTCAGTTTTCTATCAATAGGAATAGTTGAGAAGATATAAATTATTCCTGCTTTCACAGTTATTTAAAACCTGACTTTCTTTTGTATACACTTGCTAGCTAGGGTTCCAATATTTTCTTGTAACATTTACCTTTTATTGAATAAAATACACATTTTGAGTGGACAAATTATCATTGCGTCTCCAGGTACTTCCTGCAGTAATTTCCATTGATTGGAGTGCATGTGCTTGTGAGAACAGAGATGATCAACTGCACTGAGTCAACAAGACACTCATTATACTACCAGATGCTTTTATTTTCACATAGCAAGAGGAGCTTTATGGAGCATTGTTTTCTTTTTCTCACAGAAGGATTTTCCAGTGTACTTACAATTCCAGAAATGGATGCTCTATTACACGTTTAAAGAAATTCCTGGCAAGACCTTAAGAAATACAGGCTATGCTATGCAGACTCATTCTTTATGAATGTACTGAACTTTCAGCATTTGTTTTAAGAGGTAATTCTGGGGAAAAACAACAACAGCAACAATGAACAAAACCAACCAACCAACACCCCCTCACCGCTTCTTCTGTCACGATAAAAATATGTTATGTGATTATTGTTATTTTTTCTTCCTGAAAGAGGTGACAAAAACACTCATTGTCTTTCATGTCTCACTGTATGGACACAAGTGACAACAGCTATCTGAATATCACCCCAAAGAGGTTACTTCTGTGCTTTCTCTACGTTTACAAACAAAGTGTGTTGTTTTTCCCCACACATATATTCTCTTTCTCTAAGTGCTTGTTACAAATTCACTGTGAATTTATCAAGTACGTGTAATGGATGTTGCATATTTGAGATACAGTTGAGCTTCTAAAGATTTTGTTCATTCATTCATGTCTTTGGGAAGCCCATTGCCAAAGTTTATCAAAAGCCTTTCAGACCTGCCATTTGGCATGGGAATATCACCAGATTACTAATGTATTCTGCTTCTGTTGGTCTAGTTAGCAAATGAGAAATGTATACCTCTGGTATTTTGTACTTCAGGTTGAAGCTAAAGCAAGCAGCAAAGAATGAGCATGTTCCAAAAAGTAGACTGTGTCCTGGTGAATGCTAAAAAGCAAACAAACATGTGGATTGAAAAGTTATTGTTTGAATCAAGAGATAAAATTTTCATTTTTCCATTCAATAGGACATTTTTTGCTGTGTCACACATAAACTTTTAAATATTTACTCATGATTCTTACTGTCCTGGATTAAATTCAGTTTTCTTAGTACAAGTATAAGCAATTCTATCACATTAAACTAAAGAAGTCAGGGAGAAAGCTGGATTTCCACATCTGTTAGAGAATTTATAGAAGTCATTAGAGCTGTAATAATGTATAATTATATAGTACTGACTGCAGTCAGAATCAAGACTAGTAAATGCTGGTACACTAATAGCATTTCCAAAAAAAAAGAAAAAGAAAAGAAAACAAATCCTAGTTTTTTTAAGTTTATGCTCATCAAACAGGTCAGCCAGCCATGGATGGGTGTAACAACAGAGGTATGTGTAAAAGCTCCCTTTTTGCAGACTAACCAAACAATTTGTCTGTGTCACTGTTTAGCTTGTAAGCAAGCGAGTGTCATGTTTCTAGTATTTGTTAGAAATGGAGCCAAATTCGAAATACAAGCATGAAAAATACTTTTCAGAATGTTTAGCCAGGAAGTATAAAGTAGCTCTGCCTTCTTTACCTGTAAAAAGGATCTCTTGGATTTATGTGCTTACTCTCTTCCCACAGAAGTGAAGGGCTTTTTTGTCTTACACTCCTGTGTTGCTTGGAACACTTCAGAGTGGGCTTAGACTGGCTGCTTGTGAGACACGAGAAAATAGTTATTTTCTTTCTACATGAATCTGAGCTTAATATTGCAGACATACATATGAAGCAGTGCCTAGCAGTAGAGCAGTGATTGCATAGCACCACACAGAGGGCAAGTATATTTCCATTTCTTTTTCATGCATCATTTAGTGCTCGATGCAGTGATTTTGCATATCCTTTAAGTAATCAAGGTATACAGAGGGAAAGGAAGAAAGAAAGAAAGAAAAAATAAAAGGAGACGAAAGAAAGAAAGAAGGGAAAGCAAGCAAGCAAGAAAAGGAAAGAGGCTTCAGCAAGTCAAGTAATTGTTGGAACATTGAGCGGCAATGACATTGTCACTCTACTGCACTCATATCATGTATCCATAAGTTTCAGACATAATTAGTGTGTCTTGTAATGCAAAGGGGGCAGAAAACAACAGCAGGCAATTACATTCAATCCCTGGTAATTCCAACTTCTGCCAGTTAACTTGTATGGGATAGGATTTCTGAGACACTGAAAAGCTAAATGGAGGAAGGATCACAGTCAGGTCTGCAGCAGCCTTTCACAGCCCTGGAAGTGCTGTGCCCTTTCACTGCCTGGGGAATGACCAAAGTGATAGTGTCTCCATTCCTTACAATAGTCTGGCTTGAAACTTCATTTTAAATCCCCATTGTAACTTTAAGGTATTTTCTAACAGAAAAATGACTCTAGTATGACATCACTAGCACTGCCTGCTGTCATCAAACACAAATCTCTTCTGGACCGAGCAGATCAGAGCAGAGTATAGAGAAATATAATGGGGGCATTGTTACTCTGTTCATTGCAATATGCTTAATAGTCATTGTGTTTTGTGTTACATCTCAGACAGAATCCTTGAAAGTAAAATTTCCATTTCTCTGTCCTGGTTGCAGCTGGGATAGAGTTAATTTTCTTCTTAGTAGCTGGTACAGTGCTGTGTTTTGGATTTACTGTGAGAATAATGTTGATAACACTCTGATGTTTTAGTTGTTGCTAAGTAGCGCTTATCCTAAGTCAAGGATTTTTCAGTTTCCCATGCTCTGCCAGCAAGCAGGTGTGCAAGAAGCTGGGAGGGAGCATAGCCAGGACAGCTGACCCAAACTAGCCAAAGGGATATTCCATACCATAGAACGTCATGCCCAGTATATAAACAGGGGGGAGTTGGCTGGGAGGGGCAGATCACTGCTTGGGACCTAACTGGGCATCGGTCGGCGAGAGGTGAGCAATTGCATTGTGCATCACTTGTCTTTCTTGGGTTTTATTTCTCTTCTTTTTGTTACACTCCTTTTCATTACAATTATTATTATTATATTTTTATTATTATTAGTTAGTATTATATTTTATTTTACTTTAGTTATTAAACTGTTCTTACCTCAACCCATGCGGTTTTGGTTTTTTTTCCCAGTCCTCCTGCCCATCCCACTGAGTGGCTGCGTGGTGCTTAGTTGCTGGCTGGGGTCGAACCACGACATCTCTTATCTCCATCCAGCTCTTTTATATTTCCTTAAATGTACTTTGGTTGTGTAGACTGAAGTCTAATAAATATTTCTGATTTCTTTGTCATTCATTTTGGGATAAATCCACTACAAACTCTATAGATAACAGTCACATTAAACCCCTTAATGCAACATTACATATTTCTAAGATTTTTCAAAGCATTAACCTTGTGGTGATAGTTTGAAAGTAACATGATAGTTTGGAAGTAACAAAAGATCTTGAAGCTTATGTTCCTGCCATTGAAGCCAAGTGTCAAAATTCCCAAAATAGACGTTCCACTTCACCTAAACTGTACAGAAGGCAATTTCAATAGTAAGGAATCACAGAATCGCAGAACGTTGAGTTTGGAAGGGAGCTCTGGAGGTCATTGGGTCCAACCCCCCCGCTCAAGCAGGGTGAGCTGGAGCCATGTCCAGATGGCTTTTGAATATCTCCAAGGATGGAGACTCCACAACCTCCCTGGGCAACCTGTGCCAGGGCTTAGTCACCCTCACAGTAAAAAAGTGTTTCCTGATGTTCAGAGAGAACCTCCTGTGTTTCAGTTTGTTCCTGTTGCGTGCCCCTGAAGGAGAGCATGACTCACCCAGATGCAAACATTCAGGAGATGTAGATGATGAATTTCTTCATGTTGTGCTTCAGGCGCTCATATGGAATGAACATTTCATATCCCATCTGCATAGGTAAAGGAGCAAGTACTGTGGAGCAAGTGGCTGAACTTGATCACTGATATCCTATATGGTTGCCTGCATAGCAGGATATTCTGGGTAATAATTCCTTAGTGTTACCTGTTAAATTTAATCTCCATTGGATAAAACACTTAAGTATTGCTTGTAGCAAGAACTGAAATTCAGGGCTTCCAGATGTGTACCATGACTAAAAAATACTATCTGTCAGGCCCAGTGGGTCAGATATGGAACATTTTAAACAATATGAGAGTATTTTAGGGGAAAATGGTCAGAATACACTAACAGTTTGGTGGTTAAACCATTAATCTGGCAGGAGAGTGATGTAAATTCAAAGTCTGTTTTCCAGTTTAAGCAGAGATGGGATCTAACCCCGATTCTTCCCAGATTTTAATTGCAGCTTCCATATTTCAACTTTAATATCTTACTTTAGTTGTTGTCCCTAAATCCAAGAGCAGACTAAGAATACTACCTTCCTCTTACCTTTTCCTCCATGCAAGGCTTAAGATTCAGAAAGTATCTCCGTACATCCATGAGGAACCTGTTCATTTAAGTCAGGCACGCAAACTCTGCTAGGCAGGCGTCTGCCAAATGGGAAACACTCTAAGACTTGGTTTGCAGTGACTGAGTATCTTTGTTGACTGGGCTTTCTATCTGATTTGGTTCTGCTTTTCAATATGTTGCCATCTAAAGATGATTACCTTCTCTCCGAGTATACAGTGCTAAAATCCTTTCCAGCTCTTAACACCTTCCAGCTCTTATCAGCCAGTCTCCAGATACCAGCTCTGACCTCATGAACAAAGCATTTGCTAGGTGCAATATAAAGTGTGTACCTTGCTTAGTCCCCTTGAGATGTAGAGTGTGATAAGACCAGAACAATATTCATGAGCTGATCATGTATATGTGTATAGAGTTTACTATAGGGTTTTTTTCCATTTTACATAAACTTTATGGCCTTTTATCAGAGTTGTCAGAGTTGTTGATGATATGTTGGTGTACTTATGTAGAAGTATATAGGATCTATCAATTAATGGAACCACATTCTTCTATCTACAAGTCATTTATAGTATTGCAATGCCAAATTCTGGGGACACCTGATATTTATGATATTTTAGACTTTCCAGATTAAGCAACGTATGTTGTTATGACAGGGAATATATACCAATATTCTAGCTTTTTGAAAAGGTTTAACTAAGTCTATTGATCTTCATGGTGACTAAGGTTGCCAGTCAGACCTTACCACCTCCCGCCCCCGCCAGTATAAAAATTGTTACAAGCCAGCTAAAGAAAAGACAATAGGTATGGGACTCAACTCCAGATTTAGATAGGTTGAAAATCTATGCTTCCAGTGTAGTCAGAAGTGATCTAGTCAATACAGTCAGTGCCAACTAGAGAGCAAGTTGGTGCTTGGATGGAAGTGTCTGCATCTGGGTGAGCTGAATATAGTTCTGCAGCTGGTCTGAACTTCAAGAATTGTCCTTTAAAGGGAACTATGGAAAAAAGTGACTGATGAGAAAGCTAGCTCAGCACAGAAATTATTTTCAGAATATTTCTGATGCGGGAATCACAAAATTATTCTCTACATGCTACCTCATCAGGAATCTGGAGAAAGTGGGCCTTATTAATACAGTTTTGTGTTAACAAAGCTATAGTAATGTGCTTCAGTTCAAAATCATTGTATTCTACAATATACGGGTCTGTGATAAAGTAGAAACTTAAAGGATGTCTTCTTATGTAGAAAAATAACTCAAACTGAAAAACTTGCAAGTCCGTTTCTATCAGAACACTCAGAAATTCCTTTTTTTTCCATGTTTTCAAAACTCTTTGACAGACTGGGCTTCTCTGAGGGGAAGGACTCTAAGGGAAAGCTACCCCAGCCCCTAAAAAACCAGAAGTATTTATAATGAGATATATTTAGTATATATTGGTCCATGAGGCAAAATAGTATCCATGAAATATTATTAGATTATTAAATCACAATTTTGGTGCAGATGGATTTCTTCATTCCATGTACATCATCCCTTTACATGATATTACTTTCAGAGCTACTGAGTCACGAGGTCTTGCTCCTGGTGAATGCTGTGGAAACGCAAGAAAGGAGCACATCATGGTATCTACATGTTGATTTGATTGCCTCATAATAAACCTCTGGCTTTCACTGACTCTGAAGGCGTAGCTTCTAGGAACACATGACTTGGAGGGACTTCTTGGATTATCAGAAACAGTTTCTAGCTATCAGATCACATCTCTCAAGTAATGCATTTATTGTTCTACTGACCTTGACTAGATTCTCCACAGTAATCACTGAAAGGGTAATTACAATTTAAAGCTCTTCTCCAGTAAATGTATCAGTAGAAATGCTGCTAGACCATCACTGGTTCTAGAAATGATGTGGAGGGTTGCCTTCTCTGGTCTTCCATCCTTATTCATACTTGCAGCTTTCTTTGGGCATACTGTCTACCCTTTCCTTGCCACCATTTAATGTTTTGAAGAGAAAGTTGTTATAATCACAAATATGAAAATTATTTTACCAGATCGGTTCATGAGATGCAATCTGCATAGAAAAAGATGATAGCTTTTATTCTGTATAAACATTGTCTCATATAGCTTGTATTTAAGTAAAGGAGCTATGCATTGATGACAAGCATAAGTGCAAGGTGAAAAAAAAGTAGAAAAAAAGTAATGTTAGTTATTCCTCAGCTATGAAACCTACTCTGTGGTCTTCTTATTAATGTCTATAGTGCAAACTAGAGAAAGGGTGAGTAACAAAAGAGCTATTTAATTTGACTGAAGACAGTGCTTTAAATTATTTAATTTGATCCAAGTTGTCCAGCCACTAGTAGAAACAAATGAAAGATGCTAAGAAAAGCTTCATAATGTTTCAGTTCAGATTAGACAGTAAAAGAAACATTTACTTCTTCCTTTAAATATGGATATATCAGAGATATAAAATAGGGGGTGGAAACAAAGAGCCTGCATTACAAATTTGTTGAGACAAATCCTGTCTTTTCCCTGAAAATGTTTTTATAGAATTTAATGTGAAAGAGTTTCAAGCAATTTTATAGCTTTTTGGTTATATGTTAGATAATGAATAAATGATTGTAATTCATGGAGATCTGAATATTTCAGTATACCCACCTGAGGGCTAACAGACTGAAAGAAAAAGCTTCCCCAATTTGGTAGGTCAAGGTATATTCATTCAACTCAGTAACAATAGCCCTGGATACTATCTATAACTGAATCTATAATCCTGAGAAATGAGCAGTAATCTCTGGATTGAGAGTATTATCTAACACCTTACAAACATATAATGTATTTTGTACTTTCAGTTTTAATCTCCTTTGATAAGCACTATTTATGTAACGGCAAAAGCCAATCTAGTATGTTTTTCTTCTGATAATCTTGCTGTTGTCTTTACTGCTAAGGAGCCATAATGTAATAATTTCTATTGGAACTGTGGAGTTTTTTTAAGAATGTAAAGTGAAGAATATGCCAAGCCACTATTTGAAAAATGGCCTTGGGCTAATTTTGACAACTAAATCAAGGAAAACAAATACAGATGCTAAATGGGTTATTTTATAAGGTAGTCTTTGAAGTTACTGTAGAAGTGCTGTGGTTTTGGAAGGCTTTGTTAGCTTCATGTAACTAAGAGTACGTATATTTAGCACATAACATATCTACATCCTGAAGTAGTATTTTTTAATCATGAAAGAGAAACTGATTAAAAACCAAGGTCACATGTCCAATATTTAATTTTGAACTCTTTATAGAAGTTTCAACAGGATAAAAATATATCAATTATTTCTTTTTTCTTTTGGCGGTGATGTTATCCTGCCCGATGAATAAGTTTAGCAAAGAAAAGGTTGGACTTTCCAGTGCTTAAAAGATGGGAAATGTTCTCAGGACTTAGAGGAATAGGGACAGAAAGATTCAGTAGGTGGCAGTCTTTCCTTTGAATATTTTCAGCACCAAAATTTCTTCTTAAGTTGCTTCTGAAAGTTGTTGTCTTTTAAAAGGACCTTAAAATAAAGAGGTGCCCTCAAGTGGTTATTATATTGTATGGGATGCTTTAGCAGAATAGTGCTTGCCCTAACCAATTATTAGGTCAGAAAATTATATTCTATTGACTTTCATTTCCTCAGTTATGTCAATTGGGTATCATTCCTTTTCCAAAATCTGGAGAATTTTTGTTCTCTTTGAAACAATGGCATTATCTCTCAATGCAGTTATTGCAATGAATTTAAGAAAATGCAGGTCCTTGCAACACTGTAGTTATGAGACTCTGTATTGGCTGTTTTTAGGATCACAGAACAATGAGTGGATTACAAAAGCACAGTATTTTTGTCTGGATAGGAGTTGTTGATTCACCTTGATTCACCTTTTCTTAGCAAAAACGTGTTTGCCTCAAAGTAATCAGGGTCATCTGACATTTTAAGAGTTGAGAAACACTTTTTCTGGTAACTAACAGAAATTCAGGCCTATTTCACAGACCCAAACACTTTGTAGACAATTTGTATTCTTATTTAACTAAAAAAGATGTAAAAGACTGTATGAGTATAAACACAAGATATTTGGGACCGGCCAAATCAGACACAGAAATCTTTAGTGCCATCAGTACTAGCTGATACATGTGTTCTTAGAAGTGAATGCATATTTGCACACATACAGCTTTGAAATATCATCCATTAAGTTTTGTTATCTTTTGTCTGTTCATCTTCATGATTTTACTTTTCATATATTTACTAGTGGTAAAAGAAACAAAAAACATACAGTTTTGTTGCAACGATGCACACTGGGATAAGGTGTGACCCAATGGAGTACTCTAGGAGGAGTGCAGAAACAGATCAGGAGATACCTGAAATGTCACTATGCAGCATAATCATGTTTCCAACATGGCTCTTGTGTACCTCTCAGTCTAGCTCTCCTGGTAGTTGGCAGCACTCAAAGACTAAATGTGACTACCAGGCATGCTCATCCATGACAAAAGCTTTTGCAGATTTGCCACACCATTCCCTTATGGTGTTCATATTGTAGCTTACCTGAATTACGACTCCTATACTAAGAGTGCTAAAGGGAGAATGAGGTTCATTATACACTCAGTTCTCTTTTACTCTTGTAGGCATTTACATAATTTGTCTATTGAAGAGCACTTTTTCTCTAAAATTCATGATGTAAAGGTGGCTCCCTGTTACTCTGATTTTCAGTCCTATCATTTCATTTCAAGGACAAATACAAATTTTTGTTCATGCTAATTTTCCAGAGACAATATTGTTCAAAGTGAAATATTATTCCTTCTCTTATACAATTAGTGTTATATTAACTAAGTTTCCATACTAAGATCTAATTTTTTCCCTTCATATGAACATTTAGGAGAAGAGAAGGATTACATTAAATTGAATAAATGTAGGAGCTGGGTTAGTCCATTTTTATTCCTAGTAGTTGTTCTAGCAGGAAAGGATGCTGCTTGATCTCTCCTGACGACGATTTGTAAGTGTAAGAAACAGATTTTTTTTCAAAATAAATGTATTAATATACACTATACGATCTGTGAGGTATTGAAGGAAAATAGCTGCTTTCACACTGTAAGAATTCAGTTGAATATACTTGTAGCGCCTTTCTCTCTTCTTCGTACAGTCGTTAGATAACATCTTGGCACAGTCTGTGAAATAGAACTAGTTGAGAATACAGAAGGCCAGTTCCTAAGGTCTACTTCATATAATGCTGCGTAGCTTTCACTGACTGCCGATTAGATTTTGGATAGAGGTTAAGATGCCGATCTTGACCTACGGAACCCAATATGATTTAAGGCCTGGTTTCAGGGCTACCCATGTGGTGCAGTCACAGCTGAAATTAGTTCCCCTGCTTAAGAAAGGACAAGTTGGTGGCAAGCTATCTTTTTTTTAATCATTATTGTTTGAGGGTAAGGAGGAAAGGCTTACTTTCTAAGGAATTTGCTCCCTGAATCTCTTGGAGCCTGTATCTGTTGACATGTAGGACTCAGCAGTACCTTTTCCTTTTTTCCTCCTTTTCTTGAACATTTTGAGAGAGGAGACGAATTTTAATACATTGTTCGATAAAGATGCTGGTCTCACTGCAACATTTTAGAGTGATGCTTTATTATCATGGGATATATTCATTTATTTTGAGGGAAAACTGTGATTTACAGTTTTCCTTTAGGTTCAGCAAGGATTCAGAGTATGTAATATGGTTCCCCTTCCTGAATGGGAAAATATTAACTAAGGACACATAAAGAACATATGATTCCTGTGGGTAATCCTATATTTCTTCTGGTTATTCTACTCTTTGAGGGAGCAGCTGTCATATGATGCTGTTTTTCTGAGCTGGGAAAGTAAAATGGTATGTGGCTGCCCCATGAGAGGGATTTTTTTATATTGAGTGGACCTAAGAAAATATTTTGACTATGATTCAGGTTTTCCCTGTCGTCTGTATGATGGCTTCTACTGATAGACTTGATATTCATAACATTCTTCTTCCTTTCTTAAAGTCTTCCTTTCTTTCTAGGCTCTCTTTCCCACAAAAGGTTGGACCAGATGACCTTTTGAGGTCCCTTCTAACCTGAGCTGTTCTATGGTTCTGTGGTTCTAAGTCTGAAGGAGAACTACAATAACTAGGACAAGAAATAGGACAGACAGTGCCATTACCTGAAGTTCAGCTGCAGTATTTGATAGAACCTAGTAGAGAAATGAAGGTAGGGTGGCTGCCCTTGGAGGAGAAGGTGAAAGGGGGCTCTTAGATGCTAATCAATCAGCTGACCTTTTGGGCCTACCAAGGGGTTTCATTTGCTTGAACATTAGACCTGAAGTTAACAGTATGAATACAGACTGGGCAAGATACTGGATTAGGATGTTTTTGACCACAGGGAAGAAAGGTAGACCAAGAAGAAGCAGGATTTCAATGGGGCATAGTCAAAAGAAGTGGATGGCAGGAAGAGACTGACTCAGCAATACCATTCCTAGAGAATGCATGTTTATAAGGCTGATGCTTAGTTTATCTGATGATGTGAACTGGCCATCTTGTGGTTGTAGGGGGCTTACTTGTATCCAGATACCTTAAGTAATTTTCACTCTCAGCAGTTATTCCCAGCACTCTGTGAAGAAGCTGCAAGATGGGGAGATGTAGCTAGATATCTTGTGACTTCTACTGTTTGGGTGCCTGCCTGCCCACTCCTTTCACAAGCATTTCCCTGTGGCAAGCAGCTCCCTGAAAGCTGGTAAAAGGCTTTGAACTGTTTTACAAAATGCAGTTGGCAGAGGAAAAGTGCTTTCCATCAAGAAAGCTGGAGCACAGTGTTTTCCCAGCTGCTCTGAGGCACCATATGTTTGCTGCATGGCTACTAATGCTAGTCCTTATTTCTTCAGGAGACTTTACAGACATAACCCTCTGTAGTGATACTTGTATGAGGATAAGCAAACTGCTGGTATGCGGCAATATTTCACTGGGGTTAATGCCAGGGTCAGCCCTGTCAAAGTAGCTGACACAAGGTGCCTTGAGGAATATGGAGATCAAGACTATCAGTATTACCAGTCTCATTTGACACTATAAGACCTTGGGAGCAAGACTCGCAAATCTTTCTGACTTGGTCAGCACAGCAACTGAGATTCAGCTGACCAGGATACTAGAAGGATGTTCTTCCAACGGCATTTTAGATGTGGTCATTGCAATTTCCGTTAATAACTGTAGAATTTAGCACAGTAAAATTGCATGGTGTATAACCAACCAAATGTGCCTCCCCCCTGCTCCCAAACCTTTACTGGAACAGCTATTTGTCAGGCAGTCAAACCATTCCTCCTCAGGGTGAGAAGGTACGCTTTTCTGCCCCAACTCGTAGTCCGGACAATAAGCAGGAAGTCAAAACACCAAGTGGGGAATAAGATGCTGAGCAAATGCAGGTAGGGCTCAGTTTCAGAGCTCTCCCTGGGGGCTGGCAGGATGACAACCACCAGGAAGAAAAAAAGTCAACAGCCGAGCATGTGGGAGAGTCGGAGTGAATGGCAGTTGCCTAGGGTTTGGAAAGGATAACAACCAGGAGAATATAAGACAAAAACAACAATGTGCTAGAAGGAGTGTTGACAAAAGTCTCATAAAAATTTGCCATCAAAAACAGATACACAAATCTTCTCTCTATTGGCAGACTTTGAGACAGTCTTATATAGTGTAACATGAAGAGGTCAGATGTCACATTATGGCTAGAGATTTGCAGTCAATGGAAGGGCTAAAAACAATAGGATGCTGAGAGAGTATGGGGAGACGTATCTGTGAGGAGGGAAATTGGTCAAGGTTTTAAAGTTACAAGGCTCTGGTTTCCAGAATGACACTACTAGGGGAGCCCACATCCATTTCTTACCTCTACAGATCCTCAGTAAATTATAGCATTGATTGACAACTGCTTAAGGTTATCACTCATCATTCATTGACTTGGTTGCAGTTACAATCAGGAATTGGGGTCCTGGTGAAGTGCAGCACTAAGTCTCTGTTCTGCTTCCTACAGAAGTCAAACACAGTTCTGGCTTTTAATCTGTTTGGATGTCAGACCTCCAGTTAACATCCTGGGAGAAGGGCTGGGCTCGGTGCAGTCAAAGCACTTCTGGAGGCGGAGGAAGAAAAACAGGGAAAGAAGATGACAGCTTTGAGGAGCCAGCACAGAAACAAATATGCAGGAACAGGGTTGCAGTGAACACTGGATAAATCCCACCTCCTTCATGATGCAAATTAAACAACTAATTTTCAAGGTGGAAAGCAGTTAGGAAACTCTTTGCCAGCCACAGTACTACTGGGGCATTTGACTGGTAGTGTCACCTCACCAAGGCAGTCTGTCCAGATTACTGACTACAGTTGTTGCACAGGGATACATTGTCACCTCAGTGTGACCAGAGCTATGAAGGATGACAAGGAAGCATGGGGTTCCTCCTGAGTCAATATAATAGTGTTATCATTATAATATAATATTATTTTGTGTAATAAAAGTAATGGTCAGATTTTGGTGAGGATATGGAATTTCAGGTCATGCTAGACTCTAAATTTCTAAAGAGGAATGGGGTGCTCATAAAAGGCCATCAGTAAGCAAGTGAATTAGCGATGTTTTTCTCCATTTGATAGCAGGGATACCTTGGTAGGAAGAACTGGATTAAAAAAAAAAAAAAAGTCCTCTTTTTCCTTAAACTTAAAATAGTGATGTGACTATATGGCTACACAGGGCTGGTGAGATCACAGGTGTATCTCCCTCATGGGATGACAGGACCAACGTCAGTATTTACTGCCATGAAGTCCTATAACTGACACAGATTTTCAATGGGATGAGAAAAACTTCAGAAAGCTAACTGGTATGGAATTATGTGGGAAAGAAAAGAAATTTCCTGGATTGCTCTGGATGGGTTACATTAGTGCTACAGTGTCTGATCTAGTCAGTGATACAGTTGAGAGAGGCGGATACCGTGCTAGATGACAAGGATTCATCATCAGAGTGTGACAAACACTAAATACTAGATTGCGAACATGGCTGAGAGTACAAAAATTGTGTGCAAGGAAATACACTGTGGTTGATTGGATAAATTTAGTAATGGTGGAGTTCATCTATCAGCTAAAGATTAAGCAAAAAAAAAATCTCTTTAAACAGTGTAATGAGCAATCGAACTTACTAAATATAAGGTAAAAAATAATTTAAGGTTGTCCAAGCATAATATCAATAAAGAGATCTTTCTATGCAGTATACAGTACATTTCAGCTGAATGGCAAAGGGCCAGCGCTAAGAAGCAAGAGATTCAGTAGCAGACTTATGAGCCGAGATACAGACAATAGAATAAAATGTTGGGAAATTGGGTAGTGGACTTTACACTTTGCTCAAAGGAGAGGAGAGGAGGGAAACCTCAGGAGACACACAGACCAGCTTTTCAGCTATGTTTATCATCTATACTCATTCCATAAGGCACATGACTGCTTAACTACACGTATATGATTATAAAATTGCAGACTGCAATATAGTCACACCTTAGTTTCTGTCACTCAGTGTTTGAGTGTCTGAGTCAATGTCTGTATAGGCTTAAATTTAGTCATATAGAAATGTGGATTTTCCCCAATCAATTTTCTAATGAGATTTTTATTCACCTGTCATTTCAGACTGGCTAAACTGGATAAAAAATATTTTAAAACTATTCCTCTTTATTACACATATTAACAGACCAGGAAAAACAAACAAACAATCAAACAAAAACTCTTACATATTAACAATGAACTATGATATTAAGAGATATCCCTGCCTACCAGAAAGACTCAATTACAGTGCTGAAGCAATTAGACTCTTCATCTTTACTTTTTCTTAAAAAGCTAACACTCAATGTGCAAATCATGGTTTTCCATTGCAGCCACACAGGAACAAAGCACTGAAAACCAAATACCAACATATGCCAACCACATATATAAAAAAACCCAGAATATACCAGATATGTTGAGCACCATTATCAGTAAATACAACCACTTACCAAGATGAAAGTCTTACTATATTGTCTATAAAATCTTTATATGCAAATTATCTTTTAAGTCAGTTTGGGGGAAAGTAGAGTAGGAGTAGGAACGGTTTTAACATTAAAGTATAATAAATTTGAACTTGAACAATCTCCTCCAGGCAATAAGAGGTGTGGAATGAGTTTCAGTGAAACACTTAAAATTTCAGCTGTTCCAGACTGTGCAAACTTCACCAGCATTTTAAACATCCTGAAACCAACAAGGCTGAAGCACATGCAAACAGAAAGTGACAGGGAAGTACCTTCTCCAGATTATGGCTGTCAGAAAACTACCAACTGCAAACTGTTCATGTAGAAATTGAGGCTCTAACTTCTTGCAAAGATCCCTGCAAGCAGGACTTTGAGCTCAAGGGAAATGAGCTTTACCTTGCCCATTTAGCAAGTTATAATATCCTTAAAAACGACAGTAAATGCTCTTGCAAACATAGTCTTTGGTGGCCTGTTTCTAAAATGAATCTCTTAAGTATAAAGGAAAGAAAGAAAGGATGTAAAAAGGTATCTTTTCCTCCCTAGCTCCTCTTTAATTTATGTTCGTAGCTCAGGGATTAAAGTTATCATTTTTTTCCCATTTACCTGAATACCAGCCTGATTTAAGGCTACTGTTGCTATCAGAGTGATTGTGAAGAAGCTTCTCCCTGTGCTTTTCTCACCTCTTGGTCTCTACACTGGAAGAAAATTGATTGAACATAGAAGAAAGTGCGCAATAAACCTTAAATAGATGAAGTAAGGCTACACCTGCACAATGAGCAGAAGAGACGTGAATTCCACTGGACTAGTATTTCAAGGGACAAGTACCTAAGTGATGTGACAGTGCTCACTGACAGGCTGTGCTATTTTTTCTGTTTTTCTATGGTTTGGATTTGGGGTTTTTTTTATGATTGATTGGGGTTTTTTTAAGGTTCTGAGTATATGTTTTAGAATTTCACTAACATTTTATTTTCATTGAAACTAATTGCTCTGTGTGATGTTGTTTTTAAACTGCAATTATTGAAGTGTTCTTTAGCAGCACTGGTTATATGGACGTATCCACAATCTGCAGTTTCTTCTGTCAAAATACACCTTCAACTTAATTGCCTTTAGTAAATAAACTTAAATTATCACACAGGGGTCCTTTGGTAAGATCTTTCTTCTGATGTCAGGGCATTGCATTTCAACTGTTGTTATAATTAGCATGCTGTTATAAATATATTTTGAGACAACTCTAACACATTTTGGTTTCAAAACCAGAGTTCTTATGAAAATGGTTTGCATAGCATACTACAAACACAGAGGTATTAATTTTGTAGAATTCATAAGGTCAATAATTAAATCAAGAATAAGATGTGTAGAACATAGATTTTGCTTTAGAAATGTAGGAAGGATGTCTTGAAGAGTAATAGTGACATGCTAGTGAGAATGATGAGTAATAGTGTGAACCTAGTGAGATCTGGAAAAGCAAATTGTCAGTGAAGAGAGGCAGCGCTATAAAAGCCCAGTGCAACAGCTTTCAATGTGTAGGTTCACTATGCTGACTCTCAGCAGTTAGAAGTCCTGAGGCACTGTACAGAAATTAGATGGATTGTTTCAGCAGTGGTACATGGGTGTCTTAGGCCCTGTATTATTCTTTACATTGTGGCCTTGCTGCCCCACTGTAAAAGAACATGCAGATAAGTCATGTAATATGTAACCGAAGGCCTTTATAGGTTGATGTAACTTGTGATAATAAGTAAAAACACAGGAAATGTAAAACATCAGCTAGTAGATGAATCCCAAGGAAAAAGTATCAAACTACTATAACTTGATTATCTCAAAATTAAGAAAAAACAAGTAATGTTCAAGGCTTTACTTGGAAAACTTTGAATTAGATTTTTGTACATCTACTGGCATGAACATGCTTTTATTGGTGAAGTTTTAGTGCATTTAGGCAAGAAAATGAGTTTCAACTTTACAATCAGATTAAAAAAACACGATAGGAAGAGAATTGGAAAAAAAAAGATAAAAAATACAAGTCTTGCCAAGATTATCTTTCAGAATGAGAAATTGAATGAATTTGTTAGGAAAAAAATGGCAAGTTCTTGATGATGCAGAGTGCTCAGTTTTGAAAAGCTGGAGAGCGCTCGCCCCTGTCCCTGAGTGAAGTTGAAAGGAAATCATAAAATCATTACTGTGCAAACTCTGTTTTGTTACTTCATGCTGTCACTGTTCTATTGAAGCTTTCTTTTTTTCAGTGTAGGGCAACCATGTACTGATGTTGCTTCATGCTGCTGGAGTCTCTGTGGCTTTTCAGCTCCTATTTGATGTATTATCTGATGTCTCTTTTTCCTCTTCTCACTTATGTCATTTTACTACTTTTCTCCTCAAAGAGACACTTGTATCTTGATGAGTCCTTTAGGCACATGTCAGAAAAAGTTAAAAAGAGAAGGCTGTGAAAAGTGACATGCTGGATATTTGCTTGTATCCCTGCCACAGAAGAGCATGCTCTCAAAGTGACCTGAATCACAGTTTAACTATCCAAAACCCTTTGCTCCACAAATAAGTCAGAGATACACAGATGCACCTGCATTTGTGCATGCAAGTTTGCATATAACCAATTTCGGTTGGTAGAGGCAGTTGACGCACTCCTAGGCTAAAAAGCCGGTTAACAGCAGAAATAATACATTTGACTGGTAAAGTGTTAAAGCAGCAAGCTGCAGAAAGTCTTTTACACGCTAATCTGGAATGTAGGCTGAGGGTTAATGATCTCAAGAATATTTGGAATTGGGTCAAAAAAGGACCATTAAGCAAATAGAAATGCCACTCTGAAGTTAATTATTGGAACAATATATAAATAAGAAAAGGAATGAACTTTTTCGTGATAAAAAGCAAAGCAGTAATAGCTCTGACTGCAAGCAGATGCTTGCAATGCTTGCAATGCTCCACCAGTATACGTCAGCCCTGACCTGCGAATGTCTTAACATTGAACCTCTGTTGAGGAGATACTGCCAGAAGAGTCAAGCTGAGTCACATTATGTTCCAGTCTTCTGAAAGTGAGTACATGGGAAGGAAGCAGAGATAAAGTGACCTAAATTAAAAGCTGAATTGTGTTTTCTGAAGTGAAACCACTGTGCACTAATTTCTACATTTAACTTCCAAATCAACTGACTAAGGATACTCAAAGATTACAAGGATTAATTAAAAAGAATACTAAGCACCCTTCCCTATCAAGTATCACATCTGGAATAGTTTGGTACTTCTTGCACAATATCTCAATTCATAAAAGCCAGAATCATTCATTACCTTTTTAAAAAGGAAAGGATTCTCTCTCTCTGCCCTGAAGGCAACAGTAAATTATGTTGTCTTTTTTTCTTTAGTTTAAAAAACCTCAGCAACTCAAAACTCCCCAAACTGTGTGTCCACTCCAGTCTGGTGCCAGCTGTTTGAGAGGGCTTCGTAGTGACTTCACTGCACTGCTGATCAGCTCCTCAGTGAGCCTGGAAATTTTAGTGATGACACTGAACTTCACCCATTCCAAATGAAAGGGTTCCTTCCTTCGGTATCTGTTTGATGTGAAGCAATATACCTTAGAGACAGACCAAGATTTTTTCCCAGCTGGTGGCATGACATGTCAGATGTTTGAAACACGCATGTCTTCATCTCATAATAATTTCTCTATTTTCTCAAAGTTCAAATATATGCACTCTTGAGTGCCTGTTCAGACCAAACAAATTCAACTAGGCGCTCACTTTGGGCTTCAGGAATAATACCAGAAGTTAATGTTAAGCTTCTATCAAATTCAACATAAGACAACTATTTAACATTCTTGGCACTTGTGGTGCTATTCAGGTAGATTGTAAAATACGAGGTGTAAAATGAATGCACAGTGAGTACAAGGAAAGGGAACTTGACTATAATCGGCTTCTCCATATCATTGGGAGTAGTTTTAAGAAGTGTGAAATGCTTCACACACTACTTCATTCCCTTGGAATTTAATTCCAGGTGTTTCACAATTTTAAACCTTTGAAATATCTACAGAAAAATTGAGGCAAGCACAGCTTTTTTGTTGTGACAAACAGAAGGATTTAATAATAAATCAGCTATTCCTCCTGACAAACCCAAAGGACAAGGTTTTGAAGGCAATATATTCAAATCTCCTTTAAGAGCAAACACAAACAATGTTCATGATGACTGATCTTGGTCAAGTCATACTTATGAAAGTCCTGGAGAGAAGAAATATTTTTGTCATATATTAAAAAATTGTGGAGTTAAGTAAACATGATCAGATTTTTAATGCATTGAAAACTGGTATCTAAACATTTTATATGAATGTATTTCAACTTGGGATGTGTGATGCTATCTCAGTTATAATTCTAGACTACTGTTACTTCTAATCTGCATAGCCTTATGTAACATCTCGTATTTTTTCTGCTTACGGAATAGAAGGTTGGGAATGCCATCAAGAGGAGTATTTATGAGAACAGAAAGCAAAGTGTCCGCTGGTGCAAAACTTCATATGGATACTCATTTCTCACTAGACTGTTTTTGAATTTGAAACTTGTTCCTATATGAGTAAATAATCTATGGGAATATTCAGTGATTGGACTGTATCATAAATAGCACAGAAGTGAAGTCAATTTTTTTTTCCAAAAGAATATAAATGTGCTATCTATATTTTTGCCCATCTTTATTGCATTTCAGAACTAATAACAGTTGAGTGTTAATCAACATGTCATTTTAGGTACTGCCCATTTTAGGTACTGATAAAGCAAGGAAGATTTGTAACGTAACCAAATGAGTCATTTCCAAATGATTAGATAAACAGTTGGGTGTATCTTCTCCATCTCTACATATCAAGATTTTAATAAATGCTTAGTATGTATTTTACACATCTCATGGCTGTAGTTTAATTATCATAAAGTGTATTATTTATGGAATTGGGTGTATAGAATCTTTATCATATATACTTTATAGATGTCTAGAAAACAGAAGTGCTTCCTGGATAGAAATATTTAGAGAAAACTCTTTAATGTGTTATTTAACTCAAGAATAAGTAAGAGTATTTGAAAGCAAACCTGCCTCAGTAGAATGTTTCAGAGAAGCAAAGATTAACAGATGAAGTGATTAAATGGTACTCAGTCCATAGCTGAAAGCATCAGAGCTACAACATGCAGGATAGATTGTATCAGGTGGGGAGATGTTTTTTCATGAGTAGAGAAAAAAGGTGAGACAATTAGATCCATATTGCTTGCTAGAAGTCATACAAAGATTTCTGATGCATTGGTCAGTAGTAAATTACTCTCTTAGTCTCCTAACTGCTGACATCAGTTCTTTGGAACAGTGGGCTGAAATTTTTCTAATACTGGATATTTATGTATTTGTTTGTTTGCTTATATATGCAACTTTGCATTGTCTGACTTTGAACTGCTTTGAAACTTCATGCACAAGAAGCCCTCTAACTTCTGTGTGTGGGTTCTAGAGATGAAATTTAATCACAAGATACAAATCACAAAATAATTTAAGATTCTACATTTGAGGTGCAATGCTCTAATGCAGAACTATTTTTCCTGGATTATTGTACAGGAAAAATTACTTATCAATGACTTGATCTCTGTATGAGGGCTGGAGAGGTGATGGTTCAGGGAAGATACCCATCTCTGATTCATCCTCCTTTTAGGGCACGATGGAACTGACAGAAGTGTCTACAAGATAACAATAAGCTGTTTTATTCTACGTGATAAACAAAAAAAAACCCAAAATTACTCCTACTCTTGTCACTGAAAATAGAGATCTTCATTTGCCAAATTCTGAAAGTTAATCAGGGATAGACTTAAAGATAATCTGAAAGATTCCAATAAATGATTCCGAAGGGTTATCAGGGATAGACTAATCTGGCATTATTTGCATAAATATACCATCCTCTCAAGGTAAAACTTTGTTCCTGGAGATATAAAGAAAACATCCTTTTATGTAAAGACAGAAATAGATAACTATTTAGCCAGATATACAGATAATGCAAAAACCAGTCAGTTCTGGTGATTTCGTGACAGACTGACTAGTACTGACTAGTGACTAGTCCTTCCACCCTGAAGCCTGTAGTTTCTGAAGGCTGTAGTGACTAGAAGGCCAAGTCTTTTATAGCTGTTAAACCAGATGTATTGGGTGTACCTGGCAAGGTTTTGGTAGCAGGGGGGCTACAGGGGTGGCTTCTGTGAGAAGATGCCAGAAGCTTCCCCCATGTCTGACAGAGCCACTGCCAGCCGGCTCCAAGATGGACCCGCCGCTGGCCAACTGAGCCGATCAGTGACAGTGGTAGCGCCTCTGTGATAGCATGTTTAAGAAGGGGTAAAAACCGCTGCGCAACAGCAGCCGGGAGAGAGGAGTGAGAATATGTGAGAGAAACAACTCTACAGACACCAAAGTCAGTGAAGAAGGAGGGGGAGGAGGTGATCCAGGAACCGGAGCAGAGATTCCCCTGCAATCCATGGTGAAGACAGGCAGGGTGTCCCCCTGCAGCCCATGGAGGTTAACAGTGGAGCAGATATCCACCTGCAGCCTGTGGAGGACCCCACGCCAGAGCAGGTGAATGTACCCTGAAAGAAGCTGTGACCCCATGGAGAGCCAACACCGGAGCAGGCTCCTGGCAGGACCTGTGGCCCTGTGGAGAGAGGAGCCCGCGCTGAAGCAGGTTTGCTGGCAGGGCCTGTGACCCCGTGGGGGACCCATGCTGGAGCAGTCTGTGCCTGAACGACTGCACCCCACGCTGGAGCAGTTCATGAAGAACTGCAGCCCATGGAAAGGACCCACATTGGGGCAGTTCATGAAGGACGTCTCCCGTGGGTGGGACCCCACATTGGAGCAGAGGAAGAGTGTGAGGAGGAAGGAGTGGCAGAGACAATGCGTAATGGACTGACCGCAACCCCCATTCCCCATCCCCCTGCACTGCTCAGGGGAAGGGGGTAGAGAAGCCAGGAGTGAAGTTGAGCCCAGGAAGAAGGAAGGGTTTTTTTAGATTTGTTCTTACTTGTCATTATCCTGCTCTCTTATTAATTAGCAATAAATTCAATTAATTTCTCTAAGTCGAGTCTGTTTTGCCCGTGATGGTATTTGATAAGTAATCTCCCTGTCCTTATGTCAATCCACGAGCTTTTTGTCATATTTTCTCCCCCTGTTCTGTTGAGGAGGAGGTGTGATATTGTGACTTGGTGGGCACCTGGCAGTTAGCCAAGGTCAACCCACCGCACCAGAGAAGAGTAACTTCACAGGAAGTGGTTAAAAGTAGGGGGTTTGGACTCCTTTTGTTAGAGATTTCAAGTAATTCACCTTTCACGATCACTCACAGTCAAGTATAAATACCTTACTACAAAGTATCAAACTTACCTTTTGCATGTCCAAGCCAGGTAGACCGTTACTTGAATTCCCATGACTGTCATGCAAAAGATGGAAGGGCAAATATTATTTCAAACTGTAGTTCAACGTAGTCGGTGTTCAACATACATTTAAGCAAGCATGTTAAGAAAAAGATGTTCAGCTATAGTAACTTAGAACTATTCAAATTCTATAGCTTATCTTATTGCGATAAGTCAGTGGGATTCCTGACAGAAATAATATTCAGGGTTGATACAGCATAAGGAGGAAAAGGCTACTTGATCCAAACTACTAGACATCTCCAGGCAGTTTTCAAAGAAGGTCCTAGTCACACTGTTAATTACATTCAGCCTTGCTAAATTGTCTCCTAGTTTCAATCATTTAGGGCATTTTTCTCTTTCTAACTTGATGAAGTTAATGTCTTTCCTATGTTCCTTAAAACACATATCATCTAAGTACCACTGATTCAGTTAAATTCCATTGAGTCACAAAACGTGAGCCTGAAATTAGTGACCTGCAAAATTCTCATTCATTTCTGATATCATACATTGTAAAACCACTACAAAATTTGAATTCTGATTTTCAATTCTCAAATTTCCTCTGAAAATTAAGAATTCTGAGATTTTACTTCAGTTTTTATATTTGTGAATTAAATGCTTCTCATGTGGATCTTGATTCAGGAAGGGGCTTAAAATTAAACACATGAAGCTAGCATAGCAGTTCTGAATGCAGGGTAGAAAGGAGAAGAAGGCGAGACAAAGCAAGTGCCTTAGGCAGATAATAGTAAAAATATTATCATGTAGGAATCATGTCATAGGGAACAGGTCATGACTGATGCAGTGATTTTGAGAAAAAGGAGAATGGACAGCAGATGAATAATTTTCTCTGGATGTTTTTTCCACTGGGAAAAGAAATCTTGCCTATTTGCAAGCTTGTGGTTTGTTTTAAAGATTAGGTGCTTTGGGATTCTTCTCATGTAAACATAACATCTACTTATTGGAATAAAAATAGCAAGTTATTTGCTGTGGTATTTGGAAATTTTGGTGATGAGTGACATATACTAAAAGAGGTAATACCTGACTCAAGAAAAGTATGGGGAAATAATTACACTAATCAGGTTCATGGAAGGAAAAAAATGATCAAGAAAATGTCTAATGACTGACAAAGACAGATGAGACATATTCAGAATGCTAAAAAAGTTGCAGCAACCTTTAGGAGTTACCAATATATATAACATTTCACTGGAACTAAACAGTTTGCAGGGATACAAAGACCCTTAGCTGCAGTACAATGGAAGAAATAAAGAAATATTCAGGGACCACAGTATTCCACTCCCCCTCCCGAAGGTAGGATATAATTAAGGTGAAGAGGTACAAAATGAACAGAGAGACTCATGTTTAACAGAGCTTGTGTCTTTGTGCGTGTGTATGTGTGTGTGCATGTGCATGTGCATGTGAAAAGGGAGCAAAAAGGCACAGGAGAGCATGGAAAGAACGTACATGGACTTTAAAAAGCGCTGATACAGTGCTGCACAAAAGGCTTGTGTGCCAGGCCAGTAAGTATTGTATCAAGGATGAACTGTTATACACCTAGAATAACTTAATGGAGACATATTTCATTCATAGTTCTGAATAAAAACTTTATTGGATTGCAAGTGCAGAGAAATACAAGGTGACTGGTGAAATGTCAAAAGAATGAATATTACAGTCATCATTTACCTTTCAGAAGAAAGGCAAGAAAAGCTGCATCATTCAGCAAGAAAAGCTTTGTACTTCAGAATAGCTAAACAAGCATGGTTGGCAACTGAAATACAGGTTAGGCTTGGTTAGATTCAAATCTTAACATTCTTAGATTTTAAGTGCTCAGTTCTGGATTTCAGGCTTGTCCCCGGTGGGATCACAACTAAGAAAAAGAAAGGAATACCGTCTTGGTGTTATTCTTACAAAGTATTAGTATGTTCCAGGATTTGAGTGTAATTCAAGCTTCTTAACTATGCACACGTCTTCAGTAGATTATGAAAACCAAACTAAATTTCCATCACCATTATAAGCTATTAACTATAGATTGCCATTCTTCTCACCCAACAATGGGTATGAGTGAAGTCATCTCTGGAACAGTTTTGTCATAGATATTTAAAAAAAGTAATGTATGGAGAGGGAGGATTGGGAGGGAAAGAGAGAGGTATATTACCAGGCAGCAAAGTGATAACAGAGATGCATGAATTTTAGATGTTCAAGAATAATTAATATAACAAATAAGTCTGCATGGGGAGAGAAAGGGAGAGAACTGTTCTGAACAACACACGTCTAATACAGGAAGATGGACTGTAGCATTTCTAAGCATAGGAGTTAGTTTCAAATGAAAGCAACAGATGTTAGTTTGGTTTATGTTTTGGGTTTTTTTAAATGTAAATCAATCAATAAAGAAATGTAATCAAGATTTATAGGAAGACATAGCTGTAGAAAAGAAAAAAAAATAAGCCTGAAGCTCATAAATCTCCTGTTGGTGGAAAATTTAGACACAAAATTGACACATAGGAATAAAAAGCTCATTAATAGCTACATGTAGCTCAAAAGTTGTTATAAGACAATGCCAAACATGTCTACTGCTACAGCTGTCTTGCTGCGATTAATACCCTTATATTTTGGCTTCAGCTCCTGGCACTGAGCACCCTGGCGATTCCGTGTTTATGAAATCAGATACAGCATCCTTATTAAAAGATTTTGACATTCATATACAATCATAAAACATCGCATGCTAATGTGCTATTTAATGCAGAAACAGAATAATAATGGATTTGGATTTGCAGTAGTCTACTTGGAGAACACCTTACTTCTCAGCCAAAATTTTCCCAATCCTTCTGAAGCTTTCAAGAGGTTCTGAGCATTCAATACTAACAGTAGCTCCAGTCAAGAGACAGAAGAGCTCAATATATATCAGGATTTGGCCTGGTTTGTGTTTCAAAATTCAAAGGTGGGCAAGGGTCTCTTTTTTTTTTTTTTTTCAAATTTTGTTTTTGCTATAGCAATAGGGAATAACAGTGTAGCACTTTTGAAAGTGTCTGTAAGAAATACGAATTAATCTGTTCTGCCTCTGCAAAGACTTTCTCTACATGTGTCATATACTGATAACATTACTCAAGTCATTATCATTATCTCTGAGCAAGTGTTTTCAAACATTTGATATCTTTTAAGGAAAGCATAGTGCATTCTGTATGAAAGAGCTGGCAAGATTCAGGTGTTATGGTTACCCAGGAAGAGAACTAGGGGAACAGGAGAAGTATTGGGGATTAAAAATCAAGATAAACAAAAAGAAGACATTCCATGCATAAAAGATGACCCCTCCTGCATAGCATTATTGTTTAATAAACATCATAATGTTCTCTAGAGATATTTACCTATTCAAATGTGGGATCATTGAGGGTAGAACATTTTTGTCTATTAATTTTGTTAACTGAATGCATCTGAATTTATCAAAGTGCTAATTAGGTGTATAAATCCTTGGCTGATAGTAAAAAAGCATAGTAGAGGACCCAGATCTTTATCACATAAGAGGAAGTATTCAAATACATTTTGTCTGAGGCAAGGTTGTTTTCCGTTTTGGATGTGTCTTTCTTGGCCAACATATTTATCTTCTTCCTCTCCCTCCTTGAAAATATTCTGAAAATATTCAAATAGAGAAAGATTCCATTACCAGTTAGTGACAGATGTCCTACTACTAAGTAGGTGGTAAATTTGAATTCAGTTTCAAATACATACGGTGTTTTGATCTTTTAGACTATTGTAACTTACTGTGCCCATAGGAGAAGGTTATAATGAATTTTTTTTTCCTGGTAAATAAAGAATATTAAACTGAGTCAAAAAGAGAATAATTTATACATTGTTATACAACGTATATATAGAGTAATTGGAAATGTCATTGAAATTGATGAAATACAGAAACCTAAAACTTCTTATGCTTACCTCTTACTTTGGATAAACTATGTATTTGGCTACACTTTTTATGACTTCATAATTTTTAATTGAAATGTTTAAAGTAGTAACATTAAACCCACCATTATATAAAAGTTAATTTTTTTCCTCAGCCTTCTAATTTAAAATAGTTTGTACATGGAAAAATGAAAAAAAAAAACCAAAACATTGTTCTTTCCCAGTAGCTTTCCAGCTCTTCTGTATACCTGAGCTGGCCAACACTGTACAGCCAGTTGTAAATAGCCTTGAACAGACCAGACCTGTGAAGTCTGCCTAGAACAACATAATCTGATGGGTTTGATCCTGGAACGCTGAGTCATAAATTCTCATCTTCTTCTATGGCGTTGCTGCGTATAGGTTACTTGGACTGCTTAAACCACTCAGAGTTAAAATAAAAAATAATTAAAAAAAAAATCATCTGCAGCAACTCTGTTTATAAGGTAGAATAGCAATCACCTGTCTCACAGGGGTACTATAGAGATTCAATAGTGAACTGTAGTTACTCATGGGATGTAACTGTAAAACGTAGTTCACAGAAATGTAAAACATAGTTCACCGAGTGGAACATATCAATGAATTAAAAAAATACCCAATTCACTGAATATACGGATAGCACCATTTTTAACTTGTTTTCTTCACAAAAGGACTGTAACTGTTTATCTTTAATTTCATCATTTTCACTTTCGGCATAATTTAAGTTTAGCACTCCAGCTGCAAAAATGATTAATGAACCTGCAACTAATTCATGTAATGGTACAAAATACTAATGTATAAAATAGTGTGAAAGCACCATACTGCTTTTACCATGTTCCACAGACATCATGCTTTCCTGGGAAACATTTTACAGTATATTAACTGCCTGATCATTGAAAATTAATTATGAATTAATTTGTCTTCCTTTGCCTTTTCCTAAGTCAACTAAAACAGTAGATGTGCTGTTACAGAACTGTGATTTGGAATGATATAAAGGAATACAGCAGACTTCTGATTGATCTTTTTCTTCAAAACTATAAGCTGAAATAGTTGTAATTTAATTAGGAGAAAAGAATAGTTTAGCAAATCTTACCTGTTTATAATCAGGACCACGGTGAACATTTTACTATCATTAACAAAAATTAGTGATTTTTTTGGTCACTATAAGTAATCCTGTCACTTCCATAATTAAATAATTGATTTTTCAGTCTCTGGAAAGGAAAATACAGCATTGTTTCTACTTCTTCAATTCTTTGCAAGGTCTGAACTTGAAGGTGAATCAGAAAAGGTTTTCTTCTAGCACTGTTATTACCTAAATAGCAGTGAAGTGGACAGTACCACAACAATGCATACATTCCATTTGCTTTAGCTTTATAATTTTGGTTGAGTAGGGAAATTATTATAGGATAGCTTTCTCCTTTTGTTGTGTATCATAGCAAGTTTGAAATCCAGCTTGTCCCATGTCAGCTTTGTCATGGCAAGGAAAATCTATTCCTTCAGTCTTGGTCTCAGCCTGAAAACTTGCTATGAGTTTCTAGTTTTGATAAATGCTCTGCCATACCTCCAGCTCCATAAGGATCACACCTTCTTTCCCTTGCCTCTGAAAATTTGCTGTGGATCTGCTCCCTGTTGTGAGCAGTACTCGGTTTCCCTCAAAAGTCTCCCAGTTCAGATAAGCAGCAGTAGGGGTAGGAAGACAGCAGTACACACATGGATTTACTGTTGCTCCTGTAGCACTGTAGCACTGTCCATACCTCCAATACAGGCCACCTGCTTATTGCACCTCCCAAGCAGGTTTCTCCAAAGGAAGGATACACAGACATGCAAAGTTGCTCTCAGGGAGGCAAACTCCCCTTTGGTGCTGGAGCAGAGTAAAAGGAGCAAACCAACAGCCAGCCTTTGGCTGTGCTGCTATTTACATCTTTTCCAGTGGAATGACACCTACAATAGAGGTACAATGAACTGTAAGCAAGCAGCTTGTTAGACCAATTGCCGTAACATCTGATCTAGATTACATGGCCAGTTCAATTCACTGTGGATTGCTGTTTACGATGCTGATTCACGTATCACCTCTGAATTAAACCTCCCCACTGACATCTTCCAACACCTAACACTTAAAATGCCCGTGACAGTGTACAGGTATGGCTAAGCCCTTCTAAGAGTGAGCAGGTCCAGAGGCTGCCAGCACTGCCCGTTTACCAGGCTCCATCGTGAGCTGACCATGTTTTTCTGATGAACAGCTCGGAGCATGTGTGGAACTTAATTTCTTATATTCCTGCTGGAGTGGGTTTCTTAAATTGTAAGAAGGTACTTCAAAAAGTAGGGGTTCAGTGGGAATTGGGGAGGCATTTGTGTGCTCTGTTCTCTGTGTATTACATTAAATAATACATTTGAAGACTTTCTGGGTTCCTGCTCTTCTCTCCTTCCTGAACCTCAGAAACAAAGACAGAGCTTTTTAGACAGGTGGAAGTCACCAGGAAAGGTAAAGGTTTAGGAAGTGCAATGACTCAGGCCTTTCAGAGGCAGAGGAAGGAATGAAATGCAGTCCATCATCTTTGTGAATATCTGTTGGGTGAAAAAAATCTGACAGATAATAACAAGCCCTCTCCTTGCTTGCCTTTAGTGCTGTTGTTGGGGTGATGTGTTATCTGTTCTCAAGAACTTCATTCTCTGCTGTGTGTGTAAGCTCTCCCTCATAACCATTCTGTATTGAATCACAGGAATGGCTTTAGTAATAAATGAAGGCTGCACCACTCCTATTACTGTCTACTGATCCTTGCCATCCTTCTGCAATGTGTGCTGAACTGCTGCAGTTTAAGATAAAGCTCTATTATTCTAAATCACTCAAATGAAAAGAGAGTGACACTGTATAGCAGGAAAATGCAAAAGAAGAAATTGTTTTAAACAAGCCTTATCTGTAAGAATTAAGCTTGCAAATCCATCCAGGTGTGTGCAAACATCTATGCAAGTTATTAAAGAGTGCAAAAAGCCTTACGGGAAGCCTTATGGCTGGCCTTATCCGCTTTTGTTGTCGATGATGAGCATGGCAGACTGTAATAACCTTCAGGCTTAGTAACAAAACAAAAAAAAAGCATTTTTAGTGTAAAGAAAGCATTGAAGTAATGGCAGAAGTAAGGAGACAATGTGCTTCCCTTCAGGGAAAAAAGCTGGCTAGAAAGTCATCAGTGAATCATGAGCTGATGACTGAGAAAGACCATGAATGCTGACTGACCCAGAAAAAAGGCATTACTTTTAAATTCTCTGCCTTCCTCCTTCTTCCCCCCTCCATCCAGCTCCCACCCCCACAATCAAGAATAGGGAACTGGAGGAAAAGGGAAAGATGGTCTAAACATGATTTCAGAGCTTACTGAATTAGCTTCAGTTACGCCTCTGACTCTTGAAATGCTGTGAGGCTCTGAAAGAGGGAAAACAGTATGGAAAGAATAGGCATCATCCTCAAAAGGACAAGATTTGTAAAGCCTAAATGGAGGCCAAACTATGTTTATGGAAATCTGATAATAGCTCTTAAGCTGTAAGGAAAGAAAACTAATTTCATTCATTCATTTGCTTTTCGATAAACTTGTCCTCAAAGCGATACCAATCTATATGCGGATGACTTCTAATACAGAAAACAAATTTTATATATATATGAAATGTATTTTGTGTATATGTGATTTCAACTACTTCTGTCTCCATCAACCACTGCAGGTTGATCTTTTCAGATTCCAGGTTTCGTATTTTGAGCTATAACATGAAATATGCTAAAGAAAATGCTTAGAGCACATGTGCCTCTACAGGTACCATATAAAAAATTGTTTTGCTTTCAGGAACTGAGTGAAATCATAATACTTTGTATTGCTTTGATCTCTCTGTTGCTGCTTATTCTAATATTAAAGGAGAAGAAACTCTCCATGGATTTATTGTATATTAAAAGACTAAGTTTAGAAACCGGGGACAATGGAAAACATTAAGGAATTACTGATATTGCTTGCATGTCACCTCTGAATATGGCTGCTTAGTTAGTGTGACTTTTATCTCCAGTTTATGCTACAGAGTCATATCTGAGAGCCTGGATACAAGTAGTTATAAAATTACTTGTATTTAGACTATCTTGATAATGAAAATCGCCTTTACTAAGGCTATGCAACACTCTAAGTTAAAAAAAAAAAGTTAAAAACTGCATATGTTTTTAAATGTTCTAGTATCTCTACGCTTTGGGAGAGGAATCGGAAATTTGGCAAGTGTGTTTTCCTCATATATAGCATGTCATATGTGAAAGTGCATATTATGTTTAATCGGTCTGCATATGCTACAGAGCTACACAGACATCTAGCATTCAAAGTATCTGAAAAATCTACTGATGCTTCGTGTTTATAGAGCATTTTTATGCTGATCTCACATGGCTTATGACTGCAGTAGTCGAACAGCAATTTTTTTGCAGTTGTTCCCCCCAGGAGGCCCTGCATTGCTTGAAGATCTAGGCAAGGATATTTGTGGTCACACAGAAAAGCTATAATTGTGTAGTGGCAGAAGGAAGGGAGGAAATATGAACAGTATGGTAGATGGAGACATAAATGAGATCAGTAGCAAGTGCTTCTGGGAATATGGACAGAAGTACAGAAGACTAAGAAGTACAGGTGACACAGACTAAGCAGGAGCTATGGATGTCAGGAAAAGTTAGGGGACAAGGAAACTATTCTATAAATAATAAAGCACTGATACTTGCAAGTCACGGAAACGTGGAGTTGTGAATAGCTCCATTAAAGAGCTGTCATATGTACCGGTAAAACTCATGTTGCCACTCCAGTAAATCTCTATGAAAGAAGTTAGCAACTTTGTACTGCTACCTTTTACTGCCTTTTTGACATAAAGTCCACTGACCTGATTATTCAAGGTTACGATGTTTCTATGTTAACAAAGTCATTGCTTCATTTTGCCTAAAATAGAGAAGGAATATAAATTTTATGTCCCCAAAATCTTTTTAAACAACATTAGGATTTCCTTTTAGCATGAATAACTAAAATCTTACACTATTCTAGAATATAGCCAATTGTGCAATCTTCATTTGTATCTAGTATATATATCCAACATGAAAAAAAAATTCCATTACATGTTTCCAAACAATTTTTGGATAGGATCTAGAGTTGGTTTTACAAGCTCCATTTATACAGTTTTGGAGAGCCTAGCCATTGAAGTAAGAAGGCCACATTTTGTGTAGTGCCTCCAATGTGCCTTACTACTTGAGAGCTTTGGAGGGAGTACTTGCAGGGGTACTCTGGTGGGAGCTTGAGGGGTACTGCAGGGAGGCCAGGTAGCTGCAAGTGGTGGTGCTGAAGCAACAAAGTCAGATAAAAATGAAATAAAGTCTAGAAGTATGTTCTCTTGTCTTCTACTTTTCTTTTGTTTTCAATATTCGTTTCAGAGCTTGTGTTGATGAATTATAAGTAACAGTCATCTTTGATACATGTTGATAAAGCCATCTGTGAATGACCTGATAAACTCTAGGGTATTCCAGTCCTTAGGATACAGAAAACATAATTAGGCTTTACTGAATTTCTCAGACAGCCATGGCTCAGCTCAGCTCAGCTCAGCTCAGCTCAGGCAAATTTAGGGAATACTAAGTTTGAAGTGCATTCCACCCCATCACACACACTTACCTACAAGATTAAGGGACATAGCCACACTGTGGGCCTTTCTGTTTCTCAGCTGCTCCAGGCTGGAACAGGAGGTGCCATGGAGGTAACAAGGCATGTATCACAAGGGGATATGAGAGCAGGAGAGGTCTGGGAAAATGATGGATCATGCAGACATGAAATGATGACTAGAACGTGAATTTAAAACTTTTGTAGTTGTGTGGAGATAGAATTTCTCCAGGATTTGTAAGAATTCACTTAAGAAATATTTTTTTATTTGCCTTTTGTGCATATCAGGGAGAACTGGAGTAGGTACGTTTGTCCTTTGAGATGTTCCTGGTCACAGGAAGAACAGCTGTCATTAATAGTCAAATATTTGTTTCGCTTGCCTTTGTCGAAATGCTTAATGAAAAATATTTAACCTCTGAGGAGAGAATGCAAACTGTTACATCATGAGTCTTATAAAAAAAACACAGGCAAACTTTATTTCTCAACAGGCAAGGGAAAATAAGAGTTTGGGGAAAACACTGGAAAAGATGAGAGTTCTACCCCAATGCATACTAGCTTTTAGTCCTAATTCTTCTGTATGACTGTATCGATTCTTACTTTTCACCTTTCTGTATACTCACCTTGTATTGCTGTTTCAAGCTGAGGAATTTACTTTCTGTTGAATGCTATATAGCTTTTCCCAGTGAAGGAACTAATTTATTCCATGCTAGAGGGACACCATATCTTTAGTTTAATTTTCATTGAAATCTTTTGCTTTGTTATCAACACTAATCTGAAAGGTGAGTAAAATCAATGTACACAGAAAATTAAATGATTTATTCAGTGCTCAGTCAATGTTATCGGTCTTGTAAAGATTCATAACATACGAAGCAGATATATGTTTATTTCCCTCTCTTAATTGCTTTCAAAAACTATTCCTGTCTCCTTGATACTATCATTTCGTGCCTACTGAATGCAGAAAGAACATATTTTGTGCTGGATTATATCCTCTGCTATCTCACTGAAATAAGTGGAATTCTGGAGATCATATATCAGTACTAAATTTGTCCCAATAACTTTTGTAACAGTAAAGTGTTAGAGAATATTTTTAACATGTTTGAAAAAATATCTCTGTGATACAGTTTCTGATAACATGATAATTTCATGTAAAACTTTTAGCTTTAGCACATCTTCAATGTTGCAAAATAAAACCCCATAGTATACTTCTGCATGCAAGAGACGTGTTCCCAGTTCTATTCTAGAAATATGTATACTTCAAAGAATATACATACTGGGACTGACTTACCAATGCTTATTCACTTGTATAATCTTTACTTGCACAAGCAATCCTGTTGAAGTTAAAACTCCCAGATACAATGCAATTACTCACATGCTTTAAGGTTGCATGGATCTTGACAATTGTATTCTGCCCCCCAGCTAAAGGCTTGCTTCAGTTTCATCTGATAAAACCTTCCAGCTGAATGCTTCCCTGCCGTGAATATATATTTTGAAAGCTGATAGGTATATGGCTTAAGAAGTAGAGGGCCAATTATAAACTGACAAACAATTTTTATGAAAAAGCAAATCTAGCTTGCTTTTAATATTATAACTCTTTTCAACGTTTTAGAACATTGCTGTTTACCTCACTTTACAGCTTTTTTTCTCAAGAAAGACATGGCTGAATATAGATTCCTTGCTGATGGTAGGAGAAAGAAGAAAGGAAACGTGAACATTGTCAGTACTAGCCTTAACAATGACCTTTGTTGTTGGGGCAAGGACTGAGGTCATATTTGGCACTTAGCCCCAGACTGTTCTGCAACAGTGCTCTGTCCCAGCACAGCCTTTACCAAAGAGTTCTGCTCTCAAAACTGGAGACAACTATTTGCAAAACACCAGTGCCGAAGCTGAATTTTCTAGTCTCTCAAGGACAATATGTAGGCTGGCTGCATTCTAGGTTATATTGTGTCATGACTTCTGGGCATCTACTGTATGTATGCATACTGGATGTATACGCATAATATATGTTCCTTATGATACTAAAAATGACTAAACTTTAAAAGTGAATGGTGCACAATCTATTGCATTAAACTGGCTTGGCTTTGCTAGGATAGCTGTCATAAATTGATTTTACATGTCACTAGTGGCTATTAGCTAATTATATAATCTGGCTTTTTGATGTGCCTCACATGCAGCCTTACTTTTAGACAAAGCTGCCAACTGAAGGAGAAGTGGTGTTTCCTTTTTTTTTTCCTCCTTCAATTACTTAACTACATACCCATATCCCCATCTTCTACTGAACGTAATTAAATGATTCTTAGAAAATTATTAAGTCAAGAAGTCTTTGGAACACAGTTATGCTTGTGAGTGAGTGAGTGTATGTGTGTGTGAGACAGAGAGGGAATGATGCTGGGAGTGGGGGTGTCTTCTTTGTTATTTGAGGAAACTGAGTTAAGGAGTGGTTTCCCACAAATATCCAACTCTACAGGCCAAACCTACAAAGCATTTCCCCTCAGAGTATTATTCTAATAAGCATTGTCTTTCGGGAACTCCAATTCTCCATGCTGAATTTCTCTCCACAGTACAGTGGGATTTTTGGCAGGAGCTAGCAAAGAGCATATGGGATCTCAGTATTAGACAGAGAGGTACTGCTGATGGAGGAAAGTATTGTGCCCTTACCTTGCAAGGATATCTTATGATGCATGGGAGTTATCTTGAGGTATCTATTCCCAATTTGGTCAATTCCAAAGGAATTATATAGAAGTACATCAGACAAAATGATAGGGAAATGGATTTAATTAAGTGTTTTACTATCTATTTATATTCTGTAAAGTCAGCTTATAGAGCGTCTGTTGTCTTTGCATGGCTGTTTGAATCAAATGTGTATTACTTCACTGTAATATGAGCGTGTACCTTGGCTCACACTCTAGCTCACAGAAGTTTCTGCAGCTCCATGCAAGTCAGCAAAATAGCGCAAATTTATACCAGTAACACTATGACCCAAATATTTGTTAAGCTACTACATGTCACCTCATTAGATGAACACTTTCTACTGTGGATTTTTAATAGCAGCTGGCTGCAGCATGTTTTCTGCTATTTAGCCCATGTATCTATTTAGCAGGCTATATAATTACAGCTGTATATGTCAAGACTGTCCTAAGGTGATAATATCTTGTTCCTCTACTCCATTTCTGCCTACAAAAAAATAAAAAAAGGAAGTTTTCACAGCAGAGATCATTGTGATCCTTGATTTGTGTTATTCAGGCAGGCACACAACTTTTGACACAGCATCATTTTATTTTTCAGTTATCATAAACTGTCCTTGCTAGTCTGTTTTAAGTGTGGCTGCTGTACTATTGAATTCTGTTAAATTACCTTTTATTTGTCTATGTGTGTGTGTGTGCGCACGTGTGTAAATGCTAAAGACTGAAGCTCGATGTTATCCTTATCTCAAGCTGGTACACATGAAGAACAACCTTCCTAAGGTGAAATTGCCATTTTACAAATAATGGCAATGGTGAAAAAATGCATCTTCCCGCTCCATGTCACATGCCACACTATTACCCTTCTCTTGTTCTCTTTTCCTGTTCTCCTACCCACAAAACTAACTTAGTTTTCTTGGTGTGATAAAGCCCATCCGAATTCAGTTGCAATGTACTGTGCTCTGTAATTCAGAAATGTGAGTTTTATTGTTTTAAACATTGTTTTTAAAAAAATTTACATAGAAATGAAAAGCTTCTAGCTGTTTATTTACTTCATGAAGAATTTATCATAATAGAAAATTGACTATAATGTAGGAAAGAAATACTGTATAAGGACATTTGAACTACATTGTTTACACACGTCAGGTTTCATTCACTTGGATTCATTTATTTTTTGTTCAATACGAGTCCTTTATGTGTATTAAAAATCATTTGATATAGCTTTTTCTGGCTCATCTGCACTAGAAAGCTTGTAAAACGTAATTTGCAGAGCTCTGTGACCAGCAGAATTGCTTAAGCAGTCTTAGCATATTTTTTTTAATGAATGCCAGCCACCTAGCTTCACCTAAATAATACTCTTATCTTTTTAATGGTTGTGATATTGAGCTCTATTTGCCTTTAAAACTTCAGTAAATGTCATAGGCCTGCAAGAATAATTTGAGAAAGATTATTTACCCTTACCCCATTCTTCTTTCTCTATTTTTCTTTTTTAAAGAAGAGAGGTGTGGCTATTAAATAGGAATATTAAACTGCATAGAAGTTAAGACAGTGGATAAAGGGTCATTGTTTCAAATCTGAGCATTTGTGGCATGGACCCTATAACTTTTGAAGTGCAAGAGAAAAAAGTTTTTAGGAGTGCTTAATAAAGGATGTTGGGGTTTTTTTTCAGATACTTAAGAACATTTTTAATCTGGTTTTGGGGAATTGTTTTTTTTGTACAATTGAACTAAACAAGTTTTCTGACGCTAACTATCTTTTCTTCCAATGTAAAAAAGCCAGGAAATAAAGTACATTAATAGTCTTCAACCTTTTTCTTTGCAGTACCTGTCATGGGCCAAAATCGATCTCAAATTGGGGAATTTAACTTAATTTAATTTATTGCCAGTTAGCATAAACTTTTAATTACTGATTCTGGTATTAATAAATAGATAAACAATTAAACATTCAGAGAAAAATACCTCAGCTTCACTCCAGACATACCTCTTCTCCGCTTCCTGGTCTCCAGTCCCCTTGCCGCACTTTATGCTCCATCCCCTCGGTGAGGTGATGGGCAGCGCAGGAGATGGGGGTCAGTGTGTTGTGTTTCCGTTGCTTTTTGCTGCTCCCTGTTTATCACTCAACTCCTCCAGCATGGTTTCCTCCACCAACTGCAGTTCCTTCAGGGGCTGTATCAGCTCAGGTGTCTCCTGCTGTATCTCCACTTGTGCATCCCCCTAATATCTTCTTTAGGTCTACAGCTTGACCACGGTGATTTTCTGGTCTAAACTGTGGTGCTAAGACCCGGTGCTATGTCGTACGTTACATCACATTTGATGTTGCAGTCCTTCCTCTCAGTGCTTGAAGGGGGAATGGATAGAAAAGAAAGTATTCAGAGAATGTTATTTTTCCGGTTTCTACTGAGAAAAATGAGCATCAAAATATACATCTCAGAATATCAGCCTATTTGGTGAGGAGTCAATGAAAGACAATGTTATATTATGCAGACTGGACTCCCATATGTACAGGATGTTAAACAATATGTAAACATGTAACGTAGTACAGAGACACGTCACACTGGGCAAAGGGCTGAAGTAGCTTAATTACTTGATTCTGTGTTCCCTGATGTAGCTTTTCCTACCTGTACACCAGATAGTTAAATATGGTTTCCAAGCCATCTGCATCTATGATGAGTACATCCCTTTTGACAGGATCTTACTCTTTTGGTCTACTTCCATTTCATCACTATTTCATGATGCAGTATGATTACTTTGCACTAATACATGGGACACACTACCAGGGATACCAGTCTGGGAATTGAAAGGGTTGGGGAGGACAGGAACAATTGTTTTTATATAAACAACTTCTAAGTAAGAGAGCCAGAAGTCAGGAAGACAACGGCTAGTCCAGGAGCTGGGAAGCAGCTCTTCATTTGCAAAAATATAACAGAAACGTGTACAGTTTATTCCTCTAGGTTAGGAACCAACTAAATTATTGGAGAATCTCATACTGTATTGACCTTCAAAAATACCCAACCCCCATAAAAAAAGTTTCATTTTTTTACAGGAGGGCAGAGAGGAACATTATTTTCCTCAACATTATTTTCATTTTCTTGTCTCCTTGGGATGATACACAGAGAAAGAGGAAAACAAATCTTTCTGGTCAAATTCCTATGTAAATGAAAGAAAAGGGAATACATTCAAGCAATTTGTTTTATGGTTTTCTGTAGAGGAATATATTGAGATTGGTACCTATCCCAGAAGAACATATTATCCAGAGGTCACCAAAGAGGTGTTGTCAGTGGAACATCTCAACTGCTCTGTCAGACCATTGTCTGACTCTGCTCCCTCATACCTACTTCGGTATATGCAGGGGATGTTTATTACTATTTTTACTCTGCTGCAGGAGTTAAGGACATAATGGTCTTCTTTGGAAAAAGGAATGAACCAATCTAGATTGATCTAGAAACTATTTATTGTTTGAAATGAACAGCTATTGCTAGTGCTGCCATAGAGATTATACCTTAAAAAGACTAGCATTTCCTCTCTGCATTGCATTTCTTTTTTATACAATCCTGTGGAAATAAGCATTTTGAAAAAGTCAATGGAATGTCATGATTCCAACTCATCTCCCTTGTTCCTGTTACTAGATTTCTCCAGTCTCATCCTTCAGCTATAGCCCTTGAAAGAGTATACAGCTGCTAGTATAAAACAGTTAGATATTTCCTATGTTAGAAGATTATTCTGTGCTTTTATGAGAAGTTGTGTATCTTTTAAACATTAGAAATCTTCTGCCAAGTACAGTTCACAGCATGAAGATAAATAATGCCATTAAACTAGAAAACCTTTTAATGATTGCTGGCTATTCAATGGGCTTAGCAATTTAAACTAACACTTCCTTACAAAACTCACGGCAGTTATTCAAACTTCTAAGCCCAGCAATCATTTCAAGACAGTGTGGTAGCATTCTTTTATAAAGTGGGTCTCTGGTGATTTTCTGAAAGCTTACCCCAGTAATGTGTGTATTATTTTTATTGCTATATACAAGAAGAAATACAAAATGTGATTTGGGTTGTTAAAATGGCATAAAATTATTTCAATTTAGCAGGGACTATCTAGGAATAAGGCATGCTATGGAGGTCATTCTTAATTGCCATGAGGACAGTTGCTGTGAGTTGACAAATATATACTTTGCCAGCCCACCATTCTGCCCTTCGTAATGGTTAAGGAGCAGATTAAAAGGACACGGCTTCTTTGTTGCATCAAGCCAACCCTGACTACAGAGTTTTTCTGTTCACTCCAGTTTCTACTATTGACTATGTCTTTTATCGCTGAGTATCAACAAAGTAGAGAGACTAGCACTTAGCTCATGTACTTTCCTTTTTACACCTATATAGTAAATATTTTCTATCTAAAAATGGGCAAAATATATGTACTTTGTAATTGGAGAGACGTTCAATAAATCTTAAAGCACAGGAAGACTTTTTAAGGACATAGAGAAACGTTAAGGGAAACACTCAATGCTAAAATTAATAACTGATGTGTGCACATGTACAGTTTAACCAGAAAATAAAACTAAATCCTTCTGTGAACCTAAACATGAAACTGAGTTCACCATTTACTCATTTTCATTTGAACAAGCAGGAACAGGGAATATAAAGTTTGAAAAGAAACTTGCTTTTTTATTGTTATTATTCTAAATGTAGAATATCTTTCCTAAAGTCAGGTCAGAATTTAGCAATTTAACATGAATCTAAAAATCCTCCTCCTTTTGTAGAAGAGAACGTGTACTCAGAACTATGCTAGGTATAAAAGATAAGTTCAGAGTGCATTCTTGCAGATGCCATAGCACAGCCTGCAGGGAATGATGCACTATAAAGGAGATTCCCTGCAAGGCTCAGCATGTCCCTCCCCTTAGGTCCCTAGCAGATCTGACAGATGACATCCTTTTGTTAGATAATTTCTTTTCCTTCCACACACACTTACTGCATTTCTAAAATCTAAGCAAGAATGGGTAATTGAATTCTTTGTTTTGTAATCATTAATTTATCAAAACACTTTTACAATCTTAAAACACATTAGAGTTTAATTAAAACTTCAGAGAATTTATTCTCTCTCTTGTCCACTCTGCTGTAGCACTCAGAATTTATTAGGCTGATATTAAACACCAAAATGATGTTTACTCCAGCACTTCCTAAAAATATAGATGCAATTGTAAACAAAGCATTCACTCTTTCATAAATAATTGATTTGGTTGAAAGGTTAGGGATTTTTCCAAACAGCATTGTAGCAGAATTATTCAGGATTTTCCAAGTTTATCCTCATAGCAGTCATATGCCCAAACACTGAACCGTCTGACAGCTTGTAAAGGTTTTATTACTCTGATCTTTTCTAATTTGGACTCCCACATGACTCATTGTTTTTTGGTTAAGAATAAGTGATGCTGTTTGGCAAGTGTATTTTTCTATGGAAATGGGGTCTCTAAGTGGGTTCTCAGAGAAGTCTGTACCTCATTGACTTTTTGCCTGAAGTATAAAAATCTAAAGGCACAAGATAGAGCATGGGAAGAGTAAAAATATTCTGGTATGGTGTACATCTGTGAAGGTTAATTATTAAATCTCATGAACTCCTTTCAGTCCCTCACAAGGGCTGTCATTCAGAATATATTCAAATAAGCTTTGCTTTTATTTTCCAGCCTTTGAATAAGCGTGAAGCTGGCACATATTGTTGTTTGGATTTTTTTGTTAGGTTTTTCTTTTCCTTCTTTTTCTTTTTAATTTACCATTTTTGTTTTAGCTATCAGAGAGTATTTCCATGCTCTTTTCAAGTCTGTCCTTTGTGTTCTAGATAGAGACTACTATTTATAAAAAAGGAGGGTGTGCAAACCTTATAGAAATGAAAAATTGATTTTTTAATATTAAATCATAAACATTATGGATAGAGTTATATGTATTGGGAGCATTACTCAGCAGCCAGAACTATGAGCTAGTGGCTTGAGGGTACATCTTTGGATATATAGGAACCATAATGAGTGAAGGAAATGTCTAGATTTTCAGAAAAACATCAATGTGTACCGTTGATATTTTAAAAACTTTCTTTCCTTATCAGATTCCTGATTTAAATGAGGGGTAAGAAACCTGGAAAACAGATGCATTTGAGAACATATTAATTCCAAGAGGTTATCATGACAAGAAAATCAATTGTGAAGAAGTCCTTGAGATTTTATGTCTATGTTCTCACCCAAAGTGGGTGAATATTTTCCGGTGGAGTTTATACAGATGATTGTCTTCAGAGACTTTGGTGCGCATGCAGATTATAGGAATAAAACAGGAGTTCTCATCTTCTTGGAAACTGTCGTGGTTTAACCCCAGCCAGCAACTAAGCACCACGCAGCCGTTTCCCCCTCCCCCTCCCAGTGGGGTGAGGAGGAGGAAAGGAAAGAAAAAAAAGTAAAACTCGTGGGTTGAGATAAGAACAGTTTAATAATTAAAGTAAAATATAATACTAACAATAGTAATAATGAAACATAATAATAATAGTAATGAAAAGGAATACAACAAAAAAAGGAAAGGGGGGGGAAAGAAAAAAAAACAGCGATGCACAGTGCAACTGCTCACCACCCGCTGACCGATGCCCAGTTAGTTCCCGAGCAGCGATCCGCCCCTCCCGGCCAACTGCCCCCTGTTTACATACTGGGCATGACATTCCATGGTATGGAATACCCCTTTGGCTAGTTCAGGTCAGCTGCCCTGGCTCTGCTCCCTCCCAGCTTCTTGCACACCTGCTTGCTGGCAGAGCATGGGAAACTGAAAAGTCCCTGGCTTAAGATAAGCGCTACTTAGCAACAACTAAAACATCAGAGTGTTATCAACATCATTCTCACACTAAATCCAAAACACAGCACTGTACCAGCTACTAAGAAGAAAGTTAACTCTGTCCCAGCCGAAACCAGGACAGAAACAATTTGCCTTTAAAAAGGGTAAAGGAAAGCAAGAAGAGAGATCTGTTAATCCTAAACTGGTCTCTTGTATTCTAAGAAGTGACGTGGTTAAGCTGAGATACAATCTTCTGAGTAAGAACCTCAGATTTTTTTGCGGGGGTGGTGGTGAGAGGGTGATACTTTTAAGTAATCTAGCTCCTTGTCTTGCCTGTTTTGTTAATCAAACTGTGCTGAGAGTAGGATTACAAACTGAAGCCCTTTTGTTTCAGACAATATTACACAAGCATCATCTGTTGTGAGGGAGATAGTCATCCAGGGAACAGTCATCAAAAGATAGCATGATGTCTTTACCAAATTCAAGCCTGTAAAGACTGTTCTGTTGAAAGCAGAATGGTCCCTTCCCATTTTATTTTAAGCTACACTAGCAGCTGCTGTAATACATAAAACAGCTAAATTATTTTATAACAGTATTAATGAATTTAAATGAGAGCTGCAGTCTGCTCTTCTCCAGTCCAAACTTTCAACTAACTGGGATGAACAGAGACTACAATTTGAGGCAAGTCATCCCTTTTATCTATAAAACTCCCATTGACAATTAGACATATTCACAAAGAAAGGAAAATTAGCCTTGTTGAGAACATTGTAAACCAAATAATTTTAAACTAGCAACAGTCAGAGGAAGGACTTTCTTTGCTATAATACTGATATTGTCACGGGGGGAGACAAAATTATTAGTAAATTGGTGTGAATGATAAACCAGAGAAGATAACATATGGACATGATTTTTAACTCTTGTTGGCAAAATTCAGAACTAACTTTTACTGATGACAGACTTACAGTGGCAGAAAACTCTCAGGATAAACCATTCAACCCAAATCTTAATCTTTAACTGGCATATTTAACTGAATGTCCTTAGCATACACACTGCATGTGCTCAGTATTCTTAACATATGCAAAGCTTCCATTTAATGTGCGGAATTTAGAGGAAGAGATGCACAAAACATTCCAGCTAAGGTAAAACTAACACAACAAAAAGCATGTATATTTTAATTCTAGTACATATATTTAATACTTCAGTAGTAATTATTCCAGTAAAGGAATTATTCCATTAAATTATTCCAGTAAAGTTTTTGTAGTTTATTGGCATTGTAAGAGAGCATGCAATACTCTTACAATGCTTCTTACAATAGTAACAACTTCAGATACATGTCACAATTTTTTTTCCCATCTAAATACATGTTTATAGTGATAAGCAATTAATTGTTAAATGTCTTACTCAAATTGTATATCTTATTGAAAAGTAAAAATTCAGTAAACAGATCTGACTTTGAGAAGCATTCTGTTCATACCACTATAAAATTTCTTTAAGCCTCATCTATTGAAAAATACTTTGTCTCATCTACTTACAAAGTGGAAAAACTGCAGACTAATCAAAATAAGATTATTTAGTTTGTTTAATAATGGTCTAATTAAGCATGCCCTTAAATCCATGCTAAAGGGCTTTGCTCAGTCGGTCCAAATGCAGTCTTTTCATTTCAGAAGCTGCACTTCACAAACACACACTGGATGTTTGGGGAGAGCTCTTTTTTATGCAGGTGGTCTGGGCCTCTCAGCAAGCTGAATATGTAATTCAGTTCCAGGGCGACTGTTTTGTCTGAAGCTAACTTCATGTTTGTGAATTATGTAGACAGTTCATTGCTGCCTAATATGACAGGATATTCATCCAGGATTAAAAAATGCATTGCACACTAACCTTACTTGCTTTGCTGATGCAAAGCTATACTCAGACATTGCAGTAAGTTAGGTTAGTCAGCGAGATAAAAGGATGGTATCATGAACTTTGTAGGTGAGTTAAGCCAGGGGTTCAGTGAAAGTCTAAGCAGACCTAAGTGCTAACGGCTGTAGCTATGCTGCCTACTTCCATCTCCTCTTTCCCTCCCACATCATCTGACCCTTTCTTGAAGATTTCTTGTTCACAGCAAAAGTGAATAGCACACACACAGAGCTCAGTGAAATGTATGCTAAATGGTGGCACAAAGGAGGGTGGGGGAAAAAATGGAAATAGAACTGCTAAGTAGATATTTTTCAACTGTAGAATCAAATGAGGAAAAAATTCAGAAGTAAAATCAACGGAAGCTTTGGTCCCTTCAACAACATGCTTGAAAGACAAATATCTAATAAAGTAAGCATAGGGAGGTACCTATACGATAATCTTGATGTTGGATCTGACTTGTTTTACTCTAACAAATCAATCTTTTAAGCTACCTGTGACAATTTAAGTGAAATCTCTTTTGGTGGACACCTGTCAAACTGCTGTAGAGTTTCATCATATTAAGTCTCTGTGCTTCAAACTTTATGAGTCTGAGTGGCATCTTGCGTTGGCTTCTGCCATGCCTTCTGTCACATGCAATGCTAATTAGCCACTTCATTTGAAGTGTGATCTTGCAATCTGACTTTCCTGCCTTCCACCCTCTCTTTAGACCTCTCTGCAAAGCTTAATTACCTACCACACCACCACATTTATCCCTGTTGCATCTGGTGGAGACTTGTCATGTTTTGGGGGATGCACCAGAATGGTGGCAAAGAAAATATTTTCAGGTATTTAGAACTTCTTAACTAGCACAAAATGCATATACATGATGAGGGGAAACAAAGGCAGGGGGTGATGGACCACGACTCCTTTTTAAGACTCCTGCTTAACTGTGCAGTGTCTGCAGCAGTGCCTCAAGCCTACATCTGTGCCTCCTCTGATTCTGCCATATTCGTCCCTACATTGTTAGAGTCCTTTCTCTCAGCCTTTAAAAGTCCTGTAGTTTTTTCGGAGGGAGGATGTCTTTTTCTTCAAAAGAGCAGTTTTTAATTCTGCTTTGGGGGAGTGCTGTCCTTTGGAGCATACTTGCAGACACAGGCTGGAGAAAATATGTTTTCTCTGGAATGTGGTTACTACTTTTATTCTCCTAGCTCCTGAGTAGAGCTTACACTCTTAAAAAAGAATAAAAAGAATATACTTATGCTGCTGTCAGGCTAGTCCTTGACAAGACCCTTGGTACAACACCTGTCTTATCTTACGGAGCATGACAGAGGACAGAGTAAAAACAGTCTTAGAAATAAAGACCCTATCAATTCATTAAATCAAACCAAAATTTGGAAACAGATTTTCCTCAGTGCATACACCCATCTACCTTTTACACTGGATTTTTATCCAGAAGTATCCATAAACTAATGTTTTCATGTGGTTTGAAAATATTAACTCTTACGGAATAGTGTAGTGGATTGTAAACTTCCATAACATTTTGGTGGTGTTCTAAAAAGCCTTAAATAAGAGGCTTGACTCGGATGCAACTGCCCTATACGCAGGTGTCCTGGTTTCAGCTAGGATAGAGTTGATTTTCTTCCTTGTAGCTGGTATAGTGCAGTGTTTTGGATTTAGTAGGAGAATAATGTTGATAACACACAGATGTTTTTAGTTGTTGCTAAGTAGTGTTTATACTAAGTCAAGGATTTTTCAGCTTCTCATGCCCAGCCAGCAAGAAGGCTGGAGGGGCACAAGAAGTTGGGAGGGGACACAGCCAGGACAGCTGACCCAAACTGGCCAAAGGGATATTCCATACCATATGACGCCATGCCCAGTACATAAACAGGGGGCAGTTGTCTGGGAGGGGCGGATTACTGCTTGGGAACTAACTGGGCATCGGTCATCAAGTGGTGAGCAATTGCATTGTGCATCACTTGTTTTGTATATTCTAATTCTTTTAGTAGTATTATTGTAATTTTATTATTATTATCATTATTTTTCCTCCCTTTCTGTCCTATTAAACTGTCTTTATCTCAACCCACGAGGTTTTTTTTTCAATTCTCTCCCCCATCCCACTGGGTGGGGGGAGTGAGCGAGCGGCTGCGTGGTGCTTCGTTGCTGGCTGGGGTTAAACCACGACAGCAGGCCTGCACAGTGACGTGTACAGATTTATAGATGAATCGAGCAATGGACTCGGGCTCCTCTTCCCAGGCACTGGCCCTGAGAGCGGCCCCACAGCCCCGCAGTACTCCTGACTCCCAGGCCCAGGATGCAGCCAGGGACGGCCCCTTCCTGTTGGTGACTGCAGGGACAGGCTCCCAGACACGCCGAGTGGAGGCCAGGGCGATCCCTGGCCTGTGGGAGCTGCTTCCAGGTGAGGCTCCATCGTGGGGCCTGGTGTGGCCTGAGCTACAGCCCCTGCTGCGCCTCAGCCCTGCCCGACTGTGGGCCCCGCTGAGCTGGGCCCACCCGCAGGCCCACAGCCCGGGCCTGGCCCTCACCCAGGGAGGTGCTCAGTGCCGGGGGCTGGGGCTGCCCCAGTGCCGCATGGCTGCCGTGCTCCTGGCTGGGGCTATGGGACAGGCCCGGGCTGCGAGGCCCGGCCCTGATGCTCCCCGCATGGGGAGCCCTGCGGTCCTGGCCCATGGGGAGCTGCAGCCCTCATGGTGCCTTGAGACATGGGTAAGTCTGGTCAGTCAAAGCAGAAGATACTGTTTCGCTCAATTTGCTTAATGTTTTTAAAGAAGTAAAGAAATGCAGTTTAGTAAACGATTTAAAGATTGTTTTGATGTTCTTTACCCCTTTACTGTCGTATATGTTCCTTTAGTCTTTGTGTCACCATATCATAAAACTGAGAAGCAGAAAATGAGGATTTCTGTCTTAACGCAAGCAGGGATGCTTGCTTCGTCACTGAAACTGTAGCTTTGCCCTATGTTAGCTATACCTTAAACAGGTTCTCCTGAAAAAAAGAAGTAAAAAAGGGTCCTTTCTTCTAAATATTCTAAATTCTTTCTTCTAAATTCTAAAATCAGTAGCACTGAAAGGGGCATATTCTGCCTAGTTAATATTGAACATGCTTAGAACTAATACTTGCTTAAAAATAACCTTACAACAAAAGTTTTGTTGTCACGGTAGACAGCTTCTCCATTTCTTTCGGAATCGTCCTCTGCTCATGCTAGTATGTGTTTCAGCAAAGATTTTTGACATTCTGTTCATTGAACAAGTTTGCAAGAAAGCCTAAAACTTGTACACAGTATAAAACTGAAAGAGAATTACCTTGCCTGTCCAAATACATATACTTCGAAGACAAAATTATCCTTATGGCAGATTAATGTCTTTTAAGTATTGTAGACTGTATGAAATATCTTGAAATACTGCATGTGCTGAGAAGATTCCATATAAAATACAAAGTTTCAGAGACTATCTGACAGCAGATACAGAAAACAGAGTACACCAGAGAGTGCTAAGCCCTTATCATGTCCCCTACTTTGAAAGCAGGAGATGAATTGCCTCACTTGGGACCAAAACACGTTTTATTAAATATTTGTATTAAAAATTGAAGTTCAAGTTAGTTGATTGATACAAGATGATAGCCAAAACTTTGACACTACCTAATAGCTTATATATAATAGAGCTAAAAGCTTCTTGGTAAGTATCTAATACTTGTTCCATTAGAGCTGTGCTAATATTCTGCACTTGCTAAAACCTCTGCTTGCTTCAGGATTTTCTTACTACACTTGTCTCCATCGACAGTTCATTTGTACATAATTACTAACAATGCTTGTACATTAAATGGAAAATACATTTCTGTCCTGAATGGACAAAAGTCAGTAAGGAATGTATTCTTCTGACTTCTTTTGCTCAGCCCCATTGTATGTGATGATTGCAGCTATTAGGCATTACACAGTAAAGTGTGTACAACTATGAGCAGGACATATAAGGCAATGAACAATAGGCAATGGCTAGATGTAAATATCAAGCTACAACACGTAATTTAACAAGGAGCAAGGATGTTATACTTACACCTTTTGTTTAAAGTAGATCTAATGCAGATCTGCAAGGCACCTCACCCTGAATTCTTAGATTCTCCCTATATTCTCTCCAGCCTGGCTAAGGATGGAAGTTACTGTGTGGGCGTTTCAAGCATGATGTTCTCTTCTAGACACAATACCCACAAATAAAAACCTCATGTTTTGTTTATCTGTAATTTAGCAGATCTTTTACTTTTGATTTCACTCTCCGAATTCACATTCCCTGCTTGTTACTTTTTGCCTGATTCACAGTTCCAGAGCTAAATGCCTACTACTTCACCCACCAGTTATACCCCTTACACTCTATGATGCCTGGACGTGTTCCTGTGCTTTACCATAAACCAGTGACACTGATGTAATGTTCTTCCCTGAGTGTCTTTTCATCTCCTCTAAGCCATTCTTTTGATTTTTTTTTTTTTCTTTTCTTTTCTTTTTTAATAAGAAACCCTGTGAAGGTCATCTTCTTACCACAAAATACAAGATGAGCTAATAGTGTGGATATTGCTGAGGTGTGGTGCACTAGCTAAGCTGCATAGTTCACAGGCTTTAATTTCGCAGATAGGCCAGGCATTGAAGACTTCCTTTATTTCCACATTCTTTGATTTCAAGACAAAGATTCTTTGTTGTCTAAACAAAGAATTATGAAGATTCCCCCTTTTTTTTTTTTGTTTAAAATCTTAACACTGTCATGAGCCATGATGCCATAACAAATGAAACACACATATAGCTTTTAGATCCACCTCAGAATTTCTTATCCCAAAACCGTGGGCAAACATCAGCAATGCCAATATCTATTCTAGGAATGCTCATTGTTGAATGTTGAACAGGTCAGACAAAACCAGTATTTCAACCCCTGTTTGCTGCACTAGCTATTGAATGAGTCCTTATAGGACCATCATTTGTTTCTAAACAGTACATTCTGAGCAGTGGCTACTGACAGTACTGGTTAACTGATGGTTATCTATGCTCTACACTCTTGCTCTCTCTCTTAACAACTCTTTTATTTGCTGTTTGTTTGTTTTGAAGAAGTGTGTTCCAGAGCATGTTCACTTCATAGACATCCCATGGTTATTTTCAGAGGAAGTTTCATAGAATCAAAAGCATGGAATAAAACTATTCCACTGCCCAATGTCAAGGTCAGCTGTACTGAGGCAATGCATGTAAACGTTAAACGTACTTTTTTAAAGATCCTTAGATCTTTAAAGGTAAAGATTCCACAATTACCCTGCTTTATGCACATCCCAGGATGGCAATTAACTTTTTCAGGAAATGTAGTATGACTGGTATTCAGCTTCTAATCTACTATAATTGATAGATCCTTTTCTACAGAACCAATACCTAGCCAGCTGTTCTTCATCCTTTCTGTATTTGTTTGATTACATCTGCTTAATTAGATAATTTACACTTGTTTCTCTAGAGTTTTATCTATTTTTTCATATTATTTCTGTGGTCTGTCAAGATAATTTTCAATACTGTCCCTGACCTTAAACAGTTATGCAATTCATCCCACTTTGTTTAATCTGGAAATGTAATAAACAAAATATTTTTCCCATCATGTAAACGATTACTGAATAATACTGAGCTAACAACAGGCTGTGTAGAAGTCCATTTGGTATGTGGCCTTACAAACTATTGTCCTTTGGTCATCCTGATGAAACAGTGGGAGACTCTCGTGCCAGAATTGGTTTTTGGAAGCCCTAGGTCAAACTCCTTCCTCAGAATAATCTCCTTTAAATAAAAGTAAAAAGAAAAGAAAAAAAAAAAAAAGAAAGAAAAAGAAAGGACTGGAACCCCATAAACTGTTCTACTTCTAGCTTACTTAATACCTGTAATAACTGTTAATAATATCCTGGTGTTATAACCAATGAAGAGTTAATAAGATTTGTATGTATGGTATCAAATTCACTGCCTGTGAAATAAATTTACCTTGCATATGCATCCACTTCTAATTCCCCAATTAATGTATGAGCACAACAACCTCGAACAATCGAGACAGGAACAGACAGATGACAGTCACTTCTTGTGGGTCTTCTGCTACTTCTGCAGCAACCCCAAAAATACTCCCTTCCCAGTTCATTGTCTGAGGCTGGGATGGCTGCTATTAGAGAGTGAGAGATCATATTCTTTCTTAGTGTGCATGGGGGGAGTATGTGCTTGAATTCAAAATCCTGTGGAAATAATATAAGCATCAGCTGTTGATGCATATATTTTTAGAATATACCTAAAATCTTATATTTTATACATCCATTTTTCAAAGAGGTAAAACATCAGCAGTGTTATTCTGAATATAGATTTTGTATATGTAGTTTATTGGTATAATAGTAGTCAGTCAATAGTACGGATTCACGGACAAATATATTTATGCTCAGTTTTGAATTTGTGGAAACTAGATGCATTTCTAGTGAGCTTTTAAAACTTCCTGGGGGCTTTCACAATAGGAGCTGATAAAGTTTTATGGAATGCTCTACTTTTATGTTTAGTGAATATGATGAGAATCATTCTACCCTGTACAACAGGGTAGAAATTAACTGAAGAGTTTTGAATGAGCTACCCATAAACATTTGCTGCATTTATTTTACACGATAACATTTTACTTGGCGCAAACTACTCCTTTGAAAGCACAATGTGTATATGTGTTATGGAGTTACAGCACATGCTCAGGAAATGGGAGCATTATTTTGTAAATCTTCTTGATTTGAAGGATTTGAACCCACATTTCCCAAATGCCTTATCCAATTATTTTGATGACAGCAATCTCTATAATTTCTGGGGAAAACAAGGCGCTGTGCAGCTGTGCATACTAATTTCAGGGGCCTGGAAAAAGAAGCAAAAGGAGACAAATTCTGGCTTAATAGTTATAACACTTCTGTAGGAAAGGAAGAGTCCCACAATTCCAGTTTCTTCTTCTGTTGTTTCTGTTATGCATCTCATCCATTTTAAGACAAAAAGCTTTGAATTAGGGGGTTGGAATCCCAAGTCTGATCTACCACAGCTGAGACCAGAGTGGTTCCCAGTCTCCTCCTGATCCATGAGTGTTTGAAATCCCAGTTTTGAAGGGGTAGATGAGTACCTGTCATGGTGGAAGACAATATTCCTAATTTCCAGAGGAAAGTTATTTTTGAGAGTTTTTTTTTAATTTTTGATCATTATTCTCAAATCAAGATTTTGAAGAATGTCATTATAATAGCTCCCAGCTATGAAAATTGCCAGAAACATACTGAATGTACTGCAATTACAGTGTAATACTCAGCCTGTGACCTGGATATATGTAAATCTTTACTTGATTTATATTTTCCATTGTTATAATCTGAAATTAATTTTGGAAGGCTTTGGAACAGCCATTGTTATCCATCAGGCTGTTGCAGCTTTAAGTTTGGATATCTTATATTTAATGGCTACACATTGGTAATACATCATTGGTAAACAGAAAGCTCTGCCTCTTCTGAAAATGTCCTCTTCTTCTTAGCGTCAAATCATAAATTGCAGCTATTAATAAGCAGTACTATTCAGCAGCACTTAAAAGTTGTAGTTGGTTAGGCCAGTGACACCCCTTTCTGACCTTGGATCTCAGTACAGTTTTAGATCACAGCTGAAGGTAAGCAATAGAGTCATATGTCTGCTACTTTATACTCAAGCAATGAAAGTTTCTTTAGCATTGGGATTGTTAGGTAGCTGGTTGGTGCTAGGGCAGTGAAATAGCGAGCAGAGTTTGGCTAAGAAATTAAAGGCATCAAGACATGCTTTTCAAAAACTAGCCAATCAAAGCAACAACATCAACACTAAAAATGAAGTAGGATTAAGGAATGTCATTCCAAACTGAGTGACGGGCCTGGGCAGTTTCAAAGTTATCTCGTTCAGCGCAGCTAAATGCTTTCCGGTTTTAATGGGAGACGCTTTAGTACCATTTACAATCCTTTCCTCCTTTTACCCTTCTGCCCTTATTTATAATAAAAGATCAGGACTTAGGAAATTGTGATGTGATTGTCAGTGTTGTACGCAAGCTGGCTCACAGTGATGAGGTGGAGAACAGAGCAGAAAGAGCTGCTGTGATGATGGCTATACCCACCATTGTTGTAGGAAAATAAAACAAAATTGAGGACTCCCTCTCCTTTGAAATAATTTTTATCTTCCAGCCACTGTGTTGGGTAGTCCTGCGTGGCACAACAAGTTGTCATGTAGACATAACAAATTTTAGTCATATCCAGTCTTGAAGTTTTCTCCCTACAACTTTAATAAACTGCAAAGGTATATATTATAATTATATATCATCAATGCTTGAATCCTTTACAAACCAATTTAATGATGATAATCCTTGTAGAAATTGTTCTGCTTTTAATTATTATACACAAGATGCTGTATCTGAATGGTAAAGCTGACTTATCCTTTGTATGCTATTTCTCTTCAGGTCCTTGTTGTTCTTGTACAAACAGTAAATTCATCATGTGGATTCTTTTGTCTTTATCAGGCAGTAACTTGTCTGTGAAATCCCATACAGATGCTGAATTGCTGCTACCCAAATGCTTTTATATGTGATCCTCTTTCTTATAGTAGGCTGACATCTTAAAATAAGTTTATCATAGATAAAGAAATTGGTAAAATTGTGAACTTTGAAAGCTTTTTATTATTATTTTTGTAAACACAGAAGTATTTACAGTCCCTGCATTTTCGAGGGGAAGTAATGACTCTTCCCAGGTTATTTATAGCATTAAAATGTGAGAAATGTTCTCCCATTGGAAGCAAACAGGTTGGAGACAGACATTGGTGAACAGTTACTCTGGATTTCAGACCCTGTTGAGGAGCAAGGTGTCAGGGTGCAGTGAGGGCTGACTGCCCCCCTGCAGTGGGAAGCTGGGCCCCAAGGGGGGCGCTGGCATAGCCCGTGCCCTCACCCAGGGGGTGCAGTTCCACAGGCTCTGAGCATGGGGGCTGGTTATGGGGTCTGTCGACAGCCCCTGGCACGACAAGCGGTGAGCCAGGGCCAGGGTCCATCCAGGGGCTCTAGCCAGGAGCACAAGGAGATGATGCCAGAGGCAGGGCTGGAAACAGCGTACGTACAAGGGGTCCATGCTGAGATGGGCTACGTCCAGTGTTGATACCATCCAGGAGGCAGGGCCAGAGATGGAGCTGGAGATCAGCACTCCTGCAGTGTCACGGAGGCAGGGACTGACAGCCCTGGGACGAGCTGAAATGGGGTCCGGGGCCCATGGGGGGAGGCCCCAGGGGAGGCTGGGCAGAGACAGTCAGGCCCAGCAGTGCTCTCAGGTCTGACAGCAGGTTGTCAAAATCTGGTTTGGACAAGTGTAAAGGGCTTGTCAGCTTGTGAAAGAGAAAGGATAAATGAATTGAAGGGACAAATTTCTCCCTTTTCACAACTCTAAAAGTACAAAGTGAGCTCATATAGTATGAAGTGTAGTGTAAATTACAGACCACTTTCCTAACATCTAATATGGCAGGGTAGAGTAAGTGTTAAATTAGAAACAGGTCATGCTCTAAGGGTCTAAGATTACATTGCTTTAGTAAGACTGTGTTACAACTATCAACTGTGGAAAAAGGAAAATACATAGCCTACTGTATATAACATAAAAGAAAAACATTGATGTTAGTGTTATGTAAACCGATAATCTTAGTGATGGTGAGGGGGTTTATTATCCTGCGTGTAAACAGTCTGTCAGAATATCCACAGTGGAGCTTCATCCTCCACATCCTTCTGTCCTTCTTCATTTTGAGGGAAAATCTCTCACTCATTAGTGAATCAGATGGGAGATATTATTTAGAGAATTTTTGGAATTAAGTCATTCTTGTAATGCTTATTGCTAGTCAAAGTATCTAGAATCTTCTGTCAACATCTGAGGAACATCATGCTTATTTTATCAAGTATCTATTCAGAAAATTTCAGGAAGACTGAACTTTTAAAAAAGTGCTTTTGTTCTAACAAACTTAAAATTAGTGTTCTTCTAACTTACATCTTGCAAATTTATCTTTCAAACATATTATGTTGTTACATAACTGCTACTCTTTGCTAGGCAGAAAATGGGAGAAAACTACTCATATAGGAAACTACAGTATTCCAGCTTTTCTGCTGTTGGTTTTGCTGCAAATAGCTAGTCTTTGAAAATTTGCCATATGTAGAAAAGGAGTTTGTATTCCACAAACACATATAGTGAATGTACTTAGCAGAGCAAGGTTATTTTTCTACCGCTATTGTAAATATTTCAGGAGCTCATTTAGTTGCCTGAAAACACAGCCAGTTAGAATTATCCAATAAAATTATATTTGCAGTATTAAAACTTTGTTTTGTCAGCTTTGGCAGAGATGGAATTTCAGCTTGATACAAGAACAAGTCTACCCATCCCCAAAAAGCAAAGATACAGAGTGGTCAAGGAACCAATGCAAGAGCAGATAGTTAAGGTTAAATATCTCACATGGCAAAACCATGCCATAATAAGTTGAGTACTGGTTACTCATGCACACAGATTTGGAAGGAAGGCTTTTTTCCCTTTTGGAAGGACAGCGTTTCAAAGCCACGCTGAAGATCATCTTTGAATTTTCCTCTTCATCTAGCTTTACGTACTTAAGACCATGAAAAGGGACAAATGTTTTATTTGTTCTCTTCTATGCTGCTAGTCTATCTCCCTTTAGAAACTAAGTAACGGTACAACCATTTTCCAACTAGCTTTCTTTAAACATCACTGTTGAGCTAACTTTTTGAGTATTGTCTGTAACTTTGCTGCCAGGTTGCTATCTTTTTTTTGTTTTCTTTCCAGAAAAAGAAATTATATTTTCAAATTTTCCATTAACTCATTGGCCTGCTTAGCATCACGAGCACACATTTCATATGTATTCTACTAGATATGTTGTTTCCATCAAGTATTTCAGTCCAGTTTGGTTCCACATGTTTTGTTGCAAAAACCTTTCCTCAGTTTCAGGTACTTATTTCTTTGTGATCATGAGTTGTGAACTATTAGGAGGGAGGCATCTACTTGTACTAACAATACTAGATTGTTTTAAACCTAAGCTGATGTATTTCTTTATCTCCTGTAAAGGCTCCTAGGAATGAACAGAGACTCCTGTTGACCCATTGTTCCCTTACCCTGAGAGTAAATAACTCACTGGCACACTATCCAAGGCTTTCCTTTCCTGCCCTTTTTGCACCAGCACTTCTGAATGATTGAGCCAACCATGGTGAATTATCTGGAACTGAGAAGGACGCCCTGCTGACCTGGATCCCACAAGGTGCTATGAGGCTATTGGAAAGCCACTGTCATCTCCCTTTTTTATGTCTCTCCTGAAGTTGTACTTTCTCATCTTAGCCACAGCAGTTCCCCAAAGTATGTGTCAGATAGTTTTCAGCTACGTAACTATTTCAATCTACAGTTCAGAGGGACAAGATGGTCAACTGTTTCTTCAACAGAGGATTCTCAAGCATATGATGTGTTACATTTCAGGTATCTGCAATCTGCTGCAATTTATTCATCTCTTAATAGAAAAAGCACTATCCAGAAATTTTATCTATTACCTACCACAGAAAAAAGTCACTTAATGAAATAATTAGGAACACATTAAGCAATGTGAACAGTGTACAAAATATGAATGTTTGCTAGTCCATCACGTTAGGTGCAAATGCTATTGTTGACATTACTGTTTTACACAAGACTGGGAAAAGAAATATTGAGCCAGACATGAGGATTCTTCTAGTTCTGACAGAAGGTTTCTTGCTTGTAGAATCTTTTTTAGCTACTTTATATGTTTAAGTGACACATGTTTCTTAATGGAAACTTTTGGGAATGGCAGATTATATTTTTATATAGAGAGATACATGGAATGATCTTAAATTTCTCCAGCCAAATTGCCATGTGTACTGTACGTTGCATGATGGATGGAGTTTTAAGGAGATGAAAATCTTAGCAATAAAAAGTATCTTTAAAAGAAGGCAGTAATGAGTGCCAGGTTTAATGGGAAATGTGATGATGCAGGTGGTTGGTAACCTCTCCAAAGGACTTTACTGGGTTCCTATTCACAGCATGCTCTGCTGGACAGGTGGCATATTGGGTTTTGGTTATCGCTGCTTAAAACACTGTCACCATTCCTTCAACTCTTACTGCTTTTTTAATCATCTCCTTTTGTTTATTTGTCATGACAGTCATAACTTTCTTGAACTTAGGAATGCTGTTTAGCATGGAGGAATAGGGGTGATTTGCAAAGGAAACCCAGTACCTTAATGCCTTCCTGGTGCTTATGACTGGTGTCTAATGAGTTCTTCAGAATTTGATTGCTGAATCTTTTTGTTTTCTGGTACTCTGGAAAGGACTACTTTTTATGGACTTTTGTCTTTGAAACAGGTGTATTTTCCTCTAGCTAACATTTTAAGTATTGTTAGGGCTCTCTGTTCTAGGACAGTAACATAGCAGATCATGACAATGAATTGACACTTGTTTATGAAATCACACTGATTCTAATTTTACTTTTTCCTTGCAATTTAAGAATTCAAAGCAATTGTTTTCAAGCTGTTTGAGCTGTGTTCTGGATATACCAAAGATACTTACTAATACTATACTAATATTTTATATTATCCTTTACACTTTGTGAGATCTGATGACATGCTGTTCAGGGATTTGTAAAGAACTGCCACATAAAAAGAGACTGTTACTGAACAGACATGTTTGTTTGTTTGTTTATTTGTTTGTTTCTTATATATTCAGGTGATGTTTCTTTGTAATTTTGTTACTCGCTCGTAATTTACCAGGGACAGTTTTGTGCCTTATTCCACAATACTGGCACCAAGAAAGAAACTTTCACTGCGTACCCCAGTTATCACTTGTCAAGAAGGCAAATTGAAAGCTGTGAGATTTTTACTACTGTTTAAAGGCTTTTCTGCCACATGAAAATACACAGGCTTAAGTGAAGAGTTAGTTTTGTTTTCTTTGGTTTTTTTGTTGTTTGTTTGTTTGTTTGTTTTTTTAAAGCAGACTAATCTTGCTAGCTGACACAGCACTTTCATGACATCACCACAGAACAGTCATGAAGTATTTTGCAGGGTTCACAGGATCCTGCAATTTTTAATTTTTTTTTTCTTTGAAGAGGATATGATAGAGGAAGATAATGGAGTAGTTTTGAACATGTATAAAAGAACATTCTTCAAAGTTAGAAAGGCAGTACAGGAAGAAAAATGATTTTCAGATAATTAGGTAATGGAAGCTAGCTAGCATTTATACACTGAGAATCAACCCCTTAAAGTTATTGTAAGGAACTGAGCCAATGGAAAATTTCTTACTTCAATTAAGTTTAATTCAAGTTTTGGGAAAGGCCCAAAATGAACATAAGTAAAATTAGGAAATGAGAATTTTCTTTTCCATTTTCCTGCCTTATCAGGAATTGCCTTACTATTGTTAATTTAATCTCTGCTGAGCTGTTTTGGGAAGCATGTGGGAAGTATGAGTTTTTCTTACAGTGAGTATTTATGACAATTTAAGAAAAAAAGCATTCTTGGCATTTCCCCAAAGAATGTTAGTGTTGAGATACAGCTGTATTTCTATTTCTGTCTCAACTGGAAAATGAGAGACTTGGCAATACAGATGCTAGAGGCTTTCTATGTCATTTTTGTGTCAAGCAATGACACCTTCTACAGAAAAGACTTTTTTAAAAATTAGTAATATGCCCAGTTAAAATTTGCATGGAATATATTTTTCCAGGAATATTCAACATGTTTTCAGTGTTGTGGTTCATGCAAACAAACAACCCACTACTGAAAATCTGATGTTGTGAATACTGCTTAAAGATGAAAAATATTTCAATTCTTGCTATCGTATAAAGAAAAAGCAACCAAAAATCCCTGGTTCTAAAAGATTTTGTTAGTCTACTATTCACCCATGGAGTCTAGCAGTCTTATAGCCAAAGAGTATGTAAAACATGCTAACATTGATGTAACTTAGAAAGCAGCAATTAAATTTATAACTATCATACATTGTCTTAGCTTTTTGGTGGAGGTAACTGAAAACCAGAAAAAAAAAAGGTAAAAAGGACTTTTGTAGATGTGTATGTAAGCTGTTTATCTGCCTATTGCTTAAAGAAACAGCAGACTTGTTCTGCTTGTTAAAATCAGAATTTCTTAATGTTATTTAAAAAAATTAAATTATAGCTAGATGACTAGTAAAATAGTCTCTTCCTTAAAAAATTCATTGCTGAAAGAAGGCTGTTTCCAATTCATGAGATATCACACTCTATTTAGTGTTAAAAATTTGACTTCTCAGAATTATGCCTTTTATTTTGTTTTTCAGTTTAAAACCTAACTGAATAAATTACAGGGTCTAGGCCTCAGGCATACTCATTGCAGCAGTGAAGTAATTTTCTGTGGACTTGTTGTGGGATCCCCCTTGGGATGTTCCTTTTTTATTTTCTTCTGACTTCCTTATTTTGTTTTTACAACCAATTTCACTAGGGTGACATTTTCTAGAATAGTCAATTGCTGAGGCATTCACCTGGAACAGGGGACATGAGATATTAAGTATCTGTTCTGAATCAGTCATATGAATGACGTGAGGCAGATTTTCCAGCCTCCCAGACAACTTCCAAAGCCATAAGGCACCAACTCCACTATACTCATCTTTAACTCTTTCCATTTTCTTTGAGCTTTTGATTTTTAAAATGAAGAAAAGACCAGAAAATCTTCTCCTCCTGCAGAAAAGGGAGTGGAAACAGAAGAGAAGGGTTGGAAAACTCTGGGGAGAGCCCATGTAAGATCTAATTTGTTGCTCATATTGCTGCAACGAGGCAATGGCTGCTGCTGGGAGCCACCCCTCCCTTTTTTCTCCCCTCTAGCAGTAAGTGCTTTCTGGTATCTCAAAGACAGTAGCAGACCTTACTTTCTAGGAATGTACCACAAGCAATGTAGGCAACAGCCAATTTTCCTTATGCCTTTAAGCTAGACCTGAATCGCTGAGAATAAATGTACATAAGAATGGCTTTCACAGTGGCATCACATGTTTAAAATGCAATCCTTGCTATACCATTGTAATAAATACAGTTCTCCTTGTTGACTTGACGACTTAAATGAGTGATATACGCATGGACCAAAAGAAGGATTTAGTTGACTGAACTGTTTCTTATTGATATTCTTTTATTTACTGAGGCTTTCTTTGATAACTTCAAGCTTTATAGCTATTGCATGGTTTCCCTACAAAAATATGTATAAATACATATGAATACATACATATATATACATACATATATGCAAAAGTATTTATGCATGTATATATTTGCATTTCTTTCACAGTAATCAGCAATATCATCTTTTGATGTATGGTCAAAAAGAATGTGTTTGGATCTGCTTTCACAGTCAGAACCTATTTAGTGAAGTTGTAATTGCATAGTAAGATCCTGTGGTTCTTTGGACAGTATTTATTAGACTCACACAGAGCAAGGAGCTGACTCTCACTAGTACCCTGGAGGCTGAAGATATCAGCTTCAGGATTTCCTGCGGCATCAGTTAGTGCAGCGACTGAGAAATGAGATTTTGATTTCAGAAAGCTTGACTCAGGTCTGCAGTAAAATGTGGCATAACACTTTGTGATATTTAGTCACTGTGCCCCTGGAAAATTAACCTTCATTTCTAGCTTCTAAAATTCTAAGGATCTATATTATTTATAACTGCCAGTGGTCATGGTACTTAGTTAAATTATAAACTCAACTAAAAATGTTAGCATTGCACATAATTTAACTCACAGAAATCCCATATTTCATATTTTAATTTCTACGTTGATAAGCAATTTGTTGTCTAACTTTTCTGAAGTTGCACGTGAATGTAGGTAAATAGAAGTCCTTCACCCGTGATGATAAAATGCTAAAGTTTGTTCACAGCCAATGAATGAACAAACATATTAATGCTTGTGTGTTTCTCTGTGAGTATAAATATTGTTACAAAAAATAAGATATCACAAACTGTTGTTGTCAAACTATATTCTCTCACTGCCTCATCTTTAATAAAGTCATAATCATGAATGCAGTAGGTGTGCGCTTAGTTCTTAAATGTCTTGAAACGTAAAGCTATAAGATGGATTCTATATGAAGTCATCATTGTTTAAGCAATTCTTCCCATAATGTGCTCTTTTACACCCCCACTATTTCTTATTTCTAACCTGTTCTCTTCAAAGATGAAGATATTTTAAGATACTGCTTTCAAAAATGTCTTGGGTACTCAGTAACCTGACTGTCAATGAAAGTGCAAAAGATTCATGGTCTCTTTTGACATCAAAGCTTGTACTATGTAGTTCCTTTTGAGAATTTTATCAGTTGCTATACAGTGCTGTGATTAACAGAGGTCAATATCAAAACCACATTGGTTTCATCTGGGTCTTTATTTATAACATTAAAGAACTATTGATCACAGCCCTTTTTTCCCCCCATTAGATAAGAATATTTTTGCATAAAATGCTGTAATGAATATAGATAGCATAGATAGACTCTACTGTCTAGCTTGACTAGACAGAAGATTTGGCTTCCCTTTCCCCTTTTAACACATTGAAATGTGAGACGTTAGTCCTATCAACCATTCCAGAACAAAGCTGGTAATCATCATGACTGGATTACACCCTCTTAGTTATATGGGGAAGTAACAGAGTGTTTAGTCCCTGCTTTCACCAGCTATTCATACCACTTAATCCCCAGAGGACACAAGTCATAGAAATGCAAGACTTTTATTCACATCTTAGAGGTGAAGGCTGAGCCACAACCTGTGATCCACCTCTCTCCCATCCTAATAACATTCACTTCTGATTTAGTGCAGTGAATGTGTTTGAACTGGCTCGTGGGATTTCAGCTCATCTAAAAGGAAGTTACAGGAGTTTCTGCTGGTTCCTCTGGTGCACTCTTATGTTTCCCCTTTCACTGTTCCTAAGAAGATGACCAGATTTGTTTTTAATTGTTCATTGCATTGTGAATCTTGTGCTCAGTCTGTGGAATTAATAACTGGAAGCAAAACTAATGAAGAAGGGCATTATTTTCTTTTTCCTGTTGGGGGGGGGGAATAGATTATATGACAAAAAGAAAGAACTAGAAGTTATTTTGCAAGTTTAGTGAAAAGACCACACTTTTTTCATAGAATAAATTGATCAAAGTTGTTTTATTCAGGAGATCTGTTAGAAAGCTTTAACAGGGACCCAATGAATTTTCAATGTGTAGACAAAATTGGAACTTAAGCTCTATGGTTAAATGTAGTGTGTGCATGTGTTTATTTTATGGCAATTTTAGTTTATGTATTTTTTTCAGGAAAAATCGATCATTTTTGGTGCATTAAATTGCTCACAAACACTGTATTAAGCTTTTCCACAATGTCAGTATTATGATTAGTTACTTCAAGGTTGTTTCAGCACCAATATAAAATCAGTGTTTCTTTCTTCTTTTTGGTACTCTAGGAAGCAGCCACAGAAAGACAGAAGATGAAAGCTCCTATTCCCAATTTGATTCTCTTGTATGCTACTCTAACTCAGAGCTTGAAGGTTGTGACCAAAAGGGGATCAGGTAAGTAAATCTTTATCTCTGTGGTTATGATGTGGTTTGGAAAGAAGTGCTTAATATTTGCAAATATATACTAAGATGTTGTTATGATGGTTTGGAACATAGTTAAGAGGATTTCAAATTCTGGAGCAAAAAAAGTTAGTAGCTTCTATATATTTTTAGACTATATTGTGTCACGTGAACTTGATGAAAACCCAAAAATGTTAAAATCAGATATGTAATGTGAAATCAATGTAACAATTAATGTGCTGAAGGAAAGTTATTCCCAAAACTAATTAACTTACTTAAAAGACTTTGTTGCAGTCAGTGTTGTTAATGTGAGCTACTAGATTTATCTGTTTGACTATATACTTTATGGTGAAGAATCTCTTGGAAAGAAAGATCATGCAGTTTTGGTTTAAGCTATTGATTTTTGTAATACAACAAATAGATCAAGCACATTAAATTTAATAACCATGAAAAGTGAACAGCAAAATGTGTTTTTGAAAGGGCTACCTGATACATGGTTGAAGACTTTAATTCAGCAAAGAAAATATAGGCAGTTTTTCAGAAACCAAGCAGAGGGTGACATGTTTACCAAACATCTTTCATACTGTTACTATAGATGAATTATCTTCATATGTAAATAAAGGAACACCAATACTGAGATAGTTGGGTGGGTTTGGGTTCATTTTTTGTCTGTCACCCTGAAATTCTAGTTTTCCCTTCTTTCACTTTTCATTGGATAATGAAAAAAATTATAGGATACTACTTCTGCAAACTGTCTTGCTCTATGGCACTAAAGGACACTAAATCCTTAATGGAAGTCTTAATCCCATGGTGATGGAATTAGTTAATTAGGTTTGTTGTTACTAGTCATTTTCCTTTTGGCATTGGAGTGTTTTAGGTAGCTTTTGTTGTACTGTTCCAGAAGTCTGGTTCTGATTTCTTTTTGTATTTTTTTAAATCTGTTTTCAACTGGAGTTGGTTGGTAGTTGTTGTAAATTGGTGCTTAGGGAGGACACAGGTCTTTATACGTTTAGGGCAACAGCTTAAATCATATCTTGTATTTTCAATGGATTATGTTTGTAACAACATTATGAAACTGGTTATGCCTCCAATATTTTAGTTAATAGAAATGTAGATGGAAGGAAGGCAAATAAGGAGTACCGCTATAACGTAAGATATTCCTCAACCAAGACTTGAGATTAAAATATATTTGGGGTTATTTAAACTCAAGAAAACTGGAATATACAGACTGTGCAGAGCAAAAGAGTTGGTGATGGGTTGATGTGTTTGTAATATGATGTTGAAGCCTAGATACATATCAGAGATATCCTTTGAATGTGTCTGGGTGAGGTTGTTCTGTTTGATTAAGATTTAATACTTGTAAGCTTTAAGTCGAGGCCCCTTAATTCAAATTTAGTATAAACATTATTGTTCATCTTAAAGTAACTTTTACAATGACATCCATTTTTAAGGAACTAAAAAAATAGCCAGTCATCAGATACCTGTTACTTGAATGTGATAATAATAAGAACTTGGGTTGTCTTTGTGTTTTATTTCATCATTTTTGCTTGTATCCTCTTCCTCTGATTAACCAATGCAAGGAAAAGTGGTAAATATACATTTTAATTTCTGTTTGGGAAAGTAATATAATTGCTGTCCAGCAAAAGAAAGAGCATACAATAATTTTTAAGATGTACAGACTATGTTCTCATCCTGATGCTGTAATAAAAAGGAAAAACTGTAATGGAAATCTTTGGATCATACCTTACTGTAACATGGGGTTCTTGATGTTTTCCTGTGAGATCTGCTTATCCTGTATATAGTTTCAATTAGCTGTATCACCAAGAGGGCTGTTTGTCATACTGTATGTGCAAAGGAAAAATCTCTGATTTACTGAAATTCAGATTTCTGCTGCCTTTGGTCATGTTGCTTAGTGACTTTAGACTTGAAGGATTTCCACAGAAGTAGGTGGAATGTAATAACATGTGTGATGCTGCTTGGTTTGTTTTTGTTGTTGTTGTTGTTCTTTGGTTTGGTTTGGTTTTTTCCTCCCTTGGGTGCTCGGGAGGCCTATTTTGCAATCCTGAAGTGTTTCTACAAAGAAAATCTTATTTACTTTAACATAAGTTTTAGCAAAATAAAATTCACTTATCTGTACTGTGAAAATAGAAATGGTTTCCTAAAAGTAATGCAACTTATAATTGGGAGTAGGAAAATAAAATCAACTTGGAAAACAGAACTTTAGTTTTATGTGAGCACGTTAACCAGAGGCAGAGGATGGTGAGGACATGGTTTACGTCTCTTTAGTCAGTTCTACTTGTGAGTTCACTTTGTCCTTGAAATATCATCATTAAAGTAAAATGAATAGCAAAATAAAGATGTTGGCGTATTTTTATACTTATGAGATGTTATAATTATCAATATGGAGTAGTAGTATCCACCTTTTAGAGATCTGTTGCTTTTATGTACTTCTTTCTCTGTTATGAATTTTAAAAATGCATTAAACGTAAAAAAGTTGTTGCATTAATACGCTGAATAGTTGTCCTAATTGTGACTTATTCCTTCTAATTCACTTTTGTTGAGCTTATTTCTGAGTACCAAACCTGAAAACACAAATCTTGTGTTCTTTATATATTTAACTTCAGTATTTTATGTTAAAAAGAGATCTGTCCTTGGAAATATGTCTTTTCTATACTGTCAGTTGGATTTTTCCTGCTAGAGTACTTCAGCTCTCTTTTATAAGTTTTTTATCAGCTGTGCTAAAAAGATACTGATTAATAAAAATATGAGTTTCTCCATCTGGTAGAAATATATTTCCAACCATTTCTCTGATCTGTTGAGAACATGAAAACCTACCTTCAGAAAGTCAGTGAGGATTCACAGCATACCAAAAATGTGGAATAATTTGTAGGCTCAAATTCTGGTTTTATTTCTAAAAATGGATAACAATTCTGACCATCTATTGGCTTTCAGGACTGAAGTTATATCAAACATTTAGCTATACGTGTAAACAATTAGGATCAATATAGTATTCTTGTCTTTCTTTGTGTTGATTGAAAACCAGGTTAAAAAAAACATCGCAAGAGAAAACTTAGGTTGTATCATGTTGGATTAGATCTCTGATCATGAGAGCTGTCATTATGCAAAGCACTTAAATGACATTACTTAAAGGCAATCCTTGAATCTTTCTACCATTATGTGCTATTCATCAGTTAAATATAATAATTTAGGGTATAAAGGGAAGAGTATTGATCAAATATTTATTACATTAGCAGGAAAACATGCTTTAAATTAGCTTGCTCACAGCTGTGTGATGTACCTGTTTAACACTTTATCTTGTATGTGTGATTCTGTTTCTACCTGATAGAAGATACATCTTTTTTTTCCAGTTAATATTTTAAATCATTTCTGTAATATAATGAACAGTTTCAAATTACTCTTTAGCATAGAATGGATACATTTTACATTTAGAGCATGTAATAACTGTGTTTGTTACATAAGAATGGCTGGATGAGTAGTTCCAGTAACAATTCCATTAATAAATACAAATGATACAAGAAACTTCTTCCTATATCCACGTATGCAAAAACTAAATTAGACTTAAGCACACCTAAACTTTTCCTCTCAATTGTAGTTGAATGCACAACACCTACAAGTTGTAATGCCTTCTCAAGCAAGAAAGAAAAGATCCTTTGCCTTAAGCTTTGCCGTTCCAACCACTGACTTCAGACTAGACGTAATGGTTGTTAACTGCGCATTTTAGGTATTCAGTGAAGTCTCCATGAACTTCTGGAGAGGCTTCAGAGCCTGCAACAGTAACGGCAAAGATGAACTTTTATTTGGCACATAATGGATATCAGATGTGATCTGCTAAATGGGAAGCTGACTCTTGCACTACTTCTCGGCTTTTTGAAATATCTCAAAGCATCTTGCTTCATGAAACAATTCCGCTATTTGATCGCCATGTCCTGCTTGATGCAAAGGAAGAATAAATACTTAAAGCCTACATATTTTGATTCGTTCAGCACATGGTTTTACTGGAATTGGTTTAAACCTCAAAAGTGTAGGAAATAATGCCTGCTTTTTAGTGTGATGCCAGACTTCATATAAATGTACAATATGCCTAAAAAGTGCATAGATTTACTTTTTGTGCAGTCCACTGCGTGTCTGTTGCTCGCTCAATGCAGTCCTTGATAGTATTTTGAGAATGTTACGGTAATGTATTTCTAAGTTGTTTCCTTTCAGTGATTTTTCCTGAAATTATCCTGTTTCATAGTTTGAACTAAATCGTAGATTTTTTTTTTAGCCATGTAGTTTTACATCCTTAGAAACTTAGGTTTCTTAAAGTCTGTTCTTTTCAGGTTGAGTGGTATTTGATCATTTACTTGTGGTGAATAGTTTTTGCTTATGAATTATTTAATATTCATCAAAGAGGAAGTAGGTTAGGAAAGAGCCTCGTGCTGATCCATACAGATTTTTTTCCCTGTAACACGTATGTTAAATAAAATACTTGAACACTGCATTGCCATCTGGTGGTTTTTTCCAAGGATGCTGAATAGACAAAGGAAAGAAGGGGTTTTTTTTGTTAAAAACCAAATCTGTTAAAAGGGAGAATGGGAGGAAAAGTATGTAAAAAGATTTTATTATATAAAGAATTATGACTTGATCAGTAGAATTAGACAGTATTAGTGTAGTGGCATTTTATACATATTGCCTAACAGCAATCTGGTGTTGCCTTGTATCAAAAAAAGTGAGAGTTGTTATTACTGTCTGTAGTTCTCTGTTTTTCTATGGATTATTATGCATTATGAGTTAATCAATTAATAATCTGTGTTCAGTTCTGCTATTGTGAATGGAAATTTTCTTTTCTAGGTCAAATTTATTCTATGATGGAATAATTTAACTGGAAGGACAATCTTTCCAATGATGGGTTATTAGGATATGTATGAGATCCTTCACATCATTATGATGAGATTAAAGTCTATAGATGTATTTTGTCATGTAGCAGATTACTTCTCTTTTTAATGTCTTAGAAATGTCTAGTATTTCTGTGCCTTAGTTATTATGAATGAATATGGGTGGTTCTAGTTGTATGAAAGATCAACATTATGAAAAAAGGAAGTAAAGAGCTTTGATATTGTGACATTGGTATTTCTGAATTTTAGTTTGTTTTGTAGGAGCAAAATGTGAATTTTAACTATGTAAAAATAATTCAAGAATTTGTTTTGGTTCTAAAACCAGTGGAATTCTGAGGAACAGACTGGAAATATATACTAAAAATCTCAAGTAGTTATTCTGTTTGACAAATTCCATACTCTTTAAGAACTATAAGCAGACATTTTTCTAAATTATGGCCCTCTATGAATTTTTATGAATTATTTCTCATGTAAGAATAAGTATATTTTAGAGAGTAATATCAGATGTGTAAGGGATATATCTACACAAACAAGACAGTTTTCTTTTTCAAAAACATTTCTTTTAACTGGAAAAGAAACGCGTGATCTGTGCAATGTAGGCCTTAACATCAATAAACCCAAGATTTTACACCTCATGACAAATGTCATAATAAGAACTCAACAATTTATTAAAAAAAAAATAAAAAAAATAATAAAATCCATGGAATGAAAATTCTTCACCTGTGCTGTATGTAAGGAATATATCTACAGAAGTTAAGACAATTTGAGAACTTTTCAGGTAGGAAGAATTTTTGAATTTAGTTTACTTGTTTGTACCTAGTAATTGAATTGTCACTATTTTACAGAAAATCATTTAATATATATATATCTAGAATCAAGCTTATGTGGCAAAAACTCTTTGAGAAATTGCACACAATTAAGTGCTGAGGCTTAGCAGAGGTCTGGTACCCAGTATTTGAGTATTTGTACTTTTTATTTATTTATTTTTCATAACCCTATTGGGTGAGACTTGGTGTCCTAAGTGCGTAGTACTACATAAATCATCCCATTCTTCTTAGTGTCTTTCCTTCAGTGCTGCCATTCTCTTTTTCATTCTGCCTGTGTTTTGATTGCCTAAGTATTTTCTTTTTGGATTCTTGTCAAAAGAACTAACTACGTTGATGAATGTCATATTGGATCTGGTATGCACTGAATAGTAATCAGATGGTTCAAAAAATAAACGAATAAAAATATATCTGTTGTTCTTTTCTTATACAATTTATAGGCAGAACACTCGCATATACAGTGCTCCAAGTACACTGAGCTTGGAGCAAAGCATTTACAGCAATTAAAGGATATGCTTCTTGTAAGCCATAGGAGTTTGTGTCAATTGATATTAATGGCCCCTAGCTGTTGTTTTCACTCTGTTACAGAATGTTAGTTTTCCATTATTAATTGATGAGGTTTGTTGGGTGGTTACACAGAACCTGAAATAATATTTAGAGTCTATCTATGTCTATCTAATGTACAAGATTAACTTCTATGAGCAAGGATTTTTTAAGTTGGAACAATTTAGACTACTATGATTACTATGAAAACCTTTTTCTGTTTCTCTGTTTGGTGACAAGAAACAAAAGTATAGTGAAAGTCAGTCCTAAGCAAAGACGTATGTACCTTTCTTACTGCATTGGGGGGATGGGAATATTTTTGCATCATGACCTGATTAAGAAGTGAAACCTTATTTCATACGAGGGTTGTTTCAAAAAACTCATTTTGAATTGGCATATAAATATGCAGCCTTGTTTGTGGTTGTAGCTGTGGGACTGAATGGGGAAAACTCTGTGAAACATTCTTCTTTTTGAGGGAGAAGAGAGAAAAAGATGAGGGGAAACCTTTACAGTTAAAAACATAATGAAGTTAAACAGAAATCCCTGATGTTCAGTCTCAGGCAACTTTCTTATGTCATGTTCTATTCATTCATTCCACATTGATTAACACTAATATTCTTCTGCTTTTTATCCTAAGAATAAAAGATGGTTTAGTTTACTTTTTGCACCCTTTTTGTTCCGATTTAAAGATGGTTGTTCCTCCCCATTTTAATGTGTAGTAGAAATCAGTAAGTTTTATTTTTAATGTTAAAACCTCTTCATAGTTGAAAAATGAATTAACTGGGTGTATCTACTTTCTTGGATTTTGCCTGCTTACTTTACAAGGTATACACCTTGTATAGCGTGTGTCAGTAGGGGAGGGTGTTATTTGCTTTCTTACTTGCACGTTTCTTTTAAAGATAGAAAATCTTCAACAACAATACCCTTGAATATATAGTAATGAGGTTAACTGAGAGGAACGATTACTTATACCTGCTGGGAGGGAGGTCTAGATGATCTAGAGATGTGAAGACTGTAAATGCTCTGCCTCCTTCAACGCTTTCACTCTCTGTCCTGAACTTTTGCTATCTATCTGACAGAACTGTGAGGCCTCCTGGAATTGATATAGCCCACAGAAAAGTTTTATGGCTTGCTGTTTCTACATGGCACCAGAATGTTAAAAGAGCGATTAGTGTCCTTGAGCACCTTATTTAGACAGCAAAAGTATCCATATCCCCATTCTGCAGCCCATTCTGGCAAAGCCATTTATGCCAGTTTTGATATGATCCTCACCTTCTTTCTTAATTTATGAAGGAAAAACCCCACCTGATTGTTGTTAGGAGAAAAGGCATGACTTGCTTTTTGTGAATCCAGGAATACTGGAAGAAAGTAGGAGTTAAAAATTAACTTATTTAGTAACATTTTGCATATTCAGGAAGTTAGAGAGTTCCTTTAGTATATGTTTTTGAACCCATTTTTTTGTTTATGCCAACTGTATATGGGAAGCATGTATTTTTCTTTAAAAGAATAATCCTTTACAATACTGCATTTTTCTTTAGCTACAGAATGTTTTATGTGTTGCATTGCTGTGGAGTAATTTTCAGCGTACAGTTTTCATTTGAAAAACCGAGAAAAATAATCTTGTTGGAAAGAACACTAGTTTTGTTAGTGAGCTTGAACAGATACTTGGCCATCGGGATGGTTCAGCTCCAATGGTCTCTACTCTATTTTTTTAAGCTAAGGACACTGTTCAATATGTCAGATGAACAGCAATGATGCGGATTGTTTACTATAGGAAGGGTGGGGGCTATATTATATCTATATCTATATTATATATTATATATTATATATTATATTATATATTATATATTATATAGAAAGAAAGAAACACAATTCTGTGCCGCTAGAGGATTTGGGCAATAAGGAACAATTGTATCGCAAGCATAAATCCTTTGTGACACATTACTTACTTTGGAGACGCTATGAAAGCAGTAACTGTTACTTGTCCTGTAAGCGTTTATGAACAGGATGGCTGGCATTTTAAAAATAGTTATATGACCTTTTGTTGTTGCTAGGATCCATACTGATACTTTTCAGAGTCCTGGGAGATGGTGAATAATACCACAGTATGTGAAAAGACTGTCTGTGCGGTAGCAAAGGGTCAATGTTTTATAGTGTGCAATACATATTAAGAAATGACTAATGATAGTAAAGGAGAAAAAGCAAAATCTAAAGCCAAAAGGACAGTAATAGATATTCTTACATAGTTCGGTCATTGAGTTTTAGTAGCTGTTTAGAATGACTCTCTGCTTCCACAGTCCCTATTTTCCCTGGGGAATGGTTAACGTTTTTTTCACTGATTGGCATCTGTTGGCAAATGGCCTAGAAGATGTAAAAGAACAAGTGACCTTTGATCAGAAATAGCTGTTGCAGAAGATTTATTTATTTGAATATTACGCTGTCAATTTTATGTAGAATAATGACTGTGGAGAATAAGGAGACAAAAAAACCTCAAGGACAAGTAATGGCCATCTGACAGATTTGTCTTTTTTATTTTAGTGTACTCAGTTGTGAAATATTATTAAAATATAGAATAAAAGCTGTGATAATAAGTTTTGCCCATTAGAATATGTTTTGTTGCTACACTTAAAGCAAATTAAAATTGATGAAATCTGTCCTAGATTAAAATACTTACTGACTTGTTCTTTCTGAAAGTTGGACGGAGAAAGTGCTGTCAGTGCTGCATACACAGATATATGGGAAGCAACTTAGCATGAAAAGAGAAGGTCGTCCTTTAGATTGCAGTACTGAAATCTTCAGCCATTCTTGCTCAGACTTGTTTTTGCTGCTGTGGTCTTTATTTCAAATGCAAAATGCACGTTGTCCGTTGTTACTTTAAGATTTATCTTTTTATCTGTTTTTCAGAACAGTTTTTTGCAATTATAAGGAGAATTATCAGACTGTTATAGTGGTAAATTACGACACAGTTATGTTAGTTGAAAGATGAGTGCTCCTGTAATTTTATCGCCTTGCTCTGAACACTTAACTCATTTCAGAAAACTGTTGGGTGTACAGATGCAAAGCAGACAATTGTGTTGAAGCAATCTGCAAATTCATTTGGAGTACCCACTTCCACAAATGACTCTTTTTCATTCTTGGCAAAAAGGAACAATTTTTATTCTCTTTTAAATCAATTTTAATTCCAATTAAAGTAGTTCCAATTGATAATTCCAATTTTAATTACAGAGTCATTTAAGATGGAAGGGACCTCTTAAGATCATCAAGTACAATCCCCCTGGTTCAAGCAATGTCAGCTACAGCAGGTTGCTCAGCACTGCGTGCAGTTGAATTAAATGACTTCAGGACTGTTCTTGAAACAATTTTTTTAAAGAAATTTAGGCAAACCTTTTAGAGGCTCTGTGTACATGCTGTAGTCCCTGACCCTCGATTTTTCCAGATTAGGACTTCCCTAAACATCTCTCTCATCGTGGGTTGCCTCATCTCCGAGTGGAAATTATGGCATGTTTAGGATGGTAGCTCTGAATTTCTCTAATGTGGAGTTGCAACATACCAAGGAAACACCTGGAGCTATTGTCATGTTAGGTTCTAAAATTTGACCTACCTGCAAGCAGCGTTAGTTAAAATTACTTGATACCTGTTCAGGATGTTCAGTTTCTTTCACAGTAAGATTATTTATTTCTTGGAAATTACAAATGTATAACTCTATTGAAACATAAGCCAATAAATGAGGCATGTGTTAAGCTACATGGAAAAATGAGTGTACGTAATGTGTGTTTTACCATTCCCTTGCCACTTCACTTTTAACCATAGTTAATATCCTTAATAATACAAGAAACATAGTATTTTCTTACGGGAAAAGTAATTGGCTGATACTAGGCATGCTACGTTCCTGCACTTTTATATAATTCACTGTGATCTTTTTTTTAATGAGGTTTGTCATAGTAGGTAGAACAAAGACAGTGACTTGGGATATTAAAAATTAAAGAGCAGGCCATAAAGTCAACAACTTTCAAGAAAACCAGCAACATACACGGGTTGTCCAGGTAAGAAGAATGCAGCCTGAAGTAAAAGTGTTGTTAATACTATTTTTTTTAAAAGTACAAGGTTGGCTTGTCTGAAACTCCAAATTTTCTGCTGAATGTCATTGGCCGTATAGCTCAGAGTAAATCCTGAAGGCAAAACAGAGAGACAGGCAAGGAACAATGCAAAATCTATATGTACGTATGCATAGATAGCTGTACTTTGAGGGAAGGCTCAATTCCTTCCTAGGTATCATGGAGCGTATAGAGATGCTGTTAAGCTGTTGCATAGGTGATTGCCTGGGTGCAGCACAGCAAAGGAGGAGGGAAAACATGGAGCCATACTGTCAAACTCTGAGCCCTTTCTAATGAAACTGGCTGAGCCAAGTGTGACAAGGAGTCAAGCTGCCTTTTCTAGGAGTGACTAATGCATACCTCGTGATTTCACAAGGGGCCTCCTGGAGGCCGGCAAACACCCTGCTTTCACTCTGCTGACTGCACCAGGCCACTTTAAGCACTCTGCAACAAAATCACTTTTTCATATCGTAGGTTTATTTTTGCCATTGGCAGTATTTTAAATATAATTTATATCTTTATAATTTGAGAGACAAAATAAAATTTTAAGCTTTGTATTTTTCTAGGAAATTGAATAAGAGTCAGTAACAGAACATTCTAGTTGGTTAATAAACATTTTTTGAAACAATTATTGAGCAGAATTGCAAGCTGGTATAAGTTTACAAATATGCATGCATTCATTTTATAGTATACTACTTGCTGTGAAGTTTTAGCAAAATGGGAGTATTAATGGATGAAGTAGGAAGCTTAAACCAGAAAGTCTGGGAAGAAATCATGACAAACCATGCATTTTTATTGGCAAAAGTAGCTGTCATGTCAAGGAGAGGAACAAATTACTTTGGTTATTAGGAATGATAGAATAAGATGGCTTATATTTTTTAAATGTAGTAATTTTTCCATATATATTTGAAATGTATTCCATAAAAACCACTTGAAAACAATTCCTATATAAGATTTGAGATAAGGAAAACACCTAGTATTTCTTTTTCTCAAATTTTCAAAGAAAACAAATCCATGACAAACATAGTTCAGTCTATTAATGAATTTTATTGATTCCCTTGAAATAGCCGCCAACTGTTACTATTATCTGAACTTTTTTTTTACAATTCGTAGTTAAATTACCAGAGGTCTATGCAATGGCATAAAAATAATGAGATGATTTAACAAAAAAAAATTTGGACAGGGTGTCATTTAACAACCTAAAAATTTATCAGTGTAAGAGTTTACTACAATAGTACATCTAAATGCAAAAGGTCATTGCCCCGCCCCCCCCCCCCCCCCAAAAAAAAAAGTACTTAATCTGCTATAAAAAACAGAGGATAATTTTTAGGAGGTAATGCAGTGACTGAATTCCAGTGTGATTACACTTTTACAGTGCCTAGAGAAGCTGTTAGCTCTCCTTCACAACAAGATTCCACTAAAAAGCAGCTGTCCTTGCTATCATCTGACTAGTGTCATGTTATCTGCAATTCAGGGCAAACTTAAAAGAATTGAAATTGTATTCATATTTAACTAGGTGGACTGCTTTATTCATTCATGACTTTGTTTCACTTTGTCATTGTTAAGTAATGCATGTGTAATAAACCTGCATTACAAAGTAGGTCATGCTATTCTCATACATGTACAAAGCCAGCATGTTTTGAATGTGTTTGGTGTTCAAGACAGTTACGTTAAAATGCTGCTGTTGATACCAGATCTAGAGTAGGTGCTGCACTTAGGATTCACGATAGCTCATACCTACAAATGCTATTGTTTTCAATAGAGAAATTGAGAGAATCAGTCATTCATTTCAAACTGTGCTTGAACAAGACCATTCAGCAGAGTTACCTTCTCACTATCAATGAATTGTGTGTTTGAAACATCTAAAATTTTCCTTTCTGATAAGTCTAGCCATGAGATCCAAAGAAAATACTGAAGTCCTGTGCTAAGTCTCCAGAATTAATAACTTCGGGGAGAGAAGAAGCTTGATTGGTTGGTTGGTTGGTTGGTTGGTTGTAGTTGTTCTCTGTGACTCAGCCTTTCACTAAAAGCTAGATGAGGAAGAAATGCATGTTGCATGGTACTTTTTCCCGTTTCCTTCCTTCCGTATAGATACACAAGGTGAAAGATGTAACAAGATATACTAGTTGCCCATCACTGTACAGCAAATTGTTAGATGTTCCTGGGCTGCGAAATTCGGGAAAGGGCTTAAAAGCTAGTTTTCTGTGCCAAGATGTATTAATCAACTTCAAGGTATTGACAATTGCGATCAACAGAGAGAAAGAGGCCTCTGTCTCCTGCACAAAATTTCCTACATAGCTGTAGACTGTGCAACAACCGTCCTCCTCAAAAACAGTGCTGTTGAGGATTTTATGTCCAAGTTCTGAATTCTGTCAAGCAGAACTTTAGTTTTATTTAAACTGAAAATCACAGGAATCTAGTTTTCTGATAGAGGCAGTTGCAACTGTTAGTAATGTATAGGAACTCTTGGAAGTGAATTACTGTGACGCACTGTGCCATGTAATTTTAAAAGTATCTGATTCTCTAATTGTTTGCTTACATCAAAGCTGCTTTGTTACACTCTGAAACCATTGCAGTTCCTTTCTTTTCCTACATGCAATTATTAAAAAAAAATTGAATTTAATTTATGTTTTATTAGGTTGATTTCATTAATATGTTCATTGAAAATAGCTCTTTATTTTCTCTCCCATTTGCCTGTTCTTAATTTCTAGGCCAACTTTAGTATGAAGGCTTTAAATCTTGTCTCTCTCTTACGGGAAAGGTCAGGCATCAGGTTCCATCACACTCTAGAGAGCAGAATAATGTGTTATGTATGCTTTGTTCACAGTTCTTCACAGCTGTGATGAATTCTCAATGATAAGTCACATGTGAGAGTAATTTCTGTTTACATTTACTTCAGTTAAAGCAAAGGTGAACTTTTTGCTTCTCCCTCCCCCCCCCCCCCCATTCTTGAAGACCTGTTTCTTTCTTGCTGGGCTTTATTTTGTGTTTGTGGATTATTTTGGGGTTTGGATTTCTTTTTTATTATAGTCAGTTTTGGTATAAGTAATACAGTGCTGTATATTTTGTTTATTTTGGAGGGAAATTGTAATACCTGCTGAACAAGTCTCTGTTTGAATTAGGGGAGCATAGTAACCTAATCTAAATATGAATGATTAAAGTTGCCTGTGTATAAGAAAAATAAACAAATATGGAGTTGATAAGACAACTTCCATTTGAATGAGGTAAAAATGGAGAAAATATTTGATCTACCACAAATTATTTCATTTTAGCTACTGTTAAAGTTTGTAGTTTTATAACTTTACTGAAACTGGCATGGCAGGTTCTTGGGTAATGTTACATTTTTTATTTTGTACATTTTGTACGTGTGATGGTTAGTTCCACTTTAAGATGCATCTTCCCTTCAAAATACGTAGGAAAACAGTCCTCTTATACCTATTGATAAATTATGCATACTGTGTAGCTTTCAGTCCTGAACCTGAAGTCATGAGTAACAAAAATTCACACAGCAAGATTTAGGACAAAAAGATAACAAACAGCAAATGTTCTGAGAAAGAGAGTTCACGAAGATATTTTTTTTTTCAGTCATTGCTGACCTTTTAATGTTTTTTTTCAGACAGAACAGTAGATTATCCATTATCATTTTTTTCACACATCTTTGGTTATTTAGCTTTTTATTTTAATAGATGAAGACTCATTTAATTATCATTAATGTTTTTACTTAGGTCTGGTTTTACTGCAATAAGTCTGATCTCTTTATTAAAATTAGATAATTTTTTAAGTATAACTTAACTTCAGTAGAGTTGTTTATAGTTGGTTACTTAACCTGAACAAGAGGTCCACATTCTGAATCTGAGGATTTTTTTTGTAATACTTGTTAGGAATTTTACATTGACACATTGTTCCCTGTTCAATGCATTCTAATTTTCAACCTAATGAAGTTGAAAACATCTTTCAATATTTTGAAACCTAATGAAGTTGAAAACATCTTTCAACATTTTGAAAGATTGCAACTTTGATTATACCTACTTTTAGATAAGAAAAAATAAAATACAAAAATACAAGTTTTTTTGTTGGTGGAAACCTCTACAGCTTCAGTATTTCAGACTAAAAGGAGTTTTATATATATATATATGCTACTACTTACATGTTTTATACATATGCACAGCACTTTCATTGAAATAAAAATATTAGTTTTAATTAGAATTATAGAATGGTTTGTGTTGGAAGAGACCTTCAAAGATCATCTAGTCCAACCTCTCTGCCATGGGCAGGCACAACTTTTCACAGGTTGCTCTAAGCCTCATCCAGCCTGACCTTGAACACTTCCAGGGATGGGGCATCCACAACTTCTCTGGGCAACCTATTCCAGTGTCTCACCACCCTCATCGTAAAAAGATTCTTCTTTATGTCCAATCTAAACCTACTGTCTTTTAGTTTAAAACTGTTGCCCCTTAGCCTGTCACTGCAGGCCCTGGTAAAAAGTCTCTCTCTGTTTTTCTTATAAGCCCCCTTTAGGTACTGAAAGGCTGCAATAAGGTCTCCCCAGAGCCTTCTCTTCTCCAGGCTGAACAACCCCTGCTCTCTCAGCCTTTCTTTATAGGAGAGGTGTTCGTGTTCTCTGACCATTTTCATGGCTCTCCTCTGGACTCACTCCAACAGGTCTATGTCTTTCTTGTGCTGGGGGCCCCAGAGCTGGATGCAGTACTCCAGGTGGGGTCTCACCAGAGCAGAGTAGAGGGGGAGAATCACCTCCCCTGACCTGCTGGCTACATTTCTTTTTATTCTTTTTTTATATCTTCTCTATATGAGTCACAATGCTGTTAGAGAGAAAACCTACCTGAGGCATAAGTAAACTATTGGAATACTCTTCGAGAAACTTTTCAGAAACAAGATAATATAATGATGCTAACTCTATAGAAATATTCCCCAAAATACTAATTTTAAGTAGAATATATCAAAGTTTGAAAACATCAGCAAGAGTTGCTTATAGAAGAGTGATTTATCATATAGTGAAAGAAGAGGTGGTTTGTTGTATTACTGTTCTGCACAATGCATCTTTATATTTTTGTCATGAGGGTATGGTTAAACAGCATGATTTAAAGATAGGCCTGTGAGGAAATGCAACTAAATGTGAGATCCGTAACTGGTGTGGGTTTCCTGTGCTACAGTTGTTAGTAGAATAATATTGAAGTGCTTTTTGACCAGAATAGAAGATATTTTTCAAATTTAGGTGGTTTTGTTGACACAAAGATTTAGTCATGAGCTGAAGCTGGCTGAGTCAAGTAATACTTTCGATTTTTCAGATTTCTTTTGTAGGATAATTCAGGTTGGAAGAGACCTTTGGAGGTCTCAAGTTTAAAGCAGGGTCAGCTCTGAGATCAGTCCAGGTTGCTCGGGTCTTTATCCACGTAAGTAAGTCTTTTAAAACCTCCAGGGATAGAGCTTGCACAAATTCTCTGGGCAATTGACTCTTGCCTTCTGCTAGGGCTCTCCTATTACAAAATATTCTCTCATAGTTCAGAATAAGCTAATGCATGAATTAAAAACTATGCCTGATGTAGACCCCAAAATCCAAAAAACCTGAGAAAACCAAGAAAACATGCAAAATTAGTTAGTTGATAACAGGCTTGATTGATAAAACTCATCTACAGTAAAATCCCAAATAAGAATTAATATAAATAAAAATAAGTAGATTCACTTTTTCCTTAAAAAAGCTCTATGATGAAATCAAAAGAGAGAATTTAATGTTCAATTAGTTCAACTTTCTGCCTAATTTGTTTCCATATGTATGCTTTTCTTTTATCTAAGCTTTTTTCTTTCTTTTCCTTAAGGCAATTTATTGCCTCTGTTAAAAGCTAGTGGAAATTAAGTTCCTGATGTGAATAAAAACCTGATGGACCCCTCCATTTTTTATTTTGTTGACATATGAGGGTATTTAATTTCATTGCGATACTTTCAAAATTTATTATATGAAATGTGGGGGTTTTAAACAAAACATAATTCTGATTTCTCTAATATATTAGTGGTTAGAGTAAGACCTTTGAAACACACTGTGTGACTGGGAAGAATTTTAGAGAATTTTCAAAAATGCTTTAAATTTCATAATTCTTTTGTTCACTAGAATACATTCTTTTTAATTCCATGAAGTGTAGCTGGCTCTGTCAATAAAAAGTCTACTATCAAAAAACTGGTTTTAAGTTGATACATATCTAGTGTACTAGAATACCTCATTGAAACAATGAATGACACTAATTATTGAGTAACAAGCTTAGGTTTTCATTAGCTTGTATGACTTTCTGAAAGAGGGCAATTATAACCATCGCTGTACTTTGTCCTTTGGAAAAAAACTAACCTAAATAAATACAAAATCAAAAACATTTTTTGTATCGGATAGAAATCTTAACTCATATTACTCCTTTTAATTAGGAAATAGGCACAAAACTCCTAAATCACACAATTTTAATCATTCAAAAGGACCCAGCCTTATCATCATAGGAATCCAGCAATAATGTTGTCAATAAAGTGTCCAGTTGTTATAATAAGAGCCTACAGCTGTATTAGCAGCATTGGTTACTGCTGTTTCAGTAAAGCTTCTGTTCATAATTTTTAACAGGACAACAATACCAGTTATTGTTTTGAGAAATCCATTATAGCTCTTAATTAAATATGTAAAAAAAAAATCTTTCAGGTAAATTTTAGTAACATGTAGTGATACTGTTGTAGCATTGGTTGTTTAAGGATATAGCCAAGGAAAGGTTTGTTAGGAAGCACAATAACTTTTATTAGATGAATGGGTGCTTTGTTGAAGAAGGTCGTCTTGTCACTGTCAGGTCATGTGGTGAAGCAGATCACCTGGAGGAGAGTGTATATAACTCAGGGATGTACTGAAAAATAAAATAAATTGTTAAGAAGTTAACCCAAATTCAACGGAGGCAATAATTAAGCTGGACTGTCATGAAACTGTTCCATTTCTGTTGGGCTTTATAATTCAAGAGTAACCATGGTCAAGTTTACAATTCCGTAAGAGAACTTTATTACTGTAAAGAAGACCTTCCTGTCCTTAAGAAACAAAATTTCCCCATTCTTCGACATGCAAAAGCTTACTTACCTTGAATATTGTATAATTTATGTTAGTTACTTGCATGTCCTGTATATAAAGAATAAATATTTCTGAACGTTATTTTTCTGCACATTATATTTTTGAATATCCTAGTTTTTCTAATAAAATATTATCTCTACCGACATGCCTAGGCTCCTGTTTTCCAAAATATGACTTAAAACTATAGAATTATGCAGACTGATGGAAAATGGGGGGTGGGGTGGGAAGACAGAGAAGTTCCAGCATGGTTAGGGATGCTGTCTGTTTCAGATGGGATCAATGGATTTTTTTTTTCATGGTAAACACTAAAACATCTGTAGATAAATCTCCTTGGCCACAATTGACTTTTCAACGGCATTTTAATCTATAATTTAAACTTTGTTTTAAAGGGTAAAAAGAGCACTTTTTAGGTCTTCTGAATTGGATGTTCCAGCTTCTAATACCTTCTTCAGGACTCTGCTGGGTATCTATAGGATAACATGCTCAAGGATGGACCATTGAGACAGTGGTCAGATTCTGCAGAGTTTGCTTTATTAGTTAGTTTTGCTTTCCTTCTGAGATTGATATCCAAAGGGATTGGTGTGTCAGGTCAGAAGCTAATCACAGGTAATTAAATTGATCCATATATAGCTAAACTCAGAGTCTTAAAGAAGGGTTGAATTGCTTCCACTCAAAAAAAGAGATAAAGCTCTAGCCAGAGGTAGGAGAGGAGGCCATTTAAAAAAAAAAAAACAAGCCAAAATGAAAAAGCAAATTCTGAATTCATTTTATTTTGTGTAACATTCTATTTTCTTCAGTTTCCAAGACAGTTATAGAGCTGTGTCTGGAAAGATGCTTTAAAATAAAATACAAATGTGGTAAACAAAACAGTCCTAAAGCAGAGTGGTTCACATTTAAAGCTGAGACTTCAAACTGGTTTTTAGAAGTGACTGACTTTCTCTCAGTCTTCGCTGAATGCAGCTAGCATGGGATTATGCAGAGTTGAAGCACTCTGAGATGAAGGGAGAGCTGATTTTTTAAAACAAAATCTGGATAAGCAACTTTAAATTCAGCTTGTACTGAATTGCAAATCCCACACAGCACCAGTGGCATGAGTCTGCTTCACATATGAGAAGGATCTGTGTAATGAACCAGCTGCAACTTTAGAGAGAGACACACACACAAAGGTGTAGCATCAATTTGACGAGATCTCCAAATACAATAATTTGGAATCTTCCAATCAGTTATGTATAACAGCCAAGCCATCCATGTTTAAAACCATCTGCGTTAGTTTATTTCAGAAGTTGGAAGATCTGGGAAACATAATTTATCCTGAACAAGTAAAAGATGTAACTTACATATTGACTTTAGTTTAGTTAAACATGGGAAATATATTCCCACATGAAATACTTTATAAGGAAAATGTTAACTTACCAAATTAGGTACTTCCACAAGGAATGTGTATTTAAAAAAAAAAGATTTAAAAAAAAAAAAGCAGAGAACATAAAAATCTCAATCTTTGCCAAGGTAATTTCTTAGAATTTAATTAAATGCATGTTAATATTCTTTACCTTTTCAAATGTACTCTTTCCTCCTTTCTGGATACTCACTTGTTTCTGTCCAGCAATAGCTGTATCCAACAATCCAGCTCTTTTGGCAAGTTTCCCTCTTCACTTTTGAGTTGTTAGTGAGCTTCTCAACTTGACAATCTCTGTGAATAGAAAGTACTTCCTCTAGTTGCTTTTCAAGATGACTGCTCTTGACAATCAAATTCCTCAAAAATCTTTAGAGAAGGTTCACAACAGATGTAAATCTTTTCAGTTTCAAGAAACTCAGCAGATTTCCAGTGAATTGTATGCCACTTTGTTCTTTTACTTCAGAAGAAGAAACAAAATGGCAAATTACTCGTCAATTGTAGCCCTTAGGGATTATCCATATATTTTAAAATAGCCTGAACTTTTATATACTTTCTCCCAATAATTGATTCTAGCATTGTATTGCCTTTATTAAGCACAGAAAGTGCAATAGTTGAACTGCATTATTTTGTGAGATGCCCTAGAGGCATCAAAATTCGGACACATATCTGAGTCACAACCTCTGTGTCATTCTTGCTCTGGGCAAGGAGGGTAGTAATTTGCTGCTGGCCTAATTTTACTAGCACAAAGTTTCCAGTTTCTCCTCTACCATCTCTTCCTATCTGTGTAACTTCAATTCTCTGGCCAGGAAATGCTCCCTGATCCAATTTTTCAACACACTGAACAAAGAATGAGGGGAGATATTGCATTGCATTAGTCTTGAGAAAGTGCCTTGTTCAGTAACAGTTGAGCCCTTCAATTTTCATCTCTTTCCCGTAGGAGCTCTATTGTGTTTTGACATTTGTAAGCGCATAACAAAAAATGACAAATAATAAAGTGGTGATGTTAGAGTTAAATTACTTTTGCATGCAGTTCAACTAGATTATGGATGAATGTTCGACTTCCGCACTTTTCATGTGTTTACTTAATGTTTTAAAGACAGTTTCTAATCTTTAGGGAGGGGCTAAGTTTCCTTCAGTGTTTGCAAAACAGCACATCCAGATTTAAATCAGCGGAGCTATGGACTGAGTCCAACTCACTGCTTTAAAAAAAAAAAAAGGTGTTTTAGATGTCGAATGTCAGAAGTCAGTATTTGACTTCTGAAATTCTCCTTTTGGCCATCAAAGAGGATTTTTTTATTTGTTTGTTTCTCTATGCATTTTAATTTATTTTACTGTGTTGTGCTGCACATCCCTGATACGCTGACTGAGAACTTTTTCTAAAGTAATAAAACATTTCCTGTAATGTTATGGTTCTAGGAGAGATTCTATTATATGGCATCACATTTATTTCTTCTGTTCAGTGTAGAGTATATTTGTGCCTTCTAGTCTGAAATATGTTAGTAGATCAAAAATAACACAACAAGATAACCTGTTTTTGATTGGTGGTGGAGAGGACTGGCGGGGCTGCAGTCAGGCAGACTGCATGGTATGTTTGGCATTTCTACAAAATCGTTGTATTAAATTAATAGCCACATCATTTTCAATCATCTCATAAAATTTGGCTCCACTTTTATGTTATGATCACAGGGAGGAGTAATTTTCTTTTCTGATGTTTGACTTTTATAAAAGTACCATAATTCAAAGCCATGACCATGCAGTGTTATATTACTAAGGAATGAAGTTAAGCCAACACCCTTCAGCTGAAGGCAGGTTCTACAAAATACTTTGAGACAAAATTTAAATATTAAAAGTTACATGTTACATAGCATTTTGGAGCCAGGTGCTTCTCGGTTTAAATACCTCAGATAGAACATGCCTCTCAACTATTTTTGATCCTTTTCTGGCATGGGAGCTCATATGGTAGAGATCCTGTCAATTACCATCAGCTAAAGAATTGACTTATAGTAATTTCTAAAATAAAGGTGGCAGTCGATTTAGACTTTGTATTCAACAGAGCAGGGAAGGAATGATTGGAACATGGATTTGGGCATAAACTTGCAGTTTTGTAAAAAATTGCTGTGAGTATCACAATCCACATAAAGCAGATATGAAACTGAAATGTTAAAAGCTCTCCTAAAACCAACAGGTGTTGTTACTGTATTGAGTTAATGCATGAAGGAAAAAATCTTGTTCAACTCCACCGGTTTTATATATATTTCAGAATTCTCTTACTTCTCGGTGTGTTCTTACTAGGATTTGGGGATATGGACTATTTTTGGTCTAGAAATAAATCTTATCAATTCTAATTTGAAAAAGTTAAGCAGGTAGTGTTGTAGCAGATTTTCATTTACAATGTTGTACTAAAACCAAAGTAACATAGTTAACTAAGGAGGTTTCATACACAAAGAAGCATTTTTCACTTTTTGAGAGAAGAGTTAAAGATTACTCGGCTTAAAGGCAATGATTTTATTTTTAGGTCTGGACGTGAAGAACTATTTTATAATGCATGTGGCTATCATATATATGAAACTGTTTGGGGACCTTTCAAAATTTTGTCCTCATTTCAACAGAGAAAGTTCAGAAATGCAGAGAAAAGTGACTGAGGTCTAAGCAATGGTGGTTTTGTGGAAGCTCTTGATTTTTACCATCAAGAGTATAGGACCAGTTTAGACACTAATATTCAATTCCACAAAGGCTAAGAGAAGCCATGCAAGAGGCACCTTGTTCAGAAGGGAACGTGACAGAACACCTCTATGGATCTTTAGCCACAGAGGATTCCCAACATCCCATAAGAAATCTAAGCTTCGTTGATGCCAGTATCATACACTTCCATGAATGGGTCGAGGCACTTCCCTCCCTCCCTTCCTCTAATATTTAGTCAGTTGATATAACCATCTGATTGTCTGCAAAGAAGACACATTTCTTCTATGATGTATGTGCAGAGCAGAAACCAATGCTTTTTTGACAAACGTATTTTTCATCTTTCATCAGCAATGTGAGCCCGACTAGCATTTTCTAAAGCATCTAACATCTGTCTCATTGCACGTAAGAACCTTGAGTGATCTAATGAAGGTGACGTTTTGCTGAGTAATATGATGTAATACTTCATCTCAATGCTCCAAGAAAAAAACGACTTTGTTTTTTTCCTCTGACCTCCTGACTGCATTGCACATTGCTTCATGTTTCTTTTCCCCAGGCAGGAACTGACTATTAAATACATTTGTCTCCCTTTGTTCAGCTACAGTTCTCAGAGATTGCTTACTATGAATATATGATATTATTTTAAAATATTTTCCTGGGCTGTAATTATATAATAACTAAATCCATTCCTACTTGCTTAAATAAAGTACGCACAGAGTGAAGAGAAGATCAAAATCACTGAAAATATCTCATTTTAATTTTAACTGTCAGTTATTCAAACCCTCAGAAGTTGACTTTATATTTTTAAAATCCAGGCTTTCTTTAAAAGGTTGAGAAATTAAGTCAATATTTTAATTTCTTTAATTACTTAATTCATCTATCTTTGAAGTAAGTATACCTACAAAACTGTCTTTAAAAGCTACTTCTTTCTATCAACATCAGTTTTTAAATTCTGCATCTGAAATAGAAAACAAATCACCTCCACAAGAAGTTTCTTTTCTTTTTTTGAAAGAATGATGCTTATAGTTATCTCTCTACTTCCAAGCACTGTAAGTAGCTTCATAGGGTGCTATTGTATATAAAATTTCAATAGGTTTACAATCCATCCAGATTTCTGTCACTTGTGCATCCTTAGCATTATGTTGCCTAATCATGTCTATTTTGGTGTGTTCTAGGAGTACCTGTCCAGTTCTCTCTCACTGGTTTTGGAAGAAATAGGATGCCTTTAATTCAGTCCTGTCCCTTAGAAAAGGAAGCATGTGTTTGCCTTTATTTTCCTAACACAAGCTTTATTGACATCTCAAGGTAATAAAATGCCAAATTTTGGAAACAAAATGATTTTTAATTTTTTTTTTTTTAATTTTTATTTAACCATATAATGTAGACATTTACCTTAAAATTTCCAGAAGAATACACCTATCTGTGATTGTGTACTTCCCCATGTATATGAATGAAAGCAACAAGATTCTTTTGAATAAGGATGATGCATGTTTAACCTGTGAACATAGAGAATACACTTGAACACTCACAGGCATTTTGTGCAAGAATCTTCCTAAAGAATGTGGTAGAAGCTAGATCAAAGGCAAACAACAACATAGTGCTGTAAGTAAAAGAGATAAATACTTGAAGCTACATGTGGATTCATCAGAGAACTGCTTGGCACATTATTTTAGTTAGAAGTAAAAAATTATGATTGATTCAGTTACAACATACTCTGTTGCATTCTCTACAGAAACCTCCTATTCAATTGTTGAATGAAGGACACCACCCATTCTAATTTGCACTAACTTACTGTGAACCTTATTTAATTCTTTAAATTTGTCTTTAGCCAATTTAGCTTTATCACAAGACCAATGTTCATCTGAATCATTCCTGTGGGGATGATTTTTTACAGTTAATTAGACATTCATTAGCTACTAGCCAGTGGAAAGCAGGAAGTTTCTTGGTTTAGCTGTTAATCAATAGATTAACCCTGTTCTTCCTAGTTCATTTTTTAGACACTGAAAAATTCATGGGAAGATGCTTTCAATCTTCTTGGAAAAACACTTGTGCTGTAAACCAAATGGTGAAGAGGACATGGTACACATTTCTCCCACTGATGTCAAAATCAGTGTAAGAAAATTGACAGAATTATTTCTTTAGGTTTAATTTTTCTTCCTTGACTATGTTGACATTATGGAAATTGAGTTTTACTTTATATGATGTCTGATTCTACATGCTGCTGTATTTGATTCTATATTCTGGAATCAGTCAGTATTAGCATACTGTTTCACTTAAGTGCATTCACTCAAAATAATGGAACACTTTGTTTTTCAGTTACGCAGATTACTTACATGTCTAAATATACTCAAGTAAGTTTCAATCATTTCTGCTTTTATTTCTGGCAATTTTTTATTTCCTATATTTTCTTTTCCTTCAACACATGGAGATTTTTCATGTTTATTATGCTATAATGGAAGCCAGATTTAGTCTTCTGATTTCTGCTTTCCCTAGAGCTTCAGAGAGTTGAAAAGAAAAATAGTTGAGACTTGTTTTAAAAGACCAGTCTAGTATAGGCTGATTCTCCTTATTTGCACCAATTTAAAAGGGTCTTCCTGACTCTCATAGAGTTATCTGCTGATTACTCATGAGTCAGACCCTCAGACAAAGGTCTGATATGGCAATGCTAATAGGAAACTGAATTGTTATATTATGTATTTTAATAAGTGCTAGAGACAAGTCAATAGAAATTACTGTGATACCAGTGATTTGTTTGTTGTTTTTTTTTTTTTTAAAAGTCTAACCTGAGTCTTTAGGGTTTTTAAATGAATTGGGATGGCTTGCAATCAAATGATGTTCAAGCAAGTGTAATTTAATCATTCCATAGTGCATTTCAAGGGTTTGTCTGAGATTCAGAGGAGCAAATGATACAAGAAATAGAATAGTGAAATGGAATATGCATGTCTAAGACATGGTCTTCAAAGAAAGAACGAGATTTTTTAACAGACATACATTTCTTCTTATTATTGCTACTTTTAAAGTGTATTTTAATAGAGACAGTCTGAGGATTACTCAACTATTCTATTTTGTAGTTTAACTCAGGTATGATTTTTTCCCTTTTGGATGCTTCTATAAATCTTTTGGGAACCTGTTACCATTATTTCATTATTTTGATACCCCAGTGCTTGATTCTAGGCATTTATCTGCTGCATATCCAAAAACTTATCATAACACTGAGGACTGATCCTGTGCCCTGAGGAAACACAGTGGAAGGCATTGAAGGTAATCAAATAAGCACAGTTATACTACATATTATCAAGCTTTCAAAGGTACACGAAACTCATCCTGTGTTTGTGTGCTGTAGTTCGCTCTAGATGGGCCAGGCTGGAGGCAGTTCTTAATAACTGTGTGCACCCATTAAAGACCTTTTATGATGTAAAAGCACAGTAGCTGTAGGAACTTTTCTGCTACAGACAGGTTTAGTTCTGGTTGCAGGATGGCATAGGTTGGAGCTCCTTTCTCTGTATCTTTCGAACTTGCATTGCATAGTTCTAGCCTGTGTCTTGGCAAGAAGATCTTGAATTGTTAGGCTATTTTTTTTACCCTTTTTTTCCACAATGCATGCAAAGTATCTTAAAATCTCTATTAACCAGCAGATAGAACACTGCTAGGCTACCAGTCCACTTCCAGTGTTCCCATTTTTCTATTAATCAGTGGTAATCCCTGGGATTTCTTGCAAGCATCTTCTAGTAACTACGTGTAGTTTCCAAGATTTCTAGAAAAACTGGAAAATCTCTTTAAGATATCCTATTTCCTTTCTTAAACTTGATTTAGTTAAAAGCCTGTAGTTTCTGTCTTCTATGTTATTTATGTCTATGATTTTCATTTTAATGTGCACATGCCAAAAATGGAACACAGTATTTCCTGTTTTACTTGGCTACTCTTTCTTAGACCCCTAAAATAGAATGGGCAGGGATATGTTCAATATTATTAGTTACTCATGCTAGGATTTTGTTGTTATTTTATTTACTGTTGTTATGCACTGTGCAAAACAGTGCAAATTTTTCTTCTATTCCCAGATCCTTTTTTCTGTTTTCCAGTATCTGTCTGTAGCATGAACAATGCATTCACCTCCTTCCCCTTTTTCCCTCAGTCTCCATTAATTTCTTTATGATGATTTGTATAAGCTGCTTATTTTCCTGTGCTATGTAAATCATTCTGTGTTTTACTGCCTCCTCTCTTTTCTTGGTGTGACTGCTGTTTCAGTATCATCAGCAAGTGTTATCATTTACAGCATGATCCCTGGCACAACTTTGACTTGTGATGCGCAGATTCAGTCACACTTGATCCACTTTCTGTATGGGTCTTTACCTTATTTTTCCAGAGCTTCTATTTCTCATGTATACTCTCTGTAGCACATAAAACATCAGTAATTCCTGTGCTGAACAATATGAATGGACTTTATAGAGTAGTTTGAATAGCACTGGATTACATTTTTCACAAAATCCATTAAACTACTTTTTTAAAAAAATTGCTTTTGATAGTAGCTTCTATGTGTTCAGAAACATTTACAAAAGCTGCATTCCAGTGTCATTTCTGACGATACATTCATGATAAAATTAATCTGTGTGCCTGTGTTAAGTTTCTAGGAGCTGCGGATTCTTGCTAAATCAAACTTTGAAAGTCTATGTGCACACTTGTGCATAATCCTTTTAACAAGGATAAATTTAAAACAAATAGCAAACAACAAATTATTCTGTGGAATTAATTTTGAAAGCAACATAGTGGTTAGGAAAAAAATTAAAGTCTGTAAAGGGTACTTTAATATAAATACTTTCTTACTATATACACAAAGAAATCTTTGGTAGTATAAAGTTTGTTGTTTCCAACAGATTTAGGTAATGCGAACTCAGTGTATAACTAGAAATAAAACAATTCTCAGCTCTTTAGTTGTTCATATTTTAGTGAAATAAGAGATGCTATGGTGAATATGCATCATTACTTTTTTTACAATAGAATGACTTTTTTTAAAAGTCTCTCAAAGCTAATAGAAATTGGAAAATGAAACACTGCAGCACCTTTACATGTTATTCATTTAAGACAAAGACTAATTCAAATTTACAGGAAGAGTAAATCACATGTTTTGCTCTAATCATTTCTTCATTTAATTTCTTTTCCTAAGGTTATTATATTATAAGATTATTTATTTTCTTTCAAAGTTCCTCTTCTAGAAATGTGGTAAGTCACACAGCAAATACTATTTCAGCCATCCACTAACGTGTGCATCAGATTTAATTTTTTTTTGGTGACAGTCAATTCTGGTTTTAATTTTGCAATAGAAATAATTTAATCTTCATAATTGTAAAAACAGTATTGCAATAAATCCATGTTGCTGTATACCCAATAACAATCTCAGAGATTTCATTAACTGAGGACTGGAATAAAAAGTGTTGTAGTCTTGTCCACCTGAGTGAAGCAGAAATGTTTGTGGAATTTTAAAGAATCTGAGGAAAAATCCAGACTCTGTTATGTCTGGTTTTTTAGTGCTTTTAAAGACATCATTACAATTGAGCTTGTCACTCTTCTATTTGTATAAATGACAAGTTGTTTCATAGCAATGTTTCCTCTCAAGGATTAAATTAAAAAAGGGGCTAAAGAGAAGAGTGAAGCAGTTCCTGGTTTTTTTTGGCATAATTGTTTTCACAGTTAATTCCTGAAAACAAATAAAATAGTGCTGTATTTGAAAAAAAGGCATATTAATAATTTGGGTGTCAAAATAACAGAATTAATTACCCTTTTTCAAGAGTCAGAACTTCTTTCTTCCTTGCCTACAAATATAAAACTTTGCAATAGTGGTAGGACAATTCAGGACTTGGCTGAATAGGTTTTGATGGAAGCATGGTCTTTGCTTTTGTCAGTAATTAATGTTCATATTTCAAAGCAGAATTCAGCTCTTTGTCTCGGTGAAAATGAAAGCATTTGAGAAATGGAAAGAAACTGAAAATTATAGTAAATGCAGTTAAATGTGAGCTTTATACCTGACCTGGAGGTGCCACTTGTGGAGTATGAAAGTAGTAGGACTTGTAGTTTCAGCTTTATCTTTTTAATGAGAAAGATCCTTTGTTACCAAGTACATTTTAAAGATACATATTTATCTATTATTAACAAGATCTCTGCTCAAAAAAGTATCTGCATTTTTTGTTAGCGTTGCAATGTGAAACTGTTGACCTTTTTTTGTTGATGGATCATAAAAATTGAAATGAGTAAAATATATTTACTATTTGTTCGAACTCCAGTGATTATTTACTGAATATCGCTAAAAGCCTTCCCCAGACTCTTTGAAAACACTTTTAAAACTTTTCTCAGCTTGATTTGAGTTTTGCTTTTTCCAATTGTCCATAAGAGAGAGAGAAGAGAAGAAACTTGTCAGTTTTACCTCTGGCACAGTGGGAAATTGAGTGGCAAAAGTTGGGGAAGTGCCCCAACCTTGAATCATCTATCTGCTAATCTGCCCTCTTAAAATTGTTAAAGAGAGATTTTCCCAAAGAGCAGGAATCCACCATGAATGATCAGAGTCATTGAATAACACCCAGGAAGAGCTTAATTGTCTTTCTAGATGGCAGTGAATGTCAGGAAACTGGCCAGGAAATTAATTGCCTAAGTACTCTGGAAGGTTTGCTGGTCTTTCACAAAAACATCCCTTAACATTTCATAAACCGATAGAAAGGATTCTACAAATGTATCAACACACGTATTTTTTTGTTGTGAATACTAGTCATGATATTGAAGAACAACATAGAAAAATGGGATAAAATATTCTGGCTATTTCCCTCACCCCAAACTTGTGCACAAGGGTAGACTAACACTGAATTTTGGGAGGTATGTAAATCACTTAATTTTCACCATTTTGTTTGTGGTCAGTAGCTGAATTGGAAGTAAAAAGAAGCTGTTAGTCATTGACCACTTTTCAAAAAGTCAGGCTGTGTGTTTAGATACTAAGACTTAGGCCTAGGAAACTACTTCAAGGAAACCTTAAAAATGCAATTTAGCTTAATTTGTCCTCCATGGAACTGTTGCCCATCCATTAATAAGATAATAATAACAGACCTACCACAGTCTTGTTGAGCAAGCAAAGACATGTTTGAAAGTATACAGCAAATCTAATACTATTACCTGTTTTCATTCATTCCTTTTATGATTTTCCTAAGTGTAGAAAGAGACTTAAAATAGAACATTATATAATACATATTTATAATTTGCACTTGTTCTATCAGGAAGTTTGAATTCAAAGAATCTTTCTCTTTCTGCTTGTGTTTTTGTGTGCATACGGATCTCTGGCCTGCTAGATCCTATTTTCCCACACTGACTTTTTATATTAAGGTAATTCCACCACAGTAATCCCCAGACATGAATGTAATTTTGCATAATTTAAAGGTTCTACACTGAAAATAGCAAATCTTCACTTTTTTAAAAAACATTTTCTTCCTGATTTTTTCCATAGAATATATGACATCTCCTTCTTATCTTTAGGCAAATCTGTGCATACAGTAAAATAAAAACTGTAAAGCCCATTTGCTCAGCTCAAAACTGGCTAGATAACTGGTTGGTGATTTAACTTGTCATCACGGGGGAATTTCCTTTTCATGTAGTTTAAATGGACATAATTTACTCCAGGACCCACACATGGTCTACATTTTTCTCATCTTCTTTGTCAGTCACATGTCTCTGTCAGCTGGGTATAATAGAAGGAGGAGCATGTTTTTCTGTAGTTTTTATTATAGTATCTTTTTTTTTTTTCTGTTTTATACAATACTAGTGACTCCTGATTTCTGAAAGCTTAAGTGGTTATTCAATATCTTAAAGAAAAACAACAGAGAATAACAATCTTTGCTTACAACTTTTTGTAGAATTCAAAACCCTGTGGTATAATTTGAAAGACAGCATGCCAAGATGTTTTTTCTTTTTTTTTTTTTTAATTGTATTTGTACTTTGTTATTGACAGTACCTTCTTGCGAACTTCTGAAGATATTTTTTATTCTTGTCAATATTGTCCTTTCAGATATGGTAAACTGGGATCTTTTTAATCTCATTTTTTTCTGAGGGAACACAAACCAGCAGTCACTTAGAATTACTTTTTTCCTTTTTTGCACCCTGGTAGTATAGCTCTGGGAATAGGGCACGAGCTTTTACTGCTGACTGTGCATGAGCACAGAACAAAACATTCTGTTTTGACATAGCTATTTGCTTAACTTTAAAAGGGGTAAGACGAAATTGCTGAATAAAGGCTTGGAGGTAAAGAAAGCACTGCCCCACTGAAGTAAGCAACAGAAAATTGACTATGGTCTTACTCATACGGCTGCTCAGTAGTGAAAAGGAGAAAATAAGGAAGATAAAGCTCTTCCTAAGTCTTACAGTATTATGTTGCCAAATATGAAAGCCTAAAATACTTACTTTTTACTTTTCAAAATAGATTTACTTCACCTTTTCCCTATGTACAATTCTGTTATTTGCAGCTGACTCAAAATTAATGGACGCTACCAGTGCATCTTGTAATTTTTACTAGGGTTTTTTTACTAGATGACAGGGACTAAGAAAAGAAAGAAAGGAAAAACAAAAAAATGATTCAATGTATGTTAGTCTCTGAAGGGTTTCAGTTAGGATAGAGAACATCTAATGGGCGAAAAAAAAGTGTGGCACACATATATGAATACTGAGGGTAAAAAAAAAACACCAGACTGTATGTCTTATATCAAATTTGTTATAAAACAGTCACTAAATGAGGATACATTAGTTATCTGGCTTTCTTCTCTTCTCTTTCAGATTGTAAAGCAAAACATTTAAAGAAACTGTTGTTTTTCTAGGAAGGGCTTACATGAGTATCATTTTACTATAAAATGAAATTAGATTATTAATATGAGTCCATGAATGCAGAATTAATTATTTCCTTCATTTATTTGATTCAATGTGTTTTCAAGGTTAATTTTTGGTAGACGGAGTTACTCTCAAGCTTAGGGTAAAACTAAATATCACAAGGAAAAACTGGAATCTGGATTTGGATTCCCAAATTCCATCCATAGTTGTCATCATTAAAACCATTTTCAAATCTTTGATTATTATGAAATGTATAGCAGCTTTCCTTATAAAATTTGCAAATGGAAACAGAATGCAGTCTTCATACTTCACATAATTCCCCCTCTCCTGTTCCTTTGCCTTGATCAAGGGCACAGTGTGGGTACAAGCTTGGTTATGTCACAGCTGTGTACCTGCTCTTTCCAAGAAGCTGATAAGGTAATATCATGGAAAATTAAGCAGAGGATAACTTTTTCTTCTTTTTTTTTAACATGCTGTATGAATTTTCATCAGCTCACAGTAAAGCTCAGTGAAAATGCAATTATAGCAAAGTAGGACATTTCACAAAGTATCCTCAAACTCCTAAGGAACTGCTGGAGGTGCTGCATTAAAAATATTTATAGTCTGTGTTCTTATTGGAGATACTGTATAATTCTACATTTTTTTAGTGATTCAGGTGTATCAGTTTTTAGGACTCTAGTTTTCAGAGAATGATAAGCACCAGTAATCAGGAAATCATTTCATGGAAAAAAGTGAGGCATGGGCTTTTTTCCAGCTTTAGGACAAGTAGGACAATAGTGTGAACTCCTGCTACCAGAGAGTATTTATGGATCCTAGCACCTACTATGAGAGAGAAAAAGTACAGTATAAACTACTTGTGGCACTTCTGTTTGTTTTGTAGTTGTTGGGTGAGGGTAAGGGGTTTCTTTTCATTAGGTCCCTTGGCCACTCCCAAATTATGTGGAAGATTTTCACGGACGCTGGATAGTATAATATTCTTTAGATGATACTCAAGAAAATAGATTCTTTTAACTTACAGTGTTTACTATATGGATGTTATCCATAGTATTGCTGTGTTAAATTGGTTGGTATACACTTTTCTGATAGTGGAAATATTTCAGATATTTCTAGTTATATTCAGTGGAAATAAAAATAGAGAGTTGGTGTTTGGTCATGTTTTAAAATATTTTATGCTTAATGAATAGTATACTAGCAATTTAAAATGTTAGGTAACTTGAAGGTAGGGGGAATTTAAAAAAATAATTCTTGGCAAAATTAAAATTCACATCCTCTTTAGCAGCATCTCAAATTATATGTAGCCAGTTTGGTGTTGCTACATGATCCTCTAACCTCTCCTCAGATTTAAAGAATATATTTCAGGAGTATTGCACTGAAAACCCTTACTACTGTAAAAAGCTCTTTGTTCCGCCAGAAAACAGACAATGCATTTTAGCTCTGTTGGAAAATGAATAGCTCAGCAAGATTTGCTCTAAGAAGGTCAAGTATTATCCAAGATTGTACTTCTCATTCTACCAATACATTTGTGCATGGTCTGAGAATTATTCCTATATAAGGCTTGATACCCTGAGCTAGTCTATAAATAAACTAAGTTGCAGCCAATACTTGTTGAAATCCAGATTTTTAAATACATTCAGTTCAGAAGATAAACAAATTTGTCCAGAAATACTTAAGGACTGAAACACAGTAGCTTTGCATAAAAATTTATCCTAATACAAATTGAATCATATATACATGATAACATAATAAAATTTTTAACACTTACTTTGGACTGTCTCTTTGCAAGAATCAGTACCAGAATCAGTTTATATATTACTATTCTGATAGAGTTCAGTTGGTGAGACTGACTTCTCAGAATTTGGCAGTCTGTAAGTATCTTAGTTTGCGTGAGGTCTATGCAGTAGTAAATTAGCTTTTCCTGTCCTTTTAGACTTTTCCACTACAACACAAAATTGACTACACATGTGATTAATAATTAAAGACTGTTTACTTAGATTTTAAGAGCTCTGTTTCAGGATTTAATGTGTAGTAAGAACAGATTCAGTATAGCATGCAGAGAGCCTGCATGACCTAATTAGCTTATTCAATCATTTGTTAAAGGATATAAAGATGTCTTCATCTTTTTTCATCATTTCCCTGAAATCTGGAAAAAAAAAATTCCCATAACTTTATATTTACTGGCAAGGTCTTTGAAAACATTTTATATTGTGCTCTAGCTATACATATATTTAATTAAATCTTCCTGTCAGCAGTCTGAAAAGACTTATTTATTGATAAGTGCAGCTAGGATAAAGTTAGGGAAGTAATTACAGTGCAGACTCTATAATCTCTTACTACAAATATTGAATAATGTTAATATTTTAGCATATCTTCTCTCTCTTTTTTCCCTAGCTTAATTAAAAGTAACTCACTTAAGCAATGTTTATCAGATTCAGTAATTAAAATTTCATTAAGTAGTAGTATACCCAGTAATGACCGTGTTGGTTTTTTTTTTCTTTTCACATGTGGAAAAAATATTCTTGTGGTGTCATCTTTTCCTGCCTGATCCTCTTAATTAGACTGCTGTCGTCTTGCATGATGATCAAAATACATTTGTTGTTGCTTTTTTCATTTAGTAGTGCAGAGGAAATGGATTCAGACAAACTTGTTTGTTGAAAACAGAGTCCTCAACTGATACTTTGCTTTTAATAATAAAACTCTATATGGAATAATCAAAAAATAACCTTCTGTAGATAACTGTGTGAAATCCCAGTGATCGCTGTGAGACTGGACAAATTTTTTTTAGTTCAAAGATTTGTTTTAATAAAATCTATGAAATTAAAGCCTGAAGGGGAATATTACATTATCTGATCTTTTATGGTGCAAACTGTAAAATTCCGTGTAGTCACTTCTGCACTCCATTGCATACTTCTGTAATGAGAATGTATTTTCCAGAATTATAGCTACTGTTTTGTCTTCTTCTGGTTCTGAATTTTCAGATTTCAGTTTTTAACCTCTTCTCTGTAATCACACAAGTTAGTTGTTTGGGTTTTTTAACAAAGGAAATAAAAAAAGACAAAAGCATTATTTCTTAAAATTGCTGAGCTTTGAGGAAAAGAAAAACAATGAACTGATGAATCAAGGGACAAGGAAAGTGTGCTCTTTTTCTTGATCTTTTAATGCCCACTAGCAAGTTAAAAAAGAATAAAATAAAAAAGTCACAAAACATCAAAACAAAAAGGGTTTAAGTTCTGTTTATTTTGATGAGAGGACATGTCTGCAGCTTTCGGTGCAGTCATGTCTTGTATAAATAGTAGCAGAAAGTTAAAGTACATTACATTACTGCTTTCTGAATACATTAGTATCTAGTCAGTAATCTTTTCAACTAATAAGCTGCTGTTTTTTCACACTTGAAAAACAAATCCATTGTGCTTTAAATTGGAATATGTCTATACATAGGTCGATGTATGAGGATTTGAATTCTATTGTAGAGTTGTTAATGAGTGTACTTAGGCACTTCTGTCTTTCTCTTTGCCTTTTTTTTTCTTTTTTCTTAAAAGAAAAAAACACTCTTCCTATAAGTGCAAAAGAGAATTCTTATTTGTCACTTAAGAAATCTAAAAAAACTCTATTCTAATTCTAATTGTTTTAAGAGCATATTGTAACCAATATGCTGTTCAACCTGCTACATTCCCAACTCCAGACCATCTCCTTTCATTGTGAAATCAAGTAAAACTATAAACTTGTCAGCTTCTCAAAAACAAATTCTTTAGTGATATCAGTTAATTTTTTCAAACATAGAAATCCATAAGAGAATCAAAATATTTTCTAAAATACGTGTAGGGTTGCAGTTTAGTCTAGTTATTTTAACTTATAAAATCTCCAAGGCATGTAGCTAGGACCAAGACACTGCTTTATTGATGAGAGGTGTACTTCGTTAACATTCTAAAACTGTGCCTTCCTTAGTATTTTCTCTTGGTGTGAATATGGCTTTAGGGAACAGTGTATGATGCTAATGTACTCTGAAATACTAAAATCAATAGATTTAAACCGATTTGACCTAGCCAAGGAGCTGAAACTCATTGTTTTTAAATCTCCAGAATTCATTGGTGGTTCACAAACCTTTACCATAGGCTGTCACAAAGGCTGTCACAAAGGGAAGGGTTTCATTTTCTTTCTTTGGAATTACTTGAGAGAGTTCCAGAAACACTGTAATACACCTGTTTTGTATGTACTGTCAGAGTATGACTGTGTGTCAGGGTATGAATTCTGGAGCAATATCATATACACATGTATACCACCAAAGTAAAAGGAGTTACAGAAAATAAGTTACTTGCAGCATTCTCAAAAGATACTGAGCTTTTTGCAGCAGTCACCTTTGCATCAGTTCTCGTGCTCTTCAGCAAGACTAAACGATTATCCTTCACTCCAATAGAGAGCATTGTTTTAGTATGTTTCTTGTTTAATTCTGGATTGTTCTTTTCTCCCAGACTCATACTGAACATATTTTGAGAGAACTGCTGAGAATAGATTGAGTATCCTTTAACTGGCCCTTTTCTACAGTGCGATTACACTTTTGGCAGTGCTTGGGAGCTGTGGGATGTCCTCCATGCTCCACTTCTGAGGCTCTCAAAACTTTTTAAATCTGCCATATGGTGATATCTTGAGTTAAATTAGATAATGTAACTGAGCTTGTTTAATTTATGTACTCTTTTTCATGAAACATGCATTACTTTACTCACAAAGATTGTAATGAATTATTTTTATTACAGCTTCTTGAAGTAACAAGCTGAGGTGGCCATGAAAGGACAAAGTAAATAAACAGAGTTTTTTTGTGAAAGAGTACAGACTGAATTTTGTTGAGACCTAACTTCTACAAATATTTGTTCTGATTGAGAACTGATGTTTGTTCTGTCCTCAGTATGTGTTGCGGTAGTGGTCTTGGTTAGGTCTTGGTTACTTTTTTATTGTAGAACAAAACATCCTAGATTATGACGGTGTTTTAATCAACCCAGAAAGCATAAGATATGCTGCCTAATTATGGTCTTTTTTAAACAAAAGAAGGCAAAATTATAAACTTTATGTTCAGCAGAAGTGATCTTACTCAGGAGTTGTACAAGATGAAAGTTTTTCCATCAAGAAATTATACTAAAAATGCTTTAATTCATGTTATGTATATTGTGCCTAGAAGATTTCACTGCTACATTTATTGTGCTCACAAAGGTGTTTCAGGGTTGCCTGGGCCAAATTAGGGTTTTATCTTTCAGAAACTTTTGGGTTCTTGTGGATGTTTTGCAGAATGTTTTGTGAAAATTTCTATCATCTAGAAGGTTGCCAATGCCATGAAGAGGAATAAAATTTGAGTGTTTCAAGAAAGTCTGGGAATTTAAGAGCCTAACTCAGTACCAAATGCATAAAGATTGATGTTATTTGTGGACATATTGTTATCAGTCTTTTTTTGGTTGATTTTTTTTCTTTTCCTTAGGCTCCTTGAAACTAAACTTGATTTGTTACTTGTTCTGCCTTGAAGATTATGTGAGTTAGGGCAACAAGAGATAGTTTTCTGTGAACTCAAAGACTGGAAGGATTAAAAATATTCACAATCAGTTTGAGGATGTTTTAAGTAATCTGTGTAAACTTGTAGAGCTGAAGTGATGTGTGCCTCCAACAGATTTTCCAGAGCCAAAGAGAGTTGTTTATCACATGTTATACAAGGTTTCTTTTCTAAGCCAAGAATATTCTTTTTGGCCAAGGAAGGATGTTTTATCAGGTTTCTTCAAAACATAAAGCAAAGATTTATTGCTGCATTTTTTTTTTTTATGGTGGATCTCAGTTAATAAAATTACATGTTTATGAAGATAGTATAATTAAGATAATCAAATGCCCTGGTAAAAATTTCTTGCTCTTTTGTAAATCCTAGTAATAAACTCAATGCTTAGTTCACATATCAACTTCTTGCCTCCCTTTCCTTTTCTTGTGTTAAATGAAGTGTCTATACTTGAAGTACTGCTGTTTAATTTAAACAGTGGTGTAATTTAATTGTCCTCCATGCTGAAAGAGCCTTAATATGGAAGGATTCTCATAAGTAAATGTGTGTTGTGTACCAGCATAATTCCTGTTCCCATATGAAAATACCTATGCTTCCATAAAGCACCATTTAATAAAAAAATAATCCCCTCTAGGAAGTGTAACTGTACTGGCAAAGACAAAGCAATGCTACATTTTAGTGTCCAAAGCCATAGGAGAGATGGACACACAACTATTTTTCTTTCTTCTTTCTCCTTGTGCTGGAGGGATGAATTAAATACTTTGCCAAAATACCATGCTGACTGATTTCCATGGTGACTGAGTCTCTTCTTTGCTCTCTAAGTCACACTGTTAAATGGCAGTGCTAAAGCAGGCTGCACCTCCCTCGCAGGAGGAGGCACTGAGATGATAGCTATAGAGTCCCCCAGGCAGGAGCCAGCAGTGTTGAGACTGGAACTGGAGAGCTAAACAGGAGAATAGGAAGCCTGTCATCTCAGAGAGAGCAAAAGACAAATACTTCTTCTGAAACAAACAAACAAAAACCAAATAGACAGTCACTGACTAATAAAATTAAAGGGAATAATTGTGTAGAAACTTTGCTGGCTGAAGCAGATCAGCTAGTACTGGGAATTCCCACCAAGAATCCTGTACATAGTACCATCTGCTTTTCTATATATTAATTCTTTTTTTTTTTTTTCTAACATGTAACTATTTGATCTTGATTCATGAAGGTGAAATTTCTTGCTGTAGGTTGACGTATTTAAAATTCTATAATTAAAATATGCTTTTGAGTGTTCTGGAGAAATAAAAAGAATGACCATGCATATTAAGTCCCTTGCAAGAATTTCAGGCTCAGTTTTTTGATCAGTCTAGGTAGACAGCATATACATTTAGAGATTATTTTCAGTAACATAGGGAGCAGGAACAATCATCTTTTTAAACAAAAACCATGAATATGCTCTATCCTGAAGCCACATCTATTTAGACAAAAAAATAAAATAAAGAAATTATAGGCAGGTATTTTATCATAAAAATTGGCTTCACCCAGCAAAGATTTCTTCAAAATGTTTTTATAACTTAATGTTTGCATTGGAGTTGTACAAAAGGAACACTCAGGTCACTAAAGCGGATGTTTTAGAAATGGTGTCATGTCTCTCCCATCAATAGTCATATCAAATATAATACTTGAATAGTTTAATACAAACACTTGTTTATGTAGATTTTATCCTACGTAGATTTTTCTGCTTTTCAGTGTATTGTTCCTTAATAGCCCATTCCTGTTATCATCTATTGAGCTCTTTCATGTCATAGAAGAATCCTGTGGGATTGGAGCCAGTTCAGGAGAGCAATGACCAATGGTTCTCTGTGAAAAGCTTCTAGGTAAAATATAAGAGTTTCATGCCATCCAGTTTCCTAACTCTTTAGTTAAACATGTTAGGCATTTTCTTGACCTTTCACAACCTAATTTAGAATACTATAAGATGGTATAACAAGATAAAAATTGGGATGATACTCTTATAAGCAGAACACTTTAAGATAAATAAGTTTTTAAGAAAACTCTGAAACAAATAGCTTTCTTCTAGAAATGCTACTATGAGGGTAACGACTATAAGCACATAGGTATTTGAGTTTTGGGGAGGTTTCTTTTTTTTTAAAAAACATTTAGGTGTCTTACACCTAAGAATCAATAGGGTGCTTAAAGCAGCTGCTTTCAGATTGATTAGAGAGAATCCAGGAAGCTGAATGTAACTCTCATGCGAGTGTGGTGAGAGCAATTCAGAATAAGTATAGTCATTACTAGAGACTGCCAGGAAGTATGCCAAAAGGGTGCAATGTTGTAAAACTGTCTTCTGCTTTCCTAGTTTATAGCCTTTTCTCTTGTAGTGGATAGGCTGTATCACCTGTTAATGTTTTCTCTTATTCAATATTCCTGTTAATATGTGTGTACATTCGTAATTATTAGTATTAGTAGGCATTTAAGTACATAGACTGAATAATGCACTACTGTAAACACTGTGTATACAAATGCATATCTGCATTTAGTAATAGGGAAAATGAATAATTAAAAAGTTACAATTTGGAAAAAAGTATTTGACAAACTTCTGAAGCTGTATGTGTAACCAAAGAAATATTAAAATAGGGAGAAGGATAGACTGAAAGGCACTTAGTGAGTCATAGAAGTGAGTCATGCCTCTAAGCCATTTTTTTACCTCCAGATATTAAAAGTGAAAAGAATATTCTCCTCAGAAAATCCTCTTTTTAAACTAAACAAACAACTTCATTGTCAGCCACCTACCAAAAGAGACATTGTTAGGGATAGGTTTCCATTTCCTGACATTCCTGGCGTCACCCTTTGCTCATTGCTAAAACATTGGCACAGCCACTGAGAATCAGCACTGATGAGTTAACAGTGCCAATTTATCTCACTAAATGTTGGAGTGGAATGAGGGAGTCCGTAACTGGGAACCAGCCTGGGATATGGGGAGACTTGGAGCTGATTGTCTCCTCCTCCTAGGCTGCTTGTATGAATTGTGGCATATCTGGCAATCTAAAGGCAGTTTTTCAAAGCTGTTTAGACACCCCAATTGTAATTAGTGGTGGTAAAATATCTTTTAGAAGAAAGTGTTGATTTTAGGGATAATGGTAGTCCGTAAAGAAAATGAAGTTTGAGTATTTCAACTGGTGAACGAACAAGAGGTCTCTGGGACCTTTCTTATTTAAATACATTTAAGAACTTTTTTTTGGTTGATGTTACTGATGGATCAGTCTTTTAGGGCTCTAGTCAGGTGCCTAAATATGAGTGTGTAACACTGTTTGAGATACCCTGAGGAATCCAGCCTGGCCTCCAGCTGCCCATGCAGAGAAGCAGAGCCTTCCTTTGCTCCTGCATCACATCTGCTAGCTGCAAGCAAGTGGGAAATTTTGAGTGACTGTAAATGTGTGAGCCTCTGCCTGACCATTTGACATGGCATACTGGAGAAAAAAAATTGTTGGGAGAAAGTTGATATAGATAAGCCTGACATTTTCTGTATTATATTGTGTTAACGTTTTAATTAGCTTCCAAGTAACAAATACAGCTGGTAGGAAAGTTACTATTGTTTTTATATAAGGAGCTTGCATATATGTGTATGCATATATGTGCATATATGTGTGTGTGTGTAACTTTTATGTGTTATTTTATATGTGTGTGCATGTATATAAACTTTTCAGAGTTCAGTTTTATGTTTATAATTTGTATGTAAAAGAGTTGTTTATAAAAATTGTTCTTTCTGGAATATGCCTCATTTTTTTCTGCAGAAAGTATATCTTGTAGATTGATTCATTATTTTGTGGTATAGCCACGACATTATAATGGCCATTGGTCATACTGCCCTGGGTTAGATTCTGCAAATGCCCTAGAGAATTCAATGTTTCTTCTGCCTTATTCCTTTATCCCTGATGCCACAGCTAAGGTTGGGGGTTTTTTTGTTGATCTTAGGCTGCTACTGGAAGAGGAGGTTCTACCTCAGCTGCCACCTCCACTATCAGCACTGGCAATTACATGTTCATGCAGAGGGTCACATAGGATGGCTAACCTGACAGGAGGGAAGAACCCAAAATATAACATGAGGGACAGGTGGGAATACATGGCCAAGGATTGGGAATAGGGAGAAGAAAGCTCACAGGTAGATAATATCAAATAATTTGTAAAACTTTATCTCAAAAAGTACGGAAACAAAAAAGTATCTTCTTAGGACCTGTCATAATTCAGCAAGATGGTATTTTTACATGTTACTTCATAGATTACTATCACTGTACTTTTCTATTGTCTGAATACTAGCATCTTTGGTTAAATGATGGGAGATATAACGCTAGAGTAAGGCACATCTCAAAAATGCACTTCTACAGATCAGAATGGAGAATATATATTTTGCTGTAATGATTTCTATTTCTTTCTGAGTGAAACAGAAATGGATCTAAATACAGATAGAATATTTGGGACACAGAGTGTATGTCCAGTAGGATTATCTAGTAGTTTTATAGTGGAAAAGCTAATACTTGAAGGTGTTAGAATTCTGACTTTTTCCATTTAATAAAAAATCATGAGGCACCTAATAAAAAAGAAAAAATATTTGCCTTTTCATCTTTATATCCAGGATAGAGTTTCATGCTATTCATTTAAGGAACCTCTAAGTTAGAGCCCAGGACTAAGCCATTTTGTGGTTCTTGTGGTTGTACAATACTCTTAAATCAGAACAGATTTGCCAAATAACTAATTTAGTAATAATTTAAGTGTGTTTCTCTAACATAATTTTCAGTAAAGTCTACAGTCTTGTCATTCACTCTAGTATTCAGTTTTAGCCTTTTCAACCTTAGATATACCCCCATCATCAAGACACCATCCAGATACCATTATTCTAATCTAGTTTGTGCATACTTTTGATTCCCTTAGCTAACTTGTGTTATATATGAAACACAAGAAGGAAGACAATCTTTTCACTTAAGAGCTATGATCTCTGAAGTAAAGCATTGAGGAAAGTATTTCCGTATTACTTTTCTCTATGGATTTAAAGTTCAAATTCAGCACCTTGAATTTAAAACAGAAATATACAACATACAGGCATTCTTAAAAGCAATGTTGTAGAAAGGATTAAAGATGTAAAGTTCTTTGAAATATTAAGTGCTACATAAATGTACTATTGTGGAGGAGAGCAGGAAGAGGTGAAAGAATAGAGAATAATCCATTGCCCTCTCCTACTAGTCTCATTTCCTCCAGTTTATTAATGCTGGAACTTAGATCCTTATAAATGGATTAGAAGTATGTAAGTAAATTTATGCAGAAGACTAGATCCATTTAACTTAGTGGAAAGAAAAATAATATTAGGTACATGAACTTCTGCAGTCTCTGGTCCCTTTCTTGCAAATTCCGTTGCAAAAAGGAATCATTGGGTTTGTACGCATTAACTATGAATTTAAGACACAACTGTTACCCAAACCTTGGGTCTCACTGTTTAAAGATTGGTAAATAGGTGACGTAGTCACATATAATTGAGCATGAATATGAAAAATATCTTTCTCAGGAAACAGAATTATTGGGGGGGGGCAAAGCTTTAAAAAACACCTTACTTTTTAATTACAATACAAAACTAATCCCCACTGGGCATCTTTTATGTTAGAAAGAGGCAAGCAAAAGAAAAATTTCAAGTATTAAAATATCGCAGAGCGTGCAGCACCCTAAATATGATGCACATTCATAGAGCTTATGATTAGAGATTAAGGTCCTGAAATAGTGTAGAATTAAAAAAAAAAAAAAAAAAGGGGCAAATTGGCAATACTTTATTTGATTGGGGCAGTTGTTCAGAGTTTTTTGGTTTTCTTTTTTTTTGGCAGGAAATACTAATATATAAATTTAAAACTTTGACTGGAAATATTGTCAGAGCTGAAATAGAATATTAGTTCAAAAGAAAGAAATATGGCACAGAATGGCCAATACCTTAGTAGTGCTTATGACACTTATTCAGGATGCAGGAAATTTTTAATTGGCTAATTTAGAATAGGTACATGAATCATGAATCTGAGTCTCCTATGTTTTATGTAAATGGTTGAAGCAGTAGGCAGTAGCCCTTTTACAGAAGGATAAATTCAAAACAAAACAAAACCCACAAATCTGTCTCTTGTTTTCTCTTACTAGCAATTTTTAACGAAGTCTAAAATGTTGATATTTCTTATGTAACAGAATATTGGTTTTCTAGTCAGTTCTACATCTAGGCTGCTTTTTTTTTTAAATCACATGTTTCTAGGTAAAGCTTGTGAGATCTAAGTTTCTGCTGAAATGTGTATTTGTACATCTGTGTATATATACACATTTGTGTTTAAATGTTCCTCTACTAGAATATGCCAGTCAAAGCTTGAAAAGAATTCCTTGTTGGCAGTTTATGGGATCTGTACTTCTGTATTCATCGTGTATGTAGTCCCTGTCTTTTACTCTGAACCCAATCATCTTCTTTCCTCAAAATGGAAAATTGTACATCTCCAGGATTCATGAAGGGATAAAATGTAGATTACCTAGGAAGCTTACTATATAAAACAGAACAGAAGAAAGGAACAGCAAATATATAGTTGTCTGAAACTCTACAGCAATGTATTAAAATAGAAATACTAAGGGAAAAAAAAAATAGCTTGGACATTTCTACGTAAACTAGATACTTGCCATTAAAACAAATAATTAGAAAACTAGTTGGGAAGGGATTAGCCAATTTTTTATTCATGAATCATATCTGTTTGGAACTCCCTATTCAGAGAATTTGTGACTTCCCAAGGTCAAAGAAAAAGTAGCCAGAGGACTCTGGCTGGATAAGATGCACATTATCCAAGTAACTGCACCATAGTTCTTTGACTATGAAAGAAATCTACTCTATAACAAACGGATAAAATTGCGGTTGTAATAGAAAATGAACACAAAGGCATTTAAAAATAGAAGGCATAAGTAGAATTTGTTGTTATTCATTCCAATTAAAAAAGATGAAATTAATTCCACTGTGGCAAAGAAGCCCTTCATAAATGATGTATTCATAGCCACCACTTATCCGGCAGAGATATTGCCATTATTAAAAGGAATATTGATGAGTTAGATAAAACTCTGAATACATATGCGAACAAATGTGATTCTTTCCTTTTATTTTTTTTTATTATTCTTTTTATTAATGCAATTTCTGTCCGAGGCTTGTGCATTTCAGGCATGTTGTCTTGTGGCACATGCTGTCATATTGTTGTATTAAATTATTTTTTGTTTCCATTGTGTTTATTATGTTGCATGCGACATGCCAGGAAATTATCAGAGATATTTAAGTGAAGGACAACTTTTCAATAAGATGGAAAAGAATGTTTGGAGTTCTAGTTAAAATATGGCTATTTGAATATTTTTGATGCTTCGAGCTTCTAAGGAGGACCTTTATTTTTTCCTTCTTTTTCCCCCCAAATGTCTTTTTTTCAGTATCTATTGTATCAAAGTCTACTATGATGCTTAATATTCCAGTAGACTGCAGAGCAGACACATTTACAGTTACTCAATTCACCTTTGAGCATTTTATGAAGTTGGAGACTGTGAAGGCTTTATAACTACTATATTGTACTGTAGGATTTAAACACTAAGCATATTTTACCTTGATAACAAATGCGCACTGCAATTCCTGATGCAATAAAAATGCTGTTTTCATACTCTGCTACTCCAATAGTGAGGCTTGCTTTGCTAGTGTGGTGATCTGAATTTTTTGTAGTTTGATATGATTATTACACCAAAATTTGTGGAAAAACAATTGATAGAGGAGCAGCTGATGTTTTGATCTTGCTTTTTAATTACAAGTATCTGTGATCTAAGCTAAAAGAACACTGTTTTGCAGGTGACCTTATAATGTTTTCTATGTACATTCTCACACTACAACCTCATCTGTATAAGCCTATGGTTAGTATCTTCTTAAAACAGAGAAGAAAGGTCAGGGTACCGTTGTCCGGAAAGACATGAGTTTCATTGTCTCAGCTGTAAAAAAATGCTGACTTTCTCATCATGTGGCTTAACTCGTACTTACTTAGTGGTAGAAATCCACTGGGTGCTTGGTTGTCTTTCCTCTGTGACAGAATTTCCATCTGGCAATAGTGACTGCACAATAATGGCAGCATCCTTGCTAAGATGCGTTCCAGCCAATAGTTGACCCCTCTGGCCTAGGACTAGGTTTCTCTGGTGTTTCACTTGGGACATGCAGACACTCCTTCTCCCATTGAAGGGCCATTGTAAGCAATGGGATTCACCAACATCAGGGATCTTGATGACTTTGTAACATAGTAGCAGTGTCATGGATTTGTGTCTTTGTCTTGAAGCAGGTATTTCAGTCCTGCTGAAGTTAATGTCCAATTTGCAGGAGTGCCTTTAGACTGGTAAGAACTAACATTGTAACAAAAGTGTTTGATTATAGATGATGGAAACTGGTATCGAAATCCATCTGGAATACAATTCTGATTTTGATAGTAAATCGTCAGAGACTTGGCTATTAGCTCTTGTCCTACAAAAAATATTTTTCTTGTTGCACATTGGGTATCCATGTTACTTCTGGGAAGAAAAAAGCCAGGTGGTGTCCTCGGTGTCCTCAGTGTCCTCAGAGCAAAATTCCTTTCTCTTGGACGATAAATTTACTTATTCAAAACTTGCAGGGAATGTGTCAGAGGCAAGGATGCCCTGAGGATGCTCAAGGTCAAAAGGCTAACATTATGCAATCCTACAATATGGACAGATGTGAAAGCTTCATCCTTCAAAGCACATCTTTGTCCCTGCAATACTCCCTTTTATTTCATTCTTAAGAGAATAGTAATTTTCAGGAGCAAATTCTGACCTTTGCTTCTCCCTACCTCAAAGGCAGATCTGAGCTGCCCAGACCATTGATGAATGGGGAAAGGAGGCTCTGCCAAATCTTCACTCTCCGGACTGGGAGTTTGAGAGGAAAATGAACAAGGATGGAGTAAATGAAGTACAGCAAGTGCTTTCCTCCATGGATCTGTTACTATGGCTATGAGGTGTAGAGTGGACCCTACATTCACAATTTGACTTACCTCTGAAGGATGTGTATAGTTAAAATCAGGATCTAGCTTCATTGCTGGATGTGAACCTGCAGTGGTGTAGCGTGTAATGCTTCCCTTAGCTAAGTGCAATCATCTGAAGATCTATCCGCTGTTTCTTGTGCTGACAAATACGGGTTTTTTTGATGTCAGTTCTTTTCAGTAAAGGTCTAAGGAAGTACACGTATTCGATAAATATATATTTTTCACAGAGAAGCCTCTGTAAAACCCAGTTAACTTAGAAGGAAAACTGAAAAAGCCACAGTTGGCCTGTAACCACCATGTGTAATGGGAGCTTGGGGAAAGAATGAAAAATGTAATGCAAGCATGAATCACCCCAGAGAATACCAATCTACAATCAGTAATTTTACTGTCAAAACATAGAGATTTCACCAAGAGGTACTGTGCAGACACTAAAATTAGAAAAAAAAATTATGCACTTTGAAACGGCATTTCAGACCCATAGATCACTGATGGCTGTATTCTACAATATTTACTTGCAGTTTACCTCAGGGTAACTGCTGACTCGATATGGGGGTAGTGATTTATTCTTACTCAGACATCCTTAATGTTGAACAAATATTATTTTAGTGTATGAATTCTTTTATAAATCCACCAACTAAAGTAATTTATAATGATTGAAATTCTAAGTTCAGGTAAATTATCACTGCTGTACACATAGATAAGCTGCGGTACCAGTGGATACTGACGTGAATAATGCAAGGAATAAAATTAAGAGGTCTCAAAAATCTTCCTCAGAGTCAGGAACAGTTTGAATCTCTTTTCCTTGGCAATTCACTACTCATGCTGCTCAAAACTGTTAATGTTTCTGGATTTAAAACCTAAAAGAAAAAAAAAAAGATTAAAAAATAAAATACACTTTCAACTTCTGTCATTTTTACACTCAGTTGTTGCCTTTTGATGATTTAACTGGACTTAATTTGGAATATAATAAATATTTTAATACATTAGTGATACATGTTGAAGATATTATGACATTTATTCTCTCTGGGTGTTTTGTATTACATATTAATATTGTGACCTCTGCATGACTTACCTTAACCCACTTCATGCCTAAAAGCAAACTGGGTTTTTAAAGTAAAGGTCCATCCATCAAAACCATTTCACTATCCTCTGTGGTATCTCTGTGTTGGTTTAGCTCAGCAGGAGTGAATATAAATGAAACAACAGACAGTCATATGTTGACTACCAAGTGATTAAGATCACCTTAAATGATGATTGATATTTATGTGTATTTCTGATTTTAGCAAAGCCAGCAATTATTGAAACAAACATTATAAGAAAACTTCCTATATTACAAAATTCTTGTAACTGGATAAGTTATTTGATTTGGATCAACTTATTAATCAGTAATGAAACTAAATGAAGATTCAGTAATAATAATAGGAGACCTATTTGAAAAGATGGCTGAAAGACTGAGACTATAAATTTTATAATTGGTGCTCTGTGAAAAAAGTAACCTAAGTTTGCCTGTGTTTTTTTCATCAGCTAGTAGGCAAATAGTTTTAACAAAAATTTTTTCTCTTTTTTTTTTAACGTATGATTTCCGAGACAGATGACATGTTCTTAATCTTAGGACTGTGGTAATTAGAATTGATTTATTTAAAATAAAATATTTAAACTTCCCTCCTTAATCTTGATAACTCTTACTGATCAAGATGTCCTGGTTTCAGCTAGGACAGAGTTAAAGGACTGTCGTGGTTTAACCCCAGTCAGCAACTAAGCACCACACAGCCGCTCGCTAACTCCCCCACCCACCCCTGGGATGGGGGAGAGAATCAGGAAAAAAAACGTTGTGAGTTGAGATAAAGACAGTTTAATAGGACAGAAAGGGAGGAAAACCAATGATAATAATAATAATAATAATATGACAATAGTAATACTAAAAGAATTAAACTATACAAAGCAAGTGGTGCACAATGCAATTGCTCACTGCTCGTTGACCGATGCCCAGTTAGTTCCCGAGCCGCGATCCGCCCCTCCCAGCCAACTCCCCCAGTTTATATACTGGGTATGATGACATATGGTATGGAATATCCCTTTGGCCAGTTTGGGTCAGCTGTCCTGGAGGTGTCCCCTCCCAACTTCTTGTGCCCCTCCAGCCTTCTTGCTGGCTGGGCATGAGAAGCTGAAAAATCCTTGACTGAGTATGAACACTACTTAGCAACAACTAAAAACATCAGTGTGTTATCAACATTATTTTCCTACTAAATCCAAAACATAGCACTATACCAGCTACTAGGAAGAAAATTAACTCTGTCCTAGCTGAAACCAGGACACAAGATAACTTCCAGCAAATATTATGGACTTTGTTCCTACAAATTTTCACATTTTTCACTGGTTTCATTTAGAAATAACTCTAAGGACAGTGAAAACCTATATATCTATGCAGGATTGTAGCCCCAGTGATTTCTTTTTTTCCTGTTACCCGTTCTTGAATTAGGGGAAAGCAGGAGTAAAAGGGAGTAGTAAAAAAAATATCAGTTTTCTTCTCAAGTGAGTAATGAGAGGGATCTTGGGACTGGCTAGTTTGTAAACTAGATTGTTTTATCTCTTTGCTAACTTCTAATTTGCATAAAATATTTAAATCATAGGCATACTATTCAAATAGAGAAGACTTTCAAAACTGTTGGAAATAAGAGCAAGACAGGAGTTACTGCACTCAGAGTGTTTCCGTGTGGTTTTCCTATTGCTATGGAAACTAGGTAATGATTTATTTGTCTCGCTTTGATTCCAAGAGGAAAGGAAATGCTATGTGGTTTCAGAGAAAGAAAGAGGTGAAATAAAGAGCTAATGATTATCAGAGAAATTCTAATATTTAGCCGCGTGACATGATAATGCAGTCTTTGGTAACTTTGGTGGCATCTGTGAATTACAAATTCTTTTTGGTTTGTCTTTGTGGAAGGGCTTTCTAGATTAAAACTTCCAAGGAAAAACAGGAAAAGGAAGGATGCTGATGTTATACAAACTCTGAGAATATGTTGTGTTTATTTTTTTGCAGTGGAATAATACCTGTGCACATAAAGACTCCATGATTCTTTTGAGCATGGCAGAGGGAATAATTTGAAACTATTAGGTTTGCTCTTGAACCTTTTTCCATTCCTTTAGGTCACAGGTATCTAGAATATTCCCAAAGCCTTCATTATTAGGCTTAGGCTATCTTTTTCAGAAAATTGGGTCAAGAGGACACCTGTTTAACTTCAACTGGGCTATCTTTCCTTAAAGGAAATAAACTTTAACTGCTGAAGACTTTCTTGCATGCATTGCTAAGAAAGATTCCAACTAGGAATCTAAATAGTGTGCATGCGTTTTCTTACTGTTCAGCTACACTAGCACTCTACCTAGTAAATACGGCTGGCAAGCTCTGCCAAGAAATTGGAAAGAGCTGCCACCCTTTAGTATAAGAATACAAAACCTACTTTTTGACATTATATCTTCTGAATTAACTTGAGCACATGTTTCAGATCTACATCAGTGACAAGCAGTGAAATATCCTGCTGACAATTCTATGCTTTGGAAAGATATTATTGTTATTATTAGCCTCTAGCATTTTATAGCTATGATTTTCTCTAGGGCACTTCAGTAGGCATTGGCCCGAGAGGTTAAGATCCTAAAAATAATGTACAAAAATAATTCTCACTTCAATTAAACCTTGCTACTGATTACTTGAAGTCATTATAAAGTTTTTTAATCTTCCGTTGAAAAGATGAGTAAAACTTTCCTTTTGACTATAATGTATATTACATAAGCTACAATTTGGATGTGAAGATTTTTGTTACATTTCTAACAGAAGTCTTTTTTTATGGCAAAAAAAGTAGCAAACACAATTTCCCTTGAAAGTATACTATGCTAAAGTAATGGCCATAAGGTGCCTTTTGTTTCCTCAGAGCAGCTGCGGTTTTACTTTCAATTTTACAATTATCTTTACATCATTCTTGATTACTCATTTTACCTTTGCTGTCATCATGCTGGGAATAAAGAATCCAAGGCCATGTTCACAATGTTGAAAGAGAGAAGAAAATACAGGCTTTTCTGCATAAAAATTTTGAAAGCATTGTCAAATTTATGACTTGAGTGACAACTTTGAAGATAGGAAAAAAACCCCAAATGTCTTCAAGCCAAAATCTTAAGTAAGCATACCCTCAGATGCTTATCCTTTCATTTCATGAAGGTTGCATAAAATGACTGAAATGAAAGTCTTAACTGTTGCTGGCATACAGTTTTCTTTATCAAGATTCAATAAAATGATTAACTTTTTTGGTCCTCCTTTCCCCTTCTGGCTTCCCAAATAGGACAGACAGGATTTATTCAAAGTTGTAAAGAGGAAATGAGACGAGTGATGAGGTAAAAAGATAACATTATTGAGCTCATTCAAACCAGTTTATTTCTCTCCAAATATAAGTTCTGAAGTGTTTGAAGATCTAGGTTGAGAGTGAAGCAGTATTATCATGTTTCTAGGTCTAATGGCAGACTGAAACATCTATTCTAACATTTTAAAATACTTCTCTGAAATAAATTTATTTTCATGTATTAATAAAAACCTTTTCAAAAGACAGGCAATTTGCTTTAAAAGCCAAAATTTAAAAATTTTGTATAATTTTTGATATGTGGGTTTTCTTGATTTTAGTTTAGGAAAGAAAATAGGTGTAGTGGAATTTAGAAGCATTTGTATTTGGCCAGTTGTGCTGGTCTATAGGAGTACAGGAAGCACAAAGAATGCGAAAATGATATAAGTGTAGAATCCTTCCCAGAGATAAATATTAAGAATTTTAACTCAGAGAAGTGCCTAAAAAACCATTTAATTTGTGGTTTGCTAAGACTTAAGCAATTGAAATAGATACTTTAGAATTTACCTATCATTCATGAAAACTAAGTTTGTACATATTCAGTTCTAATGAATTTGTATGTAAATCTTTGTATTTAAAAAACTACATTGATAATAGGACACTCAATAAATTGGCAATGGACTGGTTTTCACGTTAATGACAGGATTGCTGGAGCGTTCTGTAAGTGCTTGTTGTGGTTTAAGCCCAGCAGGAAACTAAGCACCACGCTGCCGCTCGCTCCCTCCTCCATGCCCTGGTGGGTTGGGGAGGAGAGTCGGAAGAAAAAGGTAGAACCTCATGGGTTGAGATAAGGACAGTTTAATAAGACAACACAAGGAGAGAAGAAACAATAACCACAATAATACTAATAAAAGAATATATAAAGAGAGTGATGCACAGTACAATTGCTTACCACCCAGAATCCAATGCTCAGCCCGTTCCCAAGCCGTGATTTCTCCTCCCCCGGCCAGCTTCCCCAGTTATATACTGAGCATGATGTCATATGGTATGGAATATTCCCTTGGCTAGTTCGGGTCAGCTGTCCTGGCTGTGCCCCCTCCCAGCTTCTTGTGAAAATTAACTCTGTCCCAGCTGAAGCCAGGACAGTGCTAGGGGTAATTTCTCTGAAGAAGTCTCTAATATGCGAATAAGTTATCCAAAAAAGAAGATAAGGAGGATAATATAATTATTTGGAACATAGCCAGTAGGTAAGAGTTAATATTGTCACTCCTGAAAAAGGTGGTGGAATTGACATCACTGATTATTCACAAAGCAAATAAATCTGAATAAGTTTGAGGCTGTTGATGAAATCTTCCAAAAGCAGATGTTTTCTGCTGAGTCATTCAGAAGTTCAAACAGTATACCTGATAAAGTGTTTTGCCAAGTTTGATATTTAAGAAGGTGTGAAAATTAATGCAGTTTATTCTGCAAGTGTGGAAGGTTGTTAAATCCAGTGTGAGTGTCTAATTATATTTAAGAAGACAAGAAACCTAGCTATCTTAACACTAACCTCTAATCAAATACCAAACTAAAGATTAGGACAATGTACTGGGCATAATACTGTTAGTTTAGCACATCTGGTAAAGCCAAAATGTTGCGAGTGTTGACCAGTCTTTCTTGTCCTGTTAAACTGAAATTTATAACACATTTCACTCACCTTTAATGTTTTTTCATTTAAAGTCTTTATCAGAGAAGGACCATTTGGAAGTCTGCTAGCTTTGTTGGTTTGTTAGTTCTGTGTTGTCCGTCCACTACTGTTGTAATTGGTCCCAAGTATGTAATTTCAATTTTGGTTTTAAATAGAAGATTATTTTCTAAAGATTTTTGTTTATTTTTTTTCTTCCTCTTGATGAAAACTGAGACCTTGAAATAATGTGGGGGAGGGGTTGGGAACGTGTGATTGTTCCTTAAACAAAAAAATAAGCAAAACCCAACCAGCGAAAAAAGAGGGTCTTTCAGTTAGGGTAAAATGCTCTATTATGCTGTTTGGATTATTGAAACAACTGGAATATCTGGGGGAAAAAAACCATAGAAAAAGTCTGAAATAGCTAAACATTCTGTTTGGATAGTTTTGCATCATATTGAAATTCTCAAATAACTAAAGTATTGTAGTAAAAAGTGTTCTGGCAAATTTCTGTTCCTTCAGGTCCTTTCAAGTAAACTGTTTTTACATTACTTCAGTTCCTCTTCTGGCCTATATCAAATGGTCAAGCTCTGCTGGAAATGTTACTGAAATAACTAACTGCTTTTATACACACTGTGCACTCTTTTAACTTAGTCATTGATATCTCTCACTTGTTTGTTTTGTACCGTTTCTTCAATTCTCTTTAAATATCAAGACTTTTTTCCTTTGCCTGCATTTCTACTTCTTGCCATTATTTTCCCTCTCATTACCTTGATTTTTGCCTCTCATTTTAGTTCCTTCTCCTTTCTTTGGTAGACTGCTCAGTATGGATCCACTAGACAATATTCCCCTTCCTTTCTTATAATACTACATAATATCTGAATGTTCTTGGTTCTTCACCTCAGCAAGTACTTGTAAGTACCTCTATTACGTGTAACTCCATGTAACTGTGATTCTTGATGTAAACATTAATAGAGAAGATTAAGTAATTACTTGTGCAGTCAATATGAATAGCTCATGTATTACAATTTCACTGTGTATTCTTAGCACAAACGAAATGAACGTCACATCATCAAGAAATGGCTGAGAATCATGCAATAAAATGCAGTTCTGTTATCAATGTTTTATTTCCTGAAAGAAAGCAACACATTGTTAGATGTAGAATGCACACTTTGTAACTCAGCCATCAAGTATAGGTTTGTTTTGAGTAACTAGGGAAGGACTGGGGAATGTGGGAAAGCGGCAATCTCTGTGTGACACTGTCCTAAACTCCCAATCAAAGCAGTTACAAAATCACTCATTGCCAGTAGATTGAGTCTGCCACATTCCGTTTTTCTAGATAATCTGTAGGCAGAGTTGAGCTCTTCAAACTTCATGCATTAAGGATAAATTACTTCAATAAAAATTCTGTTAAAGCTAAAGAAAGTTATCTCTAAGATTCTGACACATTTGGGTGGATGAGTGAATACATGTAATCTGGTAATCCCTGCTCTAATTGGCAACAGTAGAACCTTCAATTTGGCCCAGATTAGTTAAATGCTGAGAATTACATTTAACAGAGCAATAGCATTCTTCACAGCTGTAAATAGTTGCTATCTTACATTAATTTATGTCACTGTATACGTCTTTTCCTCAGAGCTAGTGGAAAGTATTTCTCTTGGTGTTTTACCTTTATCCCTGAAGCGCAGATATTTTCTGTCTTAAGTAGAATCATGTGCTGATTAAAATATTTTTAATATCTGATAATCATAGAATGATCACTCCCTTATGATCAATTCCATATGTTCTTTCTCTCATTATAGCCAACAAATTCAGCAGAATGCTGCCTCCCTACCTCCCTTCTCTTCCTTTTCTGAGAAAGGGAACAGCAGTACCCAGCCCTGTCGTCAGCTCATAAATAACACACTGAAGTGCAGAAGCCTCAAGTTTTCCCCTTTGACCTGAAATTCTGGCACCTAAATAGAAATAAATCAATATAATAAGGTAGACACACCAGAATGGTAATATTTGGTGACTGCTGACATTTTATTTCTGATGGATGTCATACTTCACCTTACTATAGATTATGGTAGCAATATTTGTAAATGGAAGAAGAAAAAAAAACAACAATAAAAAATCAACAAGAAATGCAAGATTTATTTGCTGAAACAAGTACCTGAATACTGGTGGTGCATTTTGCTGTGGCAGTATCCTTACAGATGATTGAATACTTAACTTTTTTAGGATGCTACTTGTTGGAAGCAAATAAAGCAATGCATTTTTTTAAGGGTAAGTTATAATTAAGAACTATTGTTATATAGGATCTATGGCACAAAGCATATCAAACTAGTCAGATTGGATTTTTCTTGCCCGTGATGCCATTTTACCAGCTCTGAGTACATTTTAAGAAAATTAAGAGACTGAGTAATGAAAACAAGGATATCATTTATATGAAAGTTGAAGGAAAAAAAAAGATAGGGAAATAAATCTTGTCAGTTGTGTTTTAGCCAACAAAAGAATTGGAGAGGAAAACCTGAGATGACTACAGCATTAGATGTTAAGAAGTATAATCCCAACATCTCTGTCATTCGTGGTAATTAGTTGGTGGCTACTGTTCATTTTTTGGCCAATCTCAGATTGTGAGCTTTTTTTTTTTATTTTTTCAGAAGGTTTTTTTAATGTTGACAAATTTCTGTACAACTTTTAATTTGTTTTTTTTTTTTAATTGCTTGTACCCTATGTGTATACATGCTTTATAGATTAGTCATGATAGAGTGATCACAAGAAGTTAACACTTCATAGGAAAACATTCAGAGTTGCCAGACTGTCTGGCACTCCCTAGAGTGAATGTGCTCACAGTGGAGGTTCCCATGAAGACAGGAAGTTAGGAATTTCTTTTACATTGATCCGTAAGGAGGCTGCCATAATTTCCATCCTCCAATGAAAGAACTACTGAAGAAATGGTTGGGGAAGAAAAAAAAAGGAAAATAGAATTCCAAATGAATTATGTCTAAGAGCATATTACATGTATATAATGAGCTATCTAATGTCAGATACATAGTACTGTTATGTTTTAGAACATAATACAACATTTTAAAATAAATAGAATTTAATAATTTAATAGACGTATTTTCACTGAAATATAATAGTTTAATACATTTGCTGTACAAGCCTAATCATTAAGACTTTCCAGTTGTGTAATTCCTTAGTAAGTACACCTGTGCCTGTGTACTTTAATTCCTGAAGCAAAACACGTCATCTACATGCCATGCGTTCGATCTTTTACTTGTGAGAGTCAACATGACAGTATCACATTTATGTTTTGAAGAAATATTGCTACAGTTTCACAAGAGTAAAGATGAGATGAAACATATTCTTTGGAAAATAAGGGAATTAAAAATGCAAACCCTATAGTTTTCTGTTTCCTGAATAGATAGGTTGTAGGAAGCTCTATCATATCAAAGTACTGAAGACTGCTCTGGCATGATTGATGAACTGTTTAGTTTCTATTCCTGCTTACTCCTTGGGCAGTTTGCTGAAGCTGCCCAAAGAATTTTCAGTTAGAATCAAGTTCTGGCCGTAACTTCTGTGATAGAGGCTCTTCCCTGCTCATAAATGGACAGAGGTCATCTCCATGTTTTGGAGTTAAACAAGCCATTTCCTTTTAAAACTCCCTGGTAAAATTCTAATCACTAAAAGAAAAATACAACACGCTTCTTTCCAGGTTTCTATATTGTTGTGTAAATATAACTTTCTTCATACCCTAAATTTTCCAGAGGAAACACATATCACCTTTGCCAGTTATAAAAGAGGTAGTCTTACCTTTGACATTATAAACAGAAATTTCAAAAGGCAAAAAAAACCCCTCTCATGTTTCTATGGGACTGTGGACTAGAGTCTTTGACTTTTGCATGAAACTATGTAGAGAATGGCAAACAAGACAAAGTCACGGTACTACCCTGAAGTTCTTAAGTAGATGGGAGGATCTTAAACAGCAATGGAGCAGGAAGTTCAGTATAACCCAGATAGCACATCTACAGATCTGAAGATAGTCTTTTGGGATCATTATGATGCCAGAAATGACACCTGACCAGTATAATTTTGTATCAGATGTGTCATCATCATACAGACTCTGGTTCCTCCTATATCTTTCAATGACAATGCTGAACATGGAACTTTTTTATCTAGGGTAGTTTATAGTGTCAATTTAAAGTGTTCAGAGACTCTTTATATAACCTGATTAATTTTCCCTTTTTTTCCCTGCTGTTATCAGTGTTTATACTCTCCAACAGTGTATGAATGTGTTATTGGAGACCAAATTCTGCTGGCTTCAGTTTCTTATTACTTTTTTTCTTCAAATAACTTTTCAATGCTTTCAGTGCTAGTCCAGTCTCCACATTCTCTGTATTAATCTTGATCAGTTGCTACTTACCCAGATACTGTTAACCAACAGGAGTTCCCATGGAGGGGCTCGTTCTGAATCGGTTCAGTTCCTTCTATCCAAGTTAAAATGTGAGTGCCGCTAGACCCTATAGCTTTAATAGTTGTAATTTTTATTTGCTATGCAATATAAGTGTGACTGCTGCCTATTACTAGAAGAGATTTTTTGGTTAGATTTTATCAAATTGTATGCACTGCATGATGATTACAGCATTTCCTGATACGTACATGTCTTGAGTTTTTTAAGTCAAATGTTAAAATCAGTCCACTATAAATATTTATTTCCATATTCTCTGAGGTCAATAAAAAGATGTTCATGGACTTTGCTGAGTTACCTATGAAACTTAATTCCATGATAAAATTCCATTTTTTAAAGTAATGATGAAGATCTTAATTTTGGAAAGAATTCAGTCAAGGTTTTCAGTAAAACCGATTTGATACTAAAATAAATCTTCAACTTGAAAGCATATTTCATCTTAGAAGTGCTCTCTGCACATTTCTGAAAATTGTGTACTTTACTAAGGTTCCTAAATAAGGGCTGATATTTCACTTTCAGATGCTTGCTTCAACACAAAAAAAAAAAGGGGGGGATGGGAATGAACACAAAGTTTTATGTACTTTTATATATTTTTACGTCTGTATCTGTAGGTCATTACATTCTTTCTAGTTTCAAGTGCTGTTTATACAATTTCTCTCCTAAATTAAAATAGTTAAGGGTAAGCTAACTCTCTACATAGAGTTAAGGTGTATGGTATTCCATGAAACTACAGTTAGCACTTGCTGCTTGTTCAACATTGGCAGCAGACATCACAGAGCAGTTGTCTCCTTATTGCATTTGGTCAACACAGTAATGTTAGTGTTAACCTGTATGTTGAAATGTGCAGCATAGAGCCTGTAAGGTGACTTACTAAAAGAGAAATATGTAGTTCTCCAGACCTTAAATTTTCTATTTGAAGACAAAAGCAGGTGAATTGGCTCTTAAGATAATCACAGCTGTTTGAAAGTTATTGTTGAACTGTAATAGTTGTCATTTTTATCTCCATCTTTGTTGCTAAATTAATTAATTATAAGTCTTTAAGTATTTATTTCTACAAAGGAATATGTTGGAAATTCTGTCTCTAAATAAGGTGCAAACGAACTGAGATACTTCACAGGATCCAGTAAGTTCTTATCATCTGCCTTGTTATTTACTTCTTTTAAAAATTTTTGAGGGGAATTTATGCTAACCCTGAAAAAAGACTTCAGTTTGCCAAATTTATCTGAAAATGATGTAGTCTGACACTGAACATATACTTCTGTGAAGGGGTTGAATGGTTATAGAGTAAGTTGAAAAGCTTTGAATTGAGAAAGGAAAAGTAATGAAGAAACAGTTTGAAAATTAAGAAACAAACAATCAAATCGTTGTAAGTGTAAAGGTCAGTATAACAATGCACTCATTTTCTGAGTAAAAGTTGCCAATTTTCTAGAGGCTAAACTCAAGTCTGTTGAAAATCAATGTAGTACACTTCAGTGGATGCTTGGTCAGGCCCTTCGAAGTCAAATGCGGCATCTTAAGGTAAATATGAGAAGCAATTTTCCCAGTGAAAAGATCTCAACTAAAATGAATTATCTATCTTTATTCTTCTTTATAGCTATCTGTGAAAGAAATAACTTTTTTTATTTATTTCAGTCATTGAAAATATCATCGTCTAACCCATGCTAGAAAGAGGTATGAAAGATCAATAAGGGAAAAAAAAAAATATAGCAGGCGCTGATGGGTGTGCCAGCAGTTAAAATAGCCAGTCTTTGTGTCTCCTCTTTACCTTTGCAAGTTGTTTTCTGCATCCTGCTTTGATGTCGATATGCACTGAAATTGATACTAATATTGACATTGACTTGTACAAAATTAATATGTTTAACATGACTGCTTAATGATAATTCAAGGTTCAGGATTACCTGCCAAATGCAGTCCTGTGGAGTTTATTCATTAAACAAGTAGGAATTTCTTTTCCTGCAGATTTGCTTTGGTTTTTTTGAAAAAACAAGTACTCAAATTAAGCTATTTTTAATTTGGTTTTGTCAGCTGGATATTGGCAGTTGGCACTCACTGTGCCAAAAAGCCTTTAGCAATATGGATCCAAAAAATAATAGAGGCCTGTTGGAAGATTTCTAGTGTTTAAAGAGCCTCCGAGATTTTGTAATACTTCTGAGGGCTGTATTTAGGGATGACTATCAGAATGTTTACTAGTGTCTTTACCAACATTGATGAAAATACAGTATTTAACAAAAGAACCTGATATTGCCTGGAATTTCACCACCAAGTGGTATGCATTTACATACTTAAAGATATCCCTGGTATGTGGAGCTCCTTACTTTGTTGTGTTGATGAGTAAATACAACATTTTTGTACCCCTTTATTAAGATATAATGCAACTTTGCAGCCTGAATTTGGCAAGTATATTTGCTTGTGCCAAAATGATTTTTAAGAGGAAACATGTTTTGTGCTTTATATTATTATACCATCCCAGGTAGATTGTGCAGAAGGGCAATGAGGTGTGTGAGAAGGTTGGAGGAAGAAAAATAGTGATACTCCTGTTTACTAAAGGGAACTCTGTTGGCAACATTAGTGAATAAATATTTTCTTGTGTTAGTCCCTCCTGCTCGAACTCCGAAATGCAGTTTGTTTCATTTTATCTCTGACAGACCATTCATTTAGTATCAAGAACAGCTTTAAGTGTAGCTTGAGCTGTTGTTTATCACAGGTAAATAGCTGAGAGGACACATGTAAATGATATAAGTTGTACTGATTTTTTTATACACTGGACATGAAACAAATGCACAACATGCTGAGATCAAATGTGTATGCAGCCAAAGAAAGAAAACAAAGCAAACTATTCAGTTTTTCAGTAATACACACCACTATTTAGGTTGCTTATGTATGTGACACTAAGTGTTTAAGGGAATTTTTACTCATTTTGTACTAGGAAAGATGCAAGGACATTGTACAGATATTGGAAGGATAATGAGATAATAGTGCTTGGGATGTTATCTTAGCCCTCATTATATGCAGCATTTTTTGGGTATCTTATACTTTCTTCTTCATTCATCCATGACTCACTTCTCAAATGATCCTACTGTGGCAGTAATGTACATATATTTTTTCTCACTGTCTTGGCACAAAGAAGATGTGGGTGTTAGCCATGAATATTTACTTCCTAATAGGTTTGACTGTATCAGTGAAATGCATGGTATAATGCTCAAAAGATTTTTTTTTTTTCCTTTCAGGTTGCCTGAAAAATAATGGTTAAAAGCATTGTTGGTTAACTTAAATATTATAATCATAGATTACATATTTCACAGAAAATTTGAACCTCAGATGTGGCTGGGTTATTGATGCCTCAGAGCTGACAACTGTTTCCTGGCATGCATAAAATGACTAAAGCCCACTTCCCAGCAAACAGGCATCCTAAAAACAACCTCTGAAAGGAGCCAGGAGTCTTGTATCAAATGTACTGATGCACACATTCCTCCCAGATATGGCTGATTTGAATGAACCCTAAGGCGTATCAGCAGGGCAGAGAAGCAATTTTTTTTTTTTTTTTCCCCCCTTTTTGAGAGAGGTTTTGTGAGCTGAGAGTTTGCTCAGGAAAGTTGTTTTGCAGACATCCTGGAAAGGCCTGAAATGAAAATAAAAATGTCAAGAAAGTATTCAAATTACAGAGGGATCATCTCTAGAAATATGTATTTGAAATTGTGTACATTTATTTGAAACTATACCTAAATCAGGATGTCTCATGACTGGCTTGATGAGCCCACGGAGGCAGATGTTTCTCAGCGGTGATACTGATCTCCCCTAATTTTGGTTTAAGCAAGTCATTCCAGCTTCCTGTTTGAAGTCTGGAGAGAGAAAATTGTATCCAGGGGTGGAGTCTTCCCTACTCTTAGGACGAAGCGAATCATTCCTCAGTAGCTGTCTCTTTCCTTATGCTGCTTACAGGCCAAGTTTGGTACAGATGAATACTTAGAAAATACAGACGTGGCTTGGAAAAAAGGAGTGCTAACAAAAGTGGAAAGAGACAGATCCTGTTAACACATCCTAGTAAGAGATCATTCCTTGTAAGACTTGCATGCATATTATTATGCCAATGCAGAAACTGCAAGGAAGATCCAGCCTGAGGCTTATCAGTCTTTGCTTGGATGCCAGGTTGAAGAATATAACTGGTGGTGATAGTGGTTCCTGCAAAGTGTTTTTCTGCTCATGTTGTTTGTTTCATGGTCTTCCAGTCCAGACCACAGTGTTTGCTAATACATTATGTATCAACTAAAACATCAATATCCAAGAATGCCTTAGGTTTGCAAAGGTTTGATCAAGAACTTATCTATGTTTGGCTTCTGTTGCAGCACATTGCAGCACATAGCTGCATCATAGACATGAAAATTTTTATTATGTAAACCACTTGTATAAAAAACTTTATGCAGTTGTTCTACAATATTTTTTGTGAGAGATTTGAAGCCCATTTGAATAAATCTGTTCCATAGATCAATCTATTACTGTTCTTGCACAGAAGGTCAGTGCGGTAGATTTCCCAGTACAAAAGGGTCATACTGACTTGCTGTTCCTTACTGTTGGATGACAGATAGTGTCTGGCGATCTCATGACTGCCGTGGGCAAACAGATCCAATGCAATAAAAATGTGTCTACCACATGAGTTTCATTTCTTTCCATGGCCTTCTCCATACAATTTTGATATGATAGGACTCCTATGAAAAGAATTACTTTTGGCTTTAGATTAGGATGAAGTCAACATTCCATACTTACATATGAGGAAAGTCTTTCATTCAGCAGTGTGTCAGGTTGTTTGTTTCTATTTTGAGATAGGAGTTCTTTTTAAAAAGTTACAGAGATGTTTAGTATAAAAGGCTGCATAAGTATTGTCGTCTAAGGATGAAGCAGATCACAAAGCAGAGCCTTTACCAACTGCAGTATTCATAGAGGTTATTGCTTTCCCAAATTTTTCTCTCAACCAATTTTCTAGTTTCCTTCAGTGAATTCCCAGCTTTCACACTGATTATCCCTTGACTTCGCAGCCTCTGATTTTGTCACATTTTCCTTATTGTCCTCAACTTGGCATCAAGCCTCATTGCAACTCCTTCACTACAAAGTAGTGATCTTTTTGTGTCATGGGTAAACTTTAAAGGCATAAACTGATACTATTTTTCTTGGAAAAAAAATTAAGACTTACTTTTGTTTAGCTAAAAAATAAAAATTAAGGATAATATAGGGACAACTTCTGTTTTCAGAAGAATAGATTCTTCCACTTAATTTCTCACAGCCCTTTTCTGGAAAGGCTTTTTATACCAGCGTGAGCACCTGTTAACTGTTAGCAAATCTTCCAGTTCATTAAGAAAGTTCTTATCCTAGTAATATTGATGTGTGATAGGATCATGAATCACCAAACTTTGAGGGGGAAGAGCCCCATACTTTCCCTTAAGTGTGGAGGCCAATAACACTGTGAAAGGGGCTAATCGCCCAAAGTACGTATTTGTTAGAATTCAACTGCAAAAGGCAATTTTGTCAATAGACAAATCCTAGATCTTCTGGATCTGGCACTTTAATACAAGATGTTTGAAAATAAACCTTCCCAATCCACTGTGTCCTTTCAGGAAGAGTCGTTCTCATTCCAGGAGTTTTCAGTGGCTCATTGGTTTACAAAAACTTTGTAGTCTCCTCTGGATGCCTAGGAAAATTTTATGATCTTCATTACTTTTGAGACCTATGGGACTGTTGGCCTTCACAGGACACTTCTCACCTGCGCTGGCTCTACTAATCCCATGTTTATGGTCTTTCTTATTCTGTGCTGTGCATTTGTACTCAGAAATTATTTCCGAGCACACTCAGTTACTCTCAAGAACAGAACTATGCACTTTTCCCCCAGAAGCGTCCCATATGAGCCACAGGGCAGCAATCAGGATAAAGCAGCTTCCCTTTCTGGTATCTAGCCTCACCCTTAAAAAGAAAAACAAAATCAGTACTTACACAACAAAAGTTGAACAAACAAATAAAGCAGATCTATGTTCCAACTCAGTGAGATGTCAGTGAGAGAAACTTCCACTCACGTGGTGTTTCACCAGTACCAAATGCGTGGGCAGTTCATCCATAACGTGGAGGTTTTGCATTTCGTGTTTTAGAGCTTGATCTGTGTAACTTTGTTGACTTTTTAAAAAATGAAAAACATCAAGCCCTGCTGTGGATTTGGCTTTATTTAATTTGATGAACTGAATAAATCTTACTGTGGCTTCTCTGTCCTCCATTCCATTCCTTCACTGTTGATCAAAGAGGCAAGATGACTTTTATACATATTTTATTCTCACTATTTGATGCAAAAATGCTGTGACTATTTCTCAGTCACTACAGTTCTGAAGCTAAAAAGGTCCTCCTAGCGTTTCAGCCTAAATACTACCTGGGAAAGAAAGGGTGATTCCTTGAGTATTGTACTTTTCCTATCTTAATCAATATGTGCAAATGGCTTATAAAATACATTGCATTGTAAAATCAGAGGGCAAAACTGGGTTTTTGACCTTTAACTCATTTCATATTCAGATTCAGACCTTAAAGTTACTAACTTTTGTGTGAATTTTACATTTTTTTGATCTACCACTACTATCTATAGTTGTATAGATTTTTTTTTCCAAATAATTCCTCAATATTAACAGTAAGAAAGAAAAAGGAATGACAGGCCTCTAATGGGTTAGTGCGTGAAAGATATTTGGGTGAAAAAAGGCTATCACCATTAGACATTTTTTTAAATGTATCAGTGTCTTCTTGATGTGTTCTCTAAAATGCCACTAAGTGCAATTAGTTCCTGGTGCAATATGCATACATACTATACAAATAGACAAAGTCTTTTTTATATTTAAGGGAAAGAGAACATATATTTTTCTCTAAAAGCTGTTTGCTATCTGTGTAATTTTGTAAATAACTGAATGAAACAGGTTTAAAAAAACATAAAGAGAGAATTTTGTTGTATAATCAGTGATGTAGACCTAGGACAAGTATGAGAAAGCCAACAAATGTGCCTACTATCTTGAGCAATCTACACTTTTCTTTGTAGTATGGGTGTGCATCATGCATAGTAAGGGACACAAATAACACTCCCTGTGTCTGTTCTTTGGGAAAGTTAGTAAATCAACAAAGCATAAGAAATCTGAAGAATTTTATTTGAACTAGTAGAGATAAAAGTATGTAAGAATGATATTAGAAAAAGAGATGAGAGGAAAAAGCAATACTTTCCGTTTCATTTGGTTCTGGACAAGCAGAGGAATGTAAGCCAAGTCTTTTCTACTGCCAAGAAAATTAACAGTCTTACTAATAGTCTTTCTAAGTGTTTAGTGAATTCATCTTGGTGGCAATACTTATTAACTAAGACCCAGTGCAGCATAAGCTGAAATAGCAGAATGGGTAATTCATTGTAAATATGACTAGTTTTATGTCCATTTTTCATTGCTTCTTGACTGATGTTTAGTATTGATACTCTAAAGTAATTGGCTCTCTTCCTGTCTTCTGGCTATGGGGCTTGAGGGATTTTTTTTTTTTTGTGAGCGGTGTGTGTGTGCTGTATTTAAAGTGTGCACTTTGAGCTTTGTGGGAAACTCCTCTTTGTCATAGCAAAAAGTCCACAAAGGATCTGGTTTCAAAATATAGCAGTCAAGTTTCAAATTCAGAATATTAGACATAGAACCTGACTTTTCAATACTTTCTCAGAGATGATAGATTGTATGGTGAAAAGTGGAGACAAAAGAATGTGTGTTTAATGTGGAAAGTGTCTCATGACAACAGATTAAATAATTGAACATAGAGCAGGAAAATGTAGAAAATTAACAATATGATACTGTGGTGGGTTAACCTTGGCTGGATGCCAGGTGCCCACCAAAGCTGCTGTATCACTCCCCCTCCTCAGCTGGACAGGGGGAGAAAATACGACAAAAAACTCATGGGTCAAGATAAGGACAGGGAGATCACTCAGCAATTACCGTCATGGGCAACCAGACTTGACTTGGGAAAATTAATTTAATTTATTGCTAATTAATAAGACAGTAGGATAATAAGAACAAATCTAAGAAACACCTTCCTCCCACCCTTCCCTTCTTCCCAGGCTCAACTTCACTCCTGGCTTCTCTACCTCCTCCCCCCAAGCAGCGCAGGGGGATGGGGAACGGGGGTTGCAGTCAGTTCATAACGCGTTGTCTCTGCCACTCCTTCCTCCTCACACTCTTCCCCTGCTCCAATCTGGGGTCCCACCCATAGGAAACAGTCCTCCATGAACTTCTCCAATGTGGGTCCTTCCCACAGGCTGCAGTTCTTCATGAACTGCTCCAGCATGGGTCCTTTCCATAGGGTGCAGTCCTTCAGGAATGGACTGCTCCAGCCTGGGTCCCCCACGGGGTCACAGGTTCTGCCAGAAAACCTGCTCCTACGTGGGCCCCTCTCCACAGGGCTACAGGTACTACCAGGAGCCTGCTCCGGCGTAAACTCTCCACAGAGTCACAGCCTCCTTCAGGCATCCACCTGCTTCGGCATGAGGTCCTCCACGGGCTGCAGGTGGATACCTGCTCCACCGTTAACCTCCATGGGCTGCAGGGGGACAGCCTGCCTCACCATGGTCTTCACCATGGGCTGCAGGGGAATCTCTGCTCCGGTGCCTGGATCACCTCCGCCCTCTCCTTCACCGACCTTGGTGTCTGCGGAGTTGTTTCTCTCACATATTCTCATCCCTCTCTCAGCTGCTGTTGCACAGCAGTTTTTTCCCCTTCTTAAATACGTTATCACAGAGGTGCTACCAATGTTGCTGATGGGCTCAGCCTTGGCCAGTGGCGGGTCCGTCTTGGAGCAGGCTGGCATTGGCTCTGTCGGACATGGGGGAAGCTTCTGGCATCTTCTCACAGAATCCACCCCTGTAGCCCCCCTGCTACCAAAACCTTGCCAAGTACACCAAATACATATACACTGAAAGAATAACCTTCAGAGACAACCCTCACCCAGCCTAGGATACATGTTGCCCCCTTTCCAGCCTGCTGTGTGAATAAAGCTGTCACCAAAACAAACTATGCTTTCTATATGGTGAAGCAGAGTCTTTCTAGAGGTCAAATTTTCCATTTCCTGCATTTTTTCTGTTGGGAAAACATCGGAGAAGGAGAAAGAGCTTATAAGGTCAAACTGCTGGGTTAAGTATGAACATGATCAGGATGTTTGGGTTTTAGGGCTTCTCTATGGTAAGGATCAAAGGAAACATAGTTTATGAAATTAATAATGCTTACAATGTGCTGCTGTTATGTCATTGCAACCCAGTCTAAAAATCTTATTCTTAATGCAGCAAAAATTTTGCCATCATTTAAACAATTAACTAAGGTTTTTCTGTTTATTAAACCAAAGTCTTATACTATCCACTTTTCATATGCTTAATATTTTGTCCTTTGTAAAGAAATTTATCAGAGCACATACTTTACAGAAACTTTCTCAAGAAGTACCATTTCCTAGCTGGTAATAGAGGAGTCTTTATGAGATGAATGCATTCAAGTGGATTCTTTTTCTTCACTTTGCAGAATGGGAAAAGAATAGGCTTGCAGAGCACACCTAAGATACTAGCTCATTTACGAAGTATTTTTGAAGTAAGGAGAGTGTAGGAAACAAAAGAAACTGGTGAAAAATATATTCCTTTGAATCTGGCTATTTAAAAGAGAACTTTTTTACTAAAAAGTTAAATTCCTGAAATGATACCCATCTTTTACTACTTTATGGTTCAGCTGAAAAAGTGTATAAATATCCATCACTATTTCTATTTTGTTTTTACTGTTAATTTTCATTGTTCTTTTCTCACAGAGGAATCTGGTATATTTTCAAAGCATTAAAACAAAGTTTACAACTAGATTATCTTAATTCCTTTATGCGTGTCCTGGTTTTGGCTGGGATAGAGAGTTAATTTTCTTCTTAGTAGCTGGTATAGTGCTGTGTTTTGGATTTAGTGTGAGAATAATGTTGATAACACTCTGATGTTTTAGTTGTTGCTAAGTAGCACTTATCCTAAGGCAAGGACTTTTCAGTTTCCCATGCTCTGCCAGCAAGCAGGTGTGCAAGAAGCTGGGAGGGAGCATAGCCAGGGCAGCTGACCAGAACTAGCCAAAGGGATATTCCATACCATAGAACATCATGCCCAGTATATAAACTGGGGGGAGTTGGCTGGGAGGGGTGGATCTCTGCTCGGGCATTGGTCAGTGGGTGGTGAGCAATTGCATGTGCATCACTTCTCTTTTCTTGGGTCTAATTTCTCTCTTTTTGTTATATTCCTTTTCATTACAATCATTATTATTGTTATTGTTATATTTTATTTTACTTTAGTTATTAAACTGTTCTTATCTCAACCCACAAGTTTTACTTTTTTTTCCAATTCTTCTCCCCATCCCACTGGGAGGAGAGAAGAGTGAGCAAGCAGCTGCGTGGTGCTTAGTTGCTGGCTGGGGTTAAACGACAATGTGTTACATTATAAATCAACCTTTAAAAAAGGTAGAATGCATCTTCAGTTGGTATAAATTCACTGTCCTTACTGGCTGCAATAAATGTTGACAATTTATATTACTAAGGGTTGGGACAGCAAGCTTTCCTTCAGCTGTAAATATAAGGAATAGACCATAATAATATAGACTGTAAATCCAATCAACATTTCCCTTTACTTGTTCAGAAAGAAATATAATGTAATCATGTGTTTAAGAGTACATGATATAACTTACACTTGAAGAACTTAATGTCCAATGTGTTGTCATAGAAGCCTCAATGATTACAGTTTATTCACTGAAGTAATTGTGAACGTATAATTATTTCTTCCATTACCAATAATTACCAACCCATTTTACTTAGACATAAAAACCGAGACAAAAAATTAAATTAAGGCAGCCTGAGAAGGAGGAAAAATTTATGTTCTTTAGTTGTGAACTCTAAAATAAAATATACAGAGCCAATGGGCCAAAAAATTGCTTTTGCTAAATAGTGACATAACCCTTGTTTCTTATTTTTACTTTCTGTAGAACTCCAGTCAAATGGAAATCTGCATCTTTAGCCTTTTTTTCTGGCATTCACTGTCTTGCCTAGTATCTCATTATGTTTAGCAACATAATGTATGTCTGTATAGAGTGCTGGTTTTATATCAATGATTTTCTCCTATGAATATTGATACCATTACCTGTGCATAGAATTGCTGCTGTGAAGATGACAGTTCTAAAGGTATCTATATTGCTGAGAAAGCAAGACCTACCAAAAACCTTGGACTTTGAACAGAATTATTATCAGCTTGCAACTAATGCCGTTACAGGGAAATGTAAAATAGTGCTATAAAAATCACTGATTAGAGTGCAGTTTCTTTGGGACAGGGACTCTTTTTCTGGACTAGAAAATCAGGAAGAAAGTTAGGATTCGCAGTCTGTGGTTTAACTAGGTCAGAATATTATTAACTTCGCTCACCTAGGACCCCTTTGACAATAATTCACATACTACTAGAGATACATCATCACTTTTTTTATGCCTGCATAGTGTTTGTTTTCAGACTTGAAGTTATAGACCGGGTGCCTAGGTATTCTCAGAAATAATAGATAAAATAATTGTACACCCCAAAAGAAAATATAAGAGACTAAGTCCCTGCATATTCATGCACACATTCCCTTCCCTTTATTTTAAGATTAAGGGTTGAGGAAGAGAGAAGTGTCTTTGCTAGACTAAAATTTTTAGCTTCTGTCTATCTCTGCTTTCTGACAAAGTTGACCTCCAGATTCTTGTTATGAGACAACTGGCAAATCCTCTGGGTGTACTTATTGGATCATGCCACAGGGTTGGTTACCTCAATATAAACAGTAGCAGAACAGAGTTCCCCTCGGACCCCCCACCCCCTCCACCTGCTTGGAGATTGTCTATGCAATAACAGTTTACAGTGAAGTATTTATCCTGAAAAATAGGACAGGCTTTCTTTCCTCTGAAGTGTATTAAAACCTATTAAGTACTAAACTGATTCTATAAATGTGATAGCAGTATAGCTCTTTGGAGTAAATGAAAAACAATTATGGGTACATTTTCAAAAGGCTCATGGCAACTTTTCAGCGTCATTGCTAACTTGATAATCCATGAGTATTTATCAGTATAACTCATGCTAAACACCATGGGGCAAATCAATTGTGAGCAAGTAGGAGGACTAGTTATTGAGATATTATCAGATTGCTCATAATCACATATTTTGCCCTCTGGATTTGTCCTGCAGTTCACATTCTTGAAGTCCATTCACATTTTAATGTAATTAAGCCTTCACTGTATCTGTTTGATAGGTCATACTTGATTACACCAACTACCCAGATTTTAAAATAACATAATCCAGCAGTGTGATAAACCTAGAACATATTCAGATCTGTTTCTGACACTCATTCTTCTCATTCTTCCAAGTAAGTTTCCTTAAGGCAACCTAGGAATTATTCCCATGCCCCAGATTTCTCTTGTTTATTTTTGCTTACCTGTGCATAAGAGTCAAAATCCCACAGCTTCCCCGGTTCTTTGAGTAGTGCCAGCTGGCCCAGAGGTTCAGGTCATGCCTCTCTCTTTTTCGAGATTTCTTTCCCAAAGTTAAGGAGGAAATCCTAAATGCAACCACAGCTTTCTCCCTCCAACACACTCCTAACTTGGGTTTTTTTCCATCCCTGAGGTGCTGAAAAGGCATTTTACAAAAAACACTTGATCAGAGATAAAGCACCTTCAGCAGCGCTAAAAATATAGGGGAAAAAATAGTAAAAAAATATTTCCAGGCATCTCACCTTGCAACAGATACCTTTATTGTAAGACATTTCTTCATCACAGACCACTCAGACAGCATTTCTATGGTTTATTCATTAGAAAGAGATAGTTGTTTATCAAATGTTAACTTCCATTGGAGAAAAAGCAGAATGCAAAGAGAAAATGTGCTCAGATTCCAATTTTTTATCTTTTCCTTCATTTTTTCCAGATCACTACAAGGTCTGTCAATTATGAAGCCAAATCATGCACTCTCTCTGACAAATGTATCAAGACTTGACACCTCATCTGGTCAGGTTTCATTTGTGTGTGCTGAAATTTCTTCACTTATTCAGACAAACTGAAAGCATCACTATTGATTAGTGATTTTTAAGCAGAAGGCTTTCATATTGCAACAGTGTGTTTGTGAATTTAAGTGAGGTTTGTGTCACTTGTAACGAAATCCTTGAAAGATACTCTGGCTTATAAAAATTGAATGTCATGGAAATTATTTTTTATCAGATGGGAAACAAAATACAAGGAGAAAGAAAAATAAAATCCACATAGGTTTTTTGTTAATGATCCTGTATTCAAATAATTATTTGTCATTATATCTGTGATTAGTTCTCCCTTCATAAGTTGTCTCATGTCTGTCTCTCTCCTCAAACAGTACTTCATTCCTAAAGAAAACTAGGCAAACATCTTTTTATCCAATACCTCCATTTTACTTTAACATTCGAATTACCTTCAAAAAAGAGTGTGAAATCTAGATTTGTTTTTTTGGCTTAATTTTCCTTGGGGGAGAATTATGTATGGAATTTAGTAGATTCCTTCTTTACAGAAATGACAAGAGACAGTGATCCAAATGAACAGTTGATACAATACAATATATTCTGGCTTCTTTGTTCCTTGTCTGTCGTGATTCAATAGATTCAACAGAATTTATGCTATTTAGAGATCCACTGGAAATCTGAAATGTATGTACATATCAAATAGATCCCCTTCTCATAAAAATACATTGGAACCCGACAGCACTTATCTTCATTAAAGGTAATATAGTTGGTATTCTGTATTTACCTTTCTAACAACATACAGGGTCCTAATAGATCTAAAATAGGAATACCCTCAATTAGTTTATAATTTTTTATTGTTTAATGTCTTGCCTATTAGTATGATCAATGTGGTCGTGTTTCAATATTTTGCACTAACTCAATAGTATTTTAATTTGCTAATATTTTTCATTATACGGAAATTAGCTAGGTTTTTTTGGCATCTGTCCTGTCCAAATCCTTTAAGTTTGCACATCTTAGCAGCTTGGCTTTAGATCGTGTGTACCATGAAGGAGGAGCTTCCCCTATGTACTGCTATGTGCTTGTAAAAAAATAAAAAACACAAACAAACAAACAAAAAAACCCAAGCCCCGAAGCCCCTAACTTTTAATCTGATTCACCTCTAAAGAAAGGTAATCAACTGTGACTCAAAATCCCAAGCTCTTGCAATAAGCATGTAGTAATCTTTAAACAGGTGTTCCTGTTGGATTGACAATACTCTGCTGTGATTTGGCACGTGGGGATATGTTAGTACTCAGAATATCTTATTTTATCATGTGTCATGCTTTGACAGGGAATAGAATGTCAGGTGTGGGAAGCCTGATGCTTTTGCCATTAACAGAAACCCTAAATCATCAATATTTCTAAGACAACCAAAATTATTTAGTCTGACCATTCAATTCTATATTTCATCCTTTCAACAGCTAATGGATTGTTTATGAAACTTCTGAATGGGAATGCACAATAGCTAAGATATTAAAATAGTGGAAATTTAATGTTAAAGTTATGCAACTCAGATTTTAGACATTTATGAAGTTCATTGGTTATTAACAACTTCAGGCACACAGACTGCATTAAATCTAAATTCTGTAATTATACATGATGTTCCTAAGTACTGGAAGAACCAAACAGATCCTCCTGAGACATAGTCAAGTTCCTTGCTTAGAAAAATCTTCAGTTAACCCTGCATATTTCCATGAATAACTGTAATTCAACAAAGAAAAAAAATTTTCCTCAAAGATGTAGATGCCCAGTCAATCAAAAACATCCACAGTAGATTGTAGTAAAAGAAGGGTTCCTGGAGGCTGTTGGATAAGGCTCCACTTCCAGCCTGTTGTAGTAGCTTTCCTGCTCAGTGGAGGTGTCCTCATCTTTGGAAACCTCCCATGAAAGCAGATCCACAACCTCACCATTGTAAAAATTCACTTCTACACTGTTTTGAATGTGAGAAATTTTTGTTATTGCTCTATTCCTTCCTCTACCCCCTATATCTAATCTCAATAATTGTTTGGGTCACTGAAGTACATTATGGTTTGTTCTGCTGTACTGCTTGTTGCATAGACATGCAGAACTGATTGGTCCTTTTGTGGAATTATTGCCTCTTGTCAGTCTTAATCATGCATAAGATTTGTATATTTTTGTGTCCTAATGATTACTGTGGTAAAGAGATAACTCATCCTTCTAAATGTTGTCAGTCAGGTTATACTCTGACTCTTCAGAGAAACTAGTTAAGCTGAGCAATCTGGCATGAAATTCTGGTATGTTCTTTTTTTAAAAATCTTTAATCGGTGAATCACTGAAACAGCTGGTAGAGGGCAGTTTTTTCCTCATTTGTTTTACAACCTGATTTCTACTTCACTGACTGTATGATGGTGAAAGATTTAGTTAAAACAAGCATGACATTGACATTTAAATCATTCTGAAGAGCTGGTAATTATGTATAAAAAAACCCAACCAAAACCTTCTATTCTGCTAGCATTTAATCATTCTTAATTTTTTTTTTTTAAAAGTGACAAAGTTTGAAAAAATATGTTGAAGTACTGGGAGAAATTTCAAGACTGAACAGTCTCCAAAAATGCATCTCAGAGATCTGTCATCAATCTTCTACGGTATTTAAAACAGGAGTTTTAATGGTCCTTATTCCTTCATTTTCATTAACTTTTTTTCTTAAAGAAGTTGCATTTTTGCTTGTCTGCTTGTTTTGTTCTGTTTAAAAAAAAAGTGTTTGTGTGGCAAAACAGTACTTTCTTCACTAAAATGTATGTGATCATTGTGAGAAGGGATCTTTGGAGTTCATTAGAGCCCCAGAGGAAAGGGCAGATGTTGTATTGCATTTTAGTATTTCAAAGCTGACAGGCTGATAATTCTGTATGTAAATTTTGCAGACTTACAGATTTGTTAGGCAGAAGTTGAACAGTCAAGGATGGATTTTTGAGTGCTGCAGGTTGTTTAATTCTTACAGGAAATTATTCCAGAATTTAATCAGTTAAAGCTTCCTGATGGTAAATTTTGAGATGACCTACACAGCTTCTATGGTATCATTTTTAACTAATAATGAGGTAATGATTTGCTTACATTACACATCTACATCATAAATCTTTATTGAAGTGTCTGGTGGCACCTAATTTTAATAGTATAATAATGCTAGATTGAAATGAAGTTTTTTTGAAAATAGATATGACATCCACATTACTACAAAACAAATTTCTTCCGACTACTGTTATTGCAGTGAATACCAAATGAATTTACGAAAATGTATGCTTACCAAATGAATTTATGAAAATGTATGCTTAAAAGCATCATTCTTTCTAATACGCCCTGACATTTATTAATACAAATATCCATGGTGTAGCAGTAAAAATCAAGAATACTGAAAGTTCCAACATGGCTGAAGGTTGAAGATGGAAAACCAGATTAGCTATCAGACAGACATTTTTACAGTATGATTGTTTAACCTTTGGATGAATGATTGTCGTAGATTCTCTTTTTTAATAAAGATGGCTGCGTGGGTGTCTGGCAGCCAAGGTCAACCCATCACAAGGAAATTTTTCTGTTAATCTTTTGAAAAAGTGTACTTGTATTTAAGATGCATAATAAATACTACACTGATGGACTCAGTATTTTTTCAAAGCTCTGTGATTATCTTACAGACCTCTGGAAATTAAAGTTTTGATTAGAAATATCAAGGTTAAAAGAAATCTGCCTTTGATTTTTATTTTATTGGATTTTTTGTCTGGGTTCATTTAATCTCACTCTCCTTTTTTCATCTTCATCCCTACATTCCCCCATATTTCCAAATGCAAGTGACTAAATGCATTCTTAGACTTGGACAAGGGGCTTATCCTCTTCCCTGCCATCCCCTTCTCTCTCTGTCTATCTCAGCCAGATTAGAAGGCTGTCATCTTTTTTCTTGCTTTTCTTTTCAGGTCATTTGACTTCAGGAACTCAGGGTCTGAGATTCAGATAAAACCCTAATGACTGAAGTTTGTGATATTTTCCATTTTTGCTTTGCTATAGCATTGCAAAGAACAGTGGAAAGAAGTTTCAGTGCCAAATATAGGACATGCAATCAATTTGTGTAAAACAAATAGATATTTGGGAGAAAAAGGAACTGTGGCTGAAATCTAGCCCCAAATTTGAGTAACATCTGCAAGCCTGAAATACAGCCTTCCTTCTCTCCCACTTTTATTTATGATTATTTGCTTGGTAAGTGTGCCAATGGATATGTAATCACAAAGCATGTACCTTTTATCTGAGGAAGAAGATTTAAGTGTTTGAGGAATAGGAACTTTTATATTGTATATAAACAGCCATTTGTCTATTAAGCCAAAAGAATTTTACAAAGTGCTAATCCCAAAGGTGTCTTCCATGTCTGCAAGCAACTGTTAGTGGTTTTTATTTGATGGTTGTAAATGGAAGTCTATCCATTCAGTGCTCCTGGTTATTTCTTTGTCTTTGGGCAAGGACAGAAAAAAAAAGTTTGCAGTCCCATCCTTCTTGTATGATGGGAAAAATGAAATAAAAAAATTGAAGATTCTATTCAAAGTTTTTCCTAGGTTATAATTGACATACGTTTAAAATACATATTTAAAATTTTTGTATGGGTGTAAAACTGTTCCTGTTGAACATACTTTGCACATTAAATCCTAAAGTAATTCTGAAGAGCTAAAATGTTCCTGAATGTATGTTAATTGGGAGTCTTTCTATCTCAGTCACCTTTTAGCACATTGTCCTGGTTTCGGCTGGGATAGAGTTAATTTTCTTCCTAGTAGCTGGTAAAGTGCCGTGTTTTGGATTTAGTGTGAGAATACTGTTGATAACATGCTGATGTTTTAGTTGTTGCTAAGTAGCGCTTATCCTAAGTTAAGGACTTTTCAGTTTCCCATGCTCTGCCAGCAAGCAGGTGTGCAAGAAGCTGGGAGGGAGCAGAGCCGGGGCAGCTGACCTGAACTAGCCAAAGGGGTATTCCATACCATAGAACATCATGTTCAGTATATAAACAGGGGGCAGTTGGCCAAGACAGGCAGATCACTGCTCAGGCATTGGTCAGCGGGTGGTGAGCAATTGCATTGTGCATCGCTTGTCTTTTTCTGGGTGTTATTTCTCTTTTTTTTGTTATATTCCTTTTCATTACAATTATCATTATTATTATTATATTTTATTATTATTATTGTTAGTATTATATTTTACTTTAGCTATTAAACTGTTCTCATCTCAATCCCCGAGTTTTACCTTTTTTCCCAATTCTCCTCCCCATCTCACTGGGAGGGGGAGGAGTGAGGAAGCGGCTGCGTGGTGCTTAGTTGCTTAGTTGCTGCACGACTCACATGAACTTGAAGGAGTTGGGGTTTCTTTTGTATGAGCTCAAACTGTGCATTGTTTATACATACTAGGCTTTCACAGTTTTCTTTTAGTCCTCTTACATTTGGAGTTTACTAATTGGGTTAACATTTCTAAAGATGCAGTGGCACTTCCTCAGATATCTAAGCAAATATAAGCCTATATCACTGTGTGTTCGCATGTAAAATTTAAAATTCGGAAGGAGAAAAACATGAGTAATGTCTTCGGTTGCACAGCACTCTATATAATGTCAGTTTATTTTTCATTGTGAAATGGCAATATGGCTTGTGAAGCACAGCTTGAGCATGCAAGAGAAGTGTGACCATCTTTGTCTGCTGTGCCAACAGTCTGCTGCATCTCGCAGGAAAAACCACCAGACTGGTGGTATCTGTTACTATTTGTAGGATTAACACCCCATGTAAATTCCAGCTGTTGCTCATGTAATTGGTCTTCCTGGCAGCCAAATGAGTGCTTCCTGTGCCCAGCTAGGGTAACTGTGTGTCAGCTTGGCATTTAAAAGTCCAATTTGAATTATTCAGAAAGTTATTCTCTTTCCGTGTGCATCAGAAGTCTCTTTGCTATGTATTTACAAGAGTAGAATAGTATGAATAGCTTATATGTCATGGTTTGTAGGTAGATCATATGTTGCTTATCGTGATTTCATTCTTCATGTTAAAAGTGGTTGTTTTTCTGCTTTTCATTTGCTCATCCAGGCCAGTTTCTGGCTTTTCCTGCCTAGGTGCTTAGTGTGTACAGTGAGATGTAAGGAGGATGCTAGCGAAAACACATTTAATTCTTTCCATTTTGCATCAGTCTGAAGGACTGATCTCATCTGGATGGCAAAGAGTCATGGTATCATCAGCACCGCTGAGCCTTTCTGAGTGCCAGAGGCAGTCTGAGTGACTCATAGCTGAGACAGTAGGGCTTTTGAGAGCTGCCTCTGGGGCAGAGCCACATGGAGTCTCACAATCCCTGTGCTATCAAAAGCAACAATAAACCTTCACAATGCCCGTGTGTGAAAATATTAAACTCTGAGCGGGTTGCATTCTCATACCGATAAGAGCTATGAATGGTGGAAAAGTTCAAACTCACATCCTTGGATTTATTTCCTTCATCACTGAAATCATAATAACAGATTGCAAATCTCTGATTTCATTCCCAAACCTAGCTGTTTCAATGATTCCTTCTAGATCTCCCTGTCTTTATCGCAGTCGCCTCCAGCAAGAGAGGCACACCTGCCAACATGAGTCAGAAAAAGTTAGCAGTCCAATGCTAATAAGAAGCACTCTATTAATCACCATCTTGGTGACAAGCTTGTGTGTGATGTATGTATGTGGGCTGGTAGCAGATTAGTACCTTGTATAACATGTATATACATAACACACAAGCCTGAGATTTCATTAATATCTATAAAATTTCTGTTACAGTAAGGAGTCTCTTCAATACAGCTTATTATACTAGACACAGATGTCCTAAACAAAAAACAAGCTAATGAACAAAAAAGCTCTGTTCATCCTCATATTCTTTCAGTGTCAGGAGATTCTATGTTTTATACAAACTCGTTTTTGTTTGTATTTGAAAGCCTTTTTGCAGAACTATTGTTAGTCGTCTAAATAGATAATTCAAAATTCCATGCGATGTTTAGGCTTGTTTGTTAATTGAAATGTTTAATTTTATATATTCTGCAAAGTCTTTGGGGTAGGGAATACCTTTTCCTTATCCTCCTCCATCACATTATAATGGGGGTCTATATACACTTGAATAATGCAAAAAATAAATGTGAAAATTCAGAAGCCTCTCTTCTACATGTTTAGTTTTCCTGAGTGACCCGATATGTCCTTAGGTCTTGCAGTTCTGTTTCTCTTTATTCTGCCTTTTCTTTCTTTCTCACCAATAAACCTTTTGGTTTTATCTTTTCTCTAATGATGATAATTTTTTTTATTTCTCTGGCTAGCATTCTTTCCTGAAATTAAAATCTTACTCATTTTGTAGATGGGAAAATACCAAAAAGAAAATTCCAGAGACTTAGGGCTGGGCTCAATAGCTGCTGAAATTAATTGAGTGCAGAACTCTAACCCTGGTACATCACCACCAGGACAAAAAAATTGCCTTAATCTGGAAAATGAAAGATGAAAATTCCAAACCTGGGATAGCACAGTGCGGTATTCTGCTGTATGACAAAGTACTCCAGCATGAAGAGAAGGGTCATCATTGTTTGTGCAAGCTTCTCTGTGACAGGATTGTGTTTTTCTGATGGTCTTGAATATTATTTTAATTCTCTACTTATGATTCGGTTTACTTCAGTTTCTTTCAATTCCTGCATTTAATGTGCGTTGTATTTCTTTTTTTGTAAATGGAATGCCAGGGTTCTCCTTATGATGTAGCTGAGGAAAACAATGAGGCAGATTCAGCTGCGAGGGTGAGGGATTCCAAGAGGTTTTGAAAAGGACAGTCTAGCTTTTGCTTGTCATAGCATTGAAATCTTGAAAACTAGAAATGCAAAAGGAGAGTAATTCTAATAGTCTTTGCTTCTAGGATGTGCTTGGTGTAAGCCTAATCTATCACTGTCCCAGTATAGCTTTATCACAGCCAAACAAAAGCATATTTAATTTTTTTTTCCTACTCATATTTTATCATTATCTTCTTCAATTTTATCATGTCGAGTGTCAAAAATACAACCAGAAAATTCACTTGGTTTTAAGATATTTTGTTTTGTATAATTTTGGACTACAAAACTACACAATGGAACCATTCTTATACCTGTATCCAGGCTTCCACAGTTGCTGATAAGCACCCTAGAATAATAACAGATATTAATAGTATTTTCCTTCAGTTATTAAATATTACTGTAAATATATTCTGACTTAGAGGAAGTAATGTAGGAGAAAATAGTGTGATAGTCAAACAGATATGAAAGTTTTTTTAGGAACAAATAAAAACCTTAACTTGTTAATGGGTTGTACAATTTTGCTTTGATTTTGCTGCTCTCTCATGGGATAAGAAATTGGAAAAATACTTCCTTAGTGTTATTGTAGTGCTGTCATAGTCAAGTGTAACAACTTCATTGTGCTAGGCTCTACATATATAAAGAGAAAAAAAATTATCCTATTTCTATGCATGTGCAACTATGCTAAGAGAAATTATCTGCAGGGAAATAAATTCAATTTCAAGTTGATATTGGAAAACAAAAATGTATGTAGAGGGCTACATTATGAAGAGAATGGGAATGTACAGTATTCCGTTGATGTAGAGATCTGTTCTCTGAAGTCACCTAAGCCTACACAGAAAAACTGATGATTTGACTCATGATACAAGAATCAGAGCTCTAGGGATCCATCACTGCTGTTGATATTTCACCCAAAGTGATTTATATTCAGGCAGTTATGGACTCAGATACACTGGCAAAAGGATATCTAATGTAAACTATATTCTAGGGAGCATGGCTATCAAACACTAATTAGCTCTTACACTGTGCTAATTCGTAGTGGTAGAACGTTTCATTATAGCCGCCTTTGCTGTTTTGCACCAGGTTAGATGATGTGTCTGACATTGTGGTTTATTCATTAATAATGTTAGGAAGAAACAAATAACTTAAGAGCATGGTTAGAATGGATTCTATATTCCTCCAAGTTATTTATGCTTAATTTTCTCCCCTTTTAAGTTGTCTGTTGTTACTAGCCAGTAAAACATGCAAACAAAATGTATCTCTCCTCAGTGAAGAATAAACTTAAGTTGCCATTTCTTATTTTGCTGCTATTCATTTTGCTTCATGCACACTCAGCAGAAGCCTTTCCAGAGGTGTTAGTGATGATGATTTATGGCAATCTCCTGAAATGACAGCAATACTTCAGAAACATGTTTGGTGAGATGCCTGTGCAGAACATGCTTCATAACAACTTTGTTACTTATGGTTAGAAAGTTATTTTATTCCGAATAGCTTAGGGCAATAAAAAATATCCACTTGAATATTTCTGGAGCTGAGATTGACTTTCAGATCTTTACTAACACTAGATTTTTTATATATGTTAGTCATTCCAATTAGTGCTTGAGATGAAAAGGAGAAACTCAGAACTTTGATGATCTCATATGTCAAACTCATGCCATAATATGTTCTTCCATAATATTTTAAAGGAAAAACAAAATAAAAAATGGGTTGTTGGGAAGTTTTCCTTCACTGTAAAAATAAAATAAAATAAAATAAAATAAAATATTTTTTTAAAAAAGGGAATATGATGCATTTTCCCTGATTTGTCCATTTCAATCTTATATAGCACAGGCACATATGCTTTCTGAATCGATGAAAATCAGACTGTCAATATTTTTCTTTATGTGTTATTATTCCATATTTTCACTAAATCTACTATTTCTGCGATCTCATTTCTCTAATACGGTACCATCCTTTATCAAAGAATCACTTTAATGTGAAGAAATCCTTCTTTATAGAAATTCTGATTACTCATTGACCTATGTTTTGAACATATTAAATGTCCAGTGTCCAATACAAAAATTACTACTGAATTTTATAATTGCTCCAAAGAGAATTAGATTAACTTAAAAGAAAGTGTTTGGGTTTTAGCTTTACCCAGTAAAGGTTAGGAGTTTTTGTGTTATAGTAATAAAGTTTCTTAAATATTAATTTGTAATTTAATTATAAATTCCTCTTAAGATAAGCTGGTCTCCAAAACAATGGAAAAACCCAGAAATATATGTAACTAAAGGCATTGTATTATGAAGAATGAATCAATATTAAATTTGGTAAAACAATCATATACAGAGAATGAGTAGATATGTATTATTCTGTATATGAATGTGTCTATATATATATTTCTAATACTCTAGTATATATGATGAATTACCAAATTTGTTTTAATGAAAAATAGTTCAAATCCCAATTAGACATTACTGAAGAAGAAATAACTACTTCTAATACATACTTACCCAAACTTTAACCAAGTTTAACAATTAGAAGGCCCTTGTTGTTTAGACTTTACACCAAAGTCACGAAGACTGAGCCTTTAAGTAAAGACTCAAGGACAAAGGCCCAAAAATGAGATTTCAATGAATTCCTTCTGGTGGTAGCAGTGGAACTAGGTCTTTCACACAACTAATATCTAACATTAATGAAATAGCTTATTTCTTCAAAAGGACTTTTCACGTGACAAAGGAAAACAGACATAATTCAGTTAGGCTTTTTTTCGGTAGAATGACTTTATGTAGAGATTGTTTGATGGCACTTTTCTTGACTTTCAAAGGCATTTTATGTATACATTAAAGTATACTTTTTTTTTTCTAACACAAAAAAAAGTGAAAATTATAATTGCATTTTATCTAAATAAGAAGTTATATATGTTATGTTGATTGTTTCTCTTTAATCTACATAGACTGGTAATGAACCTTGCATCTTCTTCTAAACAGTATCACTTTTCCTTTTTTTTTTACGTAAGGACTTGCACCTAGTCATCAGAGACCTTGGAATTTAGAAGCTAACGTGGGGGAGTAAAGCAATGCTGAGAAAAAATGTATATAAAACATACAGTATGTATTATATGTAATACATAACATGCATTTTTATGAAAATGCATATGTATTGTATTTGTATGTATTATATACACGTGTGTGTTTTTATATATATATGTATGTATGTATCTCATGTAAGAGATCTTATGAAGGAGGATCCCATCATGGTAACTGAAACATCAAAAATGAAGAAGAAAACACTAGCTTTTTTCACCACATCATTTTTCTTTCCTCTTAGTTTTCTGTGTAAGCAACATAAGGCTTATCACTTTCTACACTGTTCTTGATAACTGTCAGCTCAGCTTCTCCAAGGACATTGACTGTTTTAATCCTGATGTGTAGGTTGGGTGTGGACATCTACCATCATAAAAGAATGCATTTACTTGTCTTGACAATTCTCTTGACTGTATTTTCCTTAAAGAGGGGTGTAGCTCTGCTTAATACTCACTGTGCTGCTCCTTAGTCAAGAATTCTTCTTAAAGCTACTGTTCTAACACATAGATAAATAATGTAACTTCTTTGTTATTTACCAGAGTTGATCTTCTCCCACGTCTAGATATTTGTGACAGAATGATGGTTATATCAAGGTAAAGTATTGGATTTTTTATTAAGTTGTGCTGCCTTTCTTCTTTAATAGTTTTTTCTTTTTTTTTTAGTTACTTAAAATTAAGTACATGTATAAAATTCTTTATGAACTACATCATTGATTATCCCATTCTCATCTCATTATATTCAGAAATAATTTTTTCTCAGCACCTTTTACAGAAACTGTTAATATTATTTGGGGAGTTTTGGTTGGTTTTTGGTTTGGGTTTTTTTTCATAAACAGTTTTTAAGTAACAACAAGCAAAAGAGGCAGAATGTTGTTACCAGCCAGAACTGTATTACCAAAACTTACAATTGAGAGCTGGTAGCAGGAGGTAGTATATTGTGAGGGGACACATAGAATCTGTTTATATGTGTGTGGATCAGAAATAAAAAATTAAACAGGAAATAAATGTTAAACAAGACCTAATGTGCTAGTTAAATAAATATACTGTTCATAAATACAAAATTTGATTTTCTGTTGGATATAAACTATTCCACTAGCTTGTGACTTCATTGTCAAAAATGAGAGTATCAACAACAGAATTAACTTGAAAAAGATTGGATAGAATTTGTGGAAAAATTGTGTTTTGGAGTTTTTCATGTCAAACAAGTGTTTGGATTAAATGTTAATTTGAGTACCTCTTCCTAATGCTAATGTTTAAAATACCAAAAAAAGAGTAAAATAGTATCTTTGTGCAATCTGCTATATACTAATGAACTAGTACCAATATTTTATGTTGTGTAACACAGAATTTTATAATTTTCTTTCTTTATTGTCACTTTAAAAATGTTTTTAGTGGTACTGAGAGTTTATTCTAAAATGGAAATTCAGTTTCCATTTTTCCTATGACTTTTTCCTTTAGATCTTAAATGGCTTTCTTCTCCTTATCAAGAAGAATTTCTTTTGGACCATATCAGTGTAATAATTTAATATCTTGCAATACATAAATAATTTAATATCTTGCATACTAAAGCATGATAGGGCTAGTAGGGTTCCTCCTCTGCCTTAAAATATTCCTAAGCTGATCTGTTACAATAAAAAGAAAACCAGCATTTTTTAACTTAGGTTTGTAATGTGTTAACAATAATAGTAGGTGGTAGTTACTCAGTAGTTGTTGTGATTAGTCTTGTGTTTTTGAGAAAATGCAATCCCCTAAGGGTTCCGAAACCAAAATGGGATCTTACTTTCCTGCCTTTGGCTCTGTTTTCTGCCTCTTCTCCTCCTCCTTCCATTACTGTTATTCCAAGGAAAAGAGAAAAAATGATTGGAGACTTGAATCATGGCATTCTGAAAGACACACTGACTATTTAAGATAAAGTATTTTAATTCTAAAGCTTCATTGTTTAATCTACTATTTATTGCTTATATTAACATAGTGACTAGTAAAGAGCATAGCAAATCTATTTGGGGCATATAGTATTCATATATACGAGGTACGGTAAGATCAGGATTTTTTTCCCTCCATCTTTTACCACAGAATCCAGAATCCCCTTTTAAAGGGCTGTGATAATCTCTACGTATTGTATAAAAGGACACAGGTGTAGTGGTTTGCTCTGACTTCAGAGGATATCCAAACAACTTTAACAGCTAAATGATGTTTTATGGAGTAGTGCAACTATACCTGATTGCTCTTATTATTTTGTTTCGTTAACTGATTTAGAATATCTTTTTACTGACCAACTTCTGTAGGCAAGTTCTGCTTTTCCTGACACTTCATATAGACATGCATAGGTTTTGAACAAATATTTGGCAATGGTTGGAAGCTGAGGACTAGAGAAAGAAAAGCACGACATAAAGGAAGAAAAGACACAGTCCATTAAAAAAGATAAGTGATTAGAAGATTCATCTGTAATGACAAGGTTTCAGATGTAAATCTACCTTTGCCTTGCTTTACATACACCTGAAACCCAGCCTCTGACATTCTGCTCTGGGTTTTTCTCTCCCCCACAGCCCCACTGCTTTTTGCTGACCTCAATATTTATCTTACTAGCATGTAGTAGATTACACACATATTGACATATGAAGGACTTGTAACTTAAGTCCAGTGTTATGCCAATGGCAGTCTACCATTGGAGGCTGGTAACAGTCCAGGCAACCTTGGAGCACACACCAGGTACAGCTGGGACCTGGCTGCACAGAGCCGTACAGGCACTCCTCTGGCTGTGCTCTGAGCAGGACCCTCCTTCAGAAGATAAAGTTCCTTCCTTCTTCCTGGCTACCTTTTCTATTGGAATGATTTTCCTTTTTACCTTGTAGGCTCCCTTTCAAAAGGATGCATCCCACAGTTTCTTCCTAGCTTCTGTGGAAACAATTCAGTGAAGAAAAATGCCTCAAAGAAAGCAGAGTTTCATCCAGTCTCACATGGCAAGGCTGTAAAGTAAATCTGTTATATAACTAGAAGTACAAACTTATCTAGTTCTTTTAGGGATGCCTTTGAAAACTACCTCTGGCCTTTACTTTCTGTCATATAACTCCATCTTTCCTAGAGCAGAGGATATCCTTTAAAAACCTGCACAGTGCTAAAGGTTTCGCTACCTGTTATGTGAAGAGTGCTAACTAGTGTATCAAAGATGTTGCTTATCTTGCTTTAACTGAAATTGTGTGTCAGAGCATAGTTATTAAGAAAAAGAAAACAAAATTCATTTCTTTCTGATATTAAATGTTAAATAAATTCAGATGATTATTTTAGATGGTCCCTGAAAAAAGCAGGGACAGACAGAACAGCTTATGATTCAGGGCTCTACTTTATGTTCAATTAAATAAAAGATACATTTAATTAAACAATTACTTAGCCATGCCCTTCCTACTTCCCCACTCTCCAAATGCAGGTGATTATAAGTCAGGGAAATCTATTTTTCTAGACAATTAAAGTTGCTGTAAATTTCATTTAAAAAAAAAATCAAGCTTAAACTCAGTTTGTATGCAAAATTGGCTCCAATTTCTGTTATTCTATCAAGTGAACAGCATTTCTCCTTCCTCCGGTCATCTTAAGGGAACTTATATAAAATGGCTTCCAAAGGAATAAAAAAGGGCTGTAGACTGATGACCTGAAATGAAGGAGATGATTGCCTTGCTCACGTGTGGACGCTATAAGTGATATCCTTTCCTGATTGTCAGTTGTTGTGATCTAATGGACTTGTAGGGATGTAAAGTGGGATTGTACTGAGCAATATCTAACCAGGCTGCTTTAAATCCAACCACTGGGAAAATATATTATATATACAATTCTCCTATATGTTATTTCAGTTAATCTCATCATAATTCTACATCGTTTCATATAATAATGTTAACAGAGCTTGAATCTGTAGACAGTTCTGATTGGTTGGTTCTTTCAAGATGCAAAGCAAAGTTGTGCTTGTATGCATTCATACTTTTATCCTCCATTTCCTGTTTTTTTCAGACATTTTGCTGACTTGGATGCTCTTCATTGTTACAAAGTGCCACGCTACCAGTTTTTCACTTTGTGTTCACAACACATTGTCATCAAATTTTCAAATATGCGACATATCAATTTCTTTTTTGTTCATAGATCTTGAAAAGAATAATTAAGTAATTAAGAGAACATGTGGATGATTTTTCTATACTATGCTATAATTCTGGCACATTTTCTTCAAGTTGAATAGTCTGCTAGTATAGAAGAAATCCCAATAATATTTCACATCAAATGGAGAATAATGTATCTACAGTTCTGCATTTCTATAATACCAACCTCACTGAAATATCACAGTGCTTTAAAAAAGTTATTTTCTTTCTAGGTGTGGGAGAAATATGAGCTTTATTTTAAAGGAATGAGTCATTACTGGTGCTAGAGTCATGTCTTGACACAGGGTAAATTCATACTTAAATAAATATTTAGGTATCTTTTAGAGGATACTGTGAGAGAAGTAAACAGCATGACTTCTCTTTCGCTATTTTAGCACAGAAAGGCATAAAAAACCTGACAAAGTGCAATTCAGACTCAGGTTTCTGCTAGTGGACTTGCAGAGATTTAGGTGTTGCTATGAGAGTATGAGGAAGGTTGGTGACTAAGATGCTCGTGTGGGCTGAAATAATTCCATGAATTAAATCGAAGTGCTGAAAGTTATATGTATTTTTAAAAAATGTTATCTGTCTGTCTTTGTGTTAATCTAATACGTAAGTCTGTGTGTGGTAGATGTTTATATTGCATCTTCATATATCTCATTAAGATTGCTTATGATACTTGAAGCAATCTTGTTGCGGTGGAATGGACTTTAGAACTGAACCACAGATAAGTGTTCACGATAAAAGGCACGTTTTGAAAATGTCTTATTTTTGCTAAAGAGCCATGACATAGCAATTTATTTGACTCGTCTGTACATGAAACTGCTGGGACTCAAGTTCTCTTAAGCTACAAACTCTGTTCTATTTTAAGTGTCAAGGTGTATTGGAACATGTGGTTTCATTGTTTCTCTTGAGAATTTTTGAGTATCAGAGGAAGTACTGTAAACCACTGCTGTCATTATACAATCTAAAACTTTAGATAACTCAGGGACTTTTCTTTTATAAGTCTATGAGTGGCTGTTTAACCTCCTAACTGGAAAACATGAGTAACACTGCAGTTACCTATTACCCATACCATTTAGAAGGTATAGAACGTAATTAATCTAGCAGATTTGTTTCCATTACAAATTGAGATGAAATAGAAACTACTGTAAATTTAAGAGTCCAGTACAGCTTTTAGAAACAAATTTACCAGCCTGGCTAGCACCTTTTAGATGACTGATAGTTTGGGGGTTTTTTAATTTTCCTCTTATGGAAGTTATGTAATAAATTGTACTTCATAACTCAGAATGACTGAAAGGCTAATTTTAGCTCTGAAGGGTTTTTACATCTAAATTGATCAATAAATTAGATGAATTAATTAAGTTTTGCTGTCAGGGCCAAGGACTGTCAGTGTATGTAGCCTTGCTGATGTATCATTTATTAGTATCTCAAAGAACAATAACTTTTTAAAAGTCTCTGTATATCCTTTCCATTTGTAAGGCCTTGAAAAGGTCTGCCTATTTCAAAGAATAAAATTTCATCCTATTAGGGAAATGCCGAAGTCCCATCAGTAGTACAGACCAGCACTCACCTGCAAAAGATTAACAAATTCAGGAAGAATGTAATTTATTTCTGACAGCTGCATAAATTAGAAAGAAGTTTCCTGACAGATGAACATGATTACATTTTGTCTGTACAGCCAAAGTTTTACTTGATCAGAATGAAATAATGTAGGTGAAAACAGTAGAATTCTTGACACATGAACAAATACACATGAATTCCCATTCACTGATTGATAAGTCATCTGTGTTCAGTGCAACCCCTTGAAGATATTTAGCCTAAAAAAGACTTCATTCTCCTGTTCAGAATTTCCATAAGGCCCAATTAATTCTGAACTGAAAAATGCCAGTGCCTAAGGGAAGACCTGGGTTCTTTCCACACAGGACTAATCCTGGAATATGCTAAACCACTAGAACTCTCATGAATCATGTCCAGAATTGTGCTACAGGTTCTAGCGCTGTATGATACAATACATTTTGTCTCTCAGTAATAATTGTCATCCAGATGATAAATCCATAAGAGAAACGGATGAGGAATAAAAACGTGTTTCATTGTGACTGACCACAAAAGATGGTGTCCACATTGCAATGGTATACAGGTTGATAAGTTTAAAGAAGCTATGAAATGCATAATACGTATATTTTCATGAAAAGAAATTTTATTTTCTTTAATTTTTTCAGAGCACAGCATAGTCTGAATCTTACTGTAGAACTGATATTGTAGTTTACAATTTAGAACAGCAGTTAGATTGGTATATTAACCGCATTTTCTACAACCAATGCGCAGCTGACACATTCTCTCACTGGGCTTTTACCAATAACTACTATTAAAATTAAAAAAAAAAAAAAGAAGAAGAGGAAGCAGAGGTAATAGATTCATTGAATATAGATAAAATAACACCGATTTTTTCAATTATCAAGAGACTTGCTATGATTCATTCTTATAAAGAATAAATATATCTTCTAAAATGTCGTGCTCTAATGACAAATACCTACAGGGAGATTAAACCATAGACAACTTGGGGGTGGGGGGAGGGGAAGCAAAACTGAAACAATTCTACTTCAGAAACCAAGTATAGTTCCTCTAATTTCATCTCTGTAATTCCTCATCTTTAGTTATGTCCCTTTTTAATTAGTCTGCATTTGAAACATCACCAACGCATGAAATCTAGATAGGTATAAAAATGTATCCACTTTTTTTTTCCGTAAAGCAGACTTCCTTGGTATAGTTATATTAAAATAAGTAAATGAAAAAAATACATGACAAACCATATGAAAAATTACTTAACATATATACATTCCAGACTATAGTTTGAGAAATAAAATAAACACTGAAGCAGAAAGCCAGAACTTTTAGAACTGTAAAGGGTAATTAAAGTACTCCAATCCCACTGATGACCACTGTTATTAGGACTTTTATAAAGCGTACCTTTTAGACAGAATATGTTTATACTACAAATAGTGCTCAATAACTCTTAGCCCATTACATGCTCAGAGTAAATTCTAAACTAAAGTATAATTTCTTAATCTCACTGGCTGACTATTTTTATAATTTTTAATTATTTTGAAATTATTTAACAATGTTATGAAGTTAGTTGACCATCCTGAGACAAACTCCATTATCCAGATTTTTTTAATACAAAAACAAGAACATATGAATGTAATTGTAATGCTCAAGGTATGTTTTATATATAATGTACCATTTTAGAGTGATCTTTTATATAATCTTTTGTATCATTATATTAGTTGCTTCTTCATTTTTCCCCTAATGGTTCCATCATTTACTCCTGAATCAGCAACCAACAGTATTTCTGCAAAATGACTTTGATTTGGGCTTCTTACTGAAAACATTTCAACTCCTTCCTGTGCATCTTCAGTTTTTGTTTCTATTAAACAAACCTCTTTAAAATAAGGTTAAGAAGCCTTTGTTCTACTGATCTGTAAAACCCTTTGAGTAAGCTGATTTATGATTAGTGGTCAGTCCAATAAAAGCTCTAGTTTGCATGTTTGCTTATTCATGTTTTCACAGCTAATAAGGAGCATATTATCTCCAGCAGGACAGTTTGGTCTAATGAAAACTGACTGGCTGTTACATTCCCAGTCTTCCTCTCCTCATAAGTATGACATTAAAAACATGAGTAATCTTTATTTCTTTCCATTTCCACTTACAAAAGCACCAACAGGAAATTGCTATAGGATTTATGAGGATCTGATTATCTTATGATTTCTGTAAAGTGTAACTGGCTTCAGAAGAGGTATCTGGATTTGTTTAGGGATGTGTCTTGAACAGGTGATCAAACGTACACATACAGAAGCAAAACCAAATGGGCTAGTCTTTAGCAAAAGGTAATGCTTACCAATTTCCTCTTTTCTTTCTTCCCACTTCCATCCTACCCTCACTTCTTATGCTTTTTGATTATTAGTGAATTTTTGCTCTTGAATCTCTGGTTAAGAAAGCATTTGAAGAATATCAGTATAAACTCAATACACTAAGGATTTGTAAAGTACTTCAGCTTTATTCTTGGTTACAAATGTTCACTTAGCCAAATCTGAGTGATCAGTTGTGAAGTTTTATGAATTCATAAATACCAATAGACTCCAGTGCACTCCATTCAAACCAAAACCTTACTACCTGAATTTTTTTTTTGTTTGTTCTTTTAGTCACAAAAATACGGTGTCAAGATCATTAATTTCAATGCAAAGTATCTATTTACACCTCAGAGCAACATTTTCTACTTACAAGTAGTTATGGACTGTTTCTTTTCCTTTATATCAATGTTTCTTTTAATTTATATCAACTACTTCAACTTTCTTGTAGAAGGTTTATTTTTGGTTTAGAACCTCACACTCAGGTAATACCTTGTCAGGGTTCAAGTTTATGTTGCCACTACAAGTTGTTAGATTTCTCCTTACTTCAAATGAAAACAAGAAAAGAGAGATAAGTACCATGTGTCAGAGTCTATACTTGACACTGCATTTCTTCTAATAGAGTGCTGCTGTCTGGTATGCTGTGGAAACAACTAATATAACAAAATCAAAATCTTAGGCACTTAAAAATTACCAGAGGCTGACTGAATCGTAGATTTGCAGGAGGATTTAGACACCTGAAGCTTCACATGAAAATGGTAAAAATACCGTAGTCTATTAGGAAACAATTTCCTGAAGGCATCTACATGTAGGAATCTGACTTTCATACTTTCAAAAACCTGGCAATGGCTGAACTGCATCATTAAGTGCCTAAATGTCTTTGACAATCTTGCCTTATTCCTCTAGAATCTATCTAATGAAAGAAAGACTAGCAGTGAAATGACTCAAGAAGGAAGTATATGTTAATGTGTACAAAAATTATATAAAGGTGCATACATCCATTGTAGAGGTATATGATTCTTCTATCAGTTTAAGGACAAAAACATTATGGGATGTAAGCTGAGGTTTCCAAAGCCACTTAAATACTCATGAGCTCATCTCTCAGATGACCTTCAGTAGTACATTTCATGAGTACATAACTAACTTTAGAAAATATTACACTTTGACAAATCTAGTTTTCCTATTAAAGTTAATGAGTTTCTCTTTTAGCTTACTAAATTAACATGAACACTGCACAAAAGATTACAATGGCATGACAAAAACATTAATTTAGTTTTAATTGTTTAAAATGTGGCTTATAATCTTTTGACTCAAAAGTGAGAAGAGCTTTAAAAGTAAATATCATAGCAAGACGAACAAAGCATTTCAGAAGAGTATTGTATATTCTTATATTTCTGGGCCTGAGTGTACTCTATAAAAATAGTCCTAAACTGGGCCTCCAAGATTTGTATACAAGTATTTGTTACTGACTTCTTTGTTTCTGCACAGAAAAAGGGAATGAGAACACAGACATTTATTGATGACTTTATTTATTTCCTTCCTTGTCTGCTGGTAGTCACACAGTAGACTGAATTCAGTCCAGGAAAGAAAGATGAAGTCCAAATTCCTTCTGTAGGTAACTTTGTTTTCCCAAGAAGTTATCTACAGATTTCTGCAGTATTTAAAGTACAGATCATGTGCTCAGCCCTATCAAGCCCCATGAATTGAGCCTTCCATTTCCTATTGCGTCCTTGCTGTGCTTACAATTCATATCTTCCCAGTATTGCACAGTGGTGTCTCACTGGCTTCTGGATGCAAATGTGTAAGGCAAGGCGCCATTTGTGTGTTCTTTTTCTTGCATGGCCATAGTAAGGAAGGAGGATCTTTCTGTAGCATAGCCCTGTTGATGTTAATAGATTTTATGCTCATTTGAATTGCATGAGGATCTGGCCAAGCTATCTTTGATTCAAATTATATTGGGAAAGAAATAGGTAAGATTCAAGAAAATAGAAGTGCCTTCAATTTCTTTTTCTCCTTTCCTTGCTACATTATTAATATGCTTTCGGGTTTTTTTAATTTTCTTCTTCTAAGAACTAGCTGCAAAATGTGCCCATAAATCTGATTAGTAAAATGGATTTACCAAAATACGTGCTTTTGAAAATACTAGTAACAGCAATATTGATTCACTGCTTACCCTAGGATTAATTTGTATTATATGCTATAATCTGAAATGTTCTAACTTTATTTAATATTCTGAACCAGAGCCTTCTTGATCCCAAAGAAGCTTTGAAGTTGTTAGGTCATTAAGACCTGCTGTATACCCAACATACACATTTCTGCTTAACCAGTGGGTTTTTTGTGTTTGAAAATGTTTTTGCTTTCACAGTAGATGAGAGCTTTTGATAGCATTGCAAAATTAACTAAGCTGCAACTGCTTTGCCAATGAAGTTTCAAGAAATTGGATTTGGTTCTACTTTATAAAACATTTCAACATAATACAGTTGCAACAGTATAAAGTTCATACTCCAGTTTCAGTGTCATGATGACCAAGTTCTTTACATAGAGGACCTCTTCACACTTGATTTGTTGATAAGTTTGCAATACTACCGTTCACCATTCTTTAGCTGAGTTAAGTACACTTCATGGCTTCAAGCTGTTAGGTAGAAAATAATTAGATGTTCAAGTTACATTATGAAAGAAAAACTGCAGCCCACGGATCCTGAACTCTGAAAATGTGAAGAGAAATTCTCTCACTGATTCAGGGAGAAAAGTACCTCTCTGCCCCCAACCTGACCATTTTGGTTTGGGTTGAGAACTACACTATAGCAAGCTTACTTAGTCTTTGCTGTTGAATTGTATTATCTGAAAATGTTCAGTGGTAACTGAAGAAGTGTGAAAAAATCGTAGTTACAAAATCAAATATTTTATTTAATATTAAGTTCTGAAATGTTTGTAATTGTTAAGCAGCTTGTAAAAAATTCTTTTCTGAAAAGGGAAACACTACATCTTTAGTTACATACAATCACTTAAGATAGATGCTTTCTCTTATTTAAAAAGTTACAAGCATAATTTTACAAAAGATTTCATTATGAAACATTGATGCTCAAAGTGTATTCTCCTGGCAAATACAGTTTCCCCTTTATAGTTGAAAATTTATGTGAGAATGTTTGAATTACAGTCTATATTCTCTTTTTCATAGGGAACCCTTGTGCCTATTTGACATTGAAAAAAAAAGTTGTGGGTTTGTTTTTTTTTTTTTTTTTTTAAATCCATTTGCTTTAGTTTATATCAGAAATTTCAGCTCTTCGGCATCAGTAGCAGAACTACAGTCCTTAGCCAAAGTCTTGGATTAAAACATTGCTTACGAAATTACTTTTTTTCTAATGCAGATAGATTTTGATTAATGAGAGATTTTGAACTGCAGCTGTCATATATTTAATTTTTTTCAATTTTCCATAAATGTAGTAAATTCTATTTTTTCCTAATATCATCTGAAAGATTGTCATAAAACTGAATCCTTGTAGATCAAGAGTGTTTCTGAAAGCACTAAAACTCTTTGAATGGGTGAACTGAAACTATAAACAAGAAAAATTGGTGAGATGCATTTGATAGAAGGGAAAAATCACCCATGGCTGCTTGATTATGCATCATGGTAAACAGAGTTTGTTTTAATGTGATTGATTATTGAACATTCATCCACGATTACTAAACAATAATTAATTATACTGTTGAGTCCTGCTTATTGTTTATATGCATAGTTTTATTAAGCATGCATATTTTACTGAATTTATGGGACATAGTAAGATTTCATTATACGTATGCCTCTTTCATTATGAAACTCTTCGTATTACAGAGGTCACCTTGACAGATCTCATTAATCATGTATATTCAATATAAATATGAAATGTTAGTTTTTGTATAGAAACTCTTTTTGTATAGATTCCTCATAGGTGAATTCCCAGTAATTAGATTTAATGGTTAACGTTACATGTGAACATAGGTATAATTAGCCAAAGTAGACACATTGATTTCTCCTTCATTTGATCATCTGGTGTGATATTTCAATCTCCATTTTTGCAAATAAGTGAATTAGTGAGTTGCAGTTTGGAATTTTGAGAATTACTGTTTGGATCAGGCATGCACACAGCCAGACTCACTGATTCCGTAAGGTGTTGTACAGACCTGAAGAGCTCTGTGGATCTGTAATGTCATGGCTTTATAAATAGCAAAAAATTACATAGTAAATACAGGCAAAGAGTTTGTTTGGGTTGTTTCATTTAGGTAAAATTGATTTATACATTCAGATTAAGAGAGAGTTTTAATTTAGAAATTAGGAAGTTAACTGGAGGGGAGCAATGCATTGCTCCTCAGAAGAGTACAGAATCAGATCCTAAACAAATAAATACAAATTTTTAGGGCATGTTTTAGGGGAATAATCAATGACTAGGACAATGTAGAATGTCTTAAATGCTATCTACATTGCATTATGTTTTCTGTATTTATTATACATTTGTTCATCTAAGAGGTGGAGAGTTGCTTGAAATACTCCTTTCCAAATAACAGATTATAGAATTGATATATCAGAGAGAGAGCAGTTGTGTTCCCTACTATATGGAAATGCTTAAAGCAATACATTATACCAGAACACTTTATCTCCAGTGCTTTCAGTACTACAGTACAATGAAAGTTATTGAATTTCAGACTAAGACCAAAATAAATAACTGTGCCTTTAAAAGGGGAGAAGATGCTGCTATTAGAACACTTCTGACTTCTTAGTTTATTTTAATTATTTGCATAGCTGTAATTAAGCTATAGTGCACTTCATTCTTGCATTAAAATTAAGTAGAATAAAATTATCACTTTTTTAATAACATCAAATTAACTGTCGTTAATGAGAATTTAATTACCATGTTTCATATTAGATATAATTAGCTAATGTTCTATAAATCTGTATGAAACACAACTTAACAATATAACACTTTACATAATAAAATAACTAATCTGAGCCCAAGAAGTAATTAAGAAGACGTCATATGTGCCATGTTTCATTGTCCATGAGGGAAGACGATTAAAGTTCTGGTAAAATATACAAGACTAAATTTGAGTTGGCCTGCCCAAAGCCCTCTACCATTATGTATGCTTTTTTTTTTGTAGTTTCTGTTTAAATGATGTAGTCAGTCTTGTATTTCTTTGCCTTTGTGTTATTATAATTGGTGGCAGGTGAGGAAATAGCGTATGTTGAGGGTTACTCCTTTAAACTATTGAGTAGACTTTGCTGGAAATGTTGGCTTTAGTTTTCTTGTTTTGTTCTTTATTTTGAGAATTTTCACCAGAGAATTTATTTCATTAGAATGAAAATTTCCTAAGAGAGAATTTCAAGATTTCCATGATGAAGATTCTCAGATTCTCTGAGTAGAATTTCTGCTCAAAACCAGTGAGAAAAGCAAGGTCTATTTAGTTCATTGCAAGAGTGATAGCTTAGAGTTTCAACTTTGATGTCAGTATGAGCTAAACTACCCTGCAAGTCTGCTGGAGTCCTGTCATACTTACTCTCTGTCTTTCCAGTCATTTAAGAAAACAAAGGCATGTGAAGCCTAAGAAAGAAAATCCACACACTTCTTTACTATTCCCCTTTGGAAAAATAAATATTGCTGGAAAAAAATAATATTGCTGGAATGTACTTTTTAACTTGCCCCCTCATGTTCTTGTCTTAGGTTAATGGACTTTCTGATATTTATAACTCAGAGGAGAAGTGGGAAATATAAAATTATCTATTCTGTGTATTGTATTCAGTATGTGAATTGATTATTTAACTATGCAGTGGAGTTCAGAGCCATGTACACATCTGAGTCTGAAATGTCTTATAAAATATTTGATTATACAAAATTTTTGTAATAAAACCCCTATCATTTATTTCTTGAAGCCAACTTTGAATTTCAGTGAGAATATAGATTTTTTTACTAACTTAAATATATATAGATACCTACATGTATATAAATATAAATAATGATCTCAGTCATATATATATGTCTTAAAAATAGGTTCTTGTTCAGGAACTTTCAAATCCTTGAAATGCTGGTAGTCACATCATTTAACACATGTTCACTGTCTGCCATATATCCAGAAATTGTGCCAGCCACTAGTACTTTAGGTTGCCTTAAATTTTAAAATTCCAATTTCCTGTAATGTGTTTGCTAAAAACCAGTATTTGTTGTCTTGAGAAAGGGTATAGAGATGCTGTTATTGTTAAAAAAGTAGAAAGGCAACTTGAATTGTACCTGTCTGCATCTGTAGTATTTGTATTGACTTCAGTACAGTTATTTCTGATTAAAGAGTTCATGCATGTATACATGTAAAAATAATGATGCAGTATAAATTTGTTGAAGAAAATATGTTCAAGACTGTAAGTGATTTTTAAATTAAGATCCAGGCACTTTAAATTAGAACTAGACTCTATTAGAGCCAAAAGGAGTGCAGGCTATTGTGATTTGCCATGTGGTTTGGCGTTACTTTCAGGTTTAAGAACTGGTCCTTGTGGGCAGGGTACCAAACCAAATATCTTGTCTAATTTATGAGAACTAAAGAAGCATACCTTGTATGCAAAGTTGAGAATTCAATGTTATTCTAATCAAAGAATTACTATTAGTACAAATTGCTCCAAGCAGTGCTAATTTGAATAGACTAGGTTCTTAGGGCACGAGGATTCTCCATACTTCAGGAACAAAGACATTGCCATCTGCAATTCATGATTTTTCTGATGTTTGGATCTTGTTTGCCTGCACGCCAAAATCACTAGATCCTTCTGGGCTGTGTGGGCAAGCAGAGCCTCAGCACAGTGTGAGCTTTGCAAGTTGTTGTATTGTCGTGGTTTAACCCCAGCCAGCAACTAAGCACCACACAGCTGCTTCCCCCTCCCCCCTCCCAGTAGGGTGGGGAGGAGGGGGAAAAAAAAAAAAAAGGTGAAACTCATGGGTTGAGATAAGAACAGTTTAATACCTAAAGTAAAATAAAATACGCTACTAAGAACAATAATAATATAATAATAATAATAATTGTAATGAAAAGGAATATAACAAAAAGAGAGAGAAATAACACCCAAGAAAAGACAAGTGATGCACAATGCAATTGCTCACCACCCACTGACCAATGCCCGAGCAGTGATCTGCCTGTCTTGGCCAACTGCCCCCAGTTTATATACTGGGCATGACGTTCCATGGTATGGAATACCCCTTTGGCTAGTTCAGGTCAGCTGCCCCGGCTCTGCTCCCTCCCAGCTTCTTGCACACCTGCTTGCTGGCAGAGCATGGGAAACTGAAAAGTCCTTAACTTAGGATAAGCGCTACTTAGCAACAACTAAAACATCAGAGTGTTATCAACATTATTCTCACACTAAATCCAAAACACAGCACTGTACCAGCTACTCAGAAGAAAATTAACTCTATCCCAGCCAAAACCAGGACATTTACAGACAAGGTTTTATATCAATCCAGACTTGACCTGGCTGAGGTTTCTTCCCCCTTTATTTGCTCCTTTGCTTTGTTCATAAGTGGTCACCATCTTCTCATTGCTTCTCAATACACAATCTAATTTCTTGTGTTCTTCTGCTGGTGGTTAACACCAAACGGGAAAACAGATTTGAACTGTTGCACACAGAAAATGTGCTTGCTGTGCGCAGTTCTGCTTTAGGTCAGTGTCCCCTTGCCACAGGCCTTAGGAGAAGGCACGTTGAGGTCAAACTGTTCTAGAGCAACAAATGAAAATGAAACTAACAAATTCCAGATCATCTTAACTAATAATATTGTTAATTCTAAATAGTGGTACAGTGAAAACTGATAAACTTTCTCATATTCACCTCTTCTCTGTTGTTATGCTTACCATTCTGATCCTCTGAGTCCCAAATTCAATGGCAACAGCATTCTCCATGGAGAAGCGGAATTGCAAAAATACAGTTTCAGCAAGCAGTCTGTGTCATCAGTCCTTCACCAGTAGAAGCGTGATGTGGCTGCGGGACGTTGCAGATTTGCCTGGGGTCATGTTTATACTTTTGATAACACAGCCTGGTTGCTTGATCTTTCTTTAACAGTTATCCCTAAAACCATCTTTACCAAGTGTCTCAAGGTCCTTTATTAACCACTAATTGACCATTTATGATTTGTGTTTATAGCCCTGGGGCCTCTGATATCATCTTGTATTTGCAGGTTCAAAGCCTTTGCCTGTATCTTGTGCTCATACTTTTGGAGACCACAAAAATAGTGATCCATTAGAAGACACATAGAAACATATAGGTACAATAAGTTCAGCAAGGAGAAGTGCCAAGTCCTACACCTGGAGAGGAACAACCCCATGCACCAAGATGTGCTGGGGGACACCCAGCTGGAAAGCATCTTGGCAGAAAAGGACCTGAGGGTCCTGGTGAACACCAGGTTGAACATGAGCCAGCAATGTGCCCTTGCAGCAAAGAAGGCCAATGGTATCCTCAACTGCATTAGGCAAAGTAATGCCAGCAGGTCAAGGGAAGTGAACATTCCCCTCTACTCAGCACTGGTGAGGCCAAACCTGGGGTATGGTGTCCAGTTCTGGGCTCCTCAATACAAGAGAGACATGGACAGACTGGAGAGAGTCCAACAAAGGGCCACAAAGATGATTAAGGGACTGTGGCACCTCATGTATGAGGAAAGGCTGAGAGAGCTGGGACTGTTCAGCCTGGAGAAGAGAAAGCTCGGGCGGATCTTATCAATGTATATAAATACCTGAAGGGAGGGTACAAAGACGACAGAACCAGGCTCTTTCCACTGGTTCCCAGTGACAGGACAAGAGGCAAAAGGCACAAATTGAAACACAGAGGTGCCATCTGAACATCAGAGTGACCAAGCCCTGGCACAGATTGCCCAGGGAGGTTGTGGAGTCTCCCTCCTTGGAGGTATTTAAAAGCTGTCTGGACATGGTCCTGGGCAATCAACTCTAGATGGCCCTGCTTGAGCAGGGGGTTGGGTCAGATGACCTCCAGAGATCCCTTCCAACCTCAATCATTGTGTGATTCTGTGAATGCTTTGGTACCATCTTATTATTAATAATAGTAGTCACAACAGTACTACCACTGATGCACTATCAGAATTACAACATGGGATAAACATGTTCTGTCAGTTATCTCAGATTAGCTGCTGTGAAGTAACATGTTAAAACAGAGAATCTTGTTTGCTGTTAATAAGTGGCACCTGTCCTTGAAGCAATCCCATCAAAGTATAGAAGAGTCATTTAGTAAGCATATTGAAATTCAGAGCAGAGTTTGCACTGATATTTCATTTTTCTCCTCACCTCTACCTTCTTTTATACATTGATTTATCTGTCTTTGGAGGCAGAGATTGAAATTGAATCTTTCCTTTGCACATGCTTTACTACGTTTTAAAGTTATATACAGCATTACATACTTAATAAAGATCTAAAGAAGTAAAATTCATTCATTGATCCAGACATGTTAGACAGTTTTAAAAATGTGTATTGTTACATCATATCACTCATGTCAAGCCTTGCTTAGGAAGTCTTAGTAATCAAAATCGTCAAGTCCGTCTTAAAGAAGGAGTGCAGTGATTTGCTGTTAATATAAATGTCAGCTAAAAATCACTGTCACATTTTAAATAATTCACAATTATTTTTCAATTAAAAAATCCTTGAGATTCCTTCTAAACACTGACTGGTACTGCATGAAGAAGTTACATTTAGGCAGAAAAGAATAATCAAATTACTTTTTTTTTTTCTCTCAGAATAAAGCATAGTGTTTCTTCATTGCTGCATTGAAAGTAAAGTATCTTTAAATTCATATAATACTTTCCCACATCATAAATATTTTCTGTGTAACTCCCACATCAGAGAATGTGTAGCTATATAAAACTGAAATAGTACTACTAAAATTTCACCACTGCATAATAATTGAATTGAATGTCAATGTCTTCTTTGGGTTTCCATTCACTTCATGCTGCTTTCCTACACTAAAAAATTAAGTTTTTGTGCTTTTATAAAGGTTGTGCTTAGATCCTTGATCACAAAATACGATACTGTTTGATTTCTGTGAGACCCTCATCACCATCCTCAGAGATCTTTTATCACAGAGCAAAGGTACAGGAAGCAATTCATTACAGAGCCTTGTTAAAGTTTGCCTGGGTGCAGAAAGATTAGCACATGAAAGAGTAGTCCATTAAAGGATAATAAAACCAAATTATATAACCACTGGCTTGGGAAGTCCTTGAGCCACCAATGGCTGGAAGCTGACAGGGTTAGCTGGAGATGGGCTGGGATAGGGCTGTTCTCATCGTGTTTGCCGGGCGCAGGCCACTGGCCAGCAATGGAGATCGGCGCTCCACCAGCTGAGTCCTTGCTGTCATGGTCTTACCCATGGGGAGAGAAGCCCAGCTCTCAGCCACCTACTGATACTGCCCTGGTTGTTAGGGCTCTGTTGATTTGTAACAGCTGAGGATCTTCATTCTGTATTTCTGTATTAACTGTGAACTCAGGGACAAAGCATCTGTACTCAAAACATGGGTGTAATCAGCAATCACTCAGTAGAGAGTATGATGATAACCATTTACTCTCATAATGGATTTTTTCTGGATTTGCAACAAGAGGTCAGACTTTTTACCCCTCAAGGCATTTGAAAGGTGCAATTGTATGCATTGATTAGGGTAAAACTAGCTTATGTACTATAGAATATTTGAGAAAAACTATGAAAGGAAACATTTCTCTGATCCAGAATATATTTTTCACCTTCCAAAAATGAAAAAGGGGGAAAAGACAGACACTATCATCTATTACAAATTTAATTATATTTAGATAAATACTTTTATTAAACTAGGAACACTGATTTTATGTAGCTCTTTATGAATATTTTCAGAAACTAAAATGAGAAATAATTAATTTCTGGTAAAGTTTAGCAGGAGAAAAAGGAAGACATACAGTCATAATTATATGTGTGTGGAGAGCAGGGGTAAGATGATGGCTGGGCGCAAAACTTTGGTCCTTTCATTTCACAGTTTATTTGAGTGGATATACTTTTTTTTCTTTCATATCCCTTTCTGGGGCCTGAACTTCTAACTCATCATGGGAGAGGGAGGACAGGACGTGAGGCATGGGGCTGGATTTTTCCAAACCAGTGGGGGGCCTGGAGGTTTTGATGTGAGGTGTTGGGTTTCCAGCAGGAAGAAGCAGATGAGATGAAAGGTGTGAGAATGCACTTTAGTATGTGTGGTAGGACAGAAGGCACTGCTGTCTGAGAAGCCAGAGAGTACAGGGATATTTGGCAATATCATATTACTGTTGAGATTTCCTGGATAGCAATGTGTGTACATTTGTTGGGTATTCGGTGAAAATTAAGCTAGAGGTTTCCAGGACATCCAGACTTATCACCCATATTCTCTGCAGTTCAATTTTCCACATACTTCAGAAATGTCTGTGATTTGTTGATTTTTAGGTGCCCAATTAAAGCTACTGTGCAAGTGCTCCAAACCAGCTACAAGACTGGGCACGGGATTTCACTTCTTTACCAAATAATTTTGAACGAATCCTAAAAGTTAAATGATGGCCAAATGTTTAAAAATAGATACTTTAGACTAATTCCAACAGGTATTTTGGTTGCAGATATCATAAAGTCCCAGCTGCTTATCAGATGAGGCATATCGCTTGACATGGTGGTAAGGAGGCCATCATTTCCATCTCTAGCAACTGGTAGCTGCTGGTAAACACCCTTCCTTTGAAACTGGAATGATTCAAGTTATACTAGCTTGATTCTTGTCATTTCAGCAAAATAATCTTCAATTCTGCCTAAGCCAAGACTGTCTGAACAAAATACATCTTTTCCTGCTTCTCATTTTCTTATTCTGGAAGTTTCAACAGAGATTAGTCAGAACTATAAATCACAGGCAGGCAGTCATAAGAAAATAATTGTACTGTCTAGCCAAAACAGTCTCTCAAAGAGGCAGTGTACCCGAGTTGGGTGGAGAAGGAGATTTGTCTTTTTAGTATTCACAGTATGTGAATATTTAGTCTGGGTTTTCTTCATCATGCTTCTGAGAATCACAGCCCCACAAGTTCATGTATAGCCAAGTGTCTCCACCATCCTGGGGGTTAAATTTAGTACTTACCAGAGTTTATCAGAAATTATTTTAGGACTGTATAAGTTATAGGTTAACATGGCAGTCCTAATAAAAATCTCACACTGTTTTTGGTGAAGACCATACTGTTTAGGTATTTTGTTGTCAATTTGATTAAGTCCTGCAGTTCATTTGTTTTTCATAACATTTTTCTGGCAGGTAGTAAATCATTACACACTTCAAACTGTAATCTCGGACCTCTTCTACCTTTTTCGCTTGCTATACTAGTTCTTAACCATATTTATTTATTGCGAATTATCAATTTTGAGTCGTGCGGTGTTCATTAGTAGAGTGGAATCTCTTTGGGATAAAGACTGTCTTTTTAGCATTTTTATACTAGCTACTCTATAGGGAGCAGTTTCTGATATAGGAAATTAAGTGCTGCTATAGCACGCATTTTAAGTAATCAGACCCATTCAAAACTGGAGCTGGGAGGTGTTTCTGAGTCATAAAATGCAGATGTCTGACTTTCACTGAAGGTTTCAGCTTAGCTACTGTTTGTCTTTTTCGAAGCCTCACCTTATATTTAACAGTATTTAAAAAATAGGAAACGTAAATAATTTGGAGAGTCTAAAAACTCTATTAATCCTTGAGAATTGTATGTACAATGTATTCTTCAGATTGTCTATTAACTGGGAGGCAGCTTTATAATAAAAGATTATGACCAGGAGAAGGAAAGGACACTGATTTTCAACACCTTCCCTATGTCATTTAGGAGAGCTTACTGTGAAGGAACAGTGTTATAAAACCTCAAATGCTGTGTGCCAGGAGCATGGATTCCTTTGCTTAACGTGGACTGAATTCTGCTTACACAAAACAAGCATCAGTATTTTTCTTAAAAAGCAATACTTTTTCTGAGGCCAGTATGAAATGTTATCTCCTGTATTTCTCAGTATTCAAGTGAATTTCATAAATTTTTAACATTTTTTTTTCTGTAGCACTGTAAGAATCAATAACATGGTGCCTTTAAGTAAAATTCTATCTTATATTTTGCTCTCTCTCTGTTAAATTGATAAAAGGGTTGAGAATGCAGTGTCCCAGGCATTCTTTACTGCTATCTCTAATTATTTTCTTCAGAGTTCCATCCTAACTGATATTACAGGCAATAACAATCAAAGCAAAGAGATTTTATTTTTCCCTTTCTGTTGGAAGTGTGCAAAGCCTAGCTCTGAAATTTGCTCTTCTGCTCTTCTGTCAAACACTGTTTTGTGAGATTGCTTATTCCTACCATATCTCTCCAGAATTCAACTGTGCATCTGTAGTTCCAAATAAATACTTGTCTCTAACCTTAAAGGAGGCTTGCTCGTCTCCTATTCTAGTAATAGTGCTAAGTGGTTCATAGTCACTTAAACATGACACTTAATTAGCATGAGAGGAACAGACAGTGTTAATGTTGTTGGACTGAAAACAAAGTTTGACTTCAGGTAGGTGGACCTTTCCAGTTCTGCATGATACTGTGCTGAAATTTCCCGATTTACCAAGTGATAGCTGGAAATCCCTTCTCCTATCTCATGCATTTTATGAACACATTTCAAAGAGAAACCATCCTTTTAATGAAACAAAGGATTAGACATAATTTTCTCTCAGTAATATGTTCTTATTATGTATGTTTCCTATTTGCAAATTCCCAATATATTTTCCCTAATTGACACCTCTATACATGTTTAACCTAGTTACCTTTCACCACGTCTTTTTTTCTCAGTATTAATATCACTATATACTAGCGATATAAACACTCACACTATAAGGCATCTATAACCTATTCCATAATGGGATGTGTGTGGCTGGTTTACCATATCCTCACCCTTGCTGAAGCCCTGTCCATTCTTTCTGTGGGGAGGTCTTTAACCCAGAAACAGTGTTGTCATACTCTTTACCAGTGATACACAGAATTGGCTGAAGCTTGCAAACCCTTGCAAAGCAGTTTAATCCTATGCAGCCCTAGCATGCTTTTCCAAATGCAAGAATATTCATGTTGCTTGCCACATCACAGGCATATCTATGAGGTATGCTTATGTGGAATCCAATTGAAAACTTTATGTATTTTAATTACAGAGTCCTCGTGCTGAGTTTTGAATCCTAACAAATTTACAAAGATGTCAGAGCACAAAACGCCCTACATGAACTTTGTTCTAGAAGTGGTGACTTATTTTTCTCAGAAAATTAATCTATAAAACTTTATATGATTATTTACAGTTCATTATTTTTTTCTGAGATTTTTTTCCAGATTCGGCTATGATGTTGACTCTTCTTCAAAAAGAGTGTTGAAAACTGAAAAATTGTCTCTCTAACTTGTATCTGTTGCAGACTATTCTATGTGCTACTTCTTTTTGTAAATTACCTGTTTCAGAATCCCTTATTTAATTTTTATGTATGGTGAAGTAGTTGTTAAATTTTGCAGTATAATTTCAGTATCAAGTTATTCAGATAGTTATTGGCAGAAACACATATATTTTATGGATATCTTTCTTCCTCTGTCCTTTCTGGACTGGTCTTTCTAGGATCTCTTTAAAGTGAACTTTTTTTACAGGAGTGGGCAGATGGGAAAAGTACTTCTTTCCATAAATTTTGCTGCTCTGTGTGCACAGATTATCCATGGCATGTGAATGTATTTTTATTTTTAAGGCAGACTTTTTTTTTCCAGACTTCATATCCTTGATGTAGTTTACATTTCAATTAGTTTAGTGTAAACCAGAAATAAAAGCAGAAGAAAGCCCCTGAAGGAAAGCAAACTAACAAGTTAGGCATGAGGTCAAACAGAAAGTAAATGTACAGCCCATAGGCACTTCAGAACCATCCTAGAAAAACAAATATAAGCATACATGGGTACTCCCTTATATTACAGAGCAGCAAAAATAATAAAAAGAAATCAACGTTGAGCCAACAAGGTTAAAATTAAATGAAAGAGAGGGAACTAAGGAGGAAAACATATTAGAATATGTTGTGCTTTTCTTAAGTTGTTAGTGTTTGGTGTTTTGCCCAGTTCATCACTGGGCAAAAAGAAGTATATATATATATAAAAAAAACTTTTAGTACACAAATATACCTTTCAAGCTTTTGGTTCATTTTTGAAGCCTCTAAGAAAACCTTATTTTTTCTCTTCCTTTATAAGTATGTTCAGTGTCCATTATATATGCAGTAGGTGTTAAAAGGACATTAAAAAGCACTCAGTTTTCTTACCTCTAGTCAGTACATAATGGGTTTAAATAACAAATGATGTTTTATCTAGATACGTGAGGTTTTTTCAGTGTTGTAAAGTTTGTCATGAAGTATGAACTTCTGGAAACTTCATTTTAAGAAGGAAGCCTGAGTATGGCTCATTAAAAAAAAAAAAAACCAAACCAACAAAACCAACCAACCAACCAAAACAAACAAACAAACAAAACCCCACCACCCAAACAACAACAAAAAAGCTTTAAATAAGAAATTAAGGAGTAGAGTTATGTATAAGAGTGCTTCGGTATTACATACACATTAAACTAAGCAACTGATTGAAACTTAGAAACTGATAACATCCAAGTTACTTTATGATCTGTGATTCAGTTTATATCCCCAATAGTTGAACCATCGTACATTTTGAAACAAAATACAGATTGGAAAATATTCTTATTTAAGGATGCTAATTTCCTGTGGAACTGTGAAGCATGCATATTCCTCTTTCCTCTAGGGATTTGCCTGTATTTTATCTGCTACTTTTGTATAGATCTCCACTGCCCTGGTGAAACAAAGAAGAAATGGCAACATTTAAGACCTTATCTGTCAAGTACACTGGTAGAACTTGGTTTTTGCAACCTCTGCTCATATACTGCTGAGCCATATTTTATGAGTGATTTTTTTTATAGCGTGCAGGTGTCTTGGTGTTAGTAAGTAATAATCAAATGCATAAATATAATAAAAACCTCCCTGTGAATATCAGTAGTAGAACATATAGTAACTGCAGCTATTTATAATCCAAGACTGAAAACAGAATATGAAATTAAAACCATGTTGTGAAAACAGAATATGGATTTAAAATCATATTGATGTTTTTTCATTCAGTGAAAATCACTTTTTTTTCCATGGATAAGATTTAGAAAGCAAAGCCGAATTCAGAAAGGCTAGCAATGGGATCTCCCACTCGCACTGATTCTACCCTCTGTTGTTTTCTATTGAATTTTTGACTGATTGCAATGTAGCTGGCTGCAGATACTTTCTTTCTGGAGGGGCCAGAGACATGTTCCTGGAACACTTATGAATGACAGTGACTCATTTGTTTCCACATTGATCTAGCTTGAAAAATGAAAGTGTCAGTAAACATAACTTTGTAGTGAATCTCCTTTTGTTGTTGAAATCACATAACATAGTGTTTAAGTTTTTATCATCTCTGACTTAGTTAAAAAGAAGAAAAGAAAAACATATTTTTGAAATGTCTAGAAAGATATAACTTTACTAAAATTACAATTAGAGCTGCATATTATGCATATCATAATAATATTAGAACAGCATGTGCAGTGTAAAATGAGAGCTATAGAAACTAGTTACAGAAATGAAACTAGTTACCTCTCATGATTAAAATAGCAGAAAATTCTAAAGAAGAATCAAAACTACATTCCCATGGTTGCTTGTAATCCAGTTTATGTATGGGGAATTCCAAGGCAGACAGGTTTTATTTGTCCAAGGCCGAAGAGTAGATCAGTGGCACAACTGAGAGTAGCTATTAAAAGTTCCCCAAAAACTTATTCTTTTAGACTATGTCTCCCCTGGGACACAGAGTAATGTATTTTTACAACAATATACAGCTTAAAAGAACTTTAAACGTATGTCTGGGAATTGAACCAGAATAAGCCAAAGCCTGGTTTTAAAAAAATCAGCATGTAAATAGAAAATATGTCTTTGCTTCCCAGAAGGTGTGTTTCCTTAATGAGATTATGATAAAATGTACACTTTTAAAAACTTTTTTCCTTAGCTATGCATCATTTTGGGTAAAGACACTGGTTTAATAAAAGTGTTAAAATACTATGGTGATAAACATTTCAGAAGATACTGCATAGAAAATAATTTCACTGTAGGAACTAAATTCAGAAAGCTCAAATAGTTGAAATAATGAAATTATGATACACAGAGTGGACGAATTCCTGTGATTATGGAATTATTCTTAAGAGTAAGATCAAGGGCAAGATTTACAAGGAATACAAACCTTAGGGGAAATCCCTAGCAAAGTTTTGTTACCTAGTGTTTAAATGTGAAATGTGTTCCTCTTTCTTCCTACTGCTGATGGCTGGCTACTGGGCAAATTATAAAGAAGGAGCAATATATGAAAGGAAGTGTTTTGCACAGCTAAATGAGCTGCAGTGTAAGCATTCCAGAATTAGTATATCTATACTTGATGCAATATGTACATCCTGCTATATAAAAAACCCTCAAAAATTAAAATATTGATATTTAATAAATGCATCAAAATGTCAGCAAAGAATATACAAAAACATATTTTATGTTAAAATTTATGTTAAACAAAAGGTCAGTTGGCATACTTCTTATGCCATATTTATTGCTAGCATGCTGTGCTTCTTACAAAATAAATAGAATGTTCCTATCTTTGAGTCCAATCTTGCTTGCAAATCCTTTAAAAAATATTTTATTCCAATGGACCATGAAGATCTCAATATACAAATTTTAGACATTTCAGCTACTCACATTGGAGCCAACATTAGAGTTCTTTTATGGTGCCTACCCCAAAAGAAAATTCAAAAGAGAACAATCCATAATACCAGTATAATTAACAAACTACCAAGCACAATCTTTCCCTTCTTTCATTCAGATGTATACTTCAAAGACTTTGTCCCGACACTGTTTAAACATTAATAATTGAAAGGCAGGTGCTGAAAATTGTGGAGAGTTATGATCTAACCATGGGCTAGTCTTTAAATTGGTATGCATTTTTCTCTATGAAGTAAAAGGGCACAGTCACTGATAAGTTGTTCCTTTTTTTTTTTCACAGTTCCTAATCTTCGTTTCTCACATCCTATTCTTTCTGTAGAGTTGGTGAAAACTCATGCAACCCTCTATAGTTGTTATCATAACAAAACACATACAAATTATAAATTATATATAAATCATTAAACTGTAAACTGTTTGAGAGAGGAACTAACCATTTATTTTGCATTTATTTAAACCTTACTAAATGGTTATGATATGTTATTTGAGGTTGGAAGCAGGATTGTGAAGTTAAGAATTAAGCAAAGAATTAAGCAAGGAATTCCAAACTTCCATTTTATCAAAAAATTGGTTTTATATAAATGCGTTTCTTTACATGCTAAGATCATTTCTTGGGTCCAAGATGGAATTTTGTAAATTAAATGTAAAAAAGGATGTGGAGCGAGACTAAGGAATTGATTGAGAGTCAAAATACTCCATAATCCTTCAGTGTGGTAATTAGCAAGATGTACTCAGGAGGTGGATCACTGGTTCCTTTTTTCCCCTATTACTGTTGTTGGAATGCTAACATATTTCAAAACCTCATAGTATTCATAAAATTGAGTGGTATTCCACTAACCAATCAGTCACTAGTAGTAAGTAAAATATCAGGGCTTTTTTGAGATGTTACTGACTTTGGGGACGATCTGTATCCTTTCAATAGAAAATATAGTGAGAACATCTACACTGAGCTCTCTTTATGCCATCTCTTGAAATAGCCAGCTGAACATTGTCAGAGGAATTCTTAAGCCAAAACAGAACTGTCTCTCCCATTGCTAGTCTATCAAATACCTCATTTTATCAAAATAGTTGACACAGGGAGAAGTTTTTATGTTTTGTGTTATTTTGAGAATAAATTGTGAATACAAAATAATAGAAAATTATACTAGTTTAATCTCAAGCAAATAGATTTTCTGTTTTCCTCAATATAGTTGGCACACATAGTAATTGCAGCTTGAACAAGTAATAATAAACAATTTATTCTAAAAACTGGGAAGGAAATATCTTTCCTGAATAACAAGGTTTTTGAGGCATAAAATGTTCCCCTCAGATAAAGTGTATGCATGCTTGATTGTTTTGTAAAATTATGCTCTTTTCTTTCTATAAATGTATTTCTATTGATACTGGTTTAAACTGCATGTCATGATAGTTCTTCAGATCTGGTCTTCCAAGTTTGCTGTATCTTATTCATCACCTATGAAGCTAAATATGGGATTAACTATTTTAGCACTTATTCTCTTGTCAGGAGAATAAACATAAACACACCTTACTGCTTGGTCTTACTAAGATCAAGATTCAGAGAAATCAGATGAATCATCTTCACGGGTAAAGTCAATAAGCCTAATTAAAATTATTTTAAACACTGAAGATGTGAAGTGACCATACATAAATTTAAGCATATTTAAATATATGCAGACTCTCATTCAGAATTCAAGTGGTTTTAGAAGGGTCTAGTTTATTATTCAACAGTGAGCAGCAGCTGGGCAGTTACTTTACATAATAAATAACTCATATTATCAGTAGAGGTAGTAGTGCTGGTGTGGATGCACAGGGAGCTGAAGGAAGCACAGCAGAGCTCTCAACTGCTTCACACTTCGTTCTCCTGCGTACTGCCTGCACAGTTTAGCTGCGTGCTCCCATTCACTAAGGCCAATTGTAGTGAAGCTGTAACCTGGTCTTTTCTGCTTACTGACAGATAACTATCAACCAGCTGTAAGTTAACCTGAGAATAAGTTTTTAACATTCACAAGAGTCTCCTTTAATACTGATTTTTTGTGCCTTAGTCCTAAATACCCCCTTAGGATGTTCTGAAACACTGTCCAGGTGAGATGTCTTGATAGAATAAGATTGCACAAATATTGTAAGAGGTATGACTTAAGTTAAAACTTTATTTCTTGTAAGGAAAGGTATTGTGGTTCTTTGGTGTTTGCCGTATTATTTAAAGGTCTGAAAAGCTCAATATCTTTTCCATGGGAAAATAAGAAAATTCAATATAAAGTTGAAGAGAAAATATAAGTAGATAAATCTGCACTGTCAGGGGTTTTTAGAATCGTTGTTTTAGAACTGAGCTGCCTTTGAGGTATCACTTTGGGAAAGTTTAGCTCCAGAAAAGACAGGCATGCAAAAATTGGGTAGTTTGGGGTTTTTTTGATTCCCCGTAGCCCTCATAATATAAATACTGACATCATGATAAATGAGCATGCAGTCCATAGTAGCGCATTTTGTGTATCAGTTTTGTTGAAACATTAGTATTATAAATACCTAATGATGAAAAAAGAGAGGGATTCAGGAATGTATTTAAGTATTTAGTCTTTAAAGAGTCTTTAGAAAACTTATTCTTCTAAAATCTTTAAACTATAAAATTGAGATCTGTTTTGCTCTAGTCTCTAAAAGATGCCACAGTTTTAATTAATTACATCAAAGTGCTTTCAGATGATTTTCTGCAAAGGCTCATGAACTGTCATTATATTTTGGTAATGCATATTTTTATTTTGATTTTTGTTTCTTTTTCTTTTTTCTGTCTGAGTTGATTCAAGTAACAAGCAAGTATTTCTGACTCAGATGTAGTGCCCCATTCCCTAGAGATGCTGTTGTTCTCAGTGGGAGCTGTCATGGTTTGAAGGTTTTCGTGCCCATAGAGAATTAATCTATTGACTCTAGAACATAAGAGTGAAGGTCTCTTGTCTGTGGTCCTGACCACCGCAGGACAACTAACATTGTCAGTTAAGTGACTACATCCATACTGTGTGTAAATATTTTTGTATGGTGCTTCTCATCCACTTTCATTTATGATGTTCTTTTTTAATTTATCCCAGTCCACACTTTTTCTTCTGTGGGTGATTGTTCTTTATTTCAATGTTTCGGAAATGGGGTAATTTATTTCCTTCATTTGTATTGTTACCTTGAAGAGATGATCCATCCCCTGGAGTTTTCAGGTTTTGTAGACTACACTCTGTTCCTTTATCTCTCAGTTTTCCTCACACATTTTATCCTCTTTATCCTTTTTGGTTGCTATTCTTTGTATTTTATCTAACTCTTTTGTACTTGTTCTAAACTGTGCAACCAGGCATCACAAAGTAAGACTTAAACTTCATAAAATTCAGGAAAAAAAGCACCAAACCCCAAATCTCTAAACTCAAGCTTAAGGATACTCAACGTCTCTGGGAATACCAGTCCTCAATACAAATTGATGTGTAACCATGGCATTTTCAACCTCTGACTTTTAAGCAAACTTAATCAAAATGCAACAAAAGACTTCTGAAGCAAAGCGCAATGCTCTTTCAAGCACCTGTGCTACCCTGAGACAACATTTTAACCAAAACTGTATGTGAGAAGAGTAGAGCAACACTGACATCTATACTATGAGGTGATACATGGGAGATACTTTTCTGAGGAGAAGTTATGTTCATCACCTCTGGATCTGCATGTAAACTATTATGATAAGATAAGGGGAACACACTTCTGTCATTTTTTTAGGTTTTTTTCCTGATTTAAATGTAAAGGTGTTAAATCACATGCCAGTAAAAAAGCAAAAAAATTGTGAATATTTTCAGAGTATGCAAATACCAACTAAACATTTCTCTTGCATCAATATGTTTGGTTAGTGTTTCAGTGAGATATGTTTACAACCAAATAATGATATAGTTTAAAACCCTCAATGGGTTTATTCAAGCTTGGATATTTATTCTTATATAGGAAAATAATGCCGTCAGTTATTTAAATTAGTTTTTTATCCACACTGTGAAATACAGAATAAAAAAACATTGTTGCTATTAGGCCATAAACCTCCATAAATATAAAAAAATTCCTTTTCTATGAAGAAAATCAATGACTGTTTAAACATGACAGTGCAACTGTCTCTTACTAATCAAAGTATTACATTTTACATCAGGTCTTATTTTTAACAATTCCTCTGATATGAATACCAAGAGAACATATTATTTTGATGTCCTCTTCATAATACAGTGAAATAATTGTATTTTCTTCTATTTGTTGAAAAACCCATGAAAGTTTCTATGAAAAAGAGAATAAAAGGCCTTCATCTAAGGTGATTGCTTACCTCCTCAGTATTTCAAAATGAATGCCTCCATATAAAATGTTATCACTTCTTCTAACAGGTATTTATTACAATAGGAGTTTAGGAGCAGTTAATGAATATTCAGGACAGTTTATAGGTACTCGGAATTCTGTTAGTTGACTTTTGACTACATACTTATTTTTGGGTTTTGTTATCTTTTTATGCTGCCCTAGGATTTAATGGAAATCTAAGAACTCTATGAAAACATTTTGAGAACCAGCATAATGTATCACTGGGTATGAATGAAGTACCAACAAATTCCACAAAACATTGGCGCTCTTCCTGAACTTTAGGCAATATTGTGTACAAACTACATTGTTCTTGTACTAATTATTAAAATAATTGTAAGACTCTATTATAATTATGAAATATGTTCATGTTTGGTTTAGATATACTGGAAGACAAAATTATTACTTTTCATAGGCAGAGCACTGACTGACATAAGTTGGAAATACTCTGCTGACTTCACTGGAGATCTTCATGTTCGTATGACATTAAAAAGTGACTGTTGAATTTTTAAACTTCTACCAATTTTTATCTTCATTGACAACTTTTCTTTCTTAGTATTTATAGCTGAAAATATATAAAAATATGTACATTTTACTTGTAAATAATTTGATCATAAGTATTTGATAAACTAATGTGAAACGCTTTTCAGGTTTGACAGTTTTGCAGCTTTGTTCTCAGATTCTAAATTGTACCAACTTTCATGAAATAACACTCAAATACTGAGAGAAACCTTTTTTTCTTTATTCTGCTTAACAAAACAACAAATACCTGAGCCAGGCAGACAGCAGAGTAAAAATTAGCATAATGCAGAAGAATAAATTCACAAAATCGACAAGACTTCATCCAATAAGCTGAAACACACAGTGGAATCTCTGCTTTTTGCTTACTGTATGTGTTGAACTATAACTAGTAGCTTATGAAGACAGTCATTAAAAAAAAAGATTTCTGGATTCATAGTGAAGATTTGATATTTGACTCACAGAAAACACATACTGAAAATATATTTTCTTAAAAATACTATTTGGTTGTCAGAATATCTATTTTTATTACAAGTTTGTGTGTTTTGAATTTTAAGCTTCCATTTTAAAGTTCCATAATTCCCTTTTCTTTTTGACCAATCTCAACAGATTTAGATTATGCATATCAAAACTGATAGTGGAAATAACATTAAAGACTTGTGAACTGAGAAAATAGACTGTATGCCAAATTATATGGAGGTCCCCAAGTGCCTTTCTTATTCTGAATGATGGGGAAGATAAGCAAGAATTTAGAATGTCTGAAATTAGAATTTTAATCATTTTCATTCCAGCCAGGGAGTTATAAGTCATGGAATCACAATGATACAAATATATAGCCACCCTTTTATACCTCCTGAGCCCAAAACACTGTGAGAGTAAGGAGTACAGCCTTTCCTTCCACTTCATAATCTGAGATGTAGTCAAATGAGAATATAGTGCTATGTAATTGGAATTGTCAGTGGAATTTGTGGAATATTAATTACTGCTTTTTGAATTGTTAACCATTAGTGAGTCATAGGACACGTCTACTTGAAATTATACAACTTGCAAATACTAAATTAAAAAATATAGACTATTATCTTAAAATAATAGTGGGGCTAGAAAGAAACCTAATTCTTTTTCTAAGACGACTTAGAATTTACTGACAATAATGGAAATATCTGGAAATTTCTAAGTTAGTTTTTCATGAGCATGTAGACAAAGCAAAATGCCTATAGCAGGGTGATTACAGGAGGTTAGGTTATGTTTTGTGACTGAGGAACATGTACTAAAACTGTTGATATAAATCAGTGCAATGATTAAGAGAAAATATGCCTCCGAAAACAGCATACACTCAGTAGCTGAAAAAAAGGAATGCTGTCAGAAGGAGAAAAAATATTAATGCTGTGAGGACCAACACCAGTCTGCTAGACTTGAGGAGAATGTGCTTTATGTTTCATTATTTTTATTTTAGCAAAGGAAGTAAAATCCATGGCATTTCTCTTATCCTGCTGAGTAATCCAAACGTCCCTATAAAGAAGAAAAAACCCTTAATTTCAGGCCCATGCACCCCCTAATCCTGAAAATGAGTGATTTAAGTGAAAACAAAGAAACAAAACTTAACCTTGTGTCTTTATGTAAAGCTGATGTGAAGCAAACCTCTTGAGACTCTTTAGATTACCGGTTACTGATCCAGTATGCAGCCACTACTGTTGAAATGGATGCATAGGTTTTATAGGTGTACAAGTGTTATGTACAGAGTAAATACCTACGGAAAATGAAATTGGCTCTGCAGTAAAACAGAGAAAGTTCTCTCCTCTTCTTCTTACTTACTTTCCAGACTCTGTGGCACAGCAATTAGTGCTCAACTGCTAATCTGCCTCAAGGCAGTTTTGACTCATTTTGGTCCAAACTGGTGAGCAGATTTCAAGACAAAAAGCAGGGAAAAACATAAAGCTTTACCTGCTTAAAAGAAATAGTTCTGGCAGCTGTTTGTTGGAAAGGTCTAACATATGTTAGAGAGGAGAGACTTGAACCTTGCCAGGGATTTTGTACAGGGTGGCACTCTTGGTCTTCCCCAGGACTTTGCAGCTCGGCTGACGAAGGCATGAGCTTTGCACAGGGCACAGCCGGTGCTGGTGCAGTGGGAACCCTGGATTGCCCAGAGCATGACCCACTGGGGCGGAGGGAGGCTTTCCATGTGTCATGCCCAGTCTAGATTCAGGCACCTGAACCAAAAGCAAGTAAAAGGAGGAGACAAACTCTTCTGTGCTGGCAGTAAGAGCCTCCTACCCTAAGTAACGGGCAGCATTATACAGACAATGCATTCATATCCTCACTCTCAGTGTACACAATACCGATGACAATCTGATGTATTGTCACTCTCGGTGTACATAATACCGATGACAATCTGATGTATTAGATATTAACACTATTAATAATGAAATATTATTGATTGCAGTCCTCTTGCTCTCTGGCTGTACCTGCCCAGGCCTGATCTCAGCAATTCTGTATTTTTGCTGCATGGCCTCCCATGGTTTTCCAAAGCAACCCACCCCATCTCTGTAGGGTTCCTGTGGAGCTACGTGAACTCCTTCTTTTCTACAGCAGGCAAAGGCTGTGGGAGGGTCCTGTCTCCTTCCTTCTCTTCTGCAGCCACTGACACTTCTCTCTGAAGTGTGCCTGGGAGGGGAGGTCTGTAAATCCCAGGGGAGAGGCCATGGGGAACAGCCCACCCTGAGGCACCCTGGGTTGGTGTAAGGAAATGGACAACGCTTAAAGGGACTGAAAAACTCAGGGGAGGTGGGTTGGAGCAGGGAAACATGGGAGATGTCCTTGAAATCCCACTGGAAGGCTGAGAGAGAAACTTGAGCAAGAGGAGGAAGAGAAGGGAAGAAGGCATTCAGGAGGGTGGGTCTGATAGAGAGACCCAGGCAGACAAAGAGACCGAAGGGACTGAGACTGATGTTAGTGGGTGGGCACGGGTAGTGCCTGGAAGGGGAGATGTGAGCAGGAGCACAACTATTGGAGCCAGTTTGGGGAAAGTAGATGCAGGAATGGGGCATCTAGGCAAGAGAATATGGATCAAGGAATTCGGGACAAAAATGGGGGAATGACTATATAAGAAAAGGGGAGAAACTAGGAAACAGAGTATGATATCTAGAAAAGTGGTGTTTGGATGAAGCACGTAAGGAAAAATGCCTGAGTCTGAGGCAAGGAGTTGAGATGTGAGTGAAAGGTTGGAGAAAATGGGGTAGAAGACTCTATATTTGTTTGAAGACACTTCTAAGTCCATGTTTCACCATTCCTCTGATGTGAGAAGATAGACATATTTTTCAAGCACAGTGTCTCACTATGTAGTTTGTAGACAGTAAATTGCTCCTGTTGTCAGTTACTGTTTCAGAAATCTGTGAATAATTCATATTTTTAGCCATGATTAATTTGCTGTATTTTGTCCAACTTCCTATTATTAAAATCATAGAAATTAAGTGTATAAAATGTACTAAAACAATAGATTTAATGCTGTTTTAATTAGTATTGTAGAAATATCAGAAGTCATTAGGAAGTTCACAGCTTCAGTTCTGCCACATTTGCATGTTTATTATGAATCTTTCATAAAAACACTAAGTCTGTACAGATCTGAGTGGTCAGTATGGTCTAATTTGGGCTGAGCCTGCATGCAGGAGGAAGAAGATATTTGGAGGGGGCATTTTTTAAGCACATGACTTTAATGATAGTTGAAGTAGGAGCATGTCAGTAAACAATTCCTAAAATAAAAAGCCCATCTTCATCTAAAAAAAAAGTGGAGATAGTTACCGGTCTATGGGTTTGTATTGGTGATTATTACTGAAAAAGTAGTACAAGAAAAAAAGAAATAGAGGAGATGGTTAAAAAAAATCAAATATTGCCCTGGAGAGCTAGATTTTGTCCATCTCTGCCAGAGAGTACCTATGTGAGTAGTTTCTTAGAACTGCTTTTTTGCTGTGTATTAATGAATGATTCCTTATTTTCAAGTTTTGAACATCAGATCTTGAAGTCTGATTAGTAACCAGTGGGAACATATTACTGAAAATATCAAGTGCTGCTTGTAAATTTAGACACCTGAAATTAGAAGATACTTCTAATTTTCTTTCTGTGCTTCTATTTCTCTTCTGTAGAATGGGATAGTAATGCACTCTTGTCTCATAGTGGTGCAGAAATGAATTTATTGACAGCTATGAAGAGTCAAAAAAGCTGATGAGATGTTGCAATTTGTTTTCCGAAAATGGTTTGAAGGGTCTAACAATGAGGAGGAAAAAGGATGTTGAGTAATTTGTCATTAAACAAGCACCGCCCATTATATGATTGAATGCAGCAGGGCTTCTACGGAAAAAAATACTGTATTACCATGTCAATAAAACATGCATATGCAGAGGGGTTTAAATATTCAGGCCTGAGTTAGTTTTGCCATACTGTAAGTGTTCTTTTAGAATAGTTGGTTTATATCTAATAAATGTATCTTTATTCATAGTTGGTGTTCAGAGGAGGAAAAATTCATTTCTGCTTCACACAGGCACAGCAAAAGGCACAACTAAAGAGATGTATGTATAACAGAGGGAACTGCTAATACTTCACTTATAAATCCTGGTTCCATTGACATCCATGTGAAACTGGAAACAAGTTACTAGTAACAGGATTTCATTCCAAGAGATTATTTTTCTTACTGCTTTTAGAATGTGAAAACACAGAGACAGGAATTACACATTTTATATTTTAAATAAACGAGACTGCATCTTGGGTGCTATTCAGGTAAAAAATCCTATCTTTTTGATGTTAGTTTTTCCATTGTTAATATTTTCTAATTCCAGTAAGAAACATACCTATCTTTATATATATTTCCGTATCTTTAGAATACAGAGAGGGAGAGTTATTTTTTCCTGGATAACCTACATTGTAAAACATGCAGGAAGTTAAAATCACTGGGACATACTGTGAATATTCAACAATTTGACCTATATGTGCATTTTTTTTAAAGTTTTGCATAATATATATTTCAGGACTGATTCTGGAAGTTCTAGTATATTACTTTTTTTTTTTTTTTTTATCACAGTCATTTCACTTTTAACTTCAGATAGACCTGTGTTAGCTACATGCTCCTTATCTCCCTCATTTCCACTAGCCTTATCTGATATGACTCTCAGTCTTTTTGTTACTGAGTTGTCAGCCTGGTCAGCAGCTGGCTCACACCTTCTATGTTCCGTATTTCACCTGACTTCACTGTTCCTCACTAACTACCTTTGAAGGCTTAAAGCCACAAAGCAAATGCAAAGACTGGGTAAAATTAAAACTGTTTGAATCAGTACCTTGACCTTTTTGTGATTTTTAGTATGAGATTATTGGTGACTTCTTATCTTCTTTTGTGGACTCCTGCCCTCTCTTTCCCTTCTTCCATGGACATGATTGCTGGTTCTCTTTGAACTTCATGCAGGTCTGTCTTGTGCCTTTTTTCCCCTCTCCCTTACTTTTCTCCTCAATATTTCAATTTCTCTTGGTACTCTTCTCTTCCAAGGTAAACATGTCCTAGTTTTCCTGGCTGAAAAGGAAACACACTTGACCTGACTTACCTCTCCAATGACCGCACCATCCCTTTTATTGCTTTAGTCTCTTAAGTTCATGGAACATTGTTTTTAATGGATGTCTAGAGCTCCTCTCCTTTCATTCCCACCCAGTCCCTCTCCAATCTACCTTTTGTCCCTGGCACTCTACTCAAATGACCTCTTCCTCACCAGGTAACAGAACCATTACTTCAGTCTCATCATTCCTGTGCCTTCACCACAATTGAACATGCTTCTTTTCTTCAATCTTGTTCTTTCATAGCTTCTGTGCTTTTGTTCTCCTCGTGTTTTTCCCCTTCTCTAATCAATCCTCCAGTATGTCCTCATATTTTTAACATGGTTGTGCTTTAGCCAAGTTTCAGTAAATATTTTAAATATATATACGCCAAGTGTATTTAACATGTACCTTAAGTATAAAGATAGTAAAAAATGTTATGGGTGTGGGAGAGAAGATTTACCTCATAAAGGAATGCCTCCTTAAAGTACCCTTATAATTCCTAAGCTGAGTTAAAATTTATTATTTTCGTCCTAGTATGTTGGCAGTAAATAAATAAAAGCTTACAGATTTACTATTAAAAGTATTTTTTTCCTACCTTAAAGGACTTTTGTGTGTGTGTGTGAGATTCTTCTCTCTGCTTTTTGCAGAGTAAAATATTCCAGCAAATGTATTCTCATACTTAATTCTCTGTTTTTCACATCTGCAATCTTATTTTTTCTAAAACAAAATCAATCTAATTCCCTCTCTCCAGAGGCCTGGACACCTAATGAAATCTGTCTCCAGCATGTCTCCAAAGGTTAAAGACTTTTTCCAGTTCTAGTAAGGCTTGTGGTCCTGAGAACAAAGTATGCAGGGTGGAGATCTCAAGGCTGAGAAAACAGCCAAGAAAGAGAAATCTATCTAATTTTTTTTTGCTTTAATGTTTTTATTTAATGAATTATTCTTGTTTAATGAAAGATAATATACTAATCGGTAGGCATATTTTAATCCTTATGTAGCAGATGAAAACCAGAGGAATTCGTAAGGGTACCACATTAAGCCATGATCTGCTTCAACATAGAAAGTAGCTAACATTCAGATATAATGATGGTGATCACTATCAGATCAGAACTAGACAGATGTTTTAATTTTGCAACTGATATGTGTAAAGGAACAAAACCAATCAACCGGTCAAGCACACAAGCAAAATACAAGGTTGTTGCTCTATTGTTCAGCAGAGCACTTAAACACATGGTCCAAGTCCTTCAGCAGAGAAGTCACAAACTAAAGTAACTGGATAAATCCTTTTCCAAATCTGAGTCTAGCTATCTGCTATCCAAGAGATTTCTCATCCCACTCTGACATACTTACTCTTTCAGAGGAGGTTGTTGGTTATATAGAATAATCAAGCTGAATTTACCTTCTTGCTACAGAAAAGTCAACTTTTCCCTTTAGAGTATTGGTAATGTCTAGCAAAACTAGCATTTTATTATTAACTGATGTAACTACTAACTGATTAAGAAGAACTTCTCTAAATATTGAAGGTATAAATTTTTCTTTTACTGTTTCAAAAACCTTTGTCAGTGACATTTTGCTATTTTTTTCTTTTTAAAAAACTACAGACAGTGCTATTTTTTTCCACTGAAATGCTTTGAATTTATTGAATTGGGACAAAACAGCTACCTATGTAAGGACATTAGTGTATAAGGAGATATTTTTCTTGCTTTGTTCATAACAGATGAAATTGAACTGAGCAGCTCGGAAACAGTTCTGATTTTTGCAATTGTATTTATTCAACGTTTCAATGTCCTGGTTAATTACTTAAGAGAGAGAGGAGGAGGAGGAGGAGGAGGGAGAGGGGAGGAGAGGCGAGGAGAGGAAGGGAGAGGAGAGGAGAGGATAGGGGAGGGGAGGGGAGGGGAGGGGAGGGGAGGGGAGGGAAGGGAAGGGAAGGGAAGGGAAGGGAAGGGAAGGGAAGGGAAGGGAAGGGAAGGGAAGGGAAGGGAAGGGAAGGGAAGGGAAAAGAGAAAAGAGAAAGAAAAGAGAAAAGAGAGAAGAGAAGAGAAGAGAAGAGAAGAGAAGAGAAGAGAAGAGAAGAGAAGAGAAGAGAATGCCAATTGCTTCGCCCCTTTGAGTTCAAAATATTAAGCAGTAATCTAAAAATACAAAATTCTATTTGCAAAATATGTAATTGGTCTGAATCATCTTTATCTTGTCCTTACTGCATCTATTCATTTCCTGTCACCTAGAAACCAAAGACCTGAACTAAACCCTTCCTTCCATTTACATGGTCTGACAGCCTTCAACAATGAGATGACAGGCTTGGTGGATGAGGGGAGAGTAGTGGCTATTATTTACCTTGTGTCCTGGTTTCGGCTGGGACAGAGTTAACTCTCTTCTTAGTAGCTGGTACAGTGCTGTGTTTTGGATTTAGTGTGAGAATAATGTTGATAACATGCTGATATTTTAGTTGTTGCTAAGTAGCGCTTATCTTAAGCCAAGGACTTCCATTTCCTATGCTCTGCCAGCAAGCAGGTGTGCAAGAAGCTGGGAGGGAGCATAGCCAGGGCAGCTGACCAGAACTAGCCAAAGGGGTATTCCATACCATGGAACGTCATGCCCAGTATATAAACAGGGGGAAGTTGAGCGGGAGGGGCGGATCGCGTCTCTGGCATTGGTCAGCGGGTGGTGAGCAATTGCATTGTGTATCACTGTTTTTTTTTCCCTCCCCCCCCCTCCTTTTTTTTTGTTATATTCATTTTCATATTATTGTTACATTTCATTATTATTATTGTTAGTATTATATTTTACTTTAGTTATTAAACTGTTCTTATCTCAACCCATGAGTTCTGCCTTCTTTCCCGATTCTCCTCCCCATCCCACCAGGAGCTGGGGCAGGGGGATGGGGAGTGAGTGAGTAGCTGTGTGGTGCTTGGCTGATGACTGGGGTTAAACCACGACACCTTGACTTTAGTAAGGCTTTTGAGACTGTCTCTCAGCATCATCATAGATGGGCTGATGAAGTATGGCTTAAATGAGTGGACAGTGAGGTGGACTAAAAACTAGCTGAACATCTGGGCCCAGAGGGTTGTGAAGAGTAGTAAGAAGTTCAACAAAAGGAAGTGCCAAGTTCTGCCCATGGGGACGAATAACCACAGCCACCAGTACAGACCAGGAGTGGCTAGAAAGCAGCTCTGCAGAGAAGGACCGTGGGGTCCTGGTGGACACCAAATTGGACATGAGGTTCCAATGTGCCCTTGCAGCAAATAAGGCCAACAGCCTCCTGGGTTGCATGAGCCTGAGTGTTGCCAGCAGGTCAAGGGAGGTGATCCTTCCTGTTTACTCAGCCCTAGTGATGCCACATCTGAAGTGCTGGGTCCAGTGCTGAGCTCCCCAGTATGAGAGAGGCATGGACATACTGGAGTGAGTCCAGTGAAGGGCCACAAAGATGATTAAGGGAGGAACATCTTACATATAAGGAGAGGCTGAGAGAGCTGGGACAGCCTGGAGAAGAGAAGGCTCAGGGGGATCTTATTGGTGTGTGTAAATACTTGATGGAAGGGAATACAGAGGGAACCAGACTCTTCTGAGTGGTGCCCACTGACAGGGCAGGTGCCAATGGGCACAAAACAAAACTCATCAGATTCCTTGTGAACAGAAAACATGCTTTTATACTATGAGGGAAAACGCTGGCACAGGTTCCCAGAGAGGCTGTGGAGTCTCCATCCCTGGAGATAGTCAAAACCTGACTGGACATAGCTCTGAGCAACCTGCTCTCACTGACGCTGCTCTGGGCAGTGGGTTGGACTAGGCAATCTCTGGAGGTGCCTTCCTGCCTCATCCTGTCTGTGAGTCTGTGACATGGACTTCAGATAAGGCTTATAGTACATCTCTGTGAAAGACTGATCAGAACTGAGGCAGATTCTTGTCCCTGTTAAAAATTTCTTTCTCTTCTTACCCACACTGCTTCCTTTTCAATATATTGGTCCCATCCTCAATATCTGGAAGATTACACCTGTGTGCTTTTTGTTTGCTTGTTTTTCTTGTCATGTTCTTGTTGCTACATACAGTCAGAGAAAAAATGGTCACAGATTTTCAAATGACCGTAGAAGACCTAATCAAATGATCATGTTTGAAGACCACATGTTACTTCATTACCAGTTAGTTCATCACTAAATTGTCCCCTACCTGGTGAAGACAACAGATTTAGTTTTTATTTGCCTTTGAGTTGATATATGCGCTATGTAAGTAACACTTTCTTGGAAAGGGGAGTAAAGTATGCTATTAATTTTCTTTACTTTTATTATCATGTCAGAAGTTCCAGGCACAGAAAAAATACTGGAGGGAGGAAGAAAAAGCAATTCTTACTCTGTGCATTCACAGTCATGCATTGAGTGTGCATTTATGCAAGCATTAGGACAGAAACTGAGTGTGCTACAGGCAAGTATGACACTGCATATTTCTTCTTCATTTTTAAGCAGTTTTCCTGAGAGGTTTACTAAGGGTGTTTTGTATTTAAAGACAGAACAGTCAAGAGGTTTTCAGACCAGGTACTGAACAGTTAATAGAATACATTCAGTAAGTCTGATTTCTAGAAAAACAAATTCAAGGAAAGTTTTGTCCCATTATCTGTCAGGAACAAGTTGTCAAGCAATCATTATTCTAACCTGCAATAAAAATGTTTAATCTTACTTTGTATTCTTCTTAAAAAGATATGAGAATATTCTAGGTTTAGATTTTTTGAAAGCATTGTGTTGTGTGAATTTTGATTTTTTTTTCTATTTTCACTTCTTTTCCTTACTTGTAGAGCACAGTAAACAGGAAAGACATTAAATTTACTCATAAATCATAGGAATGCCATTTATATCTAGGGTGCAGAAGTAATAGCTCATCCATTCTGGCCTTAATCTCACCTGGTTTTGTAGCGGCTATTAAAATGTCAACATCTGCTATCAATTACCCCAGCATAGTATTTGCAGTATTTCTCAATAGCTAAAATAAGAACTAGCAGTAGTATTTCAGATAACATAGTGCTGAAATTGTTAGAAAAAGTCTACCATAGTTGATACCTACAGGATTCTTGGAAATTATAGAAGGTTAGGGAGCAGTAATCATAAAAGAAAGATCACATGAAATACATATATGGTTAGAATTCAGGTTATTGACGTATTGTTGAGTTTCTTGTTTCAAAAATCAGTAACAAGTTTGCATTAGAAAAATGATGAGATGTTAGGAGATTTAGTCTTTCCTTTATGCTATGTTGCCTAAGATTTTGAATTATAGGACACTACCAGTTTTGCAAGGCTCTTTTCTAATCTTCAGTGTAAGCATCAATATTTTCCTGAAAATTATTCTTTTTGAAGTAATTAAAAAAAAGTGTCTAGCAATATTTTCCTGAAACGTAATGTTTATCCCAAGGAGGTAAAGGGGAGATGAGGGATAAAAAAATATCCATGTCTATCTGAAGTCAATCAGCATTATTCCTACAATTTACTCATGACCATGATTTCTTTGTGATTTGTTTATTTTATGTTTAATTTAAACTATTATATAAAACAGAAGTAGATCTGAGCAAAGGTGTAGGAATAGAAAGAAGTCTATTGTGATACACTAATATCCTAAGACACCCCAAGATCCTTTTTCTCTGAGGAACTGGTGCTGTCATATTAATGTCAGATGAAATACTGTAATCTGATTTCAGTGGAAATAGAATGGAGCCCTCATTTTGAAAGGCCTCAAACACCTGTTTTTTTTCACTCTCTTTATAACCAGGCAGTAATTACGATAGCTCAGAGAAAAAAAGAAGAAAAAAAGAAGTGTTTCTATGTTGTCACTTTAATATTACAGTAGGTTTTGTTTGCTTGTTTTTCAAGCTAGTAACAAGCACCAGAGTGTTCACTACAGGTTTTCCAATATGATAGAATTGTTTCATACCCTCCCCTGTAGGTATGTTTAGCTCTGTAAAGATAACATGAACAAACCTTTGCTGTATATTGTTTAAGCCTTATCCAGAGACTGACATATGTTTCTGTCATTCAGTATAGAAATGCTTTCTCTCCCTGAAGTTGATTTATGTTCTTTAAGCAATGAGTTTGTCTTGTCCATGGCACTTTCCTAAGAAAACTGAATGTGCTGTAATTGTTCTGCATGGCAAATTGAGGGATGCATGTTTTGTAAATAACTGTCTTACTCCTTTGAGCATTATCTTCTTTACATATGTTTGTCAGAGTCCAATACCCTCTGACCAGGTTCTTTTAGATATTCCACGTGTGGAGGCATATCAAATTTACTTATATGAAGACAACTGATGTTACACGGGATTTCTGATTTAGCAGAACAACACAAAATATATTGTATAACACAATACAAATGTAAGTTACACTTAGCAAAATATAGCAATATACACAGTTCAATCACAATAGCAATGTGATTCCCATTGCCTGTCTATATAACATGCTCCCCATCATAATGCTGGGCATCCCCACTCACCAGGAAGACATATGTGTGGGTTTAAGCCAGCTCAAGCCCGTTGCTCTCTTCAAAATTATTTTGTTAGTTTTTCAGGTTTTATACTCTATGTTGGGCTGAGCCAGGTATTCCCTCCTTCCCATGCTGGTCTGACTAACTCAGGGAGACCTTCACACTCTTCTAATGAACTCAGGGAGAAACATTTACACCACCAGTTAATCCCCTCAGCTGTTGATAGCTGTTTACCTAAAACAAAGACCAATCTCTGGTCCCCTTGGTGTTGAGATGATAAGGCAGCTTTTTTACAACAGCTGTGGTCAGTCAAACCTTGCATTATTTCCTGAGATTCATGGGCACGTCCCCTTGCCCTTCTCCTCTGAGCCTTCTTCCATTGTAGAGGTTTATTTGTCAGTCACAATATTTTTAGAATAGGGTCTTGTTATGAAGTCTGGATGACAAGGTAGTCACATAACATTTTGCAGTTGACTTGAATGAGGACAGGATTTCATTTCAGGAACACATACTTCTGTTTATAAAGTCCAAAACCAGCCAGCCACATTAAACAAAATTGGATTCCTCAGCTTCTTCCTATAGTAATGATGTATTTACCAGATCAACAAGACATTTGGATATAAAAGCTAAAGTAAAAGGACTTTGATATAAGTAACAAAAACAAAATTCTTTTGAATAAAAGTCCTGTGTATGTTTGAAAATAAAGCTATAGGTTTTATTGCTTTGTCATGTGAACCTTTGAAATGTCAATGCTTTTCCTTGGTATTTCCAAAAAAAGACTAATCATTCTCAGAAAAGTAGACTAGCTTCTGTTTATGTCAGACTTGGGAACTTCATTGGTAGATCCAGATGCACTTCTTACATGGCTGTTGCAATGTAAGTGATGATTTCCCACATCTTTCCTCAGAACAAGCTTCTGCTGCAGCATATTCTTTCTCTTTCTCTTTTTCTTTCTCTGTGCACAGACATGCACACCCATGCAAGTACATGTATAAAAATAGATAACCCAAAATTTCTCTACTGTAATTTCTACTTCAGTTTGACTTGTGTTTGTTATATGTACTTCAGCTTGACTCATACATATAATTTCATAAGTAAAAAAATATTTCGTAGTAGGTAAAAACACTTAGAAATGTTTGTGAAAATTATTTAAACTTTCCGTGTGACTTTATAAGAAGAGTGACTTTAAGAAAAAGTTGGTTTCATAGCTTTAAAGCTTCCCTTTTTGGAACAATTGGCAATAGGTAATGTACTCTCTATGAAGATGTGCATTTAATACTTGTGAAACAAATATTCTGTTAATACAGTTTCCGACTGCAGATAAACAGTTTGTGCGTGTGTGTGTGTGTGTATGTGTGTGTGTGTGTGAGCCTTTCCCTCCTTGAGGTTTCTTGCTATCCTGAAATAATGCAAATTCTCTTTGCTTGTTTGCCAAGTCTGATGGTATCGAGCTATATCAGGATGTCAGTGACTGCTTCTCTTCTGATTAATATAATTGGAACTAGGCTACATCAGATACTCTCAAGACACAAAGTAGACATGCTAAAAAATACACATTCTATTTTCAGAACTTTTCTCTAATGGTGGGAATGTAGAATATTTCCAAATTATAAGATGAAACACTTAGCTTATTTCCCCTCTCTCTTTCTCATATGTTTTTTTTCCTTCCCTTCCCTTTTTATTCACTTCCCCATCTAATGTGTTTGCCCAGGCCTTCAGAGTTGAGCAGAGAAAAGACAAGAATGAAATAATCAACCTTCATTCCTACAATTCTCTTTCTCTTCCTAGTATTTTGCTCTAGGGTTACTGGAAGTTTTAAGGTTCATTAGGTAACCAGACAACTCAGGATACAATCTTTGACAAATGATGCCACAATCAAATAACTAGCCTTTGCAACAAATCAGAAATCTAACATAGGGATGTCCCAAGTCAAAGTGTCAGCTTTTAGAGTTTCTTAGTTGAACCTGTGACATGATGATTCCTCTGAAAATAAGAATTCTTCAATATGTATTCATCAACAGATTCTTTCTTATAAATGCAAAAGAAAAGGTGACCAGAAAATGTCATGCATGCAGAAGTCTTATGCATTTTATTATCAGAACAATAAAAGCATATTTTATGTGGTGTCACATCTTAAATCTCTTGTTATGTATCAGTACGATTGGTATTTTTGAATAAAAGTTAATTTTGATGTATCAGTACGATTGGTATTTTTGAATAAAAGCTAATTTTGGTGCTCTGTTAAACATTGGGAAGCAGAACACCCCATCACACTTGTGAATTATTCATGCTTGTGTTAACAGAATTTTTTATGTTAGTTTCCCTAACTTTGTAATTCTCAAGTAATCCCAACAAATGCATGGGTTGTGAAACTACATTTATTCCCCTTGTCAAAGGCAATCTCCAAGCCTCTGGCTGTAAAAGAGGGACCCCAGAAGCCCTAAGCATCCAGCTGACTCTGTCAACCTCAGCACTTCCACGTTCTCTCATTAGAGACCACAGCGCTGGATCATGAGAGCCCTAGGCTTTACAAGACTTGAATTAATTTTTTTTTAGGGTTCAGTGAAAATTTTGATACCTTCTTTTGTTGGGGCTTTCTGGTACTCTTGCCACAAGGGAAAGTCTGAAAGTCTTAGCTTGATGGAGAAGTCCTGAAAACCCCAGGATCAGGGAATTGTGCGTGGATAAAATGTAGAACCTGAGATGTTTCCATGCAGCATTTTTTGTCAACTTAATTGACTGAGAAAAAATTGTTATTAAATTGCCGGAGAGTCTGAGGGGTCATATGTCAAGTGGATCTCAAGGTACCATTTCTATGAAACAGTAACAGATGGAGGTTATCTGTCTTGGAAGCCTGACAAAATTATGATGATGCTGATGGGCAGGCACCTACTGTGAACAAATAGCTTGATAGCTGCCTAGATTTCACAAAATTTGCAATAAACAATGCTGCTTTAGGAAAAAAGAGGATTCAGTATTTTGATGTTCAGAGACAACCTACTAAATTAACTGACAACATCTCTTGGAAAAAATGTATATTTGTACTTGTGGAAAAACAAAAGATAAAGCATTACTGTTGGCAAAGGCATCTATAACTGTATCAAACTAATTTTTACATGAATGATTCCTAAATGTGTTGAATAATGCCATCATTCTTCTAGACATAGACCAAAAATGCTAGCAATTTTCAGATCATTTTTGGAAAAAACCCATAAGGTTAAACGGTTATTATCTATTTGAAGCCTCTTGAGAAGGTAAATGTTGCTTCTACTTTCCTTACTTATTGTGTGACCTTGATCTGTCTACTGAACAGTATAGTGTAATATTTATCTTAATTGTGTAGATATTTTAGTAACAAAATACATAATGTCTCTGTGGCAAAGAGATATAAGATGAAAAATTGAATAATGAGCTGCATTAAGCTCAATAAAGCTTATATATCTTGATAGAAAAACAATATTGGTGGGTTTTGCTTTATAAATTTGGATTGATATCAGTGAAGCTAAGCAGTGACACAGGAATGAATTTGCATATCATTGATATAGCTCTCAGAGGGAGATTCCTGTAAACAACATAGTAAAGTTGGAGTTTAGAATATGCTAATTATTTTCTACACTTCATCAGTCCTTTGAACAATAAACACTTCACCCCAATTAAGACACCACCCTGGGGATATGGCTGACCCTTGTAAGTGTGACAATGTGAAGATGCTGTGGATAGCAGCAGTGAACACAGTGATGACAATACATGTAAGTGTTCTTTTCCTCTTTTGTGTGACAATAGAATTGCAAAAAATAAATTTAAATACTTCTACCCCAAGCAAAATTTTCTGTCAGCTAATGTTTCTGGAAATTTTCTGTATAATTCACACAATCCTGTGCAATATAGCTTCTCTCTATCAGTAGATTAAGTAATCAGTAAAAGGGCTTTGTGTTGTTGGGTTCATTTTTTTGTTTGTTTTCTGATGTTGTCTTTGTCCAATTCTGGTATGCTTATTAAAAGCAAAGCCTTTGCTTAGACGTACAAATCTGATTAATAAGATAATAGTAAGGATAATATAGGTTTGTGTCTTCTTAACTTGATTAATAACAGAGAATATTAATTACAAGAGGCTGGGGAAAGGCATGTAATGAACAAGATTTTTGAAAGACATATTACTGTATTTTCTGGGCATTTGTCTGTAGACTGAGACAAAGTCCTGCAAAGGAATCTTTTTTCCAAGTACTTCTGTATTTTTGGTACCCTCAGCCTAGAATTTGCACACCGAAACTTATGAAAATTGCTACTGAGCAGTGAAATCAAACACTAGCACCATCTATTCTGCCCTTTACTTCTGTGTGCATAGGCAAACTGTTAGTTGTACTGAAGGACATTAAAACATGAATTTACTGTCCTTCTTTTAACTGTACATATTCCCCCTTTCAACTGTACATCTTCCCCATTTCTGTTTTTTTATACCTCTTCAGTTAGAGGCAAGACAGCTCTTACATCTCTGTAATTCAGTATTTAAGTGTTGTGATTTGTGGTAATTTATTTACTACTCTTGCTTCTGCTGCAAGTCACTCTTGTTTTCTCTGGGATTTTTTGATCACTGAAGTTCAGTCACTGAATAAGGAATCTTTAGTTTTATAGTTAAAAATTTGTTTACTTATAGCCTGATACCAAGCCCTTGAAGTGAATGCAAATTCTATCTATTCATTTTTATGTACTTTTCATATCCGTTCTTGACAACAATACTGAAGTTAAATGGTCTTGCTTGCCGTATAAAAGGTTAGGGTACTTCAGTACCCTATTAACGTTTCACATCTGAGTTAGGACCTAGAACATCTTACTGTGAATGCTGTCACATATCATCCTTCTACATATTCTTTGCCTTTTTTATCTAGTATTATTCCTTTCTTACAACATTTTAGGGATAACTGGTTGGTTGGCTGGACAGCTATTATACATTTGTTTTTAGTACATCACAAGCTTTTTTCCCCCTAAACTTACTGTGGGAATAGGTAGAAGAAAAAAGCAAAACCAACATTCCTAAGCAGTGTCCTAAGGACATTGCTACTATGTCAAAACCCACCTCACTCATGAACTTCTAAAGAGGTGAAATTGTCACTGTCAGAGAGAAAAGAGATAAAGAAGAATATTTGGTTTTGCAATTGGTAGTCATGCTTCACAGGAAAGATTGAAGATACAGATATATCTAAGGGATGCTCTAACTGCATAAGCTGGAGGGAGGTCCTAGTATCACTTCCGTGAAAAGTAAAAAGTCGTCTGTAAGAAGTCATCCACTTGCATGCATATTTAACGTTACTCTGCAGAGACCATGGAAGCTCCTCTTCACTGGACTGTTATATTATGGGGAATACTTTAGTGAAACAAAATGCATATCTTTTAGAATTACTCTTCACAAATATAAATACTGAATTACTCCTCAGTACTTCATAATTCATAATTCCAAGAAATCTTTTGTAGCCATGTTAAATACAAAAAAAAGCTAATATTCTCACTGAAAAGTGGTGATGACAGCCTGTATTTTTCATGTTGAACTATTTTACAAGAATCTATTAATTGCCTCTGTCAGTTATTAAAACAAGTAAGCAGATGCCCTCTGCACTTCTATCAGGATGACTGGCCTAATCAGGCTCAGCAAATTCAATGACTATTTTGCTAAGCTTAATTAAAATTCAGCCCTGCATTTGAGCAAGCCGCAGTGGTTTGGCAGACCTTCAAAGGGCTATACTGCAGCACAACAATAAAAGTGATAAAGGCACACAATAAATATAATGCAAATGTTCCCATTATTCACAAATCAGGTAGGAAGTTGCTCCTTTAAGTATTTTCTGCTTTCTGTGGTGATAAAATTCAAATTTGTGCAGTTTTCATTTTCAATCTCTGCATATCTTATTCTTATCAACATACCATTTTATGGTTCTAATGAATTGAAATGGAATAATTCTAACACTTACGAATGATACTGTATGTACTTTATTCCCAATACTGAGAGAATTGCACATGGTTTTGTTTGTTACTCATGAATTAAAAATTGCAAAATGGGACTTTTACTTTGCAGTGGCAATGCTGTCAGACCCTTAGAGGGTACTACATCAGCTCGACCTGTTACTCCTTCAGGTATCCTCTTTATCTACTGTTCTCAACTGTATGACCCCAGCCCTAGGTTTCTCCTAGCATTATGTGAATTACAGTTCTTCAACATTAGACATGAAATGGAGCCTTCCCTGCAGGTACTTCGGTTTTTATTTATAAACTAGAATTGTATGTCTTTATAAATACTTGTTTTCTTTTGTTACAAAATCCCTACTGTTCCCCACATATCATAAATATCTTTGGAATGCTTATTCATCACTCCTCATGAAAAATGTTATTTAGACCATATTATTTCTTCAGAATTAGAATTTCTTTTTGGTTATGGTCACTTTGAATGGCCAGGGCTCTGAATCGGAAATCATTTACAGCATACTCCTATGTCTTGTACTTCATGATAGTCCCATTATCCTTGTCCCATTAGCTTTGTAACATGGTATGTGCTACTGATATTTTAATATTTTGTTTGCTTTCTTAGCAGACACTACACTGACAGTCAATCTTGGCTAAAGATTTTTTTTTTTTTCCTTCAAAAAGGGAACTCTTGGAACAATTATGCCATTCCTTCTGCAACAAAGTAAACTGACAACTATAGTAACAGATTTTTATAATAACATTGAGAGAGCAAACTTTGGCAAACAAAACCATTTTTCAACAACAAGAGAAAGCAAAAGAGGAGAAAACAGCAAAAATTGAAGCAAATAGTCATCACTATTGATCGGTATTTCTAGAATCAGATTTTTGTCGTAGGAAATAAACCTTGGGATGATTTAGAAAGAAAAATGGCAATTTAGAGGTAAAGAGTGACTAAATATCACACAGGGGAAGGACATATTCCTAGTTTATGACATATTGTTTGCTTTGATTTTTATTATTTGCTGAAATTCATTATCTTTATAGTGGCTTGTATAATCAGAATCATAAATGTTTTGCAAGATAAATAAAAATCCACATAAATATATAATATGTAAGAAAGTATATGTAACAATAAGAACAGTGTAAAAATAATTTTTCATGGGAAGATTAAAAATTCTTACATAAATTTAAATTCTTTGACTGAATGAGTTTAAAAAGGTTGTTCAGTAAAATAACTTAACAAGCTCCTAATAATACCACTTTCACAAATAAACAGAGAATAAAGTGGAGTCCTTATTTATGTGAACTCCATAAACTTTGACACAGCAGAATAAGTAAGCATGAAGCTTCTTCGCATTTCCGCGGGAGCGAATGATCTATCTGCCATTTTTTCATTTCTATTTTCTGCAAATCTAATCTGGGCTTTGTTAAATGAAAACCTTTGCTTTTCTTAAACAGATTTGCAGAGTCAGATCTTTCACTAAGTAACTGTTCAACTATCAGTCACTGGCCATTTCTTCCTCCCCCATTCAGCCTTACTGTTGTACAGTCTTAGGAATGCTTCCAAAATCAGCTTGCAATGGACATTAGGATATTTCCAGGTAATGGTAAGAGGAATAAAGTGGGATTGCAGAGCTTATGTTGGTTTTTTTTTTTTAAATTATTTTGTTTTGAAGTGTAGGAAAGGATCTTGTTAAATGAGAAAAATGACTAAGCATCCAAGCTGCTAAACGATTATGAGTACTGCCTACAAATTGTGACTAAACATTTAATTCCGATTAAAAGCTATCCTTTATCATTCAGTATTTTTTTCCTCAAGTCGTGACTAAGAATGCAAAGTCTTGTAAATCTTTATAAATGAAGATTCTTTCTAACTATTTTTCCTAAATTACCTTCTGATAGCGTGTACAATTAATCACAATCAGTAAAAGAATCACTTTGTTGCAAGATTTTTCTTCATAAAAGTGAAGACTCAGAAAGAGTCAGATTTTTAAAAAAAAGGCTTACCTCAGTTCTCTTTATGCCTTGAGAAAGACATGAGATAAACAGTGACTAACACATTAGGTATTAAAAATTGGCCATAACAAATTAGAATATTTTCACAGATTCTCATAACTATTTGTACGCATTTATTTCAGAAAAGTTTATTATGGAATTAACATAGGTCTAAAATAACCTGTAATTTCCTGTTTCTCTGGGCATTGAAATAATATTAGGTTGGATGCTCTGCTGGCTCAGTAACAAAACCACTTTCTGTAAACTTACATTAAAGACTTTATTACAAAATTTTAAAATAATGCGTTTCAAAGAAGTTGAAAAAGGTGGTTCAAATAGCTTAGTGGAGAGTTGACTTTAGTATGCCTCAGGAGTATGGAAAGTAATATTCCAGGCTAAAAATTCCTCATTCATACAAGTGGCTGTCTTCCTAAGCATGAAATTCTTGAGTCTATCTTGAAATAGGATTTTTCTTAAGTGCAGCATCAGGACCCTGCCTTCTACAAGCCAATAGGGAGACATTAGTGGAATTGAGGAATGAAGTTAGATCTAGCCTTTAATACAGATGTAGTAAAACAGTCAGGTCTGTACGTATATATAACATTTAAACTGAGAGACAGTTGCATTTAATCAGACTTGCCTTACACAATAATGTAGCAGCATACAAAGAGCAATGCCACTGATGGAGTTTCTTGAAGATCTTTCTATATTGAGCCTTTCCCTTCTAGTTGAGCTACAATTTATTTTAAATTGAACATTGTTACTGTATATTTGTATTTAATTTTAAACAATAGAGGATTGCCTTGCTGTACCAAACTAAATGTATCTGGTATTCGAACTTAATCAGTCCCTCATCTGCCGGCATTTGGGTAGGAGGCTTCTTGGAAATCCCAGATACAGAAACCAGAAACGAGAACATGTTTTTCATTTTTTGCTGGTTTTTTTCCTTCTTCTTCCTTCCCAACTCTTCTCTTTCCATATCTCTACGGGGGTGGGGGTGGGGGGTGGGGGGGAAGAAAAAAAAAAAGGTTGCTACTACTTTTTACCAATATGCAAAAAGTTCTTTTTTTAAAGACTTGCAGTCTTTCTTGAATCTTGTATTTCAACCATCTTAGTGATACTATTGTTATAGACTGATGTGCATACTTGTGACATACTAATGTCATTATAACTGTGATTCAAGCAGAGATGAGTATTTAGATCTTTACTTACAGCCACATAGTCTTGTAGAATTGTTACATACAAGTGCAAAAGTGAAGAAGTGATAGAGGTACAAAATGCTACAATAAGCAAAATTTAACATAAGTAATTATACGTTGTTTTGTCATGCCTCTGCTAACAGGCTGAATACTGTGGGGTCTCACTACTGAGTTGTTCTGATGACTCCCTTTTGTAATTAGCCCTTCATCTTGATCCTTTCTTATCTGGTCTTATGAATAACTGGAATGCAATAGGTACTGAATCAGTGATTAACAATTCACATCTGAAGGATCTGTTGCAACTTAGGCCTGCTTATGCCAGAATGTGCATAAGAATAAAACATTCTGAAGAAGTAAAATCAATTAATAGTAGAACTAATAAATGACTATACCACATATACCTTTTCTTTTCTTGAACGTTAGGTAAATTGCATATCTTCAAAAAAAAAAAAAGAAGCAAAAAAGGCTTTTGATGTGCTGGTAGCGTTTATCAAAAATGCTGTACTAACTACAGAAATGACTATTTTGTTTTCTGTTTCAGTGCTCACAATTGCTTCGTTCTTTTTCCTTCTATGATTGCAGCAGCTGTCATCTTTTAAAAGGTCGGTTTTTACCAATCAGATGTCCAGGGTTTCCACAGTAATTACATAAAACAATATGTCCCAAAGCATTTTACCAATTTGTGAAGCTTTTTCATTCTCTTTGGCTGCTTTCATAAAAACATTAGAAAAATTTCATAGCTAGTGATGCTCTCTAACTCTTTGGGGTACAATTTTGTCTGGGATTAACACGTATAACTTCTTGCAAATTATGAAGGAAAAAGAGCATGGGCCTTATGGCTGAGTTTTGTTTTATTCTTAGGTATCATTTTGACTTTAATTTGTCTGAAGAGACCTTATTAGAAATACTAAATTGGAAACTAAAGAAGACATGGAAAAGAAATGAAGATTATTTTGTACCATGTCAAGTCTCTAATCTGGCTCAATGGGCTGGTGCGCAAGTGCTTGTGCCAGCACAAGGGAAGAAGTCTGATCTTACCTTTTGGTCAACGCTGTAGGTGTAGGTCACCTTAAAACAATAGGGCAGCCACCGTCAATAAGTTCTCAGAGAGGACTGGCTGCAAGCAAGTCATCACTCACAGCTGAAATTAGTATAAATCACCAGTATAACAGCCAAAACATGAGATTTTGAATGACGGGTATTATAATTCTTGGCACCTTTAATCTCCAGTATAATTCATAATGGCTAATAGCTAAACATTCCAATCTCCATCACAGTGCTGGGAGATGATTAACAGAAAACTGTTAGTATAGTAGTTTAATAATAGTTAATAATAGTTTAAGGTTTAAAGAAAAAGTGACAGTTGATGCACAGAAGCTGAAAGTTGTTCCTAGTTGTTCCACTAGCATTCACTGTTAGAACTGCAATTTATATTTTGTTTTTTCTCTTATTTCTGAAATTACAATAATAATAATGAACTAAACTCAGAACTGGACAAAAAAGATGGAAGTTGTTCCCACAGCACTCACACATGATATAGGAAAGTCAGAGAGAGAGATGTCTGGTGAAAAGCTCTGGCAGCCAAGGCCATGGATGCCTATTGTTTATAAGGGTACTACTTTTATTATTATTATTGTTATTATTTTAATCTTTTTAAAAATAAAATATGTGGTTGGGTGGTTGTGGATGGTTTGGGGTTTAGGTTTTTTTTCAGATAAAAAATCTGCATTTAGGTATGGTTAAAACAGAAAAGAATGCATGGCACCTGAAAGCACAGCAATGGAAAAAACATCAGGTAAAGATCATGGGTGAAGCAGTAAATACATATTTCAAGCACTCTGAGTATTTAAAGATCTACAGTTTAATAATGCCCACACCAGTGCTACAGAGTATTTTTATGGACTTTAGTAAAATCTACATCCCCTCCTAAAATTCTGCTGTGTATGCAGTACTGCATAATTGCAACAAATCCCAAGGTGAAACAAAAAAACCCTGCAACCCTCTGTATTCATTTTCATACAGCTCCAACGCTATGCCATATTCACATCTGTGAATCAGTTTAGCAGTACTTAGGAGCAATTTACGACTGTACAGGCTGCCTGAGCTAAACCTGCATATATGTTTATCATAGATGTATCACGCACGTATCTCATGTATGTGCATATGTACCATACATATGCATATCTATTATACATGTGCATATGTATCATACATGTTTAATATATATGTGCATCATATTGCATGTCTCTAACTGTGCACATTAGGCTTTAATCTGCCTTCAGATGCATGATGATTTCTTATTTGTTGATGCACAACAATTTCTTATTTCTTATTAAATTAGTTATTTTATTCAGCTGCAAGGTGGAATACAACTAAAGTATATTTCAATATATATTTAAGTGTTCAATAGCTGTAAGCCTAAAAATCAGTGTGTCATTTTAGGGAACTGTCGTGGTTTAACCCCAGCCAGCAACTAAACACCACACAGCCTCTCACTCACTCCCCCCCAGTGGGATGAGGGAGAGAATCAGAAGAATAAAAATCAGAAAACTCGTGGGTTGAGATAAAGACAGTTTAATAGGGAAAGCAAAAGCTGCGCACACAAGCAAAGCAAAACAAGGAATTCATTCACCACTTGCCATCGGCAGGCAGGTGTTCAGCCATCTCCAGGAAAGCAGGGCTCCATCATGAGTAACAGTTACTTGGGAAGAAAAACGCCATCACTCGAACGTCCCCCCTCACCTCCTTCTTCTTCCCCCAGCTTTATATGCAGAGCATGACGTCAGATGGTCTGGAATATCCCTTTGGGCAGTTGGGGTCAGCTGTCCCAGCTGTGTCCCCTCCCAGCTTCTTGTGCACCCCCAGCCTACTCGCTGGTGGGGTGGTGTGAGGAGCAGAAAAGGCCTTGACTCTGTGTAAGCGCTGCTCAGCAGTAACTAAAACAGCCCTGTGTTATCAACACTGTTTCCAGCACAAATCCAAAACATAGCCCCATACTAGCTACTATGAAGAAAATTAACTCTATCCCAGCCAAAACCAGCACAAGAACATGTTAGCTTATTGTACCCCAGTATGTATAGCTTGAATCGCTTAATAATGCCATAATTAATATTGATAATTTTCATTCCAATTCAAATGATCTTAATTTTTAAGAATTGAGGGGATTGGGCAGGGGGAAGTTGTTATATTGCTTGCTTATTTTTCATCTGGTACTGTGGCAAGAAGCATAACAGCACTGTGATTGGAATAGTTTTGACTGGCAAAAATACACATTTTCTTCTTTTTACTTTTAAACCTTACATGTTTGACAGTGACCTATGTATAGCTCATTTCACTTCTTTGTGTTATTTTTTTCTGTAATTTTGGGAATTACATTTTTCAGAGCGCAAGAGGAAGAGAATTGTTTCACAATTAGTTCAGTATGGCTTTAAACTTCACAACTTTGCTGAAGCACATGGGCATGTGCAGAAACTTAAGTTATTTTATCACCTTTGAAACCAAGAATAAGTCAAACTGACTACATTCATTCATTTGTTTAATGCCTTCTATTTAATGCTGGCATTTCATGTTTGTACACTTGAAGAGAAATGGTCAAACTGTTAGGTTCTAATGCTATAAATTTCTCCTGGTTTATGTATTTAGGTAAAATGTGTTGCTATGAGTTTGTGTGGCATTAGGTCTGTGGCCCTGTATGATGAGCAGCTAGAGAGCCATAAAAAAAGGAATTAGTCTTCTTACTTTGTTGATCATGTACTTTATGTTAAATTATTGTTTTGAAAAATCTTCTGGCTGATTGAAGTGGATTTTGATACGTGAGATTAAAATTATACTGACAGTGATATCTGAATAGAAAAGTATCTGAAAACAGTATTTGAGCATTTATTTCCCAGTAGTTTCACAAAGTGGTAAGCTGGCATGTCTCCTTATGCTACTTTGTTTCTGAAGTTATTATTTTCTTTTCCAGAATATCTTTTAACTTTTAGTTAAAATAAGTAAGTCAAAAAACTCTTTCAATGTTATAGTCATGAGGAAAATAGGCAAGAAGGAGGCAAGTAATGTGGCTGTTTTCATGCCACACTCAGTAAAAAAATTATGTGGCTATGAGATTATATGATGAGATCCATGAATGGTTTTTTTTCAGGAGTATTAATATTACTATACAGCACAAATCCTGCATATCTCCTCAGGTATGATAGCATCACAAGTCTTTATTTGGGATCGGTCATGTATGAATGTGCCTTGTAGGTATAAATGTGAAGAAAGAGGCAATCTGTAACTTTGTGGATCTCACTGTCTTAGGCCACCAACTAACTCTTGCACATGAGTGTGATGAGCTGATCCTCACAGTGAGTGTTGATCTGATCCTAAATATGCTTCATGGTTGGGAGATGCTAAAATATGTCTTGATGGCATGGGAAACCTAGAGAAACTGACTGTTACTGATTTGCACAAGGCTAGAGCTCCTGAATCTCAGTCTCTTGCTAGACTTAAAATTATGAACAATTGTGAAATCATAATACATTTCATTAAATTATTAATATTGTTAAGTATAATTCTGTTTATATATTTACAAAAGAGCTTCTTAAATTTTAAGTTATACCAGCCCCTCAGTTACAGCCTCATGATGTAACTAGCTTGCATGCAATAAAAAAAGTACCAGACATATAAATGTTGGATGCTTAACTATATCAAATTAACAGCCTTCAGAAAGTGATTACCAGTAATTCATTTAATGTTATATCTTTGCTGTAGATTCAAAAATCACATAAGCAAACATTAATTGATTTATATATTGAACTTCAGTTTTTGCTGAGGGAAGTTTTAGGAGAAGCTCATTCATCCCCTTTTGCCTTGAAATCTTCACTTAGTATTCTGTTCATATTCAATTTTAATTGCCACTTTATAGTTTGCAAAGATGGTATGCAGCTGTAAAATACTACACTTTATTGCAGCAAGAGGAATATTTATCTGAACAAATACATTACTGTTACTGTAAAGAATGGGCCTATTTTACTTTATCAGCAACTAAGGGGAAGGTTAATGGCTAAGATGTATCTTTTACGTTGTGTGTGAAACATGGAGTGCTCTGCACTGTTAAGATTTACAGCATGGAAGACAAAGCATGTGCTATTCTAAGCACTCTCTTAACAGCAGACTGTAAACTTGGGAATTAACTTCAAAACCCCTAAATATGTTAAAACAACATTAAGACTGGAAAAGAAAATCATTTCTTCCCATGAATTCATACTTTTAAGCTTATGTGCATGGGAAGGCCTTATAAATTTCCTGGATGTCCTAAATAAGTAAAGAATGCAAGTGACTGGGATGTTTTCAATATTTATCGTATTTCCATCTGTAATGCAGCAGGAATCAGGAACAGAGTTATACAAAAATAATGTTCATTTTTTTGAGAAAGAATCACTACCTTCAGAAAGGACATCATCATCCTTCAGCATACTATTGGGAAGTCCAACCTGTTCAGCAAGAAGAGATAGATCTCAGCTTAGGGCTACATGAATACAGTGATAAATACCAGGCATAAGGGAGATATTCAGCTGTTGGGTTTCCCCCCTTTTCTGTCCTGTAGCCGAAGGGTAATAGAATGGGTGACATCCCATCCCACTGGGCTGATGCATCCCAATGACTGTTAACTGGACCACTGCAGTTCTGATAGGACAGTGTGATGCTGTTTGGTACAGGAATAATTAGGATTATGTCCATTAAAGATTCTGTATTCTGTATTCCTGAAAGCTAGTGATAGTACATATAGAGTCTAATCACTAGAACAAAATTCAGAGCTCTGTTTTAGAGAACTGTGTCATACATTGCACAGAAATGGTTGAGCATGTTCTAGCAGGATCATAAAACACCAAAAAGCTAACTGAGAACTGTCCAAAATGAGTGTGTTTGTTAGAACACATCCATTAAGACACAAATGTGATATGTGCTTCTGTAATTCCTTTTTTCCAGAGTCTAGATATCTCCTTTTTATGGCTTGAGCTTTCATCCAGGAGGCTCAGATTATATGTCTGACATATTTGGGAGGGATATCATCCCACAAATGCAAAAAGGGGTGCTCTGCATCTCCTCTGTGCAGCTCTCCTGTGCTGGAGAAGAAGGGAAGTTTCATTAGGCTGGGAAGAGAATATGAAAGACAGTCATTTGCCCAGTAGCATAATGGTTGGACCATTCAGATGATTAGGAGAGTTATCAGTTCTACTCTTTGATTCCAGGGACATTGATAAATTTATACAGATTTAGTAATTTGATTTGAAACTAGTCCAAGAGGCTAGGAATCAGATCCCATGTCTCCCTTCTCCCAGATAAAGAGATTTACCACTAAGCAACAAAGTCAAATTCCTGTTTCTCTGCTATTTGTAACCCTGATACTTGAGTTCCTTTCAGCAAGGTAACCCACCTTTAGTTTCAGACAGAGGAGTGATATGGGTGTCCTTTATAGGACAATCCTAATTAGTAGTTATAAACATTTCTTACAGCTTTGCTTTAAAATACAACTGTATCTGATACTACAAATTGTCATAATACCATACCACATTCCTTTAGGATTAAAAATTTAGGTTCCTGGATCATGTTCTAATTTTATTTCTGATCTAGGACCAAGGTAATTCTGAACAAGTTCAAATGTAGAAGAAGCATAAGAAAGAGAAGCTCCTATGAAGCTTCTCAGGTAATGGTAATGATACTAATAACTAAGTACAGTATTTCAAGGTTACACAGAAAATAAGCTGAATATCTCAGAATCATAACCACCCATTTTACTTATTCATTTATTAAATATATATTTTTTTTCTCATACGCAGTGCTAAAATGAGGAGGTCAGTGTGGGAAGCAGCTGGCAGCTTTGGTTGTAGGTGCAAGTCTGAGATCCTAACTTATCTGCTCTTTAATTTTCGGAAAACTTCATGCTTCTTGTGTCTCATCTTCACTTTTGCAAACCAGAGGTTTTTTTTTTTAAATTGTAACTATGTGCTATGCAATTAATACTGTATTCATAGAATCATAGAATCATAGAATAGTTTGGGTTGGAAGGGACCGTTAAAGATCATCTAATCCAACCCCCCTGCAATAAGCAGGGACATCTTCAACTAGACCAGGTTGCTCAGAGCCCCATCCAACCTGACCTTGAATGTTTGCAAGGATGGGGCATCCACCACCTCTCTGGGCAACGTGTTCCAGTGTTTCACTACCCTCATTGTAAAAAATTTCTTCCCTATATCTAATCTGAATCTACCCTCTTTTAATTTAAAACCATTACGCCTTGTCCTATCGCAACAGGCCTTACTAAAGTTCTACAATTCAACTGAGAAGAAGGTTTTTATGTTCCAGAACTCATATGCATTTATCCTGTTCGTATTAGAACTGAATATCATTTAACTTGTTTTATCAAAGTGGAAAACAGTGGTTAACTTAATAAATATTAAGAAGTGAAGGTGAAGTTCCCATCAATCAATCCATGCTTAATTTTTAAATTTCTCAAAAAAAATTTTAAGTTTAATAAGACTTCATGGAAAAATGGCTCTTACAATGCTACCTGCATATAAAAACTGATGACAGGTGTTAAGACCTGAGACAGGTGTAATGCCTTAGCCAGGTGCCATACACAGACCCTTCTTTCATCCAGCTCCAGCTGCTTACACTATACATTTATTTCCCAGTGTCCATTTGGCTAGATGGCTCTTCCCATGGTATTTTTTTATTTTGTGGTAGCTAGAGAATGTCCTTTCCTTTTATCTAGGAGAAAATGGAGTATTTAAAGTTTCAGTTGTCCCTCTTTGTTGCTTCTGGTGACACAAAGACTTCCTTTTCCTCTGCATATTCTGACATATATTCTACCTCCTTTTTTTCAGGGATCATGTTGGCATGATATTTGCTTGAGAACAAAGTCACTTCCTAGAAACTGTTTGGAGTTTTATTTGTTTGTTTGTTTGTTATAATTTGCTTGTTTTATTCCTAAATTCATTCTCTGTTGAAATACTCTTTGATTTTTCTAGGTCTAATATCCATATAGCTCAAACTGATAGCAGGATTCCCAAAAAGTATAACATTTAGACACTTATTTGTGGAAACTGTGTTCTTCCAACATATTCCACGGAGTTCAGTGTGTATACATTTCTCCAGTTCCTGCAGCCAAACTGAGAACATGTCCTTCCAAGATGAGTGATGATACAAGTAAATCATTTGTGACCCCTGCAGCAATGCCAATGCTGCAAAAAATCCTGTTAAGGCCATTAACAGCCATAACATCCTGGATTCATAAATCATCTGGTTCTGTTTCTAGCTGTTTCTTTTACTCCAGTCCCTAAGGAAAGAAGCTGCCACAAAGCAGAACTGTAGAAAGTTTAGCTGTGAATACCCTAAATTCATCCCACTGCTCCCTGTTCCTGTATCTGCTCCACCTTGTAAGGCTATTTGCAAGCCTGCGAGTGAGGAAACAAGATGATGTAAGTGAAAAGACACATTTGTGTACTGCTGGTATAATGAAAAGACCTGACTTTTCTAAAATTTTAGAATTAAAATTTGAAATGTAATGGTATGTATTGTATTGACTTCAGAGATTTCAGTTTAAATAACTACTTCTAAAAGAAATTAAAGAACAGGATTTAAATAATGAAAGCTTCCACTGGAATAGCTACAGATTTAGATGGTACAGCTAGTTTCTGGATGCTACATAATTTCCTTCAAACTAAGGCTATCATAAGCAGGTAGAACTGGAGTAAAATATTAATAATGAGACCACTTTTGGCAACCCAGAACAACTCACTCTTCAGAAATTTGAATCCCAAGAGTAAGTTTTGCAATCAAATTAGAAGAATCATCCTGTCATTAAAGTCAGCTCCAAGCTTTGCCTCACAATTCAGTGGTATTGAAATTTGGGACCAGAAATATATGTCTATTTCTAACATTTTTTTTCATGTCTTGCTGCCCTTTTAAAGGCCTCATTGTATTTAGATTTTATGTTCGTTTTTCCTTTTTACAAAACCTCTCTCAGTCCAATGCTATCAGTAGGAAGAAATTCATACCATAAACATAGAATAAATAATGAAACTTGAAATTCCCAAGTCTTGTTCATTTTTTATTTTTTCTTGTGAACACACATTCTGCAGAAGTCATATCCACTAACCTCTGGCTGCTGTACGTAAATGGAATATACCAGTGGTTATTACTGGTTAAAGCTATATGTGCCACTTAGGTTTTTGTTTGTTTGTTTGGTTTTTGGGGTTTGGGGTTTTTTTGCGGGGTGTGTGTGTCAGTGGGACTTGAGAAAATGAGTTTTGATCCATGATGTTAATTGCTGTATTTCACTCTCAAGTATACATTGAACATTATCATAACCTGCAGCATGGGCACTGATGGCCATGCAAACTGTCCAAGAAGAAGACAGAAAATTCATAGTAAGTAAATTTTTTCTAGGCGAGTTTACCCTTCATGTTTGCTAAAACAAATGGTCATGAGATGTGTTAAGTTAAACTTTTAAAAGTAATATAGTAAATATTAGTGTAAAAAAGGAGCTAATGAACTCTGCCCTCAGACAGTGTCTAGTGTCGTAGATGCCCTAGGTTATCCCATCAGGATTCTGGTTTCTTTTCCAAAGCAGTGCAGGTCTCTCACAGATTCGTATCTGCCAGACCCATACAGATGTGTTGCAAATCCTAGGACACTAAAACCAGCACTCAACACCACCTTCTATCAAATTAATCCTGTCAAAGGCATCAGAATCCATCAATACCACAGACTTTCCACAGAATTCATACCTGATGCTAGTTAACAGAATACCTTTTTCACAATTTACTTTAAATCTAACATGTGATTTCTGGATTCAGTTGATTTCTATCCCCATCATGATAGTTTGGGAATGCGACCTGAACAATTCAGCTCTCTCAGAATCCTATATTCTCTCAACTCAGCAGGTTTTTATTATTTCACTTATTGTAAACTTAATATAAAGCAATGAAGTTACTTGCCCAAGGCTATACAGAAGTCAAAACTAACAACAAAAGCCAGTGGTCTTGATTCTTAGTATCTTGCATAAATACAGTTTCCATGTTGCTGCCTTGAGTGCCGCATCATCTTTGGTGCACTTACCCTTGAGTATCTAAATAAATTACTTCCAGAAATGCAGATGTGAAACTAAATAGGTATTTCCATGTCACTGTTTGAACTGTTTGAGGTCAAGACCTGTTTGTCTTGCAGGAGAAACAAAGGATAAAGCTGTACATGAGGCTATACATATTATTTGTGCCTTCAAAGGCAAGAGGCTTTGATCAGTATTTTTAAAGAGCTACATATTGTCTTTTTGTAAATATACTACTGTGTGCTTTATAAAAATAGGCTTTCATATAAGAGAAATTTTATTTAATTGTCACAACAATAATAAACATTTTATTAGCCTACTTTTCTTCCTAGCACTAGCTTCTAAAAGATCATAAGTTATGTATGCAGACTAATTAATAGTGAAGTAACAATGCTCTCTCTTGTGCAAGTGCAAACTTTGTTTCAGTCATCACAATACCTGCCAATCCAAGTATCATGGCTTGGATACTGACATATTTTGAACTGGACCAGAACTACTGCCATATTTCACAAAAGTACTGAGGCACAAATCAGCAGATTCTGACCCATATATGTAAATTTAAACACATACTTTTGTTAATAGCTTTGTGATTACCTGTTAAGAGATTGAATGAATTGTGCATGACCTAAACCAACGTTACAGAAAGTTTTGGTTATCATCTATTGATCATTAAACTGATTGTTTGTAGATCAACTGTTGGTCATCATCAGCTGGGAGACAAGTTGTTATGGAATAGAAAGCTTTCTCCCTAAACCATTTAGTGTTTTAATACAATTAAGAAGGGTAATCTATTTGTAAAATATAACGTAGTTGCTTCAGTATTTTTTCTAGATTTATGAATCAAGAAATTTATTTCACAGACGAAGTATGATAGATCTGATAGATCCCGAGATCGTGATGTGTTGGCTGCTGTTGGAATAAATATTCCTAAATTTTTTACATTCCAATATGTACTGACCAAAAACATAAGATTGTCTTTTCTCTACTGTTAAGCTTTTTTATAATGTCACCAGCCTTATTATTTGAGCTGAGATTATAATCACTATGGAAACTTAGATTTGTAACTCATTTTTTCAGTTTCAAAGGGTTTATTTCATCTAATTCAGGTAAATAAGATGAGAGTAACTTCTCTCCTGAATAACAATAGTAGCTTTTTGTTCTTTGTCTGCTATCACAGATATATCTAGTATTTTTTAAGTTTTCTGTTTCAGCTATTTAAATAATAGACTACTAAAAAGAAATAATGGACATACAGCATGGAAACAATCCCCAATGCACAATACAGATGGTTATATTAGTATCCATGACAAGAGAAAAACAAAGACATAATATATTGTTAGAGAGACCCTGTTAAAAACATTGAGTAGAGGTCAAGTTATTTTAAGAGACAGATTACTGAGGTAAGGAGAGGTTTTCCATACGTTAAGCTTTGTTTCTTCCATTCTTCTTGCCTTTCCTTCTTCCCTTCCCTCTTCCTATTTCCTATTTGGAAGATAAGAAGAACTGAGTAAGATAGCTATACTATTGCTATTGCTATTGCTACTGCTATTGCTATTGCTATTTGTCATGGTTTAACACCAGCTGGCAACTAAGCACCACGCAGCTGCTCGCTCACTCCTCCCACCCCTCCCCGGTAGGATGGGGAGAAGAATAAGAAAAAAAGTAAAACTCGTGGGTTGAGATAAGAACAGTTTAATAATTGAAATAAAATAAAATGTAATAATAATAATAGTAGTAGTAATGAAAAGGAAGATAACAAAAAGAGAGAGAAATAAAACCCAAGAAAGACAAGTGATGCACAATGCAATTGCTCACCACCTGCTGACGGATGCCCAGCCAATCCCTGAGCAGCAATCCACCCCTCCCAGCCAAGTCCCCCCAGTTTATATACTGGGCATGATGTTCCATGGTATGGAATATCCCTTTGGCTAGTTCAGGTCAGCTGCCCTGGCTGTGCTCCCTCCCAGCTTCTTGCACACCCGCTTGCTGGCAGAGCATGGGAAACTGAAAAATCCTTAACTTAGGATAAGCGCTACTTAGCAACAACTAAACCATCAGTGTGTTATCAACAGTATTCTCACACTAAATCCGAAACACAGCACTGTACCAGCTACTAAGAAGAAAATTAACTCTATCCCAGCCGAAACCAGGACACTATTACTAGTACTGTTACTATTGCTATTACTTGTTATTACTGTCGCTATCACTATCAGTATCACTTATCACTGTTACTATTACTTCAGTTTTTCTTTATTGTCAAGTCTGAGGACCCAGAATGTAATGTAAAAGCACCATACATGGACTTTTTTTGTTTGTTTTTAAAAGTAATTTGTAATACTATTCAGTTCTGTTTTGATACAATCTCACAATAGTATCCATCCACTCTTGTCAAATGATTTCCTGAACTTGTTCTTTGAGACATTTTCATTCTAGAAATTATTCATTACGTAATCCAAAAACATTGCCAAAATTGAACCTTCCTAACTATGCAAAGGGTGAGATAGTCTTCCTACATCACTTACGTTCAAAATTTATCTGCTTAAAAGCAGAACAACTTACCTCACCCTAAAAGCCTGCATCAATAGTGCTTCTCTTAAAAAAAAAAAATGTTGGGAGATAATTTAAAACTCAATCTCTATGCTTAAGTTTAAATTAAGCAAAACAGAATTCAGACATATCAATTTTGTCTACTGGAGGCATGGGGAAGCTGTTTCAGAGATAAGTTAATAGAAACAGTATGTTCCCCGCAATAGACAAGCAAATTAAGAAAAGAAATGACAAAGATGACTTAACATTCATCTTTCTTCATGTTTGGTTTGTTTGGGGGCCTGGAGGTTGTGTGTGTCTGTGTGTGCATGTGTGTGTAGAGTTGCTCTTTCCTCCTTTAACCTTAAGGTGCTGCCTCTTCTTTCCCTACAGTTGCATGGCTGTTGTACAGAATAGAAAACCACACAACCCCAATGAAAGAAAATTTAATTAGGTCCTGCTTAGAGAATTGTAAGATTTTAAGGATTTCCTTTTCCAGCATGCTTGATATGTCTCTTGGTGTCACCCCAAACCTCTAGTGCTTTTTTTTTTTTTATAATAGTTTTAACTAACTCTGTGAAGGAGTGATATATGGGGACAAAAAGTCTGAAGTTAATATAAAATCCCTTCCAAAGGAGTCATCAAGTTCAGTTTGCTACAACTGTATATATTTTCTCCTAAACTTATCAAACTCCATTGAAAATCCAATTAGATTTTTTTATGCCACTACTTAGAATATGCATAGTAGACTAGCATTTCTCGTGCATTTTTCCTGGGCTTAAATAATTGTGATTATGTAAGAGCAAAGATCTAGTGATAATACATCTATTAAATATTGTACTTTTAATCAAGCATTGTCTGATTGTTACAGATTTCAAAAATATAAAGCTGAGAGGAGAAAAAAGTTAATTGGTTGTGGTGTTCATAGATTAGTTAGTGTGGATAGTCTCCAAAATTAGAGAATTATTTTAATGTTTTAGTTAACAGAGATGATAATTCAACTTAATTATTACAGAAACAAGGTCTATTTAAAGGAATTGAAAAGTGATACCAGATATTCCCGTTCCCAGTCAAGCATCCCTTCCATAGGTTTACAAAAACTGATCATGTTTTTAGTATGTAGTTTAGATACAGAAATGTGGAAAATAAAAGGAAAGCATGCCTGAGAACATTTTATTTTATGAGGTCAAAATTCTGTAGTGCAGAAAGGTGGGTTTTGTTTTTGTTGTTGTAGCTTTTTTTAAACAAAGAGAAATACCCCTTAGGTGAATCTCTTGATGAGGAAGAGGGCTTGCTTAACTTACTCATATACCTAGAACTCCATGGTTACCTTCTAGACCCGCAATCATACATAGTATGAGGATAAATGAAAAGATGTATTTCATAGTCTATGTTCTCTAAGAAAAAGATCAGCATTTTCTCTTCTAGCTGAAGTAGTTAATTTTTTCTTCTTTCTTGTGGTATTGTTTTTATAGCTATGATCTATTCAGATAAAAAGATTTAACCTTTTCCTCTATGCACATGTGTAGAATCTAGACTATAATCTTTTGACATTTTTATTGCAAAGTACATGAGAATTTAAACTGTATTTTCTCATTCATATAAGTGAATCGTCAGAACTGTAAATACATCATTAATGTTCAAATGAATAAATAGAGACTGTTCTCATACTGAGGGCCAAATTTTCCTCCAACCTACATTTTTGTTAGTGATAGGAGATTTGCACCTTATCAGATCTGCTGTCCCCATCAGATCTTAGAAGTTTTTTTTTATGAAGGAGGAAGATTCCAAGATTGTTTAGGGTGCTTGGGGCATAAAGAAGGAAATGTAATTTTAGCTAGGGCTTGAGTCCAGGATGCTCACAGCAACTTATTATATGAAAAGGGGATTTGCAGGAATGCGAGTCCTTAATTGTACAGTCTGAAACATGCAGGCAGGAGTCAGAAAACTTTGAAGTTCAAGCCAATTCTATACTTAACGTTTACTGAGCTTTTTATCTCCATGTGACAGTGATCTAAGGACATCTGTGCTAATATCTGCTTTTGATCCAACCAGTGACGTTATTTTGAAATGTCATTGCTGCCTGATGAGCTTCTTTAGACATACATTCTGGCAAGGTGAACATTCCAGTATGGAAACGTTATCTAAAATACAAAAGTTTTTCAGAGGTGTTCAGTACTTACCGATTAAAACCATTTAGACTGTAAACATTCTTCATGTTCTGAGGCTGGAAGAAAAACTTTGTTTCGCAGATTAACCTGTGGCATCCAATATCTAGATAGCTTAATCAATTAATGAAGATATTTTTCCAGAGTTGCAATGTAGAACTATGAAAGCAGTTTCCAAGGATTATAGCTGATGTAAGCTTGCAGTTTACTTTATCTGAGAACAAGAGACAATTGACAGTATATTATCTGGCTCTTTTATGATTTTGTCAAAATTAATTGCGTCCTTGTTAATATAAAAAGGTAAACATTGTCATCAGTCTGCTATAAAATAAACACTTCTGTGTCTACGTGCTCAGCTACTAAATGAAAAGATGCATTGTAACTTCATTTATTTTATTTCTTATGATACTTTTATTATGCAAATATTACACCATTATATTTCTATAAAGTATACTAACATTTAAAGGGAGGATTTTCCTTTTCTTCTGTAGCTGTTACAAAGTTTTTCAGGGGGCGTTTACTAGTAGGCACTCTGTAAAGGCAGCATGTTACGCTGAGCCAGCAGAGATTAGACTAAATGAGAACACACTAGCTATAAATTTAACAGGGTTCATTTTCTAAAGTGACTGCTTTATGCATCTGCAAATGGAAAGAAATAGAGCATCAAGCTCTTAATTTTTTCTACACAAATAAAAACTGAAGTACTGAATGTCTTCATTTAACATCTTCAAAGCAATATTATTTTTATTAGGTACTAGAACAGAGTACAATGCACAAAAAAGGGGGAGATGATGTAGGTTTTTTGTATTATGCACCTTCAGTAAAAAATAACTGTTCTTTTTTTAGCTCTCCATGACATTTTTCTAAATATTGTGGCACAAATCACTGGATTGTAATGTTCTGTAAACTTCTTTATTAGTGACTGTATGGGAGAAGAACATTATATAAGTTTCAATGGTGCATGTTAAATCTGTTTCTACAGCAGGTTTATTCAGGATTCAATCCATTTCCAGTTCAAGTCACTAATAATAGTTCTACTGACTAGAATGGAACAGGATCACTGGATTGCACATCAATTGCTGTTAGCACATAAGGTGACTGAGTTTAAAGGCAGGAATAGGCTTTCTAGCAATTGCCTGTTTCAAAACTATCCCAAATAGGCAGGTACTTTAAAGACAAGTACCATCTCACAAAAAAAGAACAAATTCTCTTCCCACGCAATTCCTGCTTATGAGTTAGCTTTTGGGGGTATTTAACAGAGTAATGCAAAATGTAGTGTGTGATTATGAATACTTATTGTAGACTTAATTCTTCAGAATTCATTGTGTTAAAAAGTATTATTATTTGCCATGAGTTTAGGGCTTTTAAGTCATATCATACAAATTCAAAGCAACTACTGGTATCATATAATAACATATAAAAGAAAATATTATGAAAGTCAGGCTACTCTAAAAAAAAAGTTGCATGTCTATATAGGTCTCAGACGCAAGTTAAAAGAACAAAACAGCAGGAGACTAAAGAGGCTATTTAATGCATCCAAAAGATACACAAGATAGCTGCCTTGCACGAGGAAGGTAAGCACTCAAATGAAAAAGAGATGTCTGAGAGTAATGATACTTCAAATAGCAATAAAAGTTTATCTAATTACCAGAACTGCAATTAAGGCATTGTCAGGTCAGATAAAAAACTTTTTTTTTTTTTCACCCCCCTCGTAACAGCAATTAAATACTTGGAAAGCTAAACTTGAGATAGCACTAGACATTTTTTAAATTTATTTCTCAGAAACTTTCTGAATGGTATGCTACATTTTAAATAGAAATTTTCAACAGAAAATCAGAAAAGATACTCATAACAGTATCTTCATAAACTCTTTCAAATCTATTTACTCTTCATGGTAAAATTTCGTATGTCTTTTCTCTCTCTTTAAATTACAGTGTAATATATGGGGAGAATATCTTGTACAGAATATAGATAATAGCCAGAAAAAAACAGCGATTCAGCACTGTGTGAAAATAAAATTTCTGTTTGGTAGTTTGTTACCTTTTATTGTGACATTAATATATGGTAATTTCCCCCTAGTTATAATCTGACTATCAAATAGAGTTATATTTAGTACTTTTTTACCCATTAACAATGAGTCACATACATAAGTCTTCTGCCAGGAAGATTGGTTGAATAAATAGAAACCAATATTATTAAAAAACATATGTGTGTGTATGAATGGCTTATTTATATTGTGGAAGAAATTGTTGGTTTGGATTTATATTACTGGGAACCGGAACACGTAACTTTCAAGGAAAATGTAGCTACTAGTTCTTTATGGATGTTTTACTGTGTGCACTGCCTTTATAATGTTTATGTCTATTTATTACATTTTATTTGGGTTGAATAATACTGTCAGTACTTCCACTTGGAAAATAGAAAAGAACAAACCAGATGCCTCAGTACTCCAAAGTTGCAGACAGCAAAATTTACGCAATCTATACTATTTTGTAAGAAAGAAAAAAATATGGGATATTATAGTTAATTGTGCAGAAGTACTTTCATGCTACCTTTTCTACTTTACTTGAATATTCTGACTGAGCATCCTCATTCTGGAAGGGGAAATTGGTTATGAAAACAGCTGATAGTACTTTTTTGTCACAGCCAAGGTAAAGAGGGAAAGGATAGGGCAGGGAATCAGCTGTACTGTAAGTCTAAAATGCCAAGAGAACATGCATGGCAAGGCTTCCCAAGATCTGGGGGCACTAGAAAGGCATTCAAGGCTTTCAATATTTTGGCTTCAATGTCTTAGATTCTCAGGCTGGGGGGAAGATCTTCCCAGCTCATAGCATGGAGTTTAGAAGTCCACTACGGCTGCACTTCAGTGTGTGTTGAAATAAGATGTCAAATATTAAAATTCTAGAGGCTTGGCTGAGCACATGGCTCCATTGCAGAGACCCTAAAAATCCTGTATCAAGGCTCCTAACTCACTGAGGCCTCTGTAGCTCCCAGCCTCTGGGTTTAGTGAAATATGTTTTCCTTTGGAAGTCTCCTATCACTCTAAGTTGCACAGTTTCATGGCATCATGAAAATGACTGTAGTCACTAACTTTTTGTTTTCTCTGTATAAGTTACCCCAAATGATTTGCTGACCTGTAAACAATTGAAATGTTTCACAGTCAGATAAAAATAACTGATCTCAGTTCTCCATCCCTCCAACTGACATTTAATTACATGCCATTCAAAGTTTCCTGGACATGGAGAAGAATCAGGACCCTACTACTACCTGTGAAAAGGCTTGTCTCTCTCAGTGCTAGCAACAGGTACTGTCTGTTCAGTGGAGCGCTATCAAATAGGAAAAAATTTCTATTTTTCTCCCCTTACCCAAAGTCACACATATTTGATTATATGAGATTGTGCTAAAATTGCTTAAATGGTTATATCTTAATGTCTATAGAAAATAGACAGCAAAGTGAAAGTGTAAACATTTTCTTCAGTCTTTGATATGACTTGGGATGCAGATAATGACGACTCATTTCTCTAAATGTTTGGACATTAATTTGCTTCTGTCTTACTGAACTGGACATTTATATGATTTTATTCGGCCTAAGTAGACCTTTTGCTTAGTGTAAGAATATTAGGGGGTTGGAACTTTTTTGGCAATAGAATAAAAAAAGGAATATCAAATTACTCTTTCCAATTATAAGGGCATATGCGCACCATTAGAGGCCCACATGGCGTAAGTGACAGCATGGGTGCACCTTGGGGAGGATGGTGCATCATGGGAATATGCTCTAGGCCTTGGGGCATATGCTTGACTAGAAGAGACTATTTCAGAAAATTTAGTGATATTTTCAGGAGAAGATGAGTATTTCAATTTTTTATATGTAGATTTGAAAATAGATAATTGGTTTCAGCAATTGTTCTAAGAAATTTAAAACTTCCTTTTCTTAAACTGTGAATGAAAAATTAGTCTTTCCGTATACTGTCTTCATTTAGTCTCATGTTTAGCTGATTGGTGCTTAAGGGCAGAATTCAGAATTACAAATAAAATTAAACATTTTTTTTCAAAATGGTTGCAATTTTTTCTGTCCAAATTTGCAAGTCTTCAGACACTCCAAATTTATAGAGTGTGGATCTTATTTACTCTTGAAGTAGATGATGTTTACTTAGGTATTGTGGCTTTGAGCCTTTGCTCTGATAATTTAAGTGTCACATTCAAAGAGGCATAAGTAGGCAAGAGTTGTTTACCCAAATGCTGTAAATTGGTTAGAATAATCCTCCTTTCATTAAATGCATACCAAAACTAAATGAAATAACCTAGTGAGGACATTTCATTTTACAGTAGTACTAAAGCAGCAATAAATACAGGAGTTGTTATGTTAATTAGTCTGCATCTATGTTAGTGTTTTGGTCCAAGTTAGGAAGTATCATTTTAAGTGAATGTCCTTATTTTCCCTACTCACTGTACTTTGATTCATATCTTTGGACAGCCTTGGAATGAACAGTAAGGCTTCTTTTTGCATGAAACGAAACCAAAATCTCCAGTCACAATTGTGCATTCAGCCTGTGGAGTTAGACTAGAACCAGTCTAATCTAAAACCCGCAAAAAAGCGTGCATCATAGATATCAGGTGTGCAACACAAACTGTTTTATTGTCGTCAGCAATTTCTATTGGACATGTAGATGTATATTAAATACTGTGTTTATTTGTTATAGCATTAAGAAACCAGGGTTTTGTGATTTCAAGAGTGTTTAGCCTACATTTTATTTTATTTTTTTCTTTAAAGAATGAAACTAGCAATTTGCTAAAATCTGTATATTTTTGCTTTTACAATTAAATCTGTTCCTGCACACACAAACAGTGAAGGAGTAAATGCAATTATTGCATCAGGTAGATATTATTAAGGAAACTCTCTGATGTATTGTTGACAGTCTACAAGGTCTTTGGAACTTAGGAATTCTTAAATTAGTTTTGGTTATTAAACAAGGTGATGAAGCAAACATTCCATAATACATGCATAGTCTTTGGAGAGCAGATTCCACATGAAAGCTTAGATTGGAAACACTGAAATAACTGTTTCATCGGATAACTTTTTGGGGTATGCCTGAACATAAGTATCACACAGTTTTTTGTATTTCTGTAGTCATGTCTTCTTATATATATATGTTTATATAAACCTTATATATATAAAAGTAAATTTACAGTTCAGAGTCATACCTTCCATTTTAGAATACTGTAGTCACTAAATCTCTCCTTCCTATTTTTTTATGGCTATTGTCTTCTGTAAACATGTATATGAACAATTGAGCAAGATTATTGGGTGCCCAGAAACATTAATGGGATGTAAGATGCACGGAACTTTACAGGGTCTATTTGGCATCATCATGGTTGTTTAAGCAGGTTTCAGTGTGTTACATATTCACACTGCCCAACTCTTCGTAACGGAATTATGAGTCTAATGTCATTTCAGTCTTTCTATAGACAATGGAAAAATAGAATCACTTCCACGATGGAAGTGATGGAATTGGTTGATTCAGTTTAGCTTCTTAATTCAGACATCTAATATAGGGTGATGATAAGCTGTCTTTTTCCTCCCCCTCCCCAAATGCTACAAATGTGAAACATTCATCTAACACCTAGAAGAAGGAGTATCAAGCTTACAGAAGATACATAGAGAGACAGGAGCGGTTAGAGAGCTAATAAGGGAGGTATTTTCATTATCAATTCCACTTACTGTTGCTGTTCACAAATCATTGCCATTTTAAATTTTTAAACAACTGTGTTGCTGAGAAAACAGAGGTGCATATGAAGGCAAATTCTTGCCACTAATGGTTTTCACTCTGAACAAAGAAACAAGGGCATGAAAAAGCAGCAGCTGATTTTTCTATGCAAAATACAGGTCCCGATGTCCCTAAAGGCTTAATCTCATTTTCATAACAGCAGCAACTTTAACAAAAAAGAGAAAAAAAAGGTAGGACTATGAGGAGAATCAATAGCACAGGTTTTTATGATCTGACAAAACTTTGAACATAGTGTAACTGAAAACATTTTTGGAAGTAGTAAGCATTTCAGAAAATGGCTTTACTCTCTGAATGGCAATAGACCAGTACTTTAAAATAAGTTTTGTAGCTGAAAATACAGCGTAGGATTAGATTTGCATCCTAGAATTTACTGGAGTACCAGGAGGGGGATCAACGGCCTAACCATATGCCACAGTTTCCAGTGATTTGATTTAAGTCCATTCTGAACTATATCAGCAGGAGTACTGTATTACATTAAAAGTTCACCTGAATGAACACACAGTGCCTGGAAAGCCTCAAGGGTCTTCACAGTTAGCACTACCACCAGCACCAGCCTTCTCCTCCCTTTGGTGCTGTGGCTCCTCCCCCAGGATTTTTCCAGGTAAATGAAAACCTGTGGACATAACACTGCTCCAACATACAGTGTCAAGAAACAGCTTTGTCCTGGTTTTGGCTGGGACAGAGTTAACTCTCTTCTTAGTAGCTGGTACAGTGCTGTGTTTTGGATTTAGTGTGAGAATACTGTTGATAACATGCTGATGGTTTAGTTGTTGCTAAGTAGCGCTTATCTTAAGCCAAGGACTTTTCAGTTTCCCATGCTCTGCCAGCAAGCAGATGTGCAAGAAGCTGGGAGGGAGCATAGCCGGGGCAGCTGACCTGAACTAGCCAGAGGGGTATTCCATACCATGGAATGTCATGCCCAGTATATAAACTGGGGGGAGTTGGCCGGGAGGCGCGGATCACGGCTCGGGAACTAACTGGGCATTGGTCAGCGGGTGGTGAGCAATTGCATTGTGCATCACCGGTTTTTTTCTTTCCCCTCCCTTCCTTTTTTTTTTATATTCCTTTTCATTACTATTATTATTATTATTATATTTCATTATTACTATTGTTAGTATTATATTTTACTTTAATTATTAAACTGTTCTTATCTCAACCCACGAGTTTTACTTTTTTTTTTTTTTTCCCTTTCCTCCTCCTCACCCCACTGGGAGGGGGAGGGGGAAACGGCTGTGTGGTGCTTGGCTGATGACTGGGGTTAAACCATGACAAGCTTTTATCCTGACTGTTTTCCTTCCCCTTTACAATAGACAATGTTGTTCTTATCACCTGTTGGTGTTCAGTTCCAGCTTGGTGTTAGTTAAAGGAGGCCAACAATTGCTTTGTGACAGTGAATACTTAAGTGGCTTCATATACTAAGCCTAGACATTTCTTCTTTTCTAATGAAACTTGAAGCAAAGGTTTCCTTGCAGAAGAGCAGAGCTGGAGGCTGGAAGAGTGCTGGCACATACCATCCTGTGGTGCCGTTTTTCTTATTTAGGCATCTGCTCTTGGCCACTGTGGGAAGGAAACTGGGCTTGATGTGCTTTGATCTGACTCAGCAGAGCCATTTCTGTGTTCTATACCTTCAGAGAATGTGTTAAGTACAGTACGAACAGATCTTTCATGAGCATCTTTCATGAGACAAAAGAGAATCCAGAAATACATAATAAAGTTCTGCAGCAAAAATATCAGTAATTTCTCCCCACTTTCTGCTTCTTCATGAACCTTATGCCTATTCAAAATGCGAAACGCAACCATTCTGGAGCTCAACAATATGTGCAGCACACTGGCTGTTAGTGGCAATATTTTTGTAAATTGTATTTCTACTATAGATTAATGTTTAAAACATCTAAAATGAACTGGAGTTATCTACTCTGTCTTGCAAGGACCCATTTGACTAGTATTACTGAAAAGAGGAAAAAGTTAAACCTCTATAAGCTGTACTATAATGTTAAATGTAAATTTAATTAAAACAATAAATAGTTTAGCATCTTGAAATGGTACTTGTTACTTCATTGTGTGAGAGTCACTGCAAATCTTCACATATTTTCACTGCAGAGATATTTAAAGATATAAAGTTGATTTTTCCAACACAAAGATGTATTTTAAAGTATAGATTTTAATCACTGTAAGTCCATAGATTTGTGGCCCATCTAAATGCTAGAAAATTTTAATCATTAAAGCAACATACATTTCATAATACTTATCTCCTAAGAGAAAATCCTGTAGTTGCTGTGAGGCAAGTATTTTCCTTGATTTGTTGAGCTTTACAAATCCTACACAGAGTCCAATAGAAGCCTAGCGATGCCAAGTTGGCAGTGGCTGCAGTATTAACTACAAGAAGGCTTAAGAAAGAGACTGTCAACATTTCCTCCTACAAACCCTAAATAGCTATGGGACATGAACAGAGCTTTGTATAAAAATGTGCTCTTGTCCAGCAAGTAAAGAAAATAAATTCTGAATTCATGCTATCGTGTTTCATGACAGTGCCTCTACTCCTCTTCACTAGGTTTTTCCTCTGTAGAGTTGCAGCAGAATATAGTCTCAGTCTGCCCTTTTTTAATGTTCATAATTTCAGTTGACTAAAGTGGTTTCAAGTAGAAAGACAAAGATTAACTTTTTAGAGAATAATATCTTCCCTCCTCCTCTCCTTCTCTCTCCTCCCCTCTCTGAAAAATAGAGAGACAGATTCCTGAGAAAATGCAGATATTTTGGGACAGTGAAGTACCTCAGGCTTAGAGAGCACTGGATCATGACTCCACTTCATCATTTCATTTTAGGAATAACTCAAATTCAAAGTCTGTGACTCGAGCAAAAACGCTGCTGCTTCTGGACCAGTGGACATAAATCCATGTATCAGCGCTGCTTTTCCTTTTTCTCTTTAAGCAATCAGATCTCTTTGTGATGAATGCTTTTGTTTTCCTCCACCTGTCCAGTAGACTGGCTGTTATATATTGCCATGGAACATCATCTCATTTTAAATAGAATTCAAGATATTAATCTTTGAAAATAAGCCAGTATAATGTCACTGTGCAAGATCGCACATTCAATCTTTTTCTATAACAACTCCCAGTCAAATATTAAAAATTATACACAGTGACAAAACTTACGTGGAAAGTGGGGTAGTCCAGAGCCCACAGGCAATACTTGCCATAACAAGTGTGTTTTCAATTCTTACACAGAGTGACACTTAACAGGTCATAGGGAAATTAGAGATTATTCACAATGTGGTAAAATAGAGATTCACGAGGCATGATTTAGTTAATTTCTTATATTCTGTAAAATACAACTACTACCTGAGAAAAAACAGAGATTTTATGAGATGAAACCTCAAATATTAGTCTGGTAGTTACTGAACTGTTATACAAATCATAGAGGACAAGTAAATTGGGGCAGATTTTTTTCTGGCTGTGTGTAAGTACACATTTCTGAACAATATAAGGCTCTTTCTGCTGGCGTATTTCAACTACTGGGTAAGCACAAATATTTAATTTCTAGCAGAAAACATTTCATAACATTTTTCTTTTTCTTAGCACTACAGAGGGAGAGCTCTTATAAGTTCTATCTCTATGGAGATGCTTGTTTTAGGTGCTGGTATGTTCTCACCAAATGATTTGTTAAGTTTTGTGTAAAAATCATGAAGAAGTTTAGCTAGGAATCCACCATTTGAATTTGTATCAAATTAACTTTATGCATAGTTTATGTGCTTCTACTCATTAGAAGAAAGAATTTTTCCTTCTTTTGAAGACAGTTATTTTGAGAAATGTTAGTGATATATTGCAGCGAGAAGACTTTTCTGAAATCGAGCTTCTCTAATGAACTTCTGATGTGATATTTCAAAATTAAGTTGTTCTTTAGACTTAAAATGGTAAATGCAACTTCTGTCTTCTTCATGAGGAAGAAAAAGGCACTGGGGAATCTACTTTTGACCTTTCAAACTCTAAATGCTTACGTTTTGTAAGACTTTGGAAGACAAATAGAAGAAAATAACACTTCTTTTTCTGCCTCTCAGAAGAGTCATTTTTCCGAGTTCCTTCACAATTCAACTATTACATTGATAATTTTCAGCAGATTTTTCTTCCATAGTCTGGAAATCATTCATTCTTGGATCTTTTTATTTTCTGTTCATTTCACTTAGGCTTTCATACTCATACTCAGTATTAATAAATATTCCAATTTATATAATTTCACTTTTCTTTTTGACACCTCTTTGTAAACATTTCATTAATCTTTACTGCATTCAAGATTCATTGGCTGGTACTGGTATTTATTTTGAGGACTCTAGGTAGGCTACTGAGACACTGGATGTCTGCGGCAGGGATACCATTCAAGAGTAAGATACCTGTCTTCAGGTGTCACGAGTGTTCACGAGTAACTACAGCTCTGCCATGTGTTCAAAAATTCATTATCGTAAGTGGAGACCTGCTAAATAAAGTCAGTGTATTTAAAGAGCAATTCCTCTCCTTCTGAAGCGGTCACATTGAGTAGTAAAGTGAATCTCTACTTCAGTCCACTGCCTGTATTGACTAGGGGTAGGATTTTCAAGTAGCCATCTATTGCCATTTGAGGTGTGCTGGGATATCTGAGACATGCTGATGCCAGCATGTGTGACAGACAGCCTGCAGAGGCTTGCACCTCTTTGGGAGCAACAGGTGATGGAAAGGAGGGATACCTCTCATCTGGTAATAGATGCATATGCTTAGGCAGTTGAATCAGATTACTGTTTAGGCTTTGCTGACTACCAATGCAATGCTTGATCCACTTGTTAATATTACTACCTAATAATACTTGTTTAAAGGTTTAAAGTATGACTGTTTTGTGGGAGAAGCTTCTGTCGTCCTAGTTAAACAAGGTTATTCCTCTCCAAGTGAAACAGGTTTGTGACTTTAGAATGAGTTGCGAGTTCTTACAAGGAGCACGTACTGCAGCATCTGTAAATGTTTGTTTCTTATGTTTGTATGGTTTTATATTCCTGACTTCATGCTAAAACTGAGGGACTGACTTTGCAATCTATCTGGGTTTTCTTTCAGTACAACCACTGAATTACTTGACTAGGTTTAGAATATTTTGTACTTTGATTTTGTTTCTGTTTCAAAAGCTAAGATGATGAATTACTAATGAAGCTAAGTAAATAAAACAGATGGAAACTTTTCTAATGGATACAGAAGGAAATGTCTGATTTTATTACAGTCAGCATTCAGTCAGGCTATATTATTGTGGTCTATGTACAGATAATAAGAACTCCTGTACATGTTACTTCAAAAGAAATTTAGAATTTAGAGTGTTATCAGCTAAAGTCGCTTGTTTTCTAGGATGTGCATCATCTTGAATTGCTGGATTAGCAATTTGTCTATTGTGTTGTCAGAAATTGCTAAAATATTATTTTATAAGCAGAGATTGTTTGTTTCAGATGCATTTGCTTTTATTTAATAAGGCCATACTATGTGTGGGTTTGTGTCTGTGTGTGTTTGTCCCTGCATGAGATTGTAAATGAAGAACAACAGAAGAAAAAAGCCCTTTAGTTATATCATTTTAAACCAAAATAAAGCTGTTTGATGAATGACAATAAGAGATCACACAATTGCCAGTGTTACTAATTAATAGGCTTTACAGGTTTTGATATATTCAGCAGTACGACTTGTGTTTGCGTCTAAAAATGAATGCTAATGATCTGTGTAGTGTTACAATACAGATCGCACATTGTCAAAAACTGTTATAAATGTAAAGTCTCATTTGTGCAAAATCTGTAAGGACAAATAAATACAGCTGTAATTCTCAAATAAGTGATTATCCTCTCACTTATGTGTGCAGAAACTTAGTTCCAAATCAAAATGTGGCTATTTTTGTATGTTACTTTTCATATGAGTTTCTTGACTAGATTTAGAAGATCTTGTACTTTGATTTTGCTTTCTGTTTCAAAAGAGGATGAATTGCTAATGAAGCCAAGTAAATAAAACAGATGGAAACAGTTGGACATTCAGCTTCAATGTTCTTTGAGAACCCTCTATACGATCTTATCTTCTATTTACTAGTTTATCAAACTTAGGTCCAGCTCTACTCCTACTGAAATTAATATAAATTTCCTCATTTATTTTGCTCGGTATGAATTTCACATTCCTTTCTTCTGTTAATGGTAACTCCCTTGAAAATTAACCAATAACTTTTGTTTTCTACAGGAGTATAGGCAAGACATAATTACAATTTTTTTTAAAAAAGTGAACTCAAACATCTTTTTAACTGCACATAATTATCATACATAAAGTATATACATAAAACTATATACAATAATAGTACATTCTTTCCTTAGACAGAGATAATGCAGTTCAGTTCTTGGTATAATTCATCAGCTTTCTAATTTTCTGGAACCCGAGTGAGTCATGGGAGACAAGCATATATTAACTCGAAGGTGCAATCATATATTTGACATTTAACCATTCACAAATACAGACTCTACTTAACAGGAAAATATAAGGATTTAGGGGAAAGAGACTGAATAGGAAGATGTTGCAATAGAAGTAGAGAGGGAAAAGAGAGTCTAACTCAAATTTAGACTTTCCTGGGAATTTACTTCTCTCATAGGCAAAGAATAAAGGAGAATCAAAGATTCAGAAATGTCAGCCATATTCAACTGTCCTTCAAACAGTCAATATCCTAGCACATTTTAAATATATCCACTGGGATTTTTAGCACCAAAATATTCTCAGCCTTTGAGATATTGATACATATCTGAGAATGATACTTATCATATGTCAGTACTTAAAAAGGAATAGCATTTAGTTGAAAGCAGTATCCTAAACTTCTGTAAGTCCAGGTTTGTCTATCTTTAAACTTCATAAAACCTTGGAGGAGAATGATCCAAAGACTAGTCATGATGGAAAGAGGAAGAGTTGACAAGATCTTACATTTTGGCTATGTTGATTTGGGAGAGTAAATGTTACTTGAGAGATGTAATTTCTACCTGTCAAAGAATTTGATTCAGCTCCCTAAAAACACATTTGTGTATGACAGCCTATTACAGACATACTACTCTAAAAGCAATAAGGACTTTTAAATATAAAGTTAGATATCTGAGAGATAGACTGTCTATCTTTCCTTCCTCTCGCAGAATTCCCTTGGCTGATTCATACAGACCTTTGACTAAATCTGTAATACAGTAGTTTTCTAGTATTTGCTAGAATGCAACAATATATTAAAAAAAACCCAAATCCTAAAAGCACAAGCAAACCACTTTCTGTTAAATCTTCAACATAATTAGACAGCAACAAATGCACCTTGAGTTAGGGGACTTGTAAGAGTTAAATAAGATGATGTTCAGATAGTGAAAAGAAGACAGCACTGAGAAATGCAACTGTTGCCTGTATGGAAAAGACAGAAAATAACTTCCTTTGGCAAGAAAGATTAAACAAGACTTGATTACCATATAAGTATTATGAATATTTATCTTTTATGGAAAGAATACCAGTCACCTACTATGCTTGCTGCTAACACTTAGTTGGTATTTAGTTCTTGCACTTGTACTCTCTAAAATCTGAACTGTATAAATGAAAAGCTGCCTTTTCAAATAGCACTTTGATGAAACACTATCTCTTGAGGTAACATGATCTCTTTTTCTTTGATAAGCAAGGATGAATCTTTCATTTCAGTCATGTCTGCCATCTGTTAGTCATCAGTTTACAAATTCACATGTTCCTAGTCATGTCTGTAAGTATATGGTCAGAATATAGTGAGCTATTTTGCAACTTATGTCTTTTGAAAGTACATGTCCTGTTTTAAAAGATAGGTCTCTCTACGCTTGTGTTTGTACCGTAAAGTTAATTTATGTTCTTAAGGACAATCAAGATGAATCAAACTGAATGTCATACTGAGCTTAATTAGTACTGGTTGGCTGTCCTTTTTTTCTTTTTTTTTAAGATTGATTCTGACCTGGGACATGGAAGTTTTGGAAGACACTTTTTTTGTAAAACATTGAGGAAAGCATTTATGTACTGTTTGTTGGTGGAGGAAGTGGCCATTTTTAAGTGAAATGAAACCAAGTATTTTAATTCCTCACAGTCTACATCCTGTGACCCATGTCACTTCTTTTATTCTGTCTATTTATTCTAAATCTATTGCCTTTATAATCAAGTTTATAAAGTGTCTAATGATCTGCAGTGGACATCCTGCTACACTTTTATTGATCCCAGTAGGTATTGTATTCATTCAGAGAATCTAATATTTTGTTCCTGAAGTGACTGTGTTTTCTGCTGCATTCTTTGTCCTCAGAGGTTCAGGAACTGAAAAACATGAAGGTTTTTTTTGCTCATACACAAAGAAAGTTTTGAATGATGAGTTTCCTTCATATTACTAAATGACTTGGGATTTAGCAATCCAAGAGGCAACTTCCCTTCCATGGCATGGCGCTATACTGCAGCCAGTATCACAGGACCATAGAATCATAGTATAGTTTGGGTTGGAAAGGACCTTTAAAGGTCGTCTACTCCAACCCCCCTGTAATGAGCAGGGACATCTTCAACTAGATCAAGTTGCTCAGAGCCCCATCCAACCTGACCTTGAATGTGTCCAGGGATGGGGCATCTACCAGCTCTCTGGGCAACCTATTCCAGTGTTTCACCACCCTCATTGTAAAAAGTTTCTTCCCTGTATCTAGTCTGAATCTACCCTCTTTTAGTTTAAAACCATTATGCATTGTCCTATTGCAACAGGCCCTGCTAAAAAGTTTGTCCCCATCTTTCTTATAAGCCCCTTTAAGTACTGAAAGGCTGCTATAAGGTCTCCCCAGAGCCTCCTCTTCTCCAGGCTGAACAACCCCAACTCTCTCAGCCTGTCTTCATCAGAGAGGTGTTCCATCCCTCTGATCATTTTTGTGGCCCTCCTCTGGACCTGCTCGAACAGGTCCATGTCTTTCCTGTGCTGAGGACTCCAGAGCTGAACACAGTATTCCAAGTAGGGTCTCACCAGTGTGGAGTAGAGGGGCAGAATCACCTCTCTCAACCTGCTGGCCGTGCTTCATTTGATGCAGCCCAGGATACGGTTGGCGTTCTGGGCTGCAAGTGCACATTGCTCACGTCCAGCTTTTCATCCACCAGTACTCCCAAGTCCTTTTCCACAGGACTGTTCTCAATCTCTTCGTCCCCTAGCCTGTATTGATACTGGGGGTTGCTCCGACCCAGGTGCAGGACCTTGCACTTGGCCTTGTTGAACCTCATCAGGTCCACAAGGGCCCACTTCTCAAGCTTGTCCAGGTCCCTCTGGATGGCATCCCATCCCTCAGGCGTGTCAACCGCACCACTCAGCTTGGTGTCTGCAAACTTGCTGAGGGTGCACTTGAGCCCGCTGTCTATGTTATTGATGAAGATATTAAACAGTACTGGTCACAATACGGATCCCTGAGGGACACTTGTCACTGATCTCCATCCAGACATTGAGCTGTTGACCACTCTGGATGCGACCATTCAACCAATTCCTCATCCACCAAACAGTCCACCCATCAAATCCATATCTCTCCAATTTAGAGAGAAGGATGTTGTGGGGTACCGTGTCAAAGGCCTTACAGAAGTCCAGATAGATGACATCCGTAGCATTTCCCGTGTCCGCTGATATAGTCACTCTATCATAGAAGGCCAGTATGTCGGTCAGGCAGGACTTGCCCTTGGTGAAGCCATGCTGGCTGTCTCAAATCACCTCCCTGTCCTCCATGTGCCTTAGCATGGCTTCTAGGAGGATCTGTTCCATGATCTTCCCAGGCACAGAGGTGAGGCTGACAGGTCGGTAGTTCCCAGGGTCCTCCTCTCTACCCTTTTTAAAAATGGGTGCAATGTTTCCATTTTTCCAGTCACGAGGGACTTCACCTGAGTGCCATGACTTTTCAAATATCATGGAGAGTGGCGTGACAACTACATCAGCCAATTCCCTCAGGACTCTGGGATGCATCTCGTCAGGTCCCATAGACTTAAGTACGTTCAGGTTCCTCAGATGGTCACAAACCTGATCTTCTCTTACAGTGAGAGGGACTTTGCTCCCCCAGTCCTCATCTTGCAGTCTGTCCACTCAAGAGGTGTGGGAAGAGAGGTTGCCAGTGAAGACTGAGGCAAAAAAGTTGTTGAGTATCTCAGCCTTCTCCTCGTCTGTTGTTACCAGTTTGCCAGTCTTGCTCATCAGGGGGGTATGCTTTCTTTGACCTTCCTTTTCTGGCTGACATGCCTGTAGAAGCCCTCCTTGTTATTCTTTGCATCCCTTGCCAAGTTCAGCTCCGGCTGTGCCTTGGCCTTCCTGACCTCATCCCTACACAACTGGGCAGCATCCCTATACTCTCCCCAGGACACCTGTCCCTGCTTCCACTGCCTGTGCATTTCCTTCTTGCCCTTTAGTTTGACCAGCAGGTCTCGACTCATCCATGCCGATCTCTTGTCTTCCTTGCCTGATTTCTTATACCTGGGGATCGAGAGCTCTTGTGCTCTATGGAAAGCGTCCTTAAAGATCTGCCAGCTCTGTTCTGCTCCCTTGTCCCTGAGGGCAGTTTCCTGGTGGGTCCTATTGACTAACTCCTTGAAGAGCTGAAGTATGCTTTCCTAAAATTCAGGGTCCTGACTTTACTCTTTGCCTGACCCATATCCCTCAGGACTGCGAACTCCACCAGTGCATGATCACTGCAGCCCAGGCTGCCTCCAATCTTGACATCACAGGTTAGCTCACTTGGGTAGGTGACCAACAGGTCCAGTATCACATCCCCTCTGGTAGAGTTGTCTATTACCCGGCTTAAGAAGTTATCCTCAATGCATTCCAGGAGTCTTCTGGATCGCCTAGAGCTCACCGTGCTACTTTTCCAGCAGATGTCAGGGTGGTTGAAGTCCCCCAGCAGGATGAGAGCCTGCGAGCGCGATGCCTCCTGTAGCTGGAGTAAGAAGGCTTCATCAATAGGCTCGCCTTGATCAGGCGGCCTGTAATACACCAGCCACAAGGTTCCCTTTGTTGCCTCGGTCTCTAATTCTTACCCATAAGCTTTCAACCTGTTTGTGGCTATTCTTCAGAGACAACTCTTCACATTCTATCTATTTCTTGATGTAGAGGGTAACTTCAGTACTTAAGAACCTCTAGTATATCTAAAGTCTAAAGCGTATCTAGAATAAGTGTATGGAAGACAAGTTTTTAACACAACATTCATCAGTAAGACTCTCTTCACAGTTTTTGAAAGTGAGAAACTACATGTAGGAGAGAAGAAATCTTTGGAGAACTACCCTTCAGTGCAATGAGGCTTTTTTTTTTTTTTTAAAAATTACTTCAAAAATTAGGTACAATTTACTAGTTGACATTTACATTCCTATTAGTGAAAGGACACCACAGGGGTCCCACGGTCATGAGTCAGTTCCAGCAGTTATGAAATTGGGCTCCCTTTGCTGTTAGGATGTGAAGGGAGGCGCTGGATGTAAGCTATTCTCTCTGCTTTCTGCTCAGGTGAGGATAGGGTGTGAGCGTGTGCGCAGTAAGGGCACGACTAGCAATTGCATATCCGTAACTAAATAAATCATTCTCTTTAGAGGAATGGGGTGGAGGAAAATTATAGTATAAACCTTTTTGTAGTCTCATCCCTAATTATATGGTTGGCCAAATACAGGATTATTGCCACTGTCATGGAAATTTTTCATCAGATTTTAAAGGTTCAGAAGATAGGCAAGTTATTGAGTTTCCTTTCAGAATGTAATATGTGTTAAATTATATATAATTGCTTGGAGCATACAGTAGAAGTATTGCAAAGAAAAATTGAAGCCTTTGCTGGTTGCCCAAAAAGCCTTTGCCGCTTTTGATTGCAAAGATGTCTTGATGTCATAAAAATATTTATGAAAGAAAATTCATTTTGCATATGGTAAAGCCTGCTTATACAAGAAAGTACTTAACTGAAATAATTTTATGGAGTCCTATAGTTACTGATCCTGACTGTACGGATCCTGAGAATTGTTGGCTTTCAATTACTTCAGTGGGAGGTAAATGCACTCAGGATTTTAAGAGCAGTACATTTGCCAAATATCATAAATATATAAAAGAGATCTACTGTATCTGGAAGCATTAGTTTTTATTGCCAATCACTTTACCAGCTGGACTATTTTATCAGAAAACATGTTCATCCATATAGGAAACTCCCTGAAGACAGCTGAAAACTCTGATATACTGACTGGGAAATATCTCCCCTGAACTGAGCTATTTAGAAGTTAGTTGTCTATTCTATGTTAGCTGTGTAGACATCTTTTAAAGTCAAAGAGAGAGACCAGAACTTCCAAAAGGCAAATTTATTTCACTCATTTTAGATACCTCAACTCTGTTTTCCTTGCCTTTTTAGTCCTCATTAAACATCTGGAATACTTAGAAAAACAATTTAGACTAAATGCTTAACAAAATAGTTAAAGTTATATGAAGTGAACTAAGCTAAGTTAGCAGCCTGAAAGTTGGTTAATTCTGAATGTGTCTGTCCAACTGTATCTTCCCAAGCTACACATACATACTTATTTTTTTGTTAGCTTCTACCACAGCAATACAGGCTAACATCAGATTTATAAAAAGGGTATTTCCCTTCACTGGTAATCCAAATAGGACTGTAATTTAAGAAAATTAATCCAACTGAAAAAAATAGCAGCATTAAAGGAAGCATTAATGTTTACTATAAGTCCATTCTTATCTATGGTAGCTGAAGTAATTGACTATTTTAATTTGAAACGACGTACAGTACACTAGAACGATCTAAAAGGAGGTGAGACTCATTTGACTGGGAGATTTCTTATAAGTTTACTGAAATCTGCACATATGCTTTTCTGTCTATTATAGATTATATTTGCTGTTGGGAATTCACTTTATTTACACTGAAACATCCATTTCTCTGCATTTTTATTAAGAAGACATTCTTTGAAAATTCCATAATTACCAGTATGTATTTGTAGTCACGTGCTTGTCATATTTTCTGGCTCAGTGCATATGCATGACATAATGCATATGAATAAAGTTTGGGGAATTTTTTTTTATTTTTGAGAAGCCCATTTCCATATCATATTGCACAAGCAAGGATCAGAAGTTAGATAAAGGCAACAGAGAAACAGAACTTTTGGTGTTTCACAGTAGGGAGTCTTGTCATGAAATTCTAATAATGCTTGATTAACTTTTACTGGTAGCCATGTTATTTTTTTCCTGCCTGGAATATAACAGATAGTTTTCACCTTAATTAAATATAATACTTGTAATTTTCAGACTTTTTGGCATCCTAGCATTCATACAGTCACATTCCTTGCAATGCTTATGCAGTTTCATAGTAGTTTCTAAATGTCTTTTCTTCACCTATAGCCTACTATTGCTAGCAGAGCAACAGGTGGCACTTTCTGAGGGTCTGAGGATGCACAGAACGTTGTCTGCTTGGATCCAGACCCACCTGTTGGCCTCAGAGCTGAAGACAGTAGAATACTTCTATTGCACTTGAAATTTTATTTAGTCATTTACTTGAACTAACATAATTTTCTTTTGTATTGGGTTTGCGTGGCAAGGTTTTGGTAGCGGGGGGCTACAGGGGTGGCTTCTGTGAGAAGCTGCTAGAAGCTTCCCCTATGTCCGATAAAGTTAATGCCCGCGGGGTCCAAGACGGACCCGCCGCTGGCCAAGGCCGAGCCAATCAGCAACAGTGGTAGCGCCTCTGTGATAGCATATTTAAGAAAGGGCAAAGAAGTTACAGGGGAGTAGCAGTTGCAGCGAGAGAGAGGAGTGAGAAGATGTGAGAGGAACAACTCTGCAGACACCAAGGTCAGTGAAAAAGGAGGGGGAGGAGGTGCTCCAGGCGCCGGAGCAGAGATTCCCCTGCAGCCCGTGGTGAAGACCATGGTGAGGCAGGCTGTTCCCCTGCAGCCCATGGAGGTCCACGGTGGAGCAGATATCCACCTGCAGCCCGTGGAGGACCCCACGCCGGAGCAGGTGGATGCCTGAAGGACACTGTGACCCCGTGGGAAGCCCGCGCTGGAGCAGGCTCCTGGCAGGACCTGTGGCCCCGTGGAGAGAGGAGCCCACGCTGGAGCAGGTTTGCTAGCAGGACTTGTGACCCCGCAGGGGACTCACGCTGGAGCAGTCTGTTCCTGAAGGACTGCACCCCATGGAAGGGACCCATGCTGGAGCAGTTCGTGAAGAACTGTAGCCTGTGGGAAGGACTCACATTGGAGAAGTTCATGAAGGACTGTCTCCTGTGGGAGGGACCCCACACTGGAGCAGGGGAAGAGTGTGAGGAGTCCTCCTCCTGAGGAGGAAGGAGCGGCAGAAACAATGTGTGATGAACAGACCGCAACCCCCATTCCCCATCCCCCTGCGCCACTCAGGGGGGGAGGAGGTAGAGAAAATCGGGAGTAAAGTTAAGTGTGGGAAGAAGGGAGGGGTGCAGGGAAGGTGTTTTTAAGATTTGGTTTTATTTCTCATTATCCTACTCTGATTTGACTAGTAATAAATTAAATTAATTTTTTCCCCAAGTCGAGTCTGTTTTGCCCGTGACTGTAATTGGTGAGTGATCTCCCTGTCCTTATCTCGACCCACGAGCCTTTCATTTTATTTTCTCTCCCCTGTCCAGTTGAGGAGGGGGAATGATAGAGCGGCTTTGGTGGGCACCTGGCATCCAGCCAGGGTCAACCCACCACATCTTTATAGTTAAATTAAAGTCTAGCAGTTTATAAGTATGTTAAATAATATCTGAAACTAAAAAATAGTGTTGCCTGAATATGACTTTCCCAAATATTGTTTTAAATAGTGTCCTATCCAGTCAAATGAACATCTAATAAGAACAAATTATAATTTTCCTCACATATGATAATAAAGAAAAGATGTAGGGAAAAAAAGGCAGCATGAAAGGCAGTCAGAACTGTTTTAGAAGACAAGCACATGCCATTTTCACCCAAAAATAATATTTTCAGTTTACATATGTGTGGAACAGAGGGACCCTGAGTTTACCAACTCTTCATGAAAATAATATGTGAGTAATACCTTTCTTAGCTTTTCTCTTAGTCTCTAATGACGTTCTGAAACTGCAACTGCTATCACTTATCCTACTGTCTATTTAAGAAAGATCAAAAGTAGCATGACTGATCATACCTATGTATAGTTGATTCATTAGGAGGAAATCTTGCCTTCTCTCTTCAGAATCCTGCTCTAATTACTCAAAAAGAAAAGGACAGTTCCCTCAACAGCAATGGCAAACATCCAGTGGCTTTAATATAGTTACCCTTTGATGTTACTATTCAGTGCAGGCAAGTTTACCAGAATCTGGCCTTTAGCACGAGATTCACTAACTACACCCTACTTTTGTATCCTATTAAAAATAAATTACTATATCTCACACCTTTTTCCAGTATGTAAGTGTCATGGTTTAACCCCAGCTAAGCACCACAACTAAGCACCACACAGCTGCTTGCTCACTCCTCCCACCCCTGGTGGGATGGGGAGGAGAATTGGAAAAAAAAAAGTAAAACTCATGGGTTGAGATAAGAATAGTTTAATAATTGAAATAAAATAAAATATAATAATAATAATAATAGTAATGAAAAGGAACATAACAAAAAGAGAGAGACCACTGACTGATGCCCAGCCAGTCCCCGCGCAGCAATCGGCCCGCCCCGGCCAACTCCCCCCAGTTTATATACTGGGCATGACGTTCCATGGTATGGAATATCCCTTTGGCTAGTTCGGGTCAGCTGTCCTGGCTATGCTCCCTCCCAGCTTCTTGCACACCTGCTTGCTGGCAGAGCATGGGAAACTGAAAAGTCCTTGCCTTAGGATAAGCGCTACTTAGCAACAACTAAACCATCAGAGTGTTATCATTATTCTCATACTGAATCCAAAACACAGCACTGTACCAGGTACTAGGAAGAAAATTAACTCTATCCTAGCTGAAATCAGGACAGTAAGTAACGTAACAGTTCCAACTACCACAAAAGGATAAAATAATAGTGTAAAAAATCAGATATGCACAGCAGGAAGATAGAATGACTGTAATCCAGATTACAGTCATGGTTAGTATTGGACCAGTGATTAATTTTTACTTTATATCTTCTATATTTTGTATTAGGGGAGATGATTCATTGCTAATATAACTCTAAGTGATTTTAACATCTATCCTAGAGGTATTACAGGTGGTTCAGACTGTCCCATTTATTAGAGCATTTTGTATTTATCTCTTGAGTATCTTCCTTCAAAAGGGATATCTGCTGCATTTCTGCGTTATATCCAGCATCAATCACTTTGATTAGGGTCTCACTCCACAAACCGAACAGGTTTTCTTCCATGGCAGCTCCATATGTTTGCTGCAGCTGTTACAGCTTCCAGGCAGAATGTGACTGTACACTGTTCAGAGTTTGTGTCCCTGTCAAAGAGGCAGGAAATTATTCCTCTCTGCTTTGATTTGCCTTGAAATCAAGTGGCTTGAAATCTGTCCTACAGTTAGACTATAGTTGCCTATAAAAACATACAAGAAATTGCATCTGCATTATATTTTCATGACTATGACTCTGGAAAGTGTACACTACCAAGGTTTGTTCCTACAGCACTGTTTGAACACCAGAGCAAAGGAGTCTTATTGCTGGAAAGGTTACTCCAGGGAGATTTTTAACATGGACCCAACGATAGAAGACTACTATCGGTTGCAGACTAGTTTCTTCATAGCTATGAGCATGAAATATACTGAGTTTTATTTATGATTTTATGATTTCTGGCTTGGGAACATATTTCTGTTTTGTTGATTAGTATTTCGTTATCTTGCACTAAGGCAGTATGTAGAACTACATCGTACAGTACACTGTACTACAGTACAGTAGTAGTACTACTACAGTATACTGAATGCAGCGCAAAGAATGTACCAGCTAGGAGATTCATCTCTATTTGCAGAAATACTAAATATTTCCATGAAGGACACCTTGAAGATCACCAACTCACTACGGTTTTGTTACATCCAAGAAATGCAGAGAACTCAAGTTATTAAAACATATATGTATGCGAATAAAATTCCACACCAGTAAGGACAGCTGAATTTTTTTATTTCTGATCACTGGCTAAGTCTGAACAGTAGTCAGTATTGTAAGAACTTTATTAATCCTAAAAACACATGCATTTGTTCACCAACTAGGCATTGCTGTGTCACTTTTCATTGCATTTGATTAGCTGGCTGCCAAGATAAATATGCAATGGACCATTAAATTTTGGTGACCAAGAACCCAATTTGGCATGTCTTAAATATGCTTTTAGTGAAACTTGTAATAGTGCACATGTTCAAGTCACAAGTATTTTTAAAAACCCCATGAGCTCACAAACGCAGGTTGACAATTAAGGTCTGCCACAGATGAAAGAAAATAATGTATTCACTATACTAGAGGTGTGAAAAATGACTTCAATATCAGAATATCTTACTGTTTGCTGATCCTCTACCTCTGTGATTCCACATTACTACTCCGGTTTTAGCAACCCAGTTGCTGGAAAGGCAGGTTGTTCCTGACACTGCCAAGTACACTGTTTCTCTGTGTGTGACTTCAGGATGACTGTAAGTAGTTGAGCTGTCACAGCACAGAAGCTTCCTCTTTCCCACCAAGAAAGAAAAGGAGAAAGCACGTGCAGACTCTCAAACACATGCACCATGGTAGCAGTATAATGACTCTTACAGGAGCTAAGACTGTTGACATAATAAAACTAGCTCAATGAAAAATCCTTCTCAAAGTACAAAACCTACTGTACTATCTATAACTTCTAATTGATTGAAGTAGGTCTTTGTCAGATAGTTTTGTTCCCTTCTTCCCATGAAATGCAAATTTTGGCTGAATATAAAAAATATAAAGATCTTAAAACATTTTTCTTTGTTCTAATGTACAGAAAACAGGCACCTAAAATCAGAAGACAACAGTATTTGGGTTTTGGTTTTCAATTTTCTGATGAAATGCTTAACCTTTTGTCGTGGTTTAACCCCAGCCGGCAGCTAAGCACCACGCAGCTGCTCGCTCACTCCCCCCCACCCCTGGGATGGGGGAGAGAATCAGGGAAAAAAACTCGTGAGTTGAGATAAAGACAGTTTAATAGGACAGAAAGGAATGAAAAACAATGATAATGATAATGATAATAATAATATGACAATAGTAATACTAAAAGAATTAAACTATACAAAGCAAGTGGTGCACAATGCAATTGCTCACCACTCATTGACCGATGCCCAGTTAGTTCCCGAGCCGTGATCCGTCCCTCCCAGCCAGCTCCCCCAGTTTATATACTGGGCATGATGTCATAGGGTATGGAATATCCCTTTGGCCAGTTTGGGTCAGCTGTCCTGGAGGTGTCCCCTCCCAACTTCTTGTGCCCCCTCCAGCCTTCTTGCTGGCTGGGCATGAAAAGCTGAAAATCCTTGACTTAGTATAAACACTACTTAGGAACAACTAAAAACATCAGTGTGTTATCAACATTATTTTCCTACTAAATCCAAAACACCGCACTATACCAGCTACTAGGAAGAAAATTAACTCTGTCCTAGCTGAAACCAGGACACCTTTTCACTGAAGGCAGAAATTTTCTATCCTTTTTCTAAGTCAAAAATTTTTGTAGTTGTTGTAGTAAAAAGGCTTTCTAAAAAATTTTTCTTAGTTATTCCAAAAGGAAGGTTTCTGAGCTGCTGGATGGGAATAGGAAAAGTAAATTTATTATCTGTATGAAGATCCCTGTCCAATAAAGCACTTAGCTTTAAAGTGTGAATAACACCACAGAGTTCAGGGAGACATCTTGAATGTTTAAGTGCTTTTCTGAACAAGGTTGTAGAGGGAACATTTTTTAATAACTTAATTAGCAGCTGGACATATTTAGCTTTATTAGAGCTATAAAAAATATCAGTTGTGCTCTCTACTCCTCACCTGCCCCTTTCCCTAGTCATTAAGTGCTAAAGTGAGGGTTCTCATTGTTTAGGTGTGGAATAGGAAACGGGAGGAGTGAAAACGTGTTGGAAGTACCGGGGAGCGGGCAAAAACCCATCTGGGGAATGGCAAAGCACTGGTGCCCAGTATCGCCCTTGGGTTTCAAGGGGCTTAGGTCCTGTGCTGAGTCTTTCAGCAGTAACTGCAGTCTGACAGTGTTGGATAGCATGTGAAAAGCTAATATAATTTCTGGTTCCTCAGGAAGATTAAATGCTTACAGATTTGTGCCAACTATAAGCCAGTTGGTGTTCCAGATTCAAATATTTGAATTCTAGCTAAAATTATATTCCCTCTGTAACTGTGACATAAATGATATTAGGGAATCATATTTTGTAAGTTGGTTGTGGTTATTAGCTTGGACCTCAAATGCTAACACCTTACGGAGCAGACCCCTTCCCTAACTCAAACTGAAGGGAATTTTTGAAGTAGTAGACACTGTGTATCGCTTGTTAGTGGAGAATCCCTGTAGCTGTATGATAAACTTTCTCAGAATGTAATTAATGCTTATTTTGGCTAGAAATCATCAACGATGAGAAACATATTGCAGTGTGTATGAAAAATTCTAGTCATCACCGTAGAATCTAAATGTTGTCCAGTCATTTTGGCAATTAAAAATCAAATTACCTGTATTCTACTCTAGGTGCTGTTAGTTAGGTATGTTTTAATTGCAGTGAGTCAAAATTTAATCATAGAGACATGCAAAAAGAGAAAGGATTTTCTGGCAGATTTTCTAAAATATGGATACTCTATGGATGTATATTGAATTCTTATATATGTCTTTTCTTAAACACAAAAGCAAACCTAATTTAAAAGTAAACTTATGCTCATCTTATCTGTGCACAAAGACAGTCACTCATACTTTATCCAACAAAGTGCTTTAGTTGTACTCATTTTAAGAAGTAGGGATGTCATTTTATAGTAGTTAACGGTCTTTTAAAGCTTTCAGACCAGAAATGCAGCATGGTACTCCCCCATGCACAATAGCTGACTAAGGTGGTTCTTCATTAGGATCTAATATATAATATGTTGATCTCTCGGATTTATTATATACATAAAGCTTGGTTGTACTCTGTAACATAATATTTGAATGAAACAGACAAAAATCTAAATTAAGATAGACAGGAGCAATGAGGCAGACTGCTTCCGGATTAGACGTGATATGTCCTAGATTCAGGGGTGGTGGTTACCATGAGAACTCTGCAGGTCTCAAGCACTTGGATCCTGTATCACTTGATACAGTGTCTTGGCAATTCTTTATTTCATATGTTTAAATAAATTCTCAATAGCTGTGATGAATCCTTTCCTTTCTGGCAGGGAATAATATGATTCCCTAATATTGATTCAGTTCCCTTGAATATTCAATGCAAAATCATTGGAGATTTGTTAATAGAAGAATTAACATGTACCAAAAAGGAAGTGCATCAGGGAGATTATATTTGCTAATAGATTTTTTTTTCTGCTATGCTAAATGATGTTCTTTCTCTATAAATCTTTGTTAACACTGCCAATTCAGCATCTTTAACCTGATTGTTTCATTTGCATGCTTTGCCTTTGTGATTGGATTACAGTTTCGTTTACTTTACTCTTTATTATTAGCTCTCTGGATATGTAATTATGCTTTATTACTTAACATTCAATTTACTTTGATCAGTATTTGAGTATGAGGTCTTACACAAAGGCAACAATATACAAAAATATTTTTCTGCTTCTGCAAGACCTTCTGCAACCCTTCAGCTCAGCCTTTGTAACTTCGGAAAAATTTAACTTACCAATGACATATTACTCCTGCAATAATTACAATCAGCTGAAGAACTTGAAAATAAGTTTCAATTCATATCTGAATTGGTCATATCATCTCATGGTCAATTGGTCACATCATTTATGAGCTGATTAAAGACCCCCAAATGGAGCTTTTGTATCCCCTATTTTGTGCTTTCCCCCCCAAAAAATTAATGAAATTGTTTTCAAAATTATCATTATTAATCTGATTTTATATAATTTAAAAAAGAAAATAAAGACTCAAATTGGCCATTTTTCGCAGTGAGTATTACTGAACCAAGTCTACTTTTAAAGAAAAGTTTATTTTTAAAATGCTATCAATTTTGAAAATGATAAAAACCTGAAATATACTAATTGGATGTATTTTTCTCTCCCCCCCATATTACTAATTAAAAAAAAGAGAAAAAAAAAGAAAAAATCCAATTAGAATTTTTAAAATATTTCAAATTTTTCAGAATAAGGTCATTAGAAAGCTATTAGTTCCTTTCCTGCTGCTTCTTTAACTTGGATTAGCATTTGACATATCACAGGAACAAAACCTTTTTTTATAGTCACTGGTGACTACTGTTTAGAGGAGACGTGCAAAGAACTATTGGCAAATATAGAATATTACAAAAGTAAAGGCAGCAAAAAACAGGTTAAAATTTCTCACTGTTTCTCCCAGCCAGTTTGTTATAGAAAAGTTATTAGAAACGAGTCAAACAGTAGAAAAATGCAAATAAAATATTTGCAAATATATTTGATTCAATGGGTTGTAATATTTATTATTAACGTATTTTTAAGAATAAGACTTTATTAACCAAAATAACTTTGATACTCAAATTTGAGCACACAATCTTCATTTGAAAACTCAGAAGAGACTGCTAATTTTATTTGAAGTGAATGATTATCATATGAAGACACTGGTCATTTAATCAGGAATCTGAAAAAATACATTGATTTAGGTGCCCAATTTTCAAACATCTTTTAACAGATTCTAAAGGAGAGCAAATGAGCACAGGGAAACAGAGAGTGTGATAAAATATGCAAGATTATATCAAAGGTAAATGACATCTAATTATTTAAATATGCTTTTATAGTAACAAAAATAACTGCTGAGACAAATATGATGTGGGGTTTCTAATTTACCTAGATTTAAATAGATAATTTACTTAATTGCTACAGTAGAGTGACTTAAGGTGTAGCTGATGGAAACAAAGAGAAGAGCTATAAAGGAGATAAAGAACTGGATAAGCAAGAGACTGCACAGAGTTTATATTAAAAGAGGAGTTCTCCAGATAGGGATTAGTAATGATATTTTTCAAGGATAGTTTTTCAGATTTATCCTCATTAGTATGCTGATGAATGACATTACAGACAGAACGAGAAATATGCCAGTGGAGATTTTGGTAATATTGAAGAGAACTGGGGCAGTTCATAGCTAATAATCAGAAAAAAGAATACAAACTAAAAGCACATCAATTAGAGGTGGTGGTTCAGGAAACAGCTCTGATTGAATCAGTCTTTTATGGATGACCAAACTGCAAATATAATATACCTCTCGAAAAGTCTGTCATGATTTTAGGCATTGATAAGGCCTCATTTATAGAACTATGTATATTCTGGTCTCTGAAGCTAAAAAAGAGATAAACTTTAACTGACAAAGGTACAGATATGGTTGAAAAAAGGAATTATTCTAACTAATATGAAAATAAAAAATAATAAATTAAAATACTAAGATATTCAAGGGCTTTCATGTCACTTACCTTGTTCTGTGTAGATGCATTTGGTAGAAAATTCTTAGAAAATAAATGAAATGTAGTGTGTTGGACCAGTGCACTGAGGAGCAAAAGCAAAATTCTTAAAGAGTGGCTACAAAGAGGATGGAGACTGTCTCTTTACAAGGAGCCACATGGATAAGGGGCAAGGGGTACAAGTTGCACTGCAACAGGTTTTATCTCGACATAAGAAAGAAATTTTTACAGTAGGAACAATCATTCACTGGAACAACCTCCCAAGGGACATGGTAGAGTCCCCATTGCTGGAGATTTTCAAGATGGGATTGGACAGGGTGCTGGATAATCTCATCTAGGCTCCCTTTCCCATGAAAGGTTGGACCAGATGATCTTTTGAGGTCCCTTCCAACCTGGGCACTTCTATGGTTCAGGTAATACTCATTAATATTTTTCTTACTATTTGGAAAGAACAAGATTTTCTATATGATTATATTAATTAATATAATGAAGAATAATATTGATTTTGCATAATGACTTGAGGAATCTATCTACATTCCAGTTTCAAATTCTGTTTTATATTGGGAACTGTATATGCGTATCCATGATACTATATGGTGCTTTCCACATATGTTGCTAATTGCCTTCTCTTAAATCATGTACTTTCAAGTCAAGATGAAACCCATAGGAAATGACAGGAGAAATTGCTCTACTGCTAGACCATTCTCTCAATCTTTGGCTTCCTGTATCACCTGAAAGCCTTTTTGGTTAAAGAACTGGGCACTAACCAATATTTGTACAAACTGGAAGAATGGATCTGATTATCTAGTTCAATCTCAAATAAATTTCTGAGCCTAATCAGTAAGTCTTGTGGCATTAAGCTGGATAGTAGTTTGTTGTTTGGGTTTTTTTTAAAGGGCCTTCTTCAGTAGCTGTTTTAAGGGCATTTACTCATGGTTCTGGAAGAAAAAATATTCATTACAGGACAGGTAAAGAGGAAGTACCTGGAACTCCTTTGCAGACTTGATCTCAAAATTATACCTGAAAATTGGCTCTGGGTTTAAGTAACGAAGCTGTAAAGTCTGCTATCTTCAGACCCAACTACAGCAAGCTGGTAAACATTTAACAGTTTGCTATAAAACCTGTGAGATTAAGCAGCATCATTATGTCTAGCTTTCTGTATCGACTGCTAATGAGTGACTGTCTACAAGAAATAAGCAAATACAAAACTGAATACTGATGCTGACTAGGCAAAGCCATTTTGCAGAACAATAACCAAATAATTTAATCTGAGGCTGCTAACCTTTAAGATCACTTCTGTTCTGAAATTTTAAAATTTAGTGAAGAATGATATTTTGCACTCTTAAAATGTTAAGGAAGAGTTCATCTTAAACTTTTTCTAGTACAGAGCAATAAACTGCCTGACAAACGAAATTAGATAAACCACCTCAGTTTTTGCAGCCAATCACTAACAAACATGGATTTGTACAATCACTGGTTGGAAAAGCCATCTATACTATCTATAACTTTGTTACATTCACTATTGATAAAACTCTTTGTGACAGACAAGTAAGTGTCTTGCCTGAGGTTGTTGTGAATGAGAAAACCTTTTTCCTAGTATTTCAATTTGGTGCATATTCTGTTACTTTTCTTGCTTCTTAAAGCTACTGTGCTTCCTGTCATAGAGTGCAGCATTGCTGTAGATGATCACCCTAAATTCATTTGGTTAGTGTTTCTTCAGTGACGATTTAGGGGTCTTCATCACAGCAGCAGCAACAACAACAAAAAAACCCCAGCCCTAACATCTTGTATATACCTATATCAAAACCACTGAGTTTTGTTTGGGTATAGTTTGTACCTGTTATTTTGAGCTTATGAGCACTGAAGTGAATGCACCTTGCTGTAACAAAACTTCTCATTTTTGGGAAAAAAAAAAAAATATTCAGTAAAATCCATGTGCTCATGTTTGTATTACAAAAATATTTTAAAACCTTAAAAATTAAAAAAAACCCCCACCTTTCTATATTATTGAACATAATAAATCTTTAGTTAGGAAAATTACCTTAAATCATGTCCGAACTAAGATTCTTAGATTCTTTCTTTCCTTTTTTTTCTTTTTTTTTTTCCATTAAGCATATCTCTTTGAAAATAAGTATGAATACCATACACATTTCAACAGGGGAGATACATATATATACATATATCTCTGTAGGTGCACCCACACAAATGCACACATATCCGTATATACATTTAAAGGACCAGACACTTTTCTTTCCATGTTACTATTGCTAAGCAACCAGTTCCTCCTGCCTGCTGCTCTAATGAAAAGTGTACTTATTAGAGCTGCACGAAATCGTATTTCTTTTGGGAGGTCCTTGTGGTCAATCTAGGAGGGCTTCAGTCTTAGGCTTTTTAAGAATAATTGATGGCACAGTGTTAGAATTAACACTTTAACAATAATGTTCAGGTATCCCAAACAATGGTTCAACAAGCTCACTTCACCTGCCTCTTGGTAATTTTAATGAATGGAAAAATAACCTTGAGTTGCTTTAAGTTTTATTGTTAGAGTGATCTATGCTGTTTTGAGACTGTAAATGGGTTGATTGACTTTATTGCATATAGATATATGTGAGTTTGCAATACAATCTCAATGTATTATCTAGAGAGTCACTACAAAGATATGATTGTTACAGAAACGTATTTCCCTATTTCCCTTGCACTTTAAGACTTTTTCACTTTATAAACAGTTCCAGCTGTTCATGGACCTTCTCCAAAAAGGAGCCAACCAAAAATAAGCATACAGATTATTTTCAGAGGACAACTAGTTATTTTCACTTCCTGGAAGTCAGAACTTAGGATTTCCCTTTGTTCCTTATTTAAAAATGATTTTGTATGTGAGTGTTTTGAAGATCTGTTCTACGTTGAATAACAGATGCTAAAATAGGTGGACAAAAGGACAAATATAAGCTTTCCTGACAATATAAATCAGGGTATCTCGCCAAACAACTCTTCTTTTTCTTTCTCTCCTTCTCTTTGTGTGTGTGTTTTAAATAGATTTGGTTATCTTATCTCCAATAGCTCAATAGGAAAGACTAATTTCTGTATGTGAAAATTAAAATAATAGAAAAAAACATTATAGTGATAGTGATGTTTTTGTTAAAGTTTTTTTCAGGTCTGTTAATTCCTTGCCTCCCACATACACACATACATCCCAGAAATATGATACTTTTTTAAGAAATATGTAAATATGTAGTTTGCTAAAGCAGATTTATACCATTAAAATTTGGAAGTAAAAAAAAAAAAAATTCAATGCCAATATGTTTACTTACTAAGCTTTTACTTTGACTACTTGCAGGAATTATGGTTGCTTATGTATATAATTAATACAGAAGCATCCAAAGTTTCTGTAAAGTGTTGATACCTCATTCTTGTTGTTTATTACACCAAGAGGAAAAAATAGTCCCTGTTCCTAGGGTCTTACAGACCAAAAGCCACGTTAGCACTACTTGTTATGATGAAGGTCCTATGCAGTTGCAATTAAAATAAGTGGCATCTTATATAAATCCAACAATATCTATAAAATATGTCCTCAGGGGGCTATATGCTCAGGGTTTATATCAGAAAAATTCCACCTACTACTCCTAAGAAGTCCTATGCCTATTAGTTACAGCTGTACTTAATGGTAGCTTGTCTTCCTCTGAACATTTGGATCAGATGACTAACCAAGTGCCACACAATGCCTGGAGATACAGCAGAGCTCAGAAGTTTCAGACTGACTGAAAAAAAAAACCCAAAAACAACTGTTTAAAAGAACCTCCTTGTAAATCCTTCAAATGCTACAAGAAATGGTAAATAAGTGGTAGAGTGACCAGAGCAGACAAAAGTCCCCCTGTTGTTTTTAAAAAAACAAGACCAATATCATCCATCTGGGGAATTTAGACTCAAAATATCAGCTCTTAAACATTGTTATTTCTCATTGGCTTCTTCAGTGAGACCTGCATATAGACCCTAGATCTGATGCCATACTTCTGTAAATTCATAATACTTCACAGTGGTCCAATTACAAATCTTCAGTTATCTCTGCACTGTGTTCATGGACTCCTCCTGATCTCTCCTAAGGGACCTATTTAGCTGTTCTGCACAGGATTTGTCAGGTCCCTAGCAGAGCTGACCTGCTCAAGTGCTACCGTTAATAATCTTTCTGAGCTTTTGCTGATAGAGCAGTTTCCACACAACAAGTTTTTAACTCAAAGGTGCTTGCATCCTAAACTTTTTAAATTGGAATCGTTTTCCCAGTAGCATCTCTATGTGACAGGTAGATGATAACAACTTACGTAGGAAAATGAACATTCCTGGTGTACGAAATACTGTGTCCTGTTCTACGACCTCCACTGAGCCATTCTGTGATGGAGAATAAGCCATTTAGTGTGACTGTGGATGAAATGTTTAATCTCTCCATGCAGCAGTTACTCTGTATTTAAAAAGAGAATACAGATTACTTTCCCATTGTTGTATAGTATATCCAGATCTCTGGACTAAAATGTGCTGTAAAAGTAGAAGCATTACATTCACCATCACTGCATATATAATGAAAAGACATTCATAGTAGCAATTTCAAAGGTAGGTAGTGTCTTTATTAGGCTTTTAGGAGATCAAGGTTTCCATTTGCCTACTACCTAACCAATTTTCTAAACGTTAGCATACTGTGATGTCCATGTCATCATATAATATGTTTTTAAAAAAAAATGCTATACTACACATTATTAATAATGTTAGCTGCAATTCAAAAAATACCTGACTGTTTCTTGGATGAAAATCAGAAAAGCTACTCTAGTGGCAGTAAGTTAAATACTTAGGAGGAGAGAAAAGAGGAGAATCACGAAACAGGTGATTTTTTTGGGGGGGACAACGACTTTGACTTCAGTGTCCTTGCCGCTTTTAGCTGTTTCCATGTGAAGAAAACAATAACCTATTTTTATAGGCAAGATGCAAGTGTTTTTGAAAGTATAAACTCCAATATGCCTTTCTTTTAAAATTAAAAAAAAAGATATTTTGCTTGCCTCTTGATTAAAACAGAAATATATCTGAAATTTGTTGTGTATTATGTTTTCTGTCTACTTAGAGACTGTTACAGACTTTACAAATTTTACAACACACTAGAGTACAGTATACTGTAACAGTTACATTTTATTTGAAAGGAGAAAGCAGATATTCTACTGTTTTGAATGGTTTTTAGAAAACAATGCCAACCTGTGTGTGTGTGTACGGAGGGGGTGTCATCCTGGGGCTCTCAGGATGTAAACAGTAATTGACTTTTTAAATAACTTTATCTGTAAATACAGTTAATTTTTCAGTATTTTTGTCCAGTCATTTAGCCATTATGCGTATCTATACAATGTTATATTTCTTTTTTCAATTGAAGTGACTAGATGCAAGAACAAAAATACCTTTTAATTTTGAAATAATTACACTTGCTGATTAGTTGTAACAGGTATAGTGTTAGGTAAGGCTTTGGCCTAAGAAAACATCAAAATCTGTTGTTATAGTGACAGACAGAAAGAAAAATGCAGGCATGAAAGAAAAACATTTATTTTCAGTAGCTGGAGAAGAACTCAGTTATTTTTAGGCTGGTGGAATTCAAAAATACTGTTTAAAATTGTGAAGTTTCTTAAAGTTTGTTTAACAAATTTAAGCATTCATACTTATGTAATTAAATTGTTTGTTAATTAAATTTCTAATTAATTAATCTAATTTTAATAGTGACTTCCTTAATGCCTATTTAGGCTTCTTTTCATATCTAGGTAGATATTTGATATGCTGTAAAGCACAGAATCCCTGTCAAATCTCCCCGTTACTGAAATGCCAATATGTAGTGCTCTTCAGTTCAGGGAATACAACAAATAAAAAAAAAAAAAAAAAAGAAATTTTGTATAAAGAATTATGTATTTTGCTTTCTGAGGATTCTGAGGTTGCTAACCATATTTCAGCTGGTTATACAGGTCGCTCAATCCACCACTGAAAGGCAAAGTGGCAGCTGCTCAGGAGCGCATAGCAGTATTTCCTTTCTTACACTGCCGAGCAGAGAATACTGCATCCAATTGAGATTGCAAGGAGAGTTAGGAAGACCGAAGGTAATTACTCAGGGTATCTCGGGAATAACACTTTTAATCCTGTGAAAAGTGTTATGGGATACTTAGTGACCCACATGGTTAAAGTGTCCATCACACTTATCTTCCAGCTAGAAGCATTTACCTCAATGCAGTTTGTTTGAACAGTTTTTTTGGTGGACTCAAGAGAAATGCTGTGCCTTCTGTGAATTTAGATTGCACCTTGGCCTTTCTAGCTGCACAAACCCATGAAATCATCCAGGAACCCATGAAGTTTGTCTTGACTTTGGATGTACAGTGAGAATATGTAAATCGGTTATAAGGTAATCCTGCTTTAGGTTTGAAATTGCATTAGGACTTGTCTACATAAAGGCAATCAGGAAAGTTAACCCAAATTGACTAAAGTTGTGAATTCAGAGCACCATAATTAAAGTAGATTAGTGGATTCACATCCTGAATAAATTAAATTAAACCAAATGCAAGCCTTTTTAATTCTGAATGAGAGTGTCCAGGCAGGAGTTTAATATAGTTTAACTAATCCATTTTAAAAGTTACTTCTGATTGATCTTGATGGGTGTCCTTGAAAACGAGCCATGCAAAGGTGTATGTCTGTATGTGTGGGTGAATTCATACAGAATCTCAAAGAAATATAATAAAATTAATAAAATACAACTTTGTTCATTTACATTTTCCATTTCAAGGAGTATACTGATTAAATGTTCAAAATCATAGAAGTGGTCAAAATAAAAGAGTTCCATGTTTCAAGAGATACTAGGTCTCTAAGAATAATGAACTTCTAAGGTCAAACTCTATGTAGCAAAACATTATTCACTTTTGTGTGTGGATCAATCTCATTAAGCTTCCTACTCCCTTTAATAGGTATGTTAGTCTACAGAGGCAACATGAGTAAGAAAACCTTAAACCTTAGACAGAAAACCTTAAATGCCCTTAAATAAATCCCCTTAGGCAGAGTGCCCTTAATAAATGCCCTTAAGTAAATGCCCTTAGGCAGAAAACCTTAAACAAGGCAGCACTGTACACAATAAAAAAAACCCCAAACATAAATAAAATAAAACTTGAACAATATGTCATACACATACTATACCTTGCATAAGGCATAATCTGTCCTCACTGCTGCAGCTACATCTTCAAATGAGCTGGGGAAAATCAGAGGGGATAAGGAGTTGAGGTATAAGGACAAAATAGATTGCAAGAGTGTTTACAGCCTCCTGTTTATTTTTAATTACCTGTTTCATTTGCAATATATATTCCCTTTCTAGCTTTTACTGCTGAAAACTTTCCTTCATTGTGCAAATTGTAAGTCATGTTTCCAGCCCAACTGGAAGTAAGTGTACTATGCTTGTATTTCCTCACTATAAATGGTCCTTCATACTTATGTGGTGACATACACAAAATTTGTTATTGCAGTTTCTACTTTCTGAATTATATTAATTATTATTCATAATAATAATTACCTATTTACAGAACATTTTTTCAGCTGAAAAAAAATTATCCGAGGAAACAAACTTTATATGCTGCATAGCTAAACTAGTCATAACATGGAGAGTTTAGAGTGAAATGAACGATTTATTATTTTATAATATTTTCTACTAATCCGAAATTCATTATTCCTCTGATGCAACAACTTGCAGCAATGAAATGATGCATACAAGAAATTTATTCTGAATGATTGCAAATTTGAGTCAAAAATCAGGGACATTTCATGGAAAAAGGTAATATGGCATATGCAAATTGATAAACTACCAAAAATAGAGTGGGTGAAAGAAGGAACATTTTGATTCCTGGGCAGAATGTTAATATACTGTACATCTGAATGACCTAATCATTAAAAATAATGGTAATGTGTAATGTGGGAAGTTTAACATTAATTAGTGTGAACAATAGGAAAGGTCAGATATCTAATTACTGAGCTTGTCATTGCTTGGAAGGATTGTAGGAATGGTATTGGTAAAGTCTGTTTTCATATTGATTTTATGACTGGTCCCAGTTTTTCTTTCTGTATTTGCTAACTTCCTCATTGGGTATTAAATCATATTTAGATTTCTTAAGAAAACTGTAATCTCACAATTTAGGGCTAAAATGTCAGTTAGATAAAAGTAAGAAATTTATTAATACCTTCCTTTTTAACAGAAGCTGATAGCATACAAATCAATTTCTAGCTTTTAGTCTGTGCAGTACATTTGCTTTAGAATTACATTATATAAACTGGATAAGAGAAATGTTAGGCTAAAATGAAGTTCTGAAGTTTCACCTGGGAATTCTCATTACTGAAATTTTAGCCATATTAGCCTAATAAAGCCATATTTCTGTAGTATTTGTTAAAAATCTGATTCTCCAAGATTATGTTTCAACAGTGTATATTGGAACAGCTTCCAGCTTCTATCTCTTAAAACAATGTCTGGGTTGCACCCTGTCCCCATGCAGGCAAGACTGGATGGCATGCAATCTTTTCTATTTGCCCTGCTTTCTATGGAAAGGACACAGAGATCTGTGGGCCCAAAGTGGCCCACAGCTCATGGGAGAGTTCAGAATTGTGGAACAACAGACCTGCACTTGCTGTACAGATTCAATAAACCCTTCCTGCCTTCAGAAGGTGACTTTTGGGAGTGTTTGGTCTGACTGTTGCCAGAGCGCTGAGAGACTGGGATCCACATCTATGAACTGGTTAGGCTAATTAGGCTTTTTCTTGTACAAGGTCTGGAGAGTGTTATTTCAGGGAGAAAGTCATAACAGCTTGTATGCTAAATTTTCAGTCAATAGAAAATGTCAAATACAGAGGTACGTCTTAATGCTTTTTGGTCTTTGGGGGTCTTCGGTATAAAACTTGTGAGTATAGAAATTCCCCTGTGCTGTTGGGTAATTGTCTCTATTTAGGCACCTAATTTACTTCTTTTAAAAATGGAAAAGAGATTACGTGTCCCTTCTAAACCACAATGGGAATTTAGTACTGTTTTTCTTTAGTCCTCTGTCCCTCTGCTATCATCTGAGAGCTTCCTGGTGCATTACACTAACCCACCCTGTGGGAGATGTGGACTCTGCCCTCTGCAGTACAAGAGGTTGAAGCCCATACCTGCCCCCTCTCTGCGCTGAGGTGGGAGTGCTCATTCACCCACGATGGGTGAATTTTTTTTAAAGGCAAGAATGCAAAGTATCGTGTGCCAAATAGAAGAGGCACAAAGAAACATGTGGCATCCTAGGCCAAGTTTTAGAGTTATCACGTTAGAAGTGAGTTTTGGAGACTGCAAATGGATTTTATCCGACAGGTTTAATACACACAATCCAGGCTTAAAATAGATGCGTACACTGAAAGCTTTTGCTAAGCATGTGTTGTACTTTTTGACAAATGCTTCCTCTTAAGTAAAAATAGTTTTAAAATATCTGCAATGGACTTCAGAGACATTTAATCTGATGTAATCTCATATAAAATCTGGTTTTGTGTACAGTGTGCTATCTAATTAAAGAAAGGTTAAAACAAGGGGCAGCAGCTATTTATTTTTTGATGCTTTAAGCATATTAAGAAAGGTTAAGCACTTAAAATTAAATTGTTCGGTATGACACAAAAAAGTTAGTTTTCTCCTTTGCCCTATTTCCATTTTCACAAGCAGAAATGAAAAGAAAGTTTGAAAGAGAGATTATGGCAAATAGGCCAAAATTATACCAAACCTTGATGGCATATGGAGCCAGAAATTTTCCTGAATAGGAAAACTAAGAATTCCTAAGAGGTCACAGAGTACTAGGCTAAAATGAAGGCATTACAACTAATGTCCTATGTGCTTTGATAGGTGAGGGCAATGTAACAGCCCCTGTGAGACAATTACTAGGCAAAACGATTTGGAGCAGTTTTGTGGTTGCTCTGTCTTACAAAACAAATTAGACTGCAGCTGCCCAAGGGATATAGACAATACAAAGATAGTCACATTTTTCCCTATTTTCTCTTTCAGTTCTGACCAAAAAGTCTGCAGATGTACTCAGAGATCTGCCCAGTAGTAATTAGATTAGCATGGTAATTGGACTGTAACTCCATTTTTTCATGCAAATGAAGACTAACCCATTTTTTCAACCATTTTTTGTTCTTTTAGCAAATAGAACAGCTTATTTGATATCACGTTTAGTTGACCTTTTTTTTTTCCAGCTCTCAGATTTTTCGATGGGTGAGAAAGTTCCTTGAGACTTAAAGGTTATATCATTGTATATGAACATGGAAATTTTTTTTAAAGTTTAATCATGTTATAAATCACTGTTTTCTAATCTTTGCTGAAAGATATATTACATCTCAATATGAAGGTAGCAGTATATACATAAATGTATAAAAATTATCACTTTGGGATACTGTATGAGGCAATATCCTTTTTCCTTGGAATTTCCTCATTTCAGTTATTACCTGCTCATCCTGCAGATGTGTCTCACAGCCCACAGCCAACATTAGCCTAGTTCATTGTTTTTTTCAATTTTATTTTGGTTGTCTTTTACTTAATCTAAATCAGTCATATTGCTTGCCCCATTTCCTTAGTTAATAGAATGTACTCAGTGTGACTTACAAAGTCCTGTACCTTTTGACTGAAAGGTGATCTGATAAGTTCTAAAATAGAAGCAAATCACTTCCAGGAAACCTGATTTGCTGAGCTGAACTGACAATACTTCAATTCCTTCACAATGTGTATTTGTTAATATCTATCTTTTATTTATTTGCATTTATATAATTTATAAATATATTATATGTATATAATATGTAGGAATGGATATTATTTAACGTACAAATGCATGAGCAAACATGCACACATTACTTACTGGGTATTTGAAAATTATTCCTTCTCCTTCTGTGAGATAAGACTTGCAGTAAGAGGCCTGATGCTGTATTGTGCCAATGCTAGTGTTCCTTATGGATCCCAGTAAAAAATGTACTCCATAAGGTATTGGATTAAACTACTATTTATTATATACTAAATTACTACTATTAAACTACTATCATGAGAAAGAGAAAGATAGTAGTAACTTATGTCCCTTCAGATGCTGGGAACCTCGAGCTGTGCAGCTTTGAGGATGTACAGTCAGGGCATAGCACGCTGCACAAATCCTGTCCAGGAAGGGATTCAGAACATTGTGGTCTTTGGACTTTTTATAGTATTTTCTTAGACGTACACAAATCTGAGATAAAGACAAAGGTATGATGTTGGCATCATCGCCAGGTGCCAAGTGGGAGCATGTACAGACATGTCCTTCACGATAAGTCAAGTAAGTTTATCCTCTGTCCAACGCCTGATTGGGTCAACTGCTATGTGGATCACTAACTCCACAATGTGCAATGGTCCTCCAGGTAGGATCACAATGTGTGCTCTCTTCTAAGTATATTTTAGTCTTTTACGATTCCAGAAGAGACTCAACACTAATAGTTCTTGTTAAATTTGTTGAAGGGTTTTTTTTTCCCCTACAGTGTTGTAACATATTGAATGCTGGGAACATGAAATATATAATAAATTAGATAAGCAAGCCCAAATATGAGGGTTAATTTCCTTGAACATCATTTGGAATGGCTTGGGGGGGACTTTTTCCTTTTTGCATTTATGATTATGTATCAAGTGAGAAAAAGTAAAAAAATAGAGAGGACGATCACCTATTTAATTCTTCATCAGCAAAATTAGATATGCCTTTTACTCTATTTTAATATTATGTATTTGGCCTAACCCTGCAGTTCATGGGTTTCTGATCTGACTTCCTCCTCAACATTGTTAGTATCTAATTAGCTGCAATCTTCTATAAAGATAAACATTGGGTTTTATTTCCTCAGTTGACATGCATATCTATACACATGCATGCATGCGCACGTATGCACGCACATACACACACACACACATTTCAATGCCAGTTGAATGAAAAAGACTTTCAAATTATGCATTGCCACCTTCAACACATGAAGGACAGAAAAGAAAACCCACCTGACAAAAATTCCTGGATCTGTGAACATTTTAGGGGAAGGAAGACTGAAGGGAAGGTGCCTGTTGTTTTTTCACTAAAGTTCATATTTTGATATAAGCATAGGCTGTAAAATTCATATGCCTTCAAACTGCAAATACAGAATTCTTACAGATGCAATACAAACAAATACTTAAAGTGGTAAAAATAGCATAAATGACAGGAAGAACTGCAGGGTAGAGTTCAGTTGACAAAGTTGAAGAGGTTCTTGTGTTGTGGAAGAATGTCATCTGTGCAAAGCATGTTCTGTGTGAACAGAAAAAAAGTCTGAACACCACAACACCTTAATAGTTTGATTGCTAGCTGGGACAACAGTGTTGATAAAGTTTGTAAGATATTTATTTCTAGCTCTGTTGAAACAGAGGCAGACATGTTATCTGAGGTCTGTGATATCTGTGGTATAAACAAAGCTGTAGCCTTGCCCTTTTGAAAAGGTCAGGTGCAACATTTCCTAAGATGCTGGGCAAACTTGCAGGGCAAGAAAGGGTGAAGGAAGTATTCAGAGGCAATGTGGGATGCACAACCAGAAACAGTATGTCAGCCTGGCTGTGTGACCAGGTTAAAATAGGACAAAGAGGCATAAACACAATAATCTGATGATGAGCACTTTTGGCACTCCAGGTCTCAAGCAGTGGAAGTTGGATAATCTCTATTGTCCAAGTTAAAAGAACGGAATTCTTTTCAGAATTGAAACTTTATAATCCCTCTGTCTCAGTGGTAGAGGTCACCTGGCAAAGGATAAGGAGATAACCACACCACCCTCACCCCCCACCCACAGTTTCCTGGTTTTAGGAAGTTCTGGAAATACAAATAGGATGTGTCACTTCACTGTTTGTCAGGGATTTTTGTAATTTTTTTTATGATGTGCAGCACAGGTTAAGGTTTTCCCAGCACACACATGCTCCTATGTAAAACACTGCTGATCACTCCCATTTCATACATCTTGGACATACTTTAACTGGTACTAAATGAGTGGGAACTGTGAGATTTAGCACTCATTTAATTGCTATTTCTGTGAGCAGCAAATGAGCCAGCAACAAAGGAAATAGCTCTTCTACATGCCTTAAACAGTTAAATGCACTTTTATGTACTTTACCAAGCAGGGAGAGATTTAAGTCCAGGCTGATGGCTTTGTTGAACTGAGGTGAATACATACGTGTATATATATGTTTTATCACCAGTGAAAACTTTTCATCTCTCTTGCAATCTCATCACATTCCTTTCAGTTCTACTAGGAACTACTGAAAACAAAGCAGCTGTGTAATTACAGTATATTTTTTTCCTCAGTGTAAAGAAGTGATTATAAAGTGTGAATTCCTACTGTGTGTTTTGCTTTTTGCCTAATTTAATTACTGGTGAATCCGGTTCTCTGTTTAATTTGATCAAATTCGAGGGAACCAAATGATTTGTATTAATAATAATGTAACTTCGACATTTTAACGGTGATCAATCTTTGCTAATTAGGGTAGGTACTAGGATAATTTAGTCACTGATTATAGAAAGGCACTGGGGGAGCTGGCACGCTGAGTATGAGAGGAACACTCAAGAAGAGTCAGAAGGTGACCAGGTGACAGATTTTTCTCAGATGTTGCTGGCACTACACCGCTGTGGCTGTCTTGTGCTGTACAACGTATGGCATGATGTGCACTACGCTAGCCACAGGGCGGGAAATGATCAAGAGCTTATTTTAATCAAAGTGATTGAAAAATAAAAGAAGGGCGAGATCTGAGCTTAGAGAATCTGCCTTACTCCATCTCACTGTCTGCTGAGGACACTGCTTGCCCAAAGCCATGCTCTGATAGGTCAGCTGGGCCTTTTCGGTGGTGCCACACTCCTGAAACAACTGTCAGCAGTGTCTAGCTACAAGATTTCTATAACCATTATATTAAACTGTACAGTTTTATCTTTTTTTGCCCCCCCAGTGGGAAGAAAAGAGAACGAGGATGCTGGGACTACTTCACTCTACCGTGACCTCTAGAACCACAAGCCTTTATAATAAAAATGTCTTTCTAAAAGCTTGTACCTATTGCTACAATAGAAAAACCCAATGAAAACACATACAATCCAGGGGTTTTTTAAAATGTTTTTAAGTGTATCAGAGACATGAAAAATTAACAGTTTTAACCATATGCATTATAGAATACCAAATTTAAAATATGTTGGACAAGTCAAAACATTTCATTGTATCTTGATTCAGCATTAAACTCAGCCCAGCATTTTTCTGTTAACAGTGTTTTTTATTTTTTCCTTTTACTCATTATCTTGCAATTCAACCTTTTTTTTTTTTCTGTTCTGGAAATGTCTTGATAAGATTTCGAACAACTTTTTATTTCTCAGTAATTTTTGAAAAGGATAGGTGTCTACAGTAGTCTTTCCTTATAAATTATTTTGAAAAATTTCCAGAAAGACATTCATTACAAAATGTTAAACTGCTATATTTCTTCAGCATTAGCTTCAGGCCTACACATAACCCTGGGACTTTGTGACCATCCCACATCTCTTATGGCTATTAATAATCACAAAGCCAATGACTACTGCCCATCACAGTAGAAAAAATAATGCATCCGAAGATACATTAGAGCCAAAAAGAAGTTAAAGCATAACAAAGCAAAAACCCTTTCGATAAACTTGGCTCATAGAGGCAGAAGATAAAATGTCAAATACAAAAGAAATTACAATATTAAAACTCTCACATGCTGAAATTCCCTTTAGTGCAAACTGTGTTATTCACTGCGTAAATTCATCATTATTTCAATACTGCATTCAAAATGAAATGCAAGAAACATGATATTAATTTGCTTTTCAGGATGGCTTGGTTTTTTTCTGTTAGGTACCCTAGATTTAGGAACTCACTATTCTGATTTGACAGACTCATATCTGATGACTTTGAGGTGATAATATAACATTGGTCATTTTTCCCATGGTGGGTTGGAATGAGGTATTAAGGAAAATATAAAAGAAAAAATCCAGTTAGTCTCTGTAAAAATAGCTTTATGTGAAACATAGTGGGGGAACATGCAGTTAAAGGTGGTTGGTAAGTTTGTATGTTATGATTTTGTTATTCTGTGTTTCATAAAAGCATCTATGGCTTGGAATGAAGACTTTAAAAGCAAATACAAGTAAATACAAGTGAGTGCAGGCCTTTCATGTCTGCTAAATCCCAGCTATTTTTAATATACATCATTTCCTCCTGAGCTGTAATTTATGCCAAAATCTTCTCAAACAGTAGGTTGTCTAGGGAACAAGCTGAGAGTAAAAATTGGTGCAAACCTGTACCAAGAAGGAAAAAGCTGATAAGAGACTAGGTGGTTTGGAGTTCAGAAGTGGTCCCTAGGGATTTGGTTGGATTTTGAAAAATAGCTCAGCTGCACAAAGGAGATTTTGGAAGACTAACAGTGAAAATATTAGGCTTTCAGTATGAACTCTATAAAAAAATTTATTGCATTAGTGGGAGTTCATGTGTTGAAAAGAAGCTAGAAACCTCTTTTTAGAGCAGAATTCTCATTAATAGTGAAACCACTAATTTCTTTTGGTCCTTTTAAATAAAAGCCAATAAATTTTCTATGGCAAATACATTCTTCTTTCATAAGACCTATAGTACTTTTGAAATACCTCTCAGAAAGTACATCTTGTTGAGACTGATCTGTTTATGTCATATGTAAAACACATCTGCACAGAAAAAGGAAAAAAGAGAGAGAAGAGAGAAAACAAAATTTAAAAATCTAGTGGTGTGAAGTTTCTCCTAAAGGTTTTTTTTTTCCTTGTAATAATTTCAAGTGCCAATTAATATAAAGCTGCTGGAAATTTCCAGGCAGGTAGCAGTCCAAGAGACTAGTATTTCCTCTCTTTTCCCAAAACGGGTTCATCCGTAACAGTCAAAGAGAGAGCTTACCCTTCTGATGCTCATATGGTCCAAAGGGAGCTCCTCCTTAGGATAATTAAAAATAATCCCTTTTTCATTCCGTTCTTAGCCTCACTGTAGTGCCTACAAACATGGACCTGTCACCTGACTGATGACCTCTCTAGCCCGGTGTCCTCACCATCCCCTACCAGCATCATCAGAGTGAAAATTACATCTCCCCAGTATAGCCTTTTTCATAGCCCATCAGGAGATAACTTCTTTTAGGGAAATTCTCCTTCTTGTCAGTTTGAAAAAAAGATGACTGTTCTTTAAAAAAAAAAAATCCTCTTTGTTTTTATTACTGCAATTCTAGACATTTCTGTTATTTCTGTGGTATGTGCCAGTGCCAGTGTTACACTATTCCTATCATCCTGCCGCTAATCTTGCTAGTTCTACCTATCTGCTAACCTAACGTTGCAGAGCAGAAACTCCTCTTCCTGAAAGCTCTTCCCTGCCCTTGCTACACTTACGTAAACAACTGATGCAAAATCTACCATTCATTTGTACAGTTATTCTTATATTCATGCCTTGAGTCTTCTCTTTATTTCCTGTTGAAATTAATAGCTTTATATTTCTTTTATATTGTTTTATATTTCTGTTTTCCATTTATGTAAAATTCAAATATGATATTTAAGTGGAACATAGATACAGAGTCTGGAAGTAGATCATTTTGTAATGTCAGAGCTGCAGTCAAGTCTAGGAATTCCCTGCAAAAAGCTGCATATTTCCTCTTTGAACCATGCATTCTTCTTTCAATATTCTGAGTATTGTTCTGCCATTTGTTTTCCTCATTAGTTTGGAAGCCATTACCACATGATAGAATTTTGTTCTAGTGGGAAAACATTGTTACAAATTAACAGGGCAAGGAAAAGAAGAGAACATTGGGTGAGAGGGATGGGTAGGAATTTTTCAAGTATATTTTTTGTTGGAAAAGAGGTATCATTCATTCAAAAAGCCATTTTTTATTTAACTTGCAACTCAAACCACCATTTTTAAGTCTTGAAGTCATGAAAAAGAGAACTTTTCTTTTTCAAAATGAAAGGTTAATTTTATTCTAGATCACATTTAACTTGGTAGTATAGTTACTGCATGCTTAAAAAAAAGAAGTAAAAGGATAAATATCTGTGTGAAACATTTTTTAATTTTAGTAATAGAAAATTAAAAATTACCAAATTAATTTTATTTGTTAATTTTTTGTTACAGTTTGGGATAGCTGATCTCAAACTCCTTTAGGATAGGCAACTTTCCCAGCCTTTTTGGCTAGGGCATTATGAATGTCTGAGGGACAAAAGAAAAGCTAAAAAGATAAAATAATAGGTCCATTTTTGATGAGCAATCTCTGTGATCAGAACATTATAAAATGAGTAACATCATGAAATATTTGTTCTCTGTGTAAAAGGTCCATGAAACTTGCTTAGAGTTTACAAGCAAATATTTGAAAAATTACATGTCAGAAAACTTTGGATTAAACTCTGTATGTTAATATTTTTTCTGATGTTAGTATAAGAAAAATGTTGTGTTTGAGCAAGGTTGTCACAATGAATCATGGTAAAATAGGGTTCATGTGTTCTGAGAATGTTGTTCCTGGTATATTGTGCCCTGGCAAGCTAAAAAAAATGCAAGTTTTTACCTCATCAAGCAGCCTTTGACCTCTCATTGAATGCTCACAATACATTTGTTAGGGAAAAAAAAAAAAAAATGCCAGGAAAAAACACAAGACACATAGAGTCAACTCACATTTGAGTAAAATAGATCCCCTACCCTGTATATTTGCTTTTGGCTTGTTTTATTTCTGCTTTGCCTACCGAGTCTGAAATACCTGTTGACCCTCCTGCTAGACTGCAAAGTGGTGGTCTCAGAGAGGTGACTCCACTTCAGTGTTTCTTTGACAATGTCTTAAAAGGGTTCAAAAGTTCTTGGAAGTATTTGGAAAATATTTTTTTTTAAAGAAGAAAAATATAGAACTTTTATCTATAACTATATCTATATCATCTATGTCTATAACTAAAATATATATCAATCCCTAAAGTAAGCCTCCCTTAATTATTTGACAGTGACATTCTATAAATTTGAGCCATTAGGAGGTTACAAAAAGATGGCAAGTTAAAAAGGGGAATCACACTTTCAGAAAACTTGAGCTGAACTGTTCAAAATCATACCGAAAAAGGCAAATACTAATGTTCAAGAATCTCCTAGAAACAGAACTGCATAATTATTATACCTGATAAATTAATTCCCTTCTCTGCTCCCTGTTAGCTGCTATTCTGCAGGATGGCTGGTTCTTCATCCAGCTCTACAGGTTTTTGCCAGTATCTGGAATCATCCCCATCCCCATATATATGACAAGATCACTTTTTACCTCCAAGACAAAAACGACGCCTGCTTCCTACCATCATGTTAGCAAGGAGCTGGGAGCCTTGTTTGTCCTTTTGCTGGGCGATGGGTATTTTGAGCTACTGTTATTTCTTTTTCCCACTTATTCTCATTCTGCAAATCACAACTGCAGAATTGCAGATTTTCTCAGATCCATCTAAGGACTCTATTTAGTGGTTTACTTGGTTACAAGGGAAGGTATAATAAGCATTTAATGTTGATCATGTAACCAAGTGCTCTGCAGCACCCTCCAAAAATAGATATCTCTTGCCATATGAAGAAACTGTAATGCTAACTTCATGATATTCCTCTTCAATCACTTCTACAGCACATTGTGGATTAAAATCCTAATAAAAACCTGTCATTTTAATAATTGTTTTAAAATGTTGACACAATAAAAATTGCTCAGTCATGTCTAGCACACCTAGAGAAGTTAAGAAGGCAAGAAGTTATTAAATTTAAAATTCTAAAAAACAGAAAATGAAACATTAGGGCAAGCACAGATTTATTCTGTAAGACTTTATATCTGGACTGACATCTTTACCCACCATTAGTATTGCTCAATTACTTATGCTCTTTCTCACGCACTGTGGGAATATCTTCATGGCCACACAGCTTCACTATTCTCTTCTTCCCTGGGCACTATTTGTACCTCAGTTCAGGCAACACAAATGTAGATCTCCGAGAACAAAAAGTTAGGGAAAACACTGCTCCTTCCTCTATGTCCTCTGGAACTGGTACTGGGAACAAGAAGAGGTTCAAAGGCTAACAAGCTGCCAGTTGATGACAAGTTCTTCATCTCTTGCAGCCTTCATATCAAGAAGATAGCCTGTCAGAAAGTGGTAAGTTTAACACATGCAAGCAGTAATAATTCAACAGCCTCTGCCAAGGGATAGCATGAACTAGTTGTGCTTTCTGGCTAGAAAAACTTATGAAGCAATGTGAAAAACATACAAGGAAATACAAGGAAAAGGTAGTTTTCTTTAAACTGATAGTAACGTGTATTATAGATGTGTTACTCTGAGGTGAAACCATACTGAATAGTGGGCTTGCTAGAGATAGAAGAGCTTTTGATGCAGTTGGTGCAAACATATATTAAGAAAGTATATGTGGCCAATTTTGGTGCTTACCAAAATTTGCTACTTTTGGTGCTTACAAAAAGCACCTTTTGGTGCTTACCAAAATTTAGCTACTATAAATATAAGGGTCTTACCATGAAGATTGACACTATCCATGATTTAGTGAGCACTGAATAGAATATATATATATGTGTGTGTGTGTGTATATATATGTATAAATAAAAGACTAAAACTCAGCAGCAGCTTTCAGTACAGTAGTTGAAGAGTATTAACATTTAAGTGGTTTATGTGGAGGTTGTGTAGGCCAAATGCAGTCAGGAATAAGCCTGAATTTTAGGACTTTGTCCTAAAAAGCTCATGCATTCTGTACTGGACTTATTCAGCAGTATATGTCAGATGAGTGTTCAGATTTAGGAAAGTTGGGGCCTTGCCCATGGAGTACTACTGAAGAGATATTAGGCAAATTAAACTGAGAAATTTCAGCTTGCCTTGCTATAACTTTTCATTTCAGAAATAGATTGTACATAAGGAATTGGTGGATAACCTTAACTTCATGCCAGTTTTTCTGCAATTGAGTTAGAGTGTGATAAAAATATTGTTATTATGTTGCTATTATTATTACATCATTATACACTGTTTTAAAAGGAGATAAAGTGAAATTTGGTCATTATTGATATGTTTCAATCTCTACTATTTTTATATTAACTCTTCACCAAATGTAAATGTTTTAGGAACATATACAGTATTGAAAGCAAAATATTTGAAAGGATCAGATCATTGCTAGCGCATGCTAAATTTTAAAATAATTACTCAACATCTTTTTTGGACTGTGGGCCAAATATAGGTACTGACATTTCTCCAGCATTAAGTTATGTTTGCTTGTCATTAGCATATATGAGCTGCCACAGAACTTGATTGCTTATCTGCCAATTTTGGCAAGAGGGCTGCAGAGTCATCTTTATCCAAGAGCATCTTGAGGTAGAAAATGTCTCATTTATCAAAATACCTCTTCTCTCAGTTCCACTCTATCTGACAACTTGCAGCTGTAAACTTATAGTTGAGATACTCTCTACAGTTCTGTGGACTTGCCCTCTCTGTCTTATGAGTAACGTACAAAAACTAAGTTGGTGTAGACTGTTTTGTGCTTGTCACAACACAAATTAGTTTGAGGTCTTTTAGAATGATACTGATTTTTATAAACACAGTTTACAGAATTCTCCCTCATCTTTGTGACTAAAATCAGGGACACTGGCACTTCTTCAGCACTATTCTTAGCAAATCTAAAAAAAATTCCCAGCTGTTACACAGAGCACTATAATTTTCTACAAGAAAAAACACCAGTATTCCAACTGTAAGTGAACTAAGGTGGAAGAAGAGACCAAGGATCTTTTCCCTCAGGGATCTAAAATTAAAATTACCAGTTGGCAATAATCACTTTTGCAGGGCCTTGTGTGTGTATGTGTGTATAAAAATTTCTCCACAAAGTTATCTGCAGGCAAGAAGAAAGGAAACAGTGTAGATACCATGCTTTTAAACAGGAGAATTTAGGTTACTACCTATAGTCTTAGTATTGTGTTCTCTTTTTCAAATGAACTGTTTGCCAAACAGCTCTCCATCTTTCTAGGTCATAGTCTTTGCTCCTGTGCTAATAGACTTTGAATGTCTTCTGTAATACATTTGCAGGCTTTCTCTTTCCTATTTTGTTTTGTTGAGCAGCACACTGGAACAGTCTTTTATCCCAGCTAAAAAATAACAAGCTATTTTTCTGTCACAAAAGCATCTCTAGATCCAGTCAGGAAGAGGTAGTGCAGGCACAGAGAGTTGTTTTAGGACGGGTGGGAAGAAAAAAAAAAAGATAACATGGTTACAAAGATAAATCCTTAAAAGTAAAGCATTTCTTGAAAATCTTTATTTCTTTAATAGCTGCATTATAATGTAATCTTTAATTGCATGATCATGTACTTTCCCCATCCATGAAAGTGAAAAATACTACAACTTTACAACTTCATCAAATCTCAATGGGTATACATGAAACCAAGAAATAATATTTGTTAGATGTTTGAGCCAAACCTTACAGAATGAAGAAGTCTGCTCTCAGCTAAGGAATTCCTCAAACAGGGACTTTTATTTTTTTTTTTAAAGAGTGGAAATGTCTAGGCAAATGACAGTTCCATCACTATCATTCCACCTACTTTGTAGGAAATATGAGGTTTATGAGTAGAAATGCATAGAAATTCTGACATCAAAGAGAGAATCCTAGATATTCATTATCCCATAAGCTTTACAGAAAGAGTTGCATGGTATAAAACCCCTTGGGTTTGGTATAGTAACAAAATTTGTATAAATAATGGCAACTAATTTCAGGTATAGTAATGTTATATACAATGCACAGTAAAATAAAGACAAACATTCTTTTTCCCTTTATTGCTCAATGTGTTTGTCCATTTAAGAAAGCCCTTCAAAATTTTCTGCAGTTGATAGTTTTCCTCTATCTATAGACATTTCTGTTGTTTGAAATTAGGCATACATGAACTGCATCTGAGTTATGTCACTGAACGACAAGCTCTCACTTTTACACTCCCTGTGGTTGGTGTCCTTACCTGGTCTGAAATGCTGGTGCAAATAGTTCTTACCATTTTTTCTGATGGGGAGAAGGACATTCAGTGCAGTAAAGTACTACTTTTTTTTTATATCAGAGGAGGTTCTGGGAGTTTCTTTAAAAAATGAAAGACACTGCCTTAGAGAAAATTTGGTACAACACAGGATAAACCAACCATCTGAAAAGAATGAGACATAAGCAAAAGTGGAGACATGCATTGCAGGAGGTACATTTTTAATTTAATAATTTTGCTATTAATGCAAGTGAGGGAAATAACTTTCTTTGCTTTTATTTAAAAGAGGGACATTTACTTGTGAAAAGCTTCATTTTGTGCTGTTAAATACCAAATTATCTGATTATTTGTTGGTGCTAAAACTTAGAAAAAACTGATCAGGATTATTTCATCCTTTATAAAATGTTACTCCTACCATAACCCTCACAAAGTTAATAAAATGTTGCATCATCTGATGTGTATTACCTTTAAATTGAGAATTTGTTAGGGTTATTCTTACTTGCATTCCTAAGAGCTTCTGGCTAGTGTGTAAGCTCTGCACGTTATGAACACACAGGATGGTGTAAACTGAAGGGTACTGTGGAGGACTTGCTCATCCCTTCATCTTCTAGAAGGTATGGGAATCTCATTGCTATTCTGTGCCCTATTGGAGCTCAGTGGTCATTTTCCCTCCTATGTTTTAACTTCTTCTTGATGGTTTTATTTATTTTCTTTGCTATCTTTTAAGCAAATGAGTCGGTCTCTCTTCTCTAACTCATGGAAAAGACCCAACACCTTGTGTTTTTTTCTTTCCTTTTTTTTTTTTTTTTAATAACTATGAGTGAGACACAATAGGTTCTCTGTAGGTGTACAGGATTCACTCCCAATGACTTGTGTGGTGCTTTTTGTATTCACACCAATAAAGGAGCAGGGCATATTTTTTGCATGTTTTAACCCATGAAAACATTGACACTTCTCACAAGGACAAGCCATTGCAGATGGTGGAGCAGAAAGAAGCAATAGGAGCAGCTCCTGCCATAGGAGTTTCCAAATGCTCTTCTGATCATCTGCTCTCGTTTCCCACCCTTGTATCTAGCTCTGTCCCACTGGCCTACATCACTTGATCTGTCTCTCTTTTGTTTATCTCCGTCTCCTCTCCCAACTTTTCCATCACTGTGGCAGAAAATATATGCCCTGTATCCTCCATTCCAACTTTCACATGTATCTTAGCAAATCTTATTATTCCCAGACTGGTGTGCTTCAGGGTATGATCTGCCTGGTTTCGGCCCACAGCCTCCCTCACTCCCCAGACCCCTTATATACTTTAAACAGGGACACACAAAGAAACTAAAAATCCTCTGCTAACCCCTGGTTCTGCATCTTCTGTTTGATTTTGCAGGAACTCTGTTTTCATTATTCTGTTGTCTTTCCTTTTCTCTCTGAGTTAATTAAAGTTAATTGATTAATTGGTACTCTGCTATAGCAACTACTCAGCTGGAAAAGTATCAATGTGCAGAGTGATCATATGTGTAGAGCATGTCTACTTTGTTATCTTATGTAAAAGGTCCAGAACTCCTTTAAATTAGCTTTAGCAAGGTGTGTTTTCCAGAAGAAACAGTTAAGATAGAGTACAACATAACTAGTCACAGGTTCTACCCAGCTTTCTGCAGCAGACACATTTGAACATAGGTGTACGGATGCAGCTCTGGCTCCGTTGTAACACCTTCAGGAATCTGTCTTCCTCTGTTAAAATGGTTTCTCTGGATTCTTGCACTTGGCATTGTCACCAATACACCTTGCAGACTCTCCAGTGCATAAGCAATTTGCACTTTTATGGAAAAAAAAAAATCCCTTAATAACATTTTGGCTATCATTTTCCCAGTGAGGCAACAAGAGCTGGGTACTTCCAGAAGTCAATGGTGGCAGCTGAAATTATGTGTTTAGAGCTCTACTTTAAGTCCTGTTTGCATGCTACAACCAAACCAAGTCCTCTTTATTATTGACTTTGTGAAAATTGTGGCTTTTTTCCAGTTACGGGGGTTTGCAGTATGTAGAATTCACAGCTCCAGTGACTTTTATTATGGAAGATACACATTAGTAGTCATCCTTATGTACTGTACAAGACAATGTTAAGTCAATCCAAATAAATCTTAATAAATGCTGAACTTATCAAAAGTGTTGACTTGATTTGAAATATTCCTCTTTCATTTCATTTTGTGATCAGTTCCAAAATTGTTCATGCTTCTCCTGATTCAAAAATTTGAAAATACAAATTCCAAATGATATTTCGCCTGGGACAAAAAATACTTTTCTTGTTACTACTTTTAAGATCTATTTATTTGAGCAACCAATGGAAAAAAAAATCACAAAGTATTTTCTGATTATTGAAGTTTCTGTAAAAAGGAGGATTTGCTCTTGTTCAGAATATGGTAGGAGGATATACCTCTTGTCACCTCTGTAAATTTCTTCCAGTATCTGCCAGAGGCAGCACCTGAATTTGATGGTTTTCTCTGAATCTGCACACTAATGCATTTGGTTACTGTAGAATAGTCAGTGTTTGTGCCCGGGGTGAGCTAGAAAATTAATTTCTGAAGGCATGTTTTCCTTGTTTTCCCATAAAATGTGGTACAGTATATGGTATGTCTCTGTAACTTACAGGAGCAAGCAGATCAATGAAAAAGAAATGATGAAAATTGGGGACAATTGTCAATTTATGAATTATTTATTTTAATAAGCTGTAGATTCACTTACAGTTCCTTTCTAAAACCATAGATTTGTGCCTAAATATGTTTTATGTGTATTTAAAGGTGTAGTGTCATACCTAACCTTATCCAATAACTACATCATATCTATTGTATTAGCTGGGTTGAGTCATGAAAAAATTGGTTCTGTATTAAACACAGAAATTTCACTTCACCTTATGCTAATGTAATTATTTTGTGGTTAAAATTGTTTATTAACACATTTTTTCCTCATTTTATTTTAGGATTTTCTCTAAAGCTTAAATAAAATATTCAGATTCAAAGGCATGAGTTGACATTTAAGCAAGTAATGATTAGTACTTTTTTCAGATAAGCCGATCACCAGAAGAATTTGACCTCATTCTTTTGAGCAGTGAACATTAATATTTAGGAGTTTACATTTTTCAAGGCCAGTTTCCTGGTAGGAGTACTTGGGAACTTGTAAAAAGTTACAAGGAAATGCAATTTTTCCAGCACAAAGAACTAAAGGCCAGACCTCAATGTTAACATAAATAAAGCTTCTGACATCTAAGCAAATGATAAGATAGATTTGCATACAGATTAAACTTAAAATGAATGCAGTTTGTTTATTTAAAGGGAAGTGAAATCAATTAAAATACAATACAAAAGGGCATCACTGAAAAAAATCAATATTCCTCCTATTTACAGAACCTAATGTGAAAAATCACCGTTTAGAAGAAAAGGCATATTACTTTGGTAGGAAAAAAATCACCATTACTCACAGCCACTACCACCAACAAAACCAGGTAGATCATATAATTAAAATAAATTATATTTTCTTAAAGAATAATTAAAACATTTCTAAATCTGGATAGAAATGCTTAAACATTTGCTTAAGCAATGTCTTCTTCAGTTTGTTGGGATTTTATCATTTTATATTTGGAAGGACATAGTTACATTTTTATTTATTAAGCCCATATAATTTCATTCAGCTGTATCTTCACTGCAGACAGCAGAAATCTACTTTCCCTGAGACAACTTTATTATTTGTTATTTGTTGGTGGTTCATGGAACAATAAACACAAAAGGGACTTAAAAAATTTGCATTATTGTCATGAAATGTTTTGCTAGGTTTTATAGAGAACAGTAGCATGTGGAATAATAAATTAAGATATGATAGATTTGTTGGAAATAAGAGTCTCAAGATTAATTGATTTGGGAAGATAACTCTTAGTTGAAAGGCATAGATAATAATTTTACCAGACATTGTTGACTTCATTTTCTGAAATGAATTCATCATTGTCTATGTACCTGAATATCAGAGAAACATACACACACATATCTTGATGATGAGTGTGTGAAGAGTGTGCACACTGCGTGCAACTGGCTGGAATTTCTTTTTTTTTTTTTTTTTCCTCACCATTAGTGCTCCTCATTAGTTGAAAGAATGGAAAGCAATTAATCTGCAGTATAGTCCAGAGATGTCAACCACAGCAAACAAGTCAAGGTAGGGACAAAAAAAAAAAAAAAAAAAAGAAGAAAAAAAAGACATATATAAATCTGGATTTGTTTACCACCAGGTTTTACTGTGTTTGATATTTTATTTCTGCTTCAATGTAACACTTAATAAGAAGCCATTTTTGTGATGTCTTCCTTGTGGTATGGAAGGCATGGGTAGGATTCATTTGGCCAAATTTAATCATCTAGAAATAAGATGTAGCCACCTGATGCTTGCTGTATAGTCCATGGAAAAGAAAGCCCCTACAAAAGAAGGCTCATGCCACCCACAGACAGAAAGGTCAGCAGAACCACTGACTGGTTTTCTCCATCTCTTTAATTACAAAAGAAAGCTCAGACCTGGATGGCTTACTTGAAAGGAGATGAACCTCACTCAGTGCCTCTGTGTGCTTTGTAAGTAGGATGTAACATTTCATTTTACATGATATTCTGTCCTGTAGGATGGACCCACATAAATATGTGTCATATCAAACTCATAATGGGGGTGCAAAATAGTTAGAATACTATGTTCTGTGGTAATACATGTTGAAAAAACTTGTGGTGTGTCTCCAAATGCTACTAAAGAACAAATCCTCCATTGCTGTTCATATGCTACAAGCCCATGAAACATGGAAGGAATTATTAATGAAAGAGCACTTTTTGCTGCATCTTCCACCTCAGAAAAGATGGAGCCTGATGTATTATCCATTGGATGAGCCCACAGTGGTTGCATTTGCTGGTTAAGTTTTTGCGGGCAAAATATTGACATAAGAACAAAATCTGTGGTAAAATTGGCACAATTAAATACAATAGTTCCTTGGAGCAATTGTGGACTGTTACATAATTCTGTGTAACTATAGGAATTTTGAAATAAATGTGGTCTTTAAGAGACCATCTCAAATCAATCACTTCCAAAACCACTGGAGTTGTAAAAGATGCCTGTAAGGGAGACCAATAGGTGGAATATCTAGTATCGATTGGAGGGTCACTGACTAACTTCTTTCTAGAGTCTCATTATTTTCTATTTAATATGTTCATTTTTCAAGGAGATGATACAAACCAGTGAGAAATATTTTATTAAGGTATATTACGTGTTTTGTAGTGAACATACATAGATGTTATCAAAGGTCAGGTCTTCTTTGTAATTAAAATAAAATAGTTATGAAGTCACAGACAAAGTCTATCAACTAACCTTCTGCTGTTTTCCACTATATTTAATGAGTTAATCTTGCATAAGGGCTGTTGGGGAGCAATTAATTTGCCTCAACATAAGCATTTAGCATTATATTAGACACTTCATAGTGCCTTTTCTGGTCTCCAGTTGCCTGCCCAGAAGGTGAGGTACTCCTACTACAGTCCATGTCTACCAGATACCTCAGCAAATCTAAACAGCATCAGACATGCCTAATCTGTGCGTAAGCAGCTGAACCCCACTCTTCAGATTCATCCTTGTGTCTTGTGATAACAAGATACACACAATGATTGTGTAACAAACTTTGTTGCCTTAGAAAAATCTATGGGCTACTTAGTGTAAGACAATAAAATGCAGCTAAATAATGGCCTTTGGTCCCTTGTGTTTCAGAGATACCTAAAATTATAAGGCCAAGATTATTATTTTTCTTTTCAAAAGTAAGTAGTAGTTTCGATCACTCATATTAAACAGTGAATGCAAGACAGAAGAAAGGCTAAATTTTACAGCAGTAGATTTTAAAAAATTAGATCTTTTAAAAAGGATTTTAGACTGAGTAATGAAAAATTTAAGCCTTTAATTCAAACACTAGTTACTTTAAGGCTAATTTGAAATGTATATATGTTCATTAAAATGAAGGTAAGTGGATAGCTGTATATTTCAGAAGAACTGAAATAGAGTGAGCAAATAATTACCATTAAATCTTAGTAATTAGGCACTTTGGAAAACAGCCCAGTATCTAACTGTGTTGTAGTCATCTAAGTCTCTGCAAAAATATGACCTTCAGATCTCAGGAACCTTCCCAACTTATTTTAAATCATCACAAAAAGCATCATACTAGATAAGTACCTAATGTATTTCTATTTTATTTTTATTTTGAATTTTTTTTTTTCCAAAATGCTTTAAAAACATGGGTATCAATTTTATGAGTTAGAAAGTCACGTGCACATAGACAAATAATTATCTGGTCCAGAGAGTACACGTTCTTAAAATCATACTGAATTTACTGGTGGAGGTGGGGCTGGAATCAAAGCACTAGGAAAATAGAACAAGAATTTACAAATGCAGAATGACGGAAATGTGAAAATGTTGTTATTGGTAAAAGCTTTCTTTCTTGCAGTCCAAACTTACAGCAGCTCACCCCTGATGCCATGCTGAACTACTGACTTCTTGTCATATAATGATATGAATAATGATCTGAACACCTTACTTCATTCACAAATCATAGGATCACTCAGGAGAGAATAGACCACAGAAGCCTCTAGCCTAACCTTTGCTCATCCAGGAGCTCAAAGCAATGACAGTACTGAATTCAGACCAGGTCACTCAGGGCTTTGTTGTGTCAGGTCTTGGAAACCTCCAAGGATGGATATTCCACAACCTCTCTGGACAACCTGATTCAGTGCTTCATTATCCTCGCAGGGAAATTTTTTAACTGAAATCCAGTTGAAATCTCTCCTGTTTCAGTTTATCACACTTAAGCATGACGTAAAAAAAATAAGACTTCATTTCCTTGGCTGCTTTTAAAATATAAATAGCATTTGAAAAATTAGGATTTTTTCTTTTTTTTTCCCACTCTCTCTGCGTTATCCCTTAAGTACAATGCATATGTTCTCCTACCTTAGAATGACAGTAAAATGAGGGTTAACAGGAATGAATGTAGTTTATTGATCATCTTCAGCACTGGGCTTTCTCAATGCCTACTCCCTGAAAAAAAACCAACACGAAATTGTGATAGAAACTGAGCTTTCCCTGAGATATCAGGGTATGTAAAAAATTAGTGTATTTTTGTGATATATTATATTACACCTTTTCCATCAGAAGGACATTTTAATCAATGTATTGTTAAATCTACTGACTTTCCATCTACTCTTCAGAAGGGTAGGCTGGTATGATTTATTCTCCAATGTACTTGGATGACATTTTGTCTACTAAAGCATAGGATTCACTGGCAAGGCCATTATAATTCAAGTAAAAAAGTACTGAAACCCACATGATTACAATTTTGATAGAGGAATGTCATCTAGATCTGTATGTACTTGAAAAATCTATGTAGTGCATAAGTAAGAAAAATAGCATTGATCCTATCTCACTTAGGAGAGTTGTTGGATTGTACTTCTAAGAAGGAAATGGTTTTCTTTCCTCTGCAAAAACAAACCAACCATGCAGAAGGACATTAGTCTAGAAATCATATGTAATATAACAGGGTGTGATATCAGAGGAAGGTGTGGCTTGTATGAAGGCACGACTCAAGTTTAGAAGGAGACTTTCCTGTGTGCAGAGTGAGTGGAGAATAATGCCATTTCATTTGCAGACCTATTCCTTCCCACGCTCAGGATGAAACACTACCTATATTATTAAGCTTGATCCTGACAATATGTATTGATGTGGAGTGTAGTGTAGATGAAACTCTGTTGTAGAGTTGTTAAGCATTCCAGAATTACAATTCCTGGGGTGCAAAGTAGAAAGGAATAATGAGTTCACATTTTACTGTGTAGTATTTATGACAGCTCCTAAAATAATAATTAAAAAAAAGGAGCCCAGGCTGCATACCTTATGTAAGGATATAATTATGATTTCCCTAATATGTAGCTAAAGATGCAAAAATCACGATCCTCAAAATCTCACAAAACTCCGTAGTGCACTATGTTCTAAAAGAGACCAACAGATAGACATGGAAATATGTAACTAAACAACTACTTGACCGAGCACCAAGAGAGTCTTGTTCAAAGGAACAGAAGCATCACCAAGATAATCTCTGATTTAGTCTTGACAAGCTGGCATCTCAGCATTCTCCACTGTATGAGCCGACTTCAGCACGGGAATGGTAAACTTGAGGCATGACTACACATTTCACTACAATCTCTGCTTTTTCATACTCTTATGAGAAAAGCTGAGGGGTTTTAATTTTTATATATACATATAAATATGTATATATACATATATATACAACCTACATCTAATAAAAAGGCTAACATAGAAAAGTCATACGTTAAATAATCAGGTCATCATACTAGAGCAAAAAGAGAATGGAGAATATTTTACAGGGAATGGGTCTGGAAACACTTGACTCCCCTGTACTAACAGTATAATTTGGTTCAAAACAGCAATAAAATTATTTTCTCAACCAGTTAACCGTTCTTCATGCACTAGCACAGGCCAGGTTATAAAAAACATTTTTACATTGATGGCACAGAGTAGAATGGTGAATAGTTCATGTTAGGAGGGAGAGGAGCATTTTTGTCTGATGCTTGTAATCTGAGGCCAAAAAGTAAGGGCAAAAGTTTCACCACTCACGTTTTTAGAACAAACTAGCACTTTCTGAATGTGATAATACAAGAAAAAAGGCAATACATAATTCAGAGTAATATTTTTGAGTCAGCTTAAACTGTAAGGAGATAAACAGCAAACACAAATTTAACCTTTAAATAATAATGATAATCAGCTTTGGAAACACTGAACATAAATAAACCAGTGGGCCTAGAGCATATGAGGTGACATTAAGTTGAAAAGAGTGCCATCAGGTTGAAATCATATTTAGAGCTGAACAAAGAATAAAATTATTTTGCTACAAATGGCTCTTAATATTAACTTAATATTTCTCTGTGGTTAAGTAATATTGTTTCTTTGCATCTTTCTGGTTGCTTGAAATTGTTTCTGTGCATTTAATAACAAAAATGTCTCACCCATCCTTGCCAGTGCTAGGCTGGGTGGCGTTTGTTGCTCTTTCTGCCTCTGTTGCCTGATAATTCAGCAATGACAGCGGAGCTGACACGTGGGAAGGAGCTGGTCTTAAAAAAGTCTTTAAGGTTAAGTGCATACAAAGGAAGAAGAGACATGGAAAAAGAAGATAAAGAGACAAATACAGGGGACAGAAAATGAGGGAGGAATACAAAAATCAGGAAGTGGACAATTCAAGGAGCATAGAGAATACAAGGAGAGAGGGAAAGAATATGTAAGTAAGTGCTGAAAGGTAGCAAAGATGGCAGATGAAAGAAGCACCTATTTTTTGTTTTATTTTGCTGGTGAGTCTTTTTTCTTTCTCCTCCTCCACCTCTAAAACTGCTGAGCTCTCACATCAATAAAAGTGTAATACCAATAGCCATTCCAAAAATGATGATTTTTTAACTCTTGGGCAGTGTGTTGCTTGAAAGACAGCAAGTTATTCTGGGATATTGGTGTAAAACTTTTAAAGATGGGATGCTGAGATAAAATATAATGCATTTCTAGGTGTATATGATATTAAAAAATGCCAGAACTCTTAAGTACAAACGTGACTGTTGTATATACAGTACTACTCTTGGAGGATTGCGTCGGGCAGAGCTGCTGTGCCTTGGGAGTCAGGGAGTCCTAAGGAGAATCCTGTACAAAGAAGGAATTAATTCTTGTGTAGTTAGTCCAAAATCTGAAAATCAAGAAAGCAAAAGGGAATCTTTTCTCCTTTCTTGCTTCCTTGGAGTATGGCTCCAGCTGCGGGTTGAAGTCCCCCAGCAGGCTATAGCAGTTTTGCCTCTGCAGTGTGGCCATATTGGCAGTAAGCAGTGAAAGTGAGGGAAGAACAAACTCCTGGTACTGTCCTCAGCCCTGAAAGCTCTTGTCCAAAATGGGCAATGCATTAGTGGGTGCTTGTGGCAGATATTTTATTTGGTATGTGTTTCGAGCAGAATTCAACTGGCATCTCCAGCATCATTGCAGACTGACTGTGCAACTTGCAGAGTTTTCGGTGTATTTCTAGTTGTCGTGCTTTTTTTCTACAAATTAGATTTATATATTTTGGTATTTAAGCAGAATTTCTATTGTGGTCTATTTGTGTGTGGACTTAAAAAACCCCACAATTAGCATTAGAAAATGAGATACTTTCTTCTAAACATAGCCTCTGTTTTTCTTTTGTTTGGTGTACTGAATAGAGTCCTGAACATATCTGAACCATGTACTAAGTGAAACAGCAATATGTAGCTCAAGAGTTCTGGAAAGAAGACTTAGGATAGTCTGAGGTCAATTCATTTCCTGTCTTTGCTAGAGTGATAAAAATATGAAGAGCTAATGAAATGAAAAAGTCTTTTTCAACTTTCAGGACATACAAAGTCTTTCTAGCAAAAAGGCACACAGGAAAACTTAATAGAAAAAAAAATCTGACTTTCTTTTACAATAGTAAATTTGGGGAAAAAAATGCCTGGCTATTTTACATCAAAATATCATGACCTTAAGTCTGTCAAATTTATCTATAACTTCTTGACTATCACAAGTCACTGAAGCAGAGTGAAGCACTTGTTAATGAAAAGAAATAGCATTCCCCAAAAAAAAGTTTTTAAACCCAAGAAAGAATTACAGAATTTTCTAATAAGTAACTCCGAAATACACTGTTGTCTAGTGATATGTCCTTTAAAATATTAGATGCTGAAGAAAATTGGTATCTCCAGGGATGATAGTTTTTCATGATAAAATATTTCTAAGCTACTAGAGATAATTTCTGTATTAACATAAAAAAAAAGTTAATATATTTTATCATCATTAGAATTTTCACCTATCCCTCCCTCAAAGGTTGGATTATTTGTGTTTGCTTTAATATAGTTGAAGTTAATCAACATAAGTAGATGTGGCAATGCTTACCTATCTCAGTTAAGATGAAAACGTCAGTATTGGGAGAAAGGTATTTTCAGATATGGCTCTGTTATTCTGGGGATAATTTAACTAATTTTTCTGAATATTTGTAAAAAAGTTGTTTATCTTCCTCTTAAGATAGTCAATAGAATTCTAATGATTTATTATTGTATAGAAATAATGCATCCTTTCTTATAATAAACCAGCCAGTTAGCAGCCTAGAACTTGCTTCTACTTCCACAGGACCTTTTTAATAACATTATTCAAAATCCTGTAGATGTTTCCAGAAGGCCAAGTAATCCACTTTTCTAAATAGTTATCATCTAATTATCATTAGCCTGTAATTAACTGTCACTATCATATATATGATCTGCCCTGTGACTGGAGGGGAGTGTGGAGCCCACTCTGTCTCCTGTACCCCAGCAGTAGCAATGCCCATTCCCAACAGGCTGACAGAGATGGAGGTGCATGAACCGAAGGACAAACCATAGCTGTCAGGTCCCAATTATTTTTTTGGCGTGGGCATAGCTGCGATGAGGAAAAAGGAGTTTGTGGTTTTTATGTGTGTATTTCTGTTTGTTGAAGGTGTGTTTTTAAAGTAAGCAATACCTCATGGACCAGAATGCAAAGAATAGTGGCCACTTTCTAACGTGGAAATCCTATCCGGCTCTTTGAGTGTATTTGTTTCAAATGGAAAAACTTGCAGACTGAATTATGAAAATAAGGATTATAAATCTTTGATGTGAGTTGCTCATACTAATTTCCCAGAAGTCATTTACTGTACGTGCATAGTTAAATGATTATCTCTTATTTGTTATATTTTTGAGAGTTTTTGAATAAGCTTCCCGTCTGTTTCAAAAATATGCCCTCACCTGCAGTTTCTTCCTTGTTAGTGCCAAGCTACCAACCTCTGTGCACATATTCCTTCAGCTACCACTAATAATAATAATAACAACAATAAAAAATAGTTTAGTGCCTATTGAGGTTTAAAATGCTGAATTACAACATGGCAGGCTACCAATTACTTTCAAAGACAGTAGATACAAATGCATTCACCACGGCTCTCATTCTGAGCCACAGGTTGAACTTTAGAAAGGAAAATTGTAATCTAAATGCTGAAATTATGTTGGAAGTGAGGAATCAAAGAAATGGTGTTTAATCTTTTCCTTCATGACATGCTAATCAGTGACTTTTATAAGACACTTAGCAGCAGATAGTTACAAGTATTAAATAACAAAAATTCTTGTGCTTGAAACTGCTGCACTGACAGAACTGAGAAGGTTCAAACCCAACCTTCAAATTCATATTTCATCAGTACATTTCTCTGCTTAATAATGCTTTTTCTCCTACTGTTAGCTTTGTGATGATGAAAAAAATATTTTGGTTTTGTGTGAGTACTAGAAATAGGACTTGCAATCATAAAATCTTTTGCCAGTCTACCTCAGTGCCATGCAAGTGATCAAACAAAAAATTCAGTCTACCAAGCAATAGTGAACAGCCATCGTGGCAGCTGATTTTGTGTTGACCAAGGCTTCTAGAGTGAAAGCTTGTTTTGTCCTGGGTATGCTGATGTCCACAACTGCCCAGCAAAAGTTCAAGACAATTAAAGCTGAAGGTAAAGTAAAATTTGTTATACGGTGGCATTTATTAGACTGTAAATCATGAGGGGTAGAGAATATAACAGTTAATATAAAAGTATATATACTACATTCTGCATGGGTAACAGAAGAGGAAGGGATTACAATTTCTTAACCCTTTACCTTCTCATGTTACGATCAATAAATCCATTAGATTGGAATTCTATACATGATTTTTTGAACTTAATCACTCACTATGTTAGTGTATTTTCAGTTGTTTTTTGAGGTTATCTTGAGAGACAGCAATGTTATGGTATTGGAAATACTGTTGGTATAAGTTACTTCAGAATAGAACAACTGCTTTATTAACAGCATCAAATATAAGCTATTTACCTCTAAGAGGAAAGTCAGGCTTTCAACTGGAGAAAAAGTTGCAAAATTCTGTTAGGGAAGCTAAGTTTTGGCGTTATCAAACTGACCACCACTGACACGTGTACCTTTTCTTCTATATTGCATTGAAAAGTAAACCCACTGAATTGGCAAAACAGCAAACAACAATTTAAAAATAAATCTTTAGAGCTGGAAAATATGCATTGGCTATGTCTCATTGCTCTACTATGCTGCTTTAAGCACTTTCACCTAACCAGCATAAACTAACTAAAAAACCAAGGTGGCTGACCATAACATCTAGTCTAGGATGGCCTTTGTGAGACCATATCCACCAATCTATGGCTGATATTTCTCAAAGAAAAAGAGCTTGATGGCTTTGAAAGGAGTTTTTGCAGACCCATTTATGACATGCAGCTTGAGCACAGCTCAGCACTAAGTTGGAGCTGGTAAAAAGAATTGGAAAGCTACAGGCCACCTGGCAAATAAACAATGGTCATTTCTTCTCCTGTAGCAGGCACTTAGATGTCATGTTGGGTTGTCAGGGTTGAGGAAAGAACATTAGTTAATCTTTAGTGAGGATAAAATGAATTATGAATTTCCCTGGAAAATGATATTTAGCTGAATCAAAGCCGGGAAGAGACCATCCAGGTAACTAGACAGATGGATTTCTTAAATTTATTTTTGAAAGTAAACAAAACAAAACAAAACAAAAGAGCAATATAGAAGACATTCTATAAGTGTAATCATTTTGAAAACCAAACTTCTTTAGGAGGGTTCTGGGGTGTCTTTTTTCGTTGCTATTTGTTTTGTGGTTTTGTTTGTTGTTTATTTTTGGCAATCCTTCATGTATATATCTACAGGGAAAAACACTCCTGCTGTAGACTCTTCATATGTTCTTGCATACTCACAAAAAGAACCGAGATAGTTACATTTTATATTCTTATCCAATTTTATGGTTCCTATTTCCTTAACATTAGACAAAGAAAAAAAAAAGAAAACATTTCTGCTGTGCCACTGAAAAGCGGTTGCAAGGAAGCAGTACATTCAAAGGCAAAAGTGAGGGAACAAGTGGCAAGCAGAATGTGTGGGAACTGTCACAGGAGCCCTTCTTTTGGGTGTGCTCACCCACACATGGGTAGCAGTGACCCGAGGCTGCAGAACGGCCAGCTGGGGCTGGGCTGGGGCCGGCACAGCCGCTCGGAGGGAGCGTGGTCACCATCTGTCGGCTCCCGGGCCAGGCAGCGCTGCGCTGCTGAATTAAGTATAAGAATTTCTAAAAGGCTTTTGATTGGAATTAATTGGTATACTCTGAGGATGTAAGTGGAAGAAATGGAAAGGGGAGAATAAGGGAGGAATTCTTACACTGAAGTGTAGGCCCGGCTTCGCTGGGTTTTTGTCAGCTGGCTGGTTTTGTTCCTAGTGTAGGGTGTTCCTAGTGTTCCTGATAAGGGTGGTAGGATGGAGCTGAGCTCAGGCTAGCTGCCTAAGCATGTAATAAACCTCTTACATGGTTACATTATTGGACTGAAATTTTGCTTTGTTCCATGTAGAAATTCTAGGTTTAAGTTTAAAATATAAATTCTGAAAAACATGCTTATGTTACTCATGTCTGGTTACCTTCCAGTATGAACAAAATGGAATTCAAGTAATACTCTTACTTTTTATTCATTTTGCTCGTCATAGTTTTCCACATTTGTGTTTGGGTCATAATTAAAGTCTCAACCGAAAATGTTCTTTTATTTATAGCTTGTCACTTATGAATGTGTATGTGTTTTGCTCACCTAATCTAGCTGGTACTTTAGTATGCTTGAGAATGGTATCTTCTTGAGAATGCCAAGTGGTTTGTTTCCATAAAACTTCAAGTGAATTCAGATTGTCAGGTATCATTATCATTTAACAGTGACTAAGACACATATATTTCTGTGTTTATGTAAATGAAACAAACAGTATTATCCTGTATATATATAATAAACGTCTGAATAGAGAAGACTTGCAGAAAACATAAGATTCTCTAAAGATCATAATTTCACTGCCTAGAATGAAAAGATTGCACTGATGGCTTTTTAAATAACTATGTATTGCTGCTTCTTCAAATTGTTAAAACAGTAAGGAATGGTATGTCTTGGATTACCACAAATAGGATAAAGAACACATTGAAGTCATACCTTCAAACATAATCTCCACAGCAATGCATCAGGCAACTTTTATAAGTAGCACACTCATTTTAAAACATAAACCAGAGAAACAACAAGGAAAATTGGATGTTTGTATTATCTGGTCAAAGCTGTATGTTGTTTCTAATTAAAAAATGGGCTGTTATTCCAAGAGAACAATAGAGAAAGCTGAGAACCCCTACCTGAAAGGGGAAAGTTCACAATAAACTTTTTGGTTTGTTTTGAAGTCTATAGTCAATGGAATAAGTATATTTTCTTTCATTCTACCTACAGATTATATTAAAAAAATATTTTTGAGCCAGAAAAATGCATGCGTATCTTTTAAAATGTTGGCCTAGAGTATCAGTTGTAGACATGACTATATCATAAAACAGGAACGTCATAAACCAGCTCTGTTGCATGTCTTGTGAGAATTTAGGACAAATTCTGTTACAGGAAGCTGGAAGAATCTCCTTGACATTCATTGTTATTATTTTGGAGCAGTAGTATTTTGCCAGAAGGGAAAATGCTTTGCTTCAAATCAGTGTCAAGTTTTGCAACTGAATCCAAAACTATCTTATGACTGAAGATTTTGTTTTTCTCAGTTAATTTCCTGACACTTGGAATTTCAGTAATTGATATAACAAGCATATGAGTTCCTCCTATAGAACTGAATTCTATAACCATACCACCTGTTATCGTTAAACTACCTTGTAGTTCCTAATGATAGGAAAATGTCCCTCAAACCGAGCAGAAAATTGCTAAGAATAATCATATTTGTAAAAAGTTGTATCACAGTGTAGTGTATATACACAGTGTGTATATATATTATATACATATATGTGATATATATGTATCCATATATATGTATAAAACATATATTAGTAAATATTTAGTAACATTTGAAAATGAGACAGACCTAAAGATTGAATTAAATACAGTAGCTTAAGAAAATAAGAAGGAGATAAAGCAAGGATGATGATGCATTAGTAGATGACAAGATACGGGAAGCAATCCTGGAAACAGAGACTGGAAAATGGCATTGTAATAGCTTAAACTATAATATTGTATGAGATTAGCCATACTAGGTCAGAAAAAAAATTACATCTGGTTCAGTACCTTAATTTTGACACCAGTCTGTGGCAGACAGGGAAGAGGCAAGGGGCAACCATATTATTTTATTTTTCAGGTGTACTCATACTCTCCATTAGCCAGCTGTTACTGTCTTGAATCATTCTTTATGACTGTTTTCTCCCATGAATTAGGAGAAACGTTTTGAGCCTATGCAAACTGAGGCAATCATTTACCTGCATGAACAGAGTTCAACTATGCACAAAGTGATAGCATATCTGCTGTTTCGAACTTCCAGTCTGATGATTTCAGTCCTTTAATTCCATTTTTGTTTTATGACAAACAATAAACACTCATTCCTTATTCACCTTCTTCTTGGCATCCATGATTTTACAGACTTCCGTTACATGCCTGAGGTTTAAAGGTCAGTTCTCCTAGAGAATTGCTTGTGTATCTTTGAGAATCCTTGCTACCCTTCTTTGCTTCTTTTCAAGTATTATTATCCTTTTGGGGATATGAGGACCAGAACTATTTTATTCTCTCTTCCTTTCCTTATCATTCATAAACATTTTGGTTTTATTTTTCACTCTTCAGGTTTTTTACTCTTTACCCTTTAGCTAATATTTTCATAGAACTCTTCATTATAATTGCAAGATCTTTGTCTAAGTAGTAAGGTTAAAAACTGGTAGTTACTAACTACCAGTAGTAACTCCTCTTCAGTGTTTACCTGAAAAAAATCAGGATTGTTTTCTCCAGTGTGCATCATTTTATTATTTTCAGTATTTGTTTATCTATTCTACTATCAAGTACTATTACATTACTCTTCTGCATCTTTTGACACTTTTTTCAACATTCTGACTACTCATTTAATAAAAAATTCTTCTTGTTCATTTAAGGTTTGAATATGTGCGTCAGAATTTAAATATAAAAATAGAGGCATTTTCGTTCAGTGTTTTAACTCTGCCATTGGCAAATTTTTAATATGGTCAGTAAAGCAACATGACATATCTTATCCCAGTTCCTAGAAGATAATCGTCTACAAAATATTAATCCTCACTGCTGTTGGCTACCCTTATAAGTATAAAGGAAATAGAAAGCAAACAAGACCAGACTAGTAGTCCATCTAGTCTAGTATTTTCTCTTTGGTACTGTTGAAGATAATATGTTTCAGAGAGTACTGTAGCAGGCATATTCGCAACAACCCATTTGGAGACTGTATTTCTTTTTATATTTGTCACACTCTACAGTTTGAAACGAGAAGCTTCAATCCTTCATCCTTCAAGTCATTACCATCGCTCTTCAGGGCGCAAGGTAATCTTTAACTGACAAGAGCACAAAGATATGTTTTAAGGGGGCAGATTACTCCTTCACTTTCCACCATGGGTACATTGCATCTTCCTTTTGATGTATGTGGCCCTGGCCAGTGTTAAAGATGGAGTGCTGAACTAATCACAGGTCTGCTCCAGCATAGCAGTTCTTATAAGATAGCAGATGATCCAGTGTATGTACAGCATTTCCTGTCTATAGTACACAATTTCGGCTGAAAACACATAGTAGTGCATATCAAAAAGCCAATTGACTGTACTTGTAAGTCATTTTATACCTTATACTGGTATAAATATATATACTAGTATGAAATCCAGTAGATATATTTATATATATTTATACTGGATTTCATACCCTTGATGCAAGCTTTGCAAGTATTCATTAATACCTTTTTTGCTGGAAGTCAAGGTTATTGTTTCTTCTATTTTCACACAACTTTGTTTTATGAGAAAAAGCTTTACAATTATTGTTATAAATATTTTCCTTATCTGTGTGGAATGGAGAAGACAACTGCAGACTGGAATTGCAAATTACTGTCACTGTTTCTTTAATTTAAAAGTGCTGGTCTAATAACTGAAAATAGTAATTGTTCTTTGCCTACAAAATAATTTCAACAAAAAAATAAAATTCGGGACAGCTCAATTTCCTGCTCCATCTTGAGTAAATCTTTGTTCTGTGTTCAGTAAATCATTTAGCACCTGCTTGCCAACTAAAAATGGGGACAATGATATCTTTCTAACTCACAGAGGTGGTGTGATAGATATACACTAAAGCCAGTAATCACACTAGTGATCATATGATTAAAGATCTGAGACCAGCAATCATCCTAATCCAGCATGGTTTTCTCAGTCAAAATCCTCAACTGTCCTTTATTTAAACTGGCTCAGAAGAGAGACATTGATCCACCAGAAAAGTCAAATATATACTGATAGCTTGTATGTATTTGGGGCTGTACTATGAATCAGATTCAACGTGTTCGAAACGATCTTGACTCCTCTGTTAACTTTTTAAATTGTTTTATAGTTTTTGTAGTCTTATAGAGTTAAATCCAGAAAAGACCATTAGGTCTTTTCATCTAGCTGTCTATAAGCCATATATCAAGATACTCCTTCAGGAAATCCTTTAAATTTTGTCTGACTACAATATGACTTGTGGATTGGCTAGCACACATTTTCCAAAAAGGCTCTAGTTTGGAATTTAAGCCATCGGGAGATAATTTATTATTTTCCATGGAATGGATGTGAATTACAGGAGCTCAAGGGATGAATTTTTTAATATGGAGGTTTTTTCTACACAATGTGACAACACTTCAAACAGGCACACTGCAAATTTTGTGGGAGGAAAAGGGGGTTGACATGCGTACCATTACTTTAAAATTTCCAGTGTGACCAATGAATAGGAGGGAGTATTATGCAAGATATAGTCCCAGATTTAAATGGCAACATGTCTACATTCAAAACAACATGAGACACTTAGGGTTATATTTTTAAGGAATATAGATTCTTATTTTTTTAAATGGAATAAATCTATCAGCTCAGTTTCTCTTACTCTAGAAGTACGTATATAATACTTACATAACTTCCAAACCTGAATACCTTCCTTCTGTCTGAATTGGAAAATTCAGGTAACATGTATCTGAACAAGATATTTTTTTCCTATTGCATTTGACTATTCAACTGTTTATTGTCTCATATATATATTTCAAAACATGTTGTTCCATAGCTCTGCAAAGTATCTTCATACTTCTTGTAGATTAATCTGCAGTTAATTAGATTTGGTGTCCTTATAATAAAGAAAGTTGAAAATAACTTAGAAGATAGTTCAGGGCAGGGTGGAGCAGTCCAGTTCTGTGTTGAACTTCTGAGACTATTGACCCCTTTTTTAAAGCTGTGTGGATTCATGGAAATGATCAACTTATTTCTACATAGATTTTCACCTAATTGCCACATCACAGATTTTTAATTCTGCAAATTATCTTAAATAGTAGATAATATGGGAATTTGAACAAATGCCATTTCCAGATATCGTTGCCATACAGAGTTACTTATCCCTGTAAAGGGCGATACTAGTCTCCCATAAATAAGGTACGTCTTTCTTGATCATCTGTATGGTGTCACTTACAATATTAGTGCTCATATAATTCTAACTGTGATTTTTTTCTGTTAGAAAACCCCTTACGGTCAGGGGTGACTGTCTTTGGTTTTGATTACATGCTATGTTATGCATTCTTATATAACATACTTTCACTAGCCTTATCCGTGTGTTCTCTAGTTTTCAGAGTTTCCTGTGATTCCACTGCAGACACAAATCACTGGACTTAGTTCTTCTATATAGACTGCAGAGAAAAAAAGCATATGTAACTTAAATAAATGTTCACAATTTTGCACCAAAAGGTAGCCTAACTATCAAAGACTGACTCAAAGTCTTGTTAACCAACATAGAGTGCACATAATACCAAATATTGTATAAATTCCCTTGTCGGTGAAGAAATACATCCAAATTCTGCTCTAACCTGCATGTGTGCAAGGACAGAACTTGTCTGTCTGTATGAAACTTCTGTAAAAAAGTCTCTGCAGTGATGTTCTTCGGTGCATAGAGCAGAATAAGCAGCACAGCTTGACTAAGAAACACGTCAGATGAAGGAAAAAAACACTGGTATATAAGAAAATAAAAATAAAATTTTGTCATGCTGCTTCAGTCCTAATCTTTTTTAGAAGTGCTTACCAGAATGCTGGTGGCTTTTAGCAGCTTTTGCATTAAAGCCCACAGTCAGAACTGCAGGGATGCCTTTTCATGACAATACGCTGTTAAGGACACAGACTGTAATTCATTGTTTTCTAAAATCTCTGACTTTCTAGCAAGTATAATTCTCCAGATTCATCCTGAGTGAGACATTTTCAGCATTAGTGGGTCAAATCCTCATTTGGTTTAAAGGCAGTGCTCCTGTGACATAGATTTTTTTATCAGCGTCATCTACAGTTCTAAAGAATTCAGCCCATAGACCTGTGTAGACAATATTGAAATACTTTCTTCTAATTGCCATTGGTTTAGGGAATGACTGACTTTTAAACAGTTTAGTGACCTTTTATGCTCTGGAGCCATTTCTCTCAATATCTTCCACAGACTGATTTGTAGGTTTGTTAGTTTTGCGTTTGCGTGGTGGTTCTGGGGAGCTATACAGAATGCACTCTTCCTCCCGATTCTTCCTTCCTTTATCAGCGCATACCAAATTTTCAAACATTGATGTTATTTTTCTCTTTTTATGTTTATTACTGGAACTCCTCGTGCACTTGGACACTCTGCAAAGCTTCACATAATTGTATTCATCTATTTTAAGGATTCTTATATTGGCATGTATATTTTATTTCTTTTTCAAGGATTTTCTAGGAACTATGAGCTCTTTTTGATGATACTTCATGACCATTCATTGTGTTTTCCAACTTCCCTCTTGGATGAATATGTACTGTGACTACATAAGTTTGTGTGTTAATATACAAATTTGTGTGTGTGTATGCACACGTATATAAGTGTGTGCATATGTATGGATATGTATACACACTCATGTGTATATGCATAACATATTTAGAATATGCATTTATGGATATTCATAATAGCATATTTAGGCATATAAGGAGGCACACAGACCCTAGCTGCCAGAGTGGCTAGCTCTGTAAAACTGTCATGGAGCATGATTTTCTTTCTATGCTCTTTTGAAGGACTCCAGCTCTTCATGACACTTTTGGAAGTCAAGTGTATAATAGTATCTGTTCATCACTGTGACAAAGCGTTTTTTGTCTTCTGCAAATTGAAGTTCATTACATTAGTGCTGATGTTCTCTCAGCAGGTGGTCGATGTCAATTATTTTTTGCTTCTGTGTAATGAAAGCTGCTACATATTCATTTCAATTCTGTTACAGAGCTCTGAAGTTCTGACAAGCTGTGAGCAGTTCTTCAATCAGGTAAACTTATGAACAGCTTCATACTAGTTGGAATCATCATGTCCTGACTAACCTGAATTTCTCACAACTTGTCTCTATGTTTGCCTCATACACAGTGGCTAGGCTGTCCTTTTCCTTTCTCAATTTTTAGAGCTTGTTGCAGAAGACAGACATCCAAACCTCACTTGTTCACTTGCAACAGCTGTTTCCAAATGTTGGACAAGCTGATTTTATTTTAACGGGTGCATGCACAAGATAATTCGCATTGATCTGAGATTTGGACCATGTCCACATGAGCAACCTACCTTGCCCTTGTCCAAGTCAGCATGAAGTCTCTAGTCAGATCAAGCTGAATTCTGTTCCTTTGGGAATAACAGCCCTGCTCTCAAGAGTAGCGTCCGGGCTGCTGATATCAGTCAGATGGACACAAAACAACCTGGTCTTAAATCTTGAATAAAGTGCTTCTTACTGTATTCAGATTAAAAAAACCCGGAATGTGATGTTACATTAAAAATCTCTTTCAACTCTTCCACCTGCTGTGGTGCTCAAATTCACAATTTCACTTCCAGGAGTTTGCGATATATATATATCTTATCTCTAGCTCTGAATCTATTGAAAACTATTTTTAAGTGTTTAGGTATTCAAAAAGTTTTCTAAAAATATAAATCTTCTTCCAAAGCCTTTGTTTATCTTACGACTGATTAGAGGGACAATAACTCATTGTGTGCTCGTATTACACTGGCAACTAAATCTGTTGAGAAAGATCAGAGTCATGGCCATATAAATCTCCCTTAGTGCCTACTGGAGCATTCCCTCTACTATGTGCACATACATTGCCGGTGACCAGTGTGGATGTAGCATCAAAATATTGAAACACAAGGCATATAAAGAAAAGAGGGTTGAAAAGATTCATTTCACGTCCCTCTAGATAATAAGTCATCAGAATTCATTTGTATGATGGAAAGCAGGAAGAATGTGGTGACTGTGGAGCTGCCACTGTTTACCAGAATTGGTTATACGGACTGACGCAGTACTGTGTGTGTTAGGTAGGTAGAAATTTGTTATCAGCAGTATAAAAACATCTGTCATACTGACAAGTTTAATGACAGGGAAGCATGGAAGAAGGGAGTGCAATCTAGAGATACAGTTAGTTCTCTGGAAAAGAAGTTTGAGTTGTATAACTTGTGCATCAAAACACAGAATGACAGACTCAGAGACCGGCTGAGGCTGGAAGGCACCTCTGGAGATACCTAGTCCAAGCCTCTGCTCAGAGCAGGGTCAGCAAGAGCAGGTTAGTCAGGGCCGTGTCCAGTTGGATTTTGACTGTCTCCAAGGATGGAGACTCCACAGCTTCTCCGGGCAACCTGTTCCTGTGTGTGACCACTCTCATAGTGAGGAAGTTTTTTCTTATGTTTAAGTGGAATTTCCTGTGTTTCAGTTTGTGCCCATTACCTCTCATCCTGTCACTGGGCGCCACTGAGAAGAGTCTGGCTCTGTCCTCTTTACTCCCCCCATCAGGTATTTGTGATCCCTCTGAGCCTTCTCTTCTCCAGACTGAGCAGTCCCAGCTCTCTCAGCATCTTCTTGTATGTCAGATGCTCCAGTCCCTGAACCTCTTTGCTGCACTCACTCGAGTATGTTCACATCTCTTTTGTACTGGGGAGCCCAGCACGGGACCCAGCACTCCAGGTGCGTCTTGCCAGTGCTGAGTAGAGAGGAAGGATCACCTCCCTTGACCTGCTGTCAACACTCTGCCTAATGAAGCCCAGGATACCATTAGCCGCCTTTGCTGCAAGGGCACACTGCTGGCTCGTGTCCAACTTGGTGTCCACCGGGACACCCGGGGCCTTCCCTGCCAAACTGCTTTCCAGATGGGTCATATACTGGGACCTGGTGTTATTCTTCCCCATAGTCAGGACTTGACATTTCCCTTTGTTGGGCTTCGTGAAACTCTTGGCCCATTTCTCCAGCCTGTTGAGGTCCTCCTGAGCAGTAGCACACCAATCTGGTGCATCAGCCACTCTTTCCAGTTTTGTATCATCTGTAAACTCATTGAGGGTGTGCTCTGTCCCATCATCTGGATCATTAATGATAATGCTGAACAGTATTGGCACCAGTATACTTTCCTGAGGGAAGATCTGTGTGACATTGTAGAACAAACATTCATTGCTTATGAAAAAAATTTTATTCAGACCATTATAGAACAAAAAGTCTACGTGCCATCTTGATTGTCAGATCTAAATGGTTCCATGAGGTTTTTGAGTTGTCTTTTCCATTTCTGCCATTTTTGACAAAGCTCTTCTTCCCATTAATGAAGAAAAATACTGTCCCAAAATCACAAACTAGTAATTTTTAAACTAATTATCATGACGTTGATCTTAAACTATGAAAATTTTAAATAATATTGTTCATGCTCTTTGTGTTGGACTTTGTTGAGAGCTTCTAGGATTCATGTTTTCTGTATTTCAAACTTTTACCCAAAGCTATAAAATTTAGAAATTTAGCTTTGAAAATAGAAGCTCAGATTCTCATAGTTTCCTTTTTCTTTTTTTTTAAAGAAAAAATAGAAAAATATGTTGAGCTCTTATAAAATAATTATTGGTGTCACTGGAACAAGTAAAAACAATGAATTTTGTTCACTGTTGATTGTATGTAGGATTCCTTTTTATTTCCCTGGTTCTGGACTGCACTGATTGATATTAGGATTTTGTTTCTTCTTCTTTTCTTCCTTAACGATTTGACCTTGATCCTCTTTAACTCAGCAGCATGCAACAGTCAATGAGTTTTCACTAGATGATCATCTAAAAGGCACATTGTTGTCAAATGATAAAGAGATAGGTTATTATAATTTATGTTAGTCTTCAAAGCTCTGTGGTCACCCTATTTTTAGTTCAGAAGGCTTTTATATTTACTTTGCTCAGTTCTGCAAAGTGCTGTAGGTGTTCTGATGAAGTGATGGGTTCCCTGAGGACCCAGAGAAGGGAGCATTTAGCATTTATTGGATCAGCTGTCTTTTTCCACCATTTATAAATGAGCATTAGTACTATTCTCCTGTATCCTTCCAAGTGCAGTGATCCAGTTTGACCTTTCCTGTAGTGTTGTGTAGGGTGATTATATATTTGTGAGGCTTCTTTGCACTAAGACACTTTTTCTCACAATCCTCTTTCTTATTTTATCATCAGCTGCGCTGTCACGTAGGAAGCAAATATACATACCCAGAGGTATGTATACCATGATATACTCTTTATGCTACCTACTAGAGCTCTTGCACTAGACTAAAATTCAGCTGCTGTCTTCTTGAATGACTTGTCTTACTCTTGTTCATATTGTGCACTTGGAAATCAAACATTAGCAAAGATTTCTCCATCTGTCAAAGATGACAATGTGCTAGACAATAAGGTAATAATGAGGAGAGGGACGACAGAAATAAGAGGAAGTGTTATGTATATCCGTAAATACTGCTAATACAGCATCAGAAAAGGTTTTAGTACCAAGCTTCAAGTAAGGCCTGCTCCTTCTGATGCCCACATGAGCCTTTTTTTACAGAAACTGTTGTTTCATCTGCATGTATTATCCAAGTACACAATGTATTGCTGTTTTACTATATTTATGACTTATGGCCAGGCAGGATCCAACTGCTTAAGGTAGCAAATCATATTAGGAAATTGCCACTGTAATGCTTTACATATATTTGGTAATTATAGATCTGCAAGCATACTTAAATCAGCATGTAGACAATGAGTATTTAGGTTTCTATTGGCATCTAAAAGAAGAGACAGTCTGATAATCTTGCTTCTTCAGCACAAGAGGACATTCAAGGGTAATCAAGTCTAATTCTTTTGAACTCTGGGATATCACACCTTTAGCAATCAGTAAAGGTCCACCTTAGCTTTGTCATCTACCTGCCCTATTAGAAGACTGGTCCAAAATCACGCTCCTGTCTTCCTGGCTATTTGTACCCATTTATTTTTGTACCAATCTAGTCCTTTAGTTTAAACAGCAGCTTTTGCTTCCTATTCTTTGTTCTTCCCTTTCTCTCACCCTCTCTGCTTCCCACTCCCTGCCAGAAGGAAATATCGCAAGCCATCTTTCCCCATTGGTTTTGTAGGCTAAGCTAGACACACATTAGCCTTCCAGCCACATTATTAGCCTTCTTTCATTTAACAGTTGTTTCTGTTTCTTTAATCACCCTACAAATCGTCCTCCGTACTGTGCCAGTGGCTCTGCACATAGGTAACATGTGCAGACAGAGAAGTACAGACACTGTAGTATCATTGCTAATATGAATTTTTGTACATTCAAGTTCTGAAAAGACTGTAGGCTAACAGTTAGGTTCCTGATCTAAGAACAAGATAAGCAACACAGAGAAAAGAGGGGAGAGGAAGAGACTCAGGTTTGTACAGTTCATGGCTGTCTTTGCTCAGAATATCTGCAATTATTAAAAACTTGTAATCAAATGAAGTACCAGTTAAACCCAGCACAGCCCACTGTAGCTGTTTAGCTCTGTTTTCATAGACATAGTACTAGCATTTCTTTCTTTTCCTGCAAATTAAGTGGTGATCACTCAGCATTTGTCTGTAAAGTTTGAAAGAAATTTTCAAAAGATACTAAGGGAAATATATGCCCCCATTTCCATGTAAATCCCAACTTTATCCCTGCTTGCATCTAATGCCTAGTTCAGCTTCCTTTCCTACCCTTCTGCCTACAAACTGTCATGGGAGACTGATCTCTCATAGTCTGTGCAATGAGAAAGGCCTGCAGGGCTTGCATAATAATTGTGTTTCCAAGTAGTTCAGTAGGATTACGTTTTGGATTAAACCTCAGGAATAGCATTCAGCAATGACAACTGAAAGATCTATTATGAAGGTTGTATATAAATAGTCAGGGTACTGACTTCGTAGATGAAAAAAATTGAGCTACTTTCATCAAACAGTGTAATGTTTATTGGGTTGTGATTTCTGGATCAATGGTGGTCCATAAGCTTTCATAAGGAGTGCAGCAAAATGCCATTTTTTTTGCAAGTACATAATATATGTTTATGAAGATGGATAAATGAAGCAAACAGAGCCATATGGAAAAAATACAGGAACACTGAAAATTTAACCTATTTCGGTGCAGCAGTAATTAAAAATTTTTGTGGCATTATTTCATATTATGGTTGGATGTTTGTTTGTGTTTGCACGTGTGCACATCTGCACACATGCACTATATATCTACGTGTGTGTATGTTTCTACATTTAAACTAGATATCCCTGGAATTTGAAAAGATTGAAAATCAACTAGATGTTCCTAATTATTCTTTCCATCTCTATCACAGCGTGCAAGTGCTGTAATGAGGAAACTCGAGAACTGTGCACGCCACCAGCAATACCAATGCTGAGGAATTCATACAGCTTGTCTGAGTCCTCATCACTTCTTTTCACCAGGCCAAAAACTGGTTCAAGAGAACCGATTCTCTTGAATGGTGGTAGATGTGAGAGAACGCGTTTCCAGGCACCATGCTCGTTCTTGCTTTTTCCTTTTAGAAAGTTAGATAGAAAGATATTCCTGCATTCCCAAATGACATCTTTTCGGGCCAGGTTTGAAACATATTGACAGCCATTATGAGCAATGATTTTTCCTCATTTATAGGTCACAAATAATTGATAAACTTTACCCACACAGCTATTTTTTCCAACTTTAAGAAGGGAGCCTGTGTAAGTGTCTTTCATTTTTAGTGAAACATATTTGTTTTGTTTTTCTATTTGGATCATAAGTTTGGAGAAAGAGAAATTTCAGAAGTATATCTGTTTATGAGACTCCATTAAGCCCATAAGACATTAAAAAGTATTCTAGTTTTCTTCTTCCCTTCACCCCACACTCTAACTCAAATGACTAAAATACATTCTCTTGGACTTTTTCTTCACTTTACTGTTTTATGACTTGAGTATATTCCTCTAAGTATTAAAATTATATGAAGAAAATTTATGCAAATTCTTAGGGGAAAAGGCAACACAATAATGATAACATTCACTTTTAATTGTTAATATATCCTTTTATACTTTTATGTGCAATAACTAGCCATCCTCTGTGCGTTCCAGCGTTGATGCAATAGAGTTACATGCAGAATTACATTGAGAGTTTTGTGGGCTTTTTTAAAAATTAAATTCCTGAAATCTCTAAAGTGGATTGAATAAATAAAGCTAAGAAAGGTTAGGAGACTTCACATATTAATCATGTTCAGATGCATTATAAATTGTTATTGAAAGTTGCTACTATCTGATTGTGATCCTATCATCCTTTGAAATCCAGAATGTTCCTGATCCATGCTATAAAAATCATCATCACAGATGTTTCTGTTCAGTGCCCTAGTGGTATTCTCAGTGGGCCACAAGGTGTTTAGATGAACCATCTTTTGTACATTATGTGTGGAAGTTGGAGACAGAATCGAATCTCTGATACGTGGCTTGCAGAGTAAATATATAAGACTACAGGCCTGTTACTGTCGTGAAAGGTCTTCTGTTGATAAATATAAAAGCTTGCTTCCAGGTTCTATCAATCCAGCACATTTCATGGGCAGTAAATTTATTTGGAATAAAGCTACAGATTTTTACCAGACCCAATGCTTTACATCATGTCTGTGGGACTAGCAATATTCATCTTGCTAATGCTATGTAAAATGACATAGAAATAAAAGGTGAAATAAAAATGTCAAATTTTATTTTTTTAAAAATACATCTCCTGAGGACAGCAGTCATTCTTAATAAAGCCATCAGTAAACCATTTCAGAAAATACAACAAAGCCATAGTCTCTTACCATATCTGATCCATATATACTAGTGTCATCACCATTGTATTGGCATTACAGATGGAAGGAAGAAAATACATTTCTCTAAAAAATAGCAGAAGTTTGACTTGATCCTTCTCTACCTGCAAATGTATAGCTTATATGAGTATGGGCCCTTTTCAGTCCAAATAAGAGTATATGAAATTGCTTATGTGAATACTAAATTTATAAGAATATGGTTAGTAATAAACCAGAACATATATTCATTGCTTAAGGGAACTAGATGCCTATATACGTTAAAGCTTTTATAGACTAAGTTCTCTTTATACCTCCATGTAACGTAGATTAAGACAAGCACCATAAATCTGGGCTTCAGAAAGGGCAGGGCATAAGCTTCTTTTATGTATAAAGCTGATACTGTTGTTTCAATAAGACAACTCTGGAATGGAAAGACAGGAATAGGCTTGAGGGACTGGGGAATATGAAGAAGAGTTTAAGTACAGTTCTTGGAACACAGCCCATAATTTGAAATCTTTGAAAGTTTGGTGATCTGGGTTCAAACTATCATCTAAACACTGATGAAGCAGAAGCACCTCCACTAGTCATGGCATAAGAGGACTATTTGGCTAATGTAGGGCATTGCTAATATAGTAACATATTCAATTGTCCCTCTGTTGTCCCAGAAAGCTTGTGAAATCTCCATTCTTGGACTTACTCAAGTCTCAACTGGACAAGCCGAAAACAACCTGTTCTACCTTGAAATTAGCTCTGCCTTGAGGGAAGGTTGTACCAGATGATCTCCTGACATCCAGTTGATCTTCTCACATATACCTTCACTTCTAAGGAGGTATCAGGAAACTAGGACTTGAGTGAAAAACTGGAACAGGAGTCACAGGTGATTCTTTTGAAAAAAGAGAAAACCTCGTAGTGGATAGTTCTGCATAATGTGCCCATAGGAGAAAATTCCTCTTAAAACTATTCATCAGGTCAACATTTTCAATAGCATATAAGTGGTTTATTAGACTACCTCCCATTATAAACAGGATTTTAGTATTTGGCTGCCATCCTCTAACTGGAATTTAGACTCTTAAGAATGAGGTTAGTAAGATTATTTAAGTGCTTAATGATGAACACATGGACTTAAAAAAATTCAAAACCTATAAGAGATTAAGCTAGTTTGAAAAATTCTTCACGTTTGTCAACAGAGAATATTCTTGCCTGTTCCTCTGGTCTGCAACCAAACATAATAACCAAAAATGCCCAGTCTTCCTAAGCCTAACTAAAATAAATAGAAACCCTTTTGAGGGAATTCCCAAATTAAAATTAAATTATATCCAACAGTTCTGTTTTTTACACAGGTAACCAGTGGAAAAGAATCACCCAAGAAAAGATTGAAAAAGAAAAGGGATGTTAAGTGAAATCTTAAATCTTCATTTTGTGAAAAGGTTTTTTTTTCTAGATAGGTTTTCAGTTTGATAATTGTAATCCTTCACAATAACTTTGAAGAGATAAAAGGATAAGCACTGACGATGTACTTCCTAAGTTTCTTCTCTTTAAGATATTTAATTGCATTAGTAGAATAAACATTTAGCTTTGCCTTTAACACAGAATTTCTGTTTTAAAATATGCAAAATGGAATATGTGAAAAGTTCGCTATAAAAAATTGAAGATAGCACAGATCATGGCAAGCATCATCTCTTTCTCAAAGAGGGAGGAAGGGTGGGAAGAAGAAACCATGCTTCTGAGATGTCTTTTAGAACAGTTCAGACAAGTCATAATATGTCTCACGCAGTGCTGTCAAGATCAATAAGACTTACTATACAATGACTTGCTGAAGTTACTTTGGATAAATTATTCACAAAGAACTTCAGAGTTTTTATGGCATTTTCAGACAATAATTTAACAAATCTCAGAGGCATGGCAATTCAGAGTATTGATCTGAAGCTTGGAGATTCAACTGATTATACCCAAAAGTTGCAGGTCGATAAAGTTTTCAAAACTAGCCCAAAAAGTTAGGAGGATTAATTCATGTGATCTATAGTGTTCCCTCCTTAGGGTCAAGTTTGAAACACTGTAGAAGTGCTTTTTACAGCAATAGCAGCACTTTTGCCTCCTGCCAAAAGTGGAAAGCGTATAAAGCCTAAAGAGAAAAAATATGTATATTAGGAGAATTAAGTAAATTTCCTGGAACTTCAGTCCTGTCTCATGTGTTCAGAATTTTTTTTATTATCATATTGCCCTCCAGATATCATTTAATGTGAAATAATTCTTCTGTAATTTCAACATTTTTACTTCTTTAACTCTTTCTACTTTGGGAGTATATCCTTTTGTGAGTGTCAAATACCGAGCAAGTATATCTGCATTTAGAAAAATCTACCTAGACTGGCTCTATTTCATGAAAGAAACACATACCTTTGCATTTCAATTTCAAATGCAAAAATAAAACCTAGTTTTGGCATAGTTAGGGGCAGGACAACATAGCCTAGAGCATTTAGAAAGTGCTGCAAATACACCAAAAACTACTTTATAGCTTTTTCTTACATCTCTGGGCAAATAGCTTCATTCAGCTTTATTAGTATTTTCAAGAGTCCTATATCTTTTGAAAATATATTCTTAGCTGTTAAAGGCATAATCTTTTGCATTGTGCTATACAGCTATACTGAAAACACCTTTGTTAAAGAGAGCCTTTAATAAATGCTACTTTCAAATTGAGTCTGAACAATAACAAATCTTAAAGCTATATTTTTTTCTTAAAGCAGGAAGTGGTCAGCTGTTGTGCCATTGTCCACTCTTGCCTGACACCCGTGTTGCTGAAACGTGTGAAAAATGAGTGAAGAATGAAATAATTTGTAGATTTTTTTTTTTTTTTTGGTTAAAGAAAAGACAAGGAAAAAGGAGGAGAATAAACATGTTTTATGTTTCTGTTTTGTTCCATATGCACCAATTACAGACAAATTTAGCTGCTGGTGGCCAGAAACCCTAAGGATCTTGTGATGTGTGTTCCTGTTTGTCTCTAATCTTATATTAAACATTGTACTGAGGTCTGTTAAACATTGATAAGCTTTTTTTGCACTGTAGGTCCTCCAAGACCATTGTGCCTAAATGCCGTAAAGACCTGGATTAAGTTTATGCATTGTTAAGGTGGTTTAGATACATCTTAGCGCTCGATCTGTTCTTTCCAAGGGAGAAAGTCAGCCTGACTGTGCATTAATATTGGCATCATTGTAATGATTAGCTGGCTAGAATCTTAAAAAAATTAAGTAATTCAGTGTAGTTTTACAAAAATTCACATAATTGCATATTTGTCATTTTTTCTGTACAAATCTTTGTAAAGAAAGCTTTACGTTTTTTCAACCCATATAATACATTGGTTCTGAAACATTGTTTCTCTTTTTTCTTTGTTATTTATCAGAGCAAGAATCACCTTCTTTTTTGGTTAAATATTTCCCCATTGCCATACCTTTCTGACTTTCTGTATATGGAACAGAACTTAGTATATAGCCCTTTTTAGACAAATAATTTTTTTTTTTATTGTTTTCTAAGAGATGCTTTTAATGCCAGAAAAAAGCAGCAACATTAACACACTCCACACACACTTAATTTTTCAGTGCCATTTTTTGAGGTCTGTGTTTTGATTGTGATGATTGGTCCATACAACCTTTATATATACAGAAATAGGACCGGCTTATCTGCCTGTTGATACAAATCATCAAAGGGTAGAGACACATATACCATTTTCTGGGTGCAAAAAGATCGTATGGGATTTGCTTAGTGAGGTTGAAGAAAGCAAAAGCATAATAAACATTGAACACTTAGCTTTCATTTCATGCCTTGAAAATAGATTCTATTTATCTCATTTGAAATTTTATTCCATACTAGTTTACTTATAAAGGTGTAAAGAACCTGTGTAAACTACCTACAGAAAAAATAATCTTATCTAATAGAAATAATATTTTTTAAGTTTCTTGGACTTAGGTATGGTAAACTACCTGTTAAAGTTTGGAATAAGATAATGACTGCTTTCAATAGCCACTGACAATTTTTGCTTTGTCTTGGAAGCCTGAATTATGGAAAGACTATAAAGCATTGCATTTAGAACTGATCTTGCTTTCAATAAAAATAATAATAATTTAAAAAAACATTAAAAAAATTTCCAGAGTTCTTCATTTGATTTGCAGAATTTTGCAAAAGAATTTTCTTATTTTACTAATTGTTCAAGAAACCCTGAAAATCTTGACATTCTAAACTGCAGCGTAATTAAACCTGAAACGATATTCCAGCAGATTAGCTTAAATACTTTATTCTGAATTATCTCAATAAAATGATGATTGTTGGTCTTATTTTTAGATTTTAAATTTTTTTTTGGTGATTCTGTAAGTTCCTAAATAGAATCATTTCAATGGCTCCTGTCATTCTCTGGAGGATTGGTGTTTTCTTACTGTGACTACTAAATAGGCCAGACTACTGGAACAGAACAAAACAAAACACAACAAAACACAGTTTATCATCTGGCTGTTGCAAAAACATACAGACTGAACACAGAGGATGAAGGGAGATAAACTTCAGGCTGTTACTAAAGCAAACCTGTAATAGTGCTCTTTTTTACACCTCTTTCTCTCTGTCCCTTTCTACTACTTTGTCATTGTTTTCCAACAAGTAACATAGATATAGTTTCCTTTTGTTCCATCAGGAGACTATATGCATTTAAAAAGCTACCCTAATTTGTTATTTTTATTAGAATTCCTCAGGTAAACACTCTCAAAATGCTTTGCCAATTGTGTTTACTGTTGCAATCATTGACTGATTTGAGCTGGGCTGAACTGTAGATATTTTTATGTTGCTCCTCCAGAAGGAGGAACTTCTCCTGGATGAGCAGGGTTTTTTTCCCAACTGAAATGCACAGACAGAATGGCACAATGTGTTTCTATTTCTTCTGCTTAGAGCATTTTAGTATCCATCTCCAAAACCAGCAGCTGTTGTTTATCTTTATTCTTCAGTATCTGTCTTTTAAAGCTATATTAATAAATACTCAAGAAGCTTGTCCAATATGTCTTTACTCACTCTTCACTTAGATGTGCTGGTGTGTAGATGACTCCTGGATCTCTAAAAGCAGCTTAGTCCAGAGAGATTGTTCTCCGTATCTCAGGATACCAGTTGTTCAAGGCAATTTCCCTAACAAGATAAATATATTTGTTGACATCTCTAAGTGGCTTACTACCAAAAGAGATGTTAGCCTGATTATCCTCTACTATTTAACGGAATGACATCAGCTCTCTTCAGAGTATAAGTTTTCCTAAAAAATTTTCTCTTTGCATCCTTAATAATATACAAAAAACTGTAATCAGCTACTATGAATATTTTCTAATGTCTATTTTTGCTTTTTTGGGTAGTCTTATCCTCTCCGGATCAGAGAAATAAGTAACTTTTGCCACAGGACACTCGATATATCTCTGTTCAATTTTCTAAACAAGAGAATATAATGTAGTAGTTTTTGAGCTTTAAATTGTCTTAGAAATACATACAGGAATCTTTTTGTGTGTGTATGAGATTACAGTAATAATAGCTTATTTTAAAACATCTAAATTTATTCTATTGTGAATTTATTAAGGTCAATGCTTCAAAGTATCAGAAGGACTGCAATTTGGCTTTGAAATTATTTGCTTGGAAAGCTGCAGGAAGGTATGGCAGGCTAAAAAACCAAACGAAACCAAACCAGAACAACAAAAAACCTAGACTACAGAACTTTGCTTTTCCTATTTCTTAGCTATCTACAGCAGATTAAGGGGACAAATTAATATTAACGAGAATTTCAGAAGCAGCCCACTGACTTTCTTCTGGGTGGTAAACTTCCCTTCTGTGTTTCAAAATCCCATTTCTGTGTTCAGTTAAAATAATAAGTTTTCTCTATCATTATATATTTTTAAAGTCCTCTACATATTTCAGGAAGCATACCCAGTAGCCTGATGAATTAGGCCATGGAGGAGTAATATCCATTTTTTTTTTGCACAGCATAGTAAAGCCCAGAACAAATTAATTGTTTGCAAAGTGACATGCCAGTAGAGAGCTGTGCAGCTCCCAAATTCTGAGGTTACATACACATTCACATGCTTTAAACACTGGCACTAGCAGCTAAGCTAGAAAGTTAGCAAGTGCCTAATGTCTGCTTTTTTTTTTTTCATCTGGGTGGCTGGCCACAGATTCACTTTTGTTTTCTTTTCTTTTTTTTTCTTTTCCAAAACAGGACATACTTAAATCTAGGTGGCTAAAACACAAAGCAGAAATCTAACAACCAAATACCCAAACTTAGACTCTGTTACTTTATGGATGTAATGCCTTGAAAGACTATACCAGCTTTGGCTGATACAAACTTCAGCTGCGGGACTCAATAAAACATGAATTTTTATTTTTGGGATTGTCAGTTGACAAGTTGCAAAATATTTAGGTTGTGCCTGTGTGGAAGCATGTCTGAAAGCATAGAGAAAACAGAGATAAACCAAACCATTACTGAGTATATAATGAACTGCCCTGTCCTTGGCTATGCACTGTCTCTGAAGTCTAGTGCTGCAGATCAATTTAGCAAGGTATTACCATAGAAACAATATTTCCATAATAACATGGCAAACTCGTTTTGCATGTTCTTTTTAGCTTCCTCCCCCCCCCTCCCCCCTTTCACAGTGACACTCCTTCAGACACTTTGTTTATTTTTTTAAGTAGTTGCCAGTCTGGATCCTTGTCTGCATATCTAATGCCGGTGTGCGCACCAAGCCTATTACTCCTCCATGGTCAGCACATGCTGAACATCAAGGGACAGATTTTCACTGTAACTACAGAAAAATCAGGCATTTGACCTAAAGTCACATCTCCTTCCCTTTGTTAATTAATTCAAGACTTAAGAATGCAGACAAAGGTGGATGCTAACACAAGTGACTGTGCATGCCCATGACACTCAAAAATCTCAGCGCCTTACATATCGGAGGCCCAATGAAACATAAAAGCGATAGCTCTGGAATAAGCTGTGTTAGTCAGCTTGAGAAGTATTCTTTGTTTTTATTATTTCCATCAAATTTCGTGTTAACCAAGGCATATTGCTGACTAAGACCTTAGCTCCACAAACAACTGAGCTATTGCAACAGCTCGCTGCCACTATTGAAGTCTTATTGCTCCTCCCGTCTTCACTGGTATCAGCCCCAAAGTGCTGCTTCGTTTCTACCAGTTTGATGCTACCGTTAAAATAAATTCCCACTCATAAAGACAGGAGGTAAAAATAACTTGGAATTGCAACAAAGGGCCAGGCAAAGACCAGAAAACTGTTCTATGTTCGCTTCAGTCATAGCCCTAGGAAACTGAAGGGAGAGGGCAGCAGCCTGTCCTTTTTCATGTGACAATGCTACAGTTGTCTACGCTGAGAACACAGAAAGGTCTTTCTCATTCTCACGACCAGCCTAAAAACAAACTAAAAACATATCTCTCTTTTTTTTACTATGAGTACAGCAAATTATTACACACATGTATTTATTACAGTATACATAGGAGAAGCATAAGGAGAATATGTGCAACTGTGCAAACTGGTAGAGCATCACTGAACGTTACTCGCTACCTCTCCACATTTACCCTCTCAATTCTATAGAAAGACTTCCAGTAAATTCAGGGGCCCACGCTTCCATTGCAAAAGTACATGTAAGAGAAGAGTAAGTATATTTTAGAAAGGTAACAAAGCACAAATTATATCTGAGAACCTTTGAAATATAAAGTACATCTGTGGACAAATTCCCGCTCAGTGACTGAAATAAATGATTGTTTTGCATAAAGGTGGTATACTCAGCAAAATAGTGACAGTGTTTTCCAAAATGCTTGGATTTAAATGATTTTGGTAGTGATCCATGAAGTTTAAGATGTCTATATTTGAAGAAAAATGAGTATTTGATTTGTTTGTATTAAACTGCTTTTATTACAATGCATTTCAAATAGGCATTCTTACATTGCTGACATTGTAAGTTGAGTTATGAGAAAATGGAGACATAGGCTGCACATTAGAATGTGGCTCTTTTTATCAAATTGCGTGAGTAAATGAACTTTTCAGGTGAAATTTGAAAAGTTCAGACCTTTGGCAAACATTAAGGAGAAACGTAGCAGATCTTAAAAGAAAGTTAGAGAAGTTGTGGTTTTCTCTTCCTAGAAGCTAGCAGAAAACTTCACAGGAGAGGAAAAATGTTCATACTTGTTTTCTGTATATGTCAACATATGTTCAATAAGAGGAGTGTTAAATTTATAATTTATTTTGTAACAACCAAATCTGACTTGAAATTACTGTAATGTGAATTAGGTGTACTTTCCATAGCTGTTTGTTTACTTTTACACAGAAAATAAAAAATATGTTTAATATAAAACTGAATATTTTGGTGTATTATTTATATGCCAGAAATGCAAGTAAGAACAAGATCATGTGGTTTTAATTGAAAGATCTTTTGAGTTATTTGTGCTATTGTCTTCTTGGTCATCTGGGTTTCTCATGCCTAATTTGTCAATATACAACTCAGATATGTACTGGTGGTTTTATGTAATGTGAGTGGCAAAGTGGTTTTGTTTCAAATTTGGAATGCTTTAAATTCATGGGAGCTCTACCTGAATCTAAAATGATTGAATCTGCATTTGCATGGTTTATAAAAAGAATTTCAGAAATGAGTTCTTTTAAAGTCTTCTGCTTTTTCTGTAGAATAATATATCTTAAACTTTGGGAAACATTTATAGCTACTAAGATAATTTTTTTTTCTTTCTGTTATTCATGTTGAACACTTCTTATATAGGATGTAATTCTGAATCAGAAAGATTGTTTATCAGATAGGTAGATAGGTACTACTCCACAAAGGTGATAGAATCTGTTCCAATTGATTTTTAGCCCTACCAAGCATTTCCTTTTGTTACATATGAAATATCTGAGGTTCCAGAATGCTATTATTTCTTGAAAGCAAATAATAATACAATTTCCATCCCTATTCAGAAACAGATCCTTCCCTCAGATATACAGACCCATAACTACAATTGGCATCAGTAGCAGCTGTGCATATGTAACTAAGGGCAAAGACTGGCCTTTAATCAAAATCATTTTCTGCTGCAAAAATATCCAGTTATGATTATTCAGTTTATACTGTAGATGAGCCATTCAGTTATCTTTCTTTCTTCAGTAGCGTATCATAAATTGTAAACCTTCAGTAATTATTTGTTGTGTATTATTCCATTGCATTGCCAAGTCAATTAATATGTATTTGTATTAACCTACAAAAATCAGTCATATGTTCTAGGCAAGTCTTGCTATTCTGAATGTATATGAGACAATCCAAAAATGAAGCCCTTTAACCCAATAAATACAGTACTGACCTTGCTAATGACAAGTTTCAGGCTTCACGGTAGCTCTGTAAAGCCTCAGGACTTTTCAGGCTTTGTCAGGCCTGCTCTTGGCCTGCTCAGAGCTATGTTTCACATTGTTTAGCTGTAAAAGCAATATTCTAATGACCGGATGGCTATTTCCTAATTTGTTTTACTTTTGCTGAGCTTTGTGTAACTGTGTAGTATAACCATAATTTTTATATAGATAGTACTACTAAGTAATTATTCCGTGTAGAATGAACTATTTATGACCCTACCATAATGATGTAGTGTAATGGAATAAAAGAATGAGAGTGAAGCACAGCCCTTAAAAGTGGGGAAACAGCATGCAGTGTAGAGAGAGTACAGGGATGGGATGATAACAGAGGTGGCACATGGTGATGCTAGAAGTCCCAGGGCTATAAACAACTCACTGGTGGTCAATTACATATTGATAAAGAAATGCAGCCTTCAGAGCTGGGTAAAACAGGTTTTTAGAAGTAACAAGGAGAACAAAGAACAAGTATAGAAGATATGAAAGGTGTTTGACATATAGTAAATTCAGATATAGTAGGGGCCTTCCAGACAAAAAAAAAACCCAACACAAAACAGAAAAACAAACAAGGTGCAAAAACCTGTGTTAGAAACATATACAATTGACCCTGAAATAAGGAGCAAGAAGCTATCAACATCAACATGACACCCCTCAGGGAAGGACATGGGGTGCTGATGACATCCTACAGTCCCCCACTCCCAGACTGATGCTGCAGACTGTAGGACCCGTAAGGGTGAGAATAACCCCACAGAAAGAGGTACAAATGAATAAATTTTTGTATAAAAACTATAACTGTATTATTATTGAGACTTTCCCCTGAAATAGTGTTCTTTCTTTCCCCCTCCTTTTTTTTTTTTTTGTTTCTTTCTTTGTGTAATTTCAATTACACAACCAATAAATTCATGACGTTGCATAAAAGGTGGGTTTTTTTTTCCTTTTGCCAATAGAAAGGTTTTGAGCATAACAAGTATACCTTAAGTTTCTTCTGCAGAGAATGCAACCCCTGTGTTGAAGCGTAGATCATGCCATCTGCTCACGCACTTAAGGAGTCTCTGTGTCTCAGAGAGACTCCCCATGTAGAACAATTCTTCAACTTATTCAAGTGTGAATTCTCAACAAGTCAGTTTAACTAGCAAATTATGGCATTGCATTTTTCAACATCTTGAATAGGTACTTTTTTCTAAGGGATAGGGAGAACATCCATGCTCTTAAGTGCCTGCTCCCAAAGAGCAAATGGTAGACAACTGTAAAGTTCAATGTCTTTCTCTACTTTTTTTATGTCTTGCTATAAAATAATGATATTTGACAGTGGCTATTAAGATCTCAAGGTCATTCTTACCCCTGATTACCTTGTTCTGGGCAGACTAAGGTTCAGATTTTCAAAAAATATTTAGCATCTACTACTGCTTGAAATACTCGTCTTTTACCTGTCTCTAGGCAAAACCAAAATTTCCAGCAGCACTGTTACTGAAGAAAAACAAGTTCTTCACAAAATAGGCTTATTCATCTAGGTGCTTACAGAGGAGCAGAATTAGTCTAAGAAAGTGACTCCTCGTTATCTTTGATTCTCTGTTTTTATTTATGTTTTTGAAGATTGAATACTAATAAACCACTATTTAATAGTCAGTGTAACTTAGGAAAATGCCTTAATCAACCGTAACAAGAAAAACAAGATAGTCTTGTGAAAGATTAGGTTATATATTCTTAAAATTTAGGTATTTGGAAGATCATAGGATTTTTTTCCCAGTCAACGTAGGAAATAGGATTCATTTTCCTGATTTGAGTAGAATCTTCCCAGAACTGTTAAATTTTACAGATAGAACAGAACAACAAGATGACTAGTTAAAAACATTTTCCTAGACTTTTGCTGATAGAAGTAATACCTAAAAGACTGTCAGCCTTTATCTACCCTCACCAATTAATTTATCTTCACTATAATGTCTTTAAATCCAATTAGTTCCTCATATATATCATAACTCAAAAAGATGATATGTGTTGCTCTCCAGTCATACTAAAAACATCAAATGATGGCTTTTAATAGGACGCTTAATTGCAACATAAAACAACATACCAAGCACATTTTTGGACCCTAGTTCTTATTCTTAGAGAAAGAAGCTGGTCACATGCTTTAGTGCTATAATGGCAGTGGGGTAAGAGTGGGGACAAGAGAAATAAAGATGCTGGAAGTGCCTCCAGCACCTGCAGCAAGGAGGACTGCAAGCTCCTACCCACAGCAGTGGCCAGAAGTGGGTATAGATGCAGGCTTGTGGGAAGCTCCCTTCCCACTTGGGGGAAGGGGTTTCACAAGGAGGGGGCACATCTTCAGGGCGGCATCCAAAGGTCAAAGTAAGCCTGCTGTGTCTTTTACCCAATGTCTTTACAGAGTAGATTTTACTGACAAGTAATAATGCTTGTCAGTCATTTTATGTGATTTTTTTTCTGAGATCTATATTCATCTTCATTTTTAGAGTCATGTTTTTGAGGTTTGCCAGTTATTTATTGAGTTATAGATGACAGCATAACATTCATGCTGGAGGTAACATTTTGCATCTCCAGCAACCTGCATATGTGAAGATCATACATGGGTTTCTACCTTTCCTAGACCATAAGCTAAGAAGCATAATCCTACCTTTATTTTCTGCTCTACTTTTCGAAAAAATAGGTACTTGAGTTTTAGATTTTACAAAACAAGAGTTGATGCAATTTAGGGTGAAAGACTTTTGCCACTTCTATATTTCCATGGAAGTATCTAGCTTATTAAGAATTTGTTTCTTGCTGCCATAATATCTTGAAAGCAAATCCCTCTCCAGTGTCATGATAATAAGTACTCTGCCTCTTCATGATATTTCGACCATTATGAATTAAGGAACTTTACTAGCCATCATTATAACCTTTTCTGATAAATAAAAATATTCATGCCAATTAGGGCAACTCTCTTCCATATTTTTATATATATTGATAGATCATAGGGTCTGATCTAAAACCTTACTGTAATTGGTAGAAAATGTTGAACCAAGTCCAAGCCAGTGAAGATAAATAAGTAGAAATGGAAATTAAACTCATAGAAAACACTAAATATTATAATAAACTATTTCCTTTTTACATTTCTGTCCATCCTTCCTCAGTGTTTTAAGATGTTTTGTAATGAAATAAAACAACACATTGAATGTCAAGAGCTGAACAAGAACTGATATTCATTTTTAGGATGAGGAAAGTGACATGAAATTGAATAGAACTTTTACCATCAACATTATTCATAAGGACCATTTGTTGATTAAACTATCTGTTTTACTCTCAGCATGTCATATCACATCAATCACATATGAATTTAAATTAAAAACCATATTCCAAAAAATAATAATTGCCAAGTTGCCACATGTACCATCTGAGTGCTAAATTTAAACTTTTGCAGTACTTCAGCAGCTGCATGAACCTATGAATAATTCATTAACTATATGAAATAGTAGATTAGAATTAACCAACTAGTTGCGTATTTTAGCCGATATTTAGAATTGAAGAAATATAACTAGCCAATTCACCAGATACCTCCTAATGAAAAGCAATGATTTTATGCAGCTTTTTGGAAGATCTACTTAATCCTTAATATATACTTCAAGCAAACAGAGAGGAATTGAGCTAAAATTCAGATTTACAAGAAGAAAAAGAATGTAAAAAAAAAAGAAAGGGAAAAAAAAGGCTTCTGCTAGGTAATGTACAAGTGGCTTGTAACATAGCTCCAGGGACTCTTGTTCGTGGGTTTCTTAACAGGCAACAGGTATTTTTTATAAACTTACTTAGCTCCATCATTTTCATGTCCTGCTTTCAGATTGAAGGAATAATTATATATTTTCTGTATGCATCAGGAATGTTTTGTTTTTCTTCTAAGTAACTAGCATGAAATTCCATACTGCCCATTCTTAAATTGCCAGAGATATATTGGTACCGGGCTTGCATGCTTTTTGTGGTAGGTAAGCAACAGCAAATATCTGATAGAAGGAAACTGAAAATTTTCTTTGTGGACATTACACATTCTTGTTCTCAAACAAACTGCCGACACATAAGCAGCTCATTTTATATCTACAGGCCCAAAAGTAATGTATTTTTAAAGCCAGGAAAAAGGAATGCCTTGTCTCACCTGAGGTGTGACTGGAATCACAGGATTTTGTAGAATCATAGAATATCTCAAGTTGGAAGGGACCCATGAGGATCATCAAGCCCAACTCCCTGCTCCTCACAGGACTGCCTAAAACTAAACCATATGAGTAAGAGCATCGTCCAGACGTTCCTTGAACTCTGACAGGCTTGGTGCTGTAACCACTCCCCTGGGGAGCCTGTTCCAGTGACTGACCACCCTCTCAGTGAAGAACATTTTCCTAATGTCCAATCTGAATTTCCCCTGACACAGCAAAAATCACACTGTCTAGAGAAAGGATTTCCTTTTTCAGGAAGGTGCTGGCTTAGGAAGCTGCCAGGGTATGTGTCTTCCTCCTCGTCACAGGGGCAATGTGAGTCTTGACTCTTTTATTGCACATCATGCTGACCTCAGGGCGCTGGGTCAGAGCCCTTTAAGCTGGGAGCTTAAAGATTTAGATTGTGGAGCTTATGGACATACGTGATTGTAACTGGATTTTTTTGATAGTTTTCAGGATGCCCTTTGGACTGTAAGAACAGGTACCATAATACATTTTTCAAATTTGTGACTGAGATTGCAGCATGACTCCTAAAGGGGAAATAGAAATTAATAACAGCATATTCTATGGTGGAAAGGAGAAGCCCCATCACTGAGCAAAGATATAAAGCCTCATTCCTAGAGGGCCCTTTGCCTGCTTTCTTTGATAGTCATACTCTCACATGTAAAGCAGGATGGGAAGGTGTTTATGATACTGTCTGTAACTTGTGTGGGACTTAATGGGTTTTAACTTTTTTTTTTTCATGAACACAGTTTATTCATTCTTAGTGAAATGTAATTTTAAACTAATTATTTTTTAATTATTTATGGAAAACATATTCTAGACCTTCACTTCTGTATTTTTCTGCTATCTGCAACTAATAAAGGGGCAGCTCATGCCAAGTAAAATTTAGGAAATTGTGTAATTTAGGGTACAACACAAGAATGTGTTTCCTTGCTTCAAAATGACTGTCCAGAATAATAATAATGAAGTATTTAGTTTTAAGAGGGGGGCGGGCAGCCCAAGGAAGGTCCCTGTGCATTATCTAGCATTAGTATTCTTAAAAATATTCTTTAAAGTCCCCATTTGTGTGAAGAAAAACTGTTTCTCTGTTTGCTTACCCATCACAGGCAGTGCAGTAGCTAATGCCCTACTTTGATGAGTGCTTTGGGATGCTTTGTGTCTGTAAGACTGTACAAAATCATTTTTTACTTTTTTTCTTCTTCATAACAGGACTGTGACTCTGAGGTTTTAGACTTATTCTACATGGCTCTCATTTCAAAGTCTCAACATCAGAATGAGTTTCTGAGGTGCTCATTCTTCTTCTTGTATTCATTGTCTTTCTGTATTCCCATAATTCCTAAAGAAGCAGGGGGGAGGGGGGCAGGGGGGGAGGGGGAGAGAGGGGGAGGGAGGGAGGAGAGGGAGAGAGGGAGAGAGGCATGGGGAATGCTACCAGTATATTAGAAGCAAGATAGTAATAAAACAAGATGGTATTACTTCTATTTAGAGTAATATATCAGTCCTTTGGTATAAAATAATTAAGCTGATGCAATACTCTAATAAAGAGAACTATTTTGAAGAGATTAAGGTACTCTGGTATTGCTTTTATTTGCATTGTGACTGCTTATACATAATGTACCAGGGTTTTGCAACTGCCAGTGCTTTAAAGATACCTAAATGAGAGGCAAAACACTCAGAAGAAACAGGTAAAAGTGAAGAGGCAAAATGAAGTAACAGTGCAGTGGGTATTTTAATGAAAAGCAGTAGATGAAGGTGGCAGTTGGTCTGATTAAATGGCAGAACAGTTGGTCTAGTGCAAAAGTTAATTCATGGAAGCTAACAGGAACAACTTTCTACATAGTCATAGATACCCTACTTTGTCGGCCTTTTATTTTACTTCAGCTTTTCCCCACTCTGTTGAGAAGATTATTGAATAAAACATACTTCAGCCCAGGTTTTTCAGATGCATTACTATTTCTGACTTCATTTTTTGGCATGATTTGTTTTTATGGTGTTACCAGGCACATACATAGAGAAAGGTATTTGTTCCATCACCTAAGCCTGTTTTTATAGTAATTAAAAAAATCTCCCAGCGTGATATATTTCTCAGGATCTCAAATAGTTAGGACAATTGGTCAAATGGCACATTCCTGATTCCACCAGGGTATATGGCAATTAAGACAATTCTGCTGTAGTAAGGTAATTTCATAGTGACAAAAAGATAACATTACTATGTATAATTATGCTGTAATTATAATAATGCTTAGCACTTACAAGATGCCTTCTACCTCAAAAAGTTCTTCAGAAGAATTTGATTTGTATTCAGCCTGTGGTACATCGCTGCTATCTCTATTTTACAGATAAGGAAAATAAATTAGAGAAAGTTAAGATATGTGCAAAAGCCTATGCAGTAAGCCATTGAAAGAGGCTGATTAAAAGAATTATAACCAAGATTTTGTCTTCTACTTACATTCACTAATTTCTGATGCATTCAAACAGCTAGACTGCAACTTGCTCTGTATGTCTCCGGCATGTGCCCTCAGAGATCTTCTCGAGGGTATACACAGAGGGTATGATTGGCTTTAACCCGCCTTATAGCTGCTTCGAACAGCTAAATCCAAATTTTCACATCATCATTTAAAGCTGGGGAAAATGGAAGAATCATGACCTACAGGCTTGTCTAAGAGGGGCAGCAGCTCTCAGAACCGCTCTTGGAGCAGCGGTTTCCTTAATACCTACTCTTCAGGTCTTCTCTGAGTCACAGTTATATCCATGCCCTTCATAACATATCCGTAATGCACAGATCCCCAGATGTAGGGACTTTGAGTTATGAAATCATGGTCAATGCTGACTAAAAAACTTCACTCTTGATAGATGACAAGTGAATAAGAACAAAGAATTTACAAAATTTTGTGTTAGAATTTAAAGATTATTTATGTTTTCAAGTTTTAAAAAATAACAACAATCAAACTGAAAAATATATTTCAAACATTTCAGTTAAACCATTTCTTTCCATCTCCACTACTTATCTCAGTATCATCAACATCAACCTCTATGTAGCCCCAAATCCCTATGGTGTCTTTCAGATACTGTGTTTCAGTGCAAATCTACTCATTCCTTCCTGTAATATCATTTCAGTTTCTTCTTAATAAACAGATACGTCAAATGTTTCTATTCTAGGTTAAATAGTAATTTTGGAAAATGAAGAATTTGTGAATCAAACACAGAAAATTCTCCCCATCATCTAGAGTCTGTTTGACTAGATGCTAGGAAAAGAACCTTCATCAGGCTGAAAGAAATTTAATTAATGTTACAGTCATCCACAAGATGCATTACATGAGTGACATACAGAACAATCAGGAGAGGGGGGCGCAGGGAAATAAACAATAAATCAGTAGTCCACGTAGTCCACACTTCAAATATTTTGTAATTATTAGATCTTTCACTTTAAAAAGGTATAGAAGAAATAGAGAAATGAGAATAAAATTATTAGAAAGAAAGGAAGACATTAAATAAAGACTGGGAAGATATTAGTTTACATTAGAAAGAAGAAATGTAAAACGGGGAGATAAAGAATATTTTTTTCCCATAATAATAACAGAAAAAATAGTAATTGAAAGAAGAAATTTTTTTAAAAAACATTTTTCCCACAAAATGTGCAATTCATGGCCACTGTGTCTTATCAGACATTTAGAAAAAGGATTAATCATTGATATAGAATGCAAAATTATCTGGTGTTAAAACTGATACTATTGGTGTGGAAATGTGTAAAACAAGCTATAGGGCATAAGTTAGACTTTCTCTGTTTTTGCAGATTTAAGAGGAAACTTTCCTCACAGCTACTCTATGATTGTCTAATACAGAGAACCTTCCTCTGAAGTGACTGGATCATTGATGGGATGTTTACTGAGATAAGATAAAACAATTGCTCTTGATATTCTATGGATTTTCCATTGAAAATATTAAGGAATGACGTTTCTACACAACAAGTTCATACTCATAAAAGAGACATCAATATTGTGTGTGAGAATACTTCATGAATTTCAGGAATATATTGAAAAAATCAATCACCCCACTAATGTAAGGGTAATAAAACATTCTCTTTTGACTTAATGTGACTGTGAACTAACATTGTCTATAAATGAAACATTAATTATTGAAATATTCTTCAATATCCTTTATAGATAACATTGTACGTGAGAATCCAAGTCAGTCTTCAGCAATGACAAACAAAAGGCACTGGTCAAGTGAAGAAATTGCTTCATCAGAGAGCATATTTATGATTAATAACCCTGTGTTTCCCCCACAAGTCAGGAAAAGTGTTTTACATCAAAACATATTTTCCAATATTATTCAATATTCATTGCAGGGCAGAAGCAGATGAGAATGTTGATCATCAGGACAGTAAAATAATACCTTTTAAAGACATGCAGTAGTTTTCTGACTTTAGGGGCTGGAAAGTCATGTTGCTAGTGAATGAAGTTCACTAAACTTTACATAAGTAAAGATTTCACTCATGCTTTAAAGGAGGTACTGAAAACTGTGAATGCAGTAGTCTTCTGAGTTATATCACTTTCGGTTGGTGTGCGTCAGTCCGAGGTTTACTACTGAAGGCAGTGCAATCAGAGATATGTTCTCCTAAAGACATATATGTAGGATCTGTCTGTTTGAGATAACTGTTATCTCAGTATCATTACCTACGTGTTTCCAGAGAGAGAAGAGACAGGAAGGTCCTTTGAGAGAGACGGGAAGTAGAAATTTATGCCACTTTGTCCTCCTAGGTTTCCTCTCTCCCACCTCTCCTGGATTTATCTCTACATATACCTAGACAGCTCTCTATATATCTAGATAACTCTAGATATATCCTCCATTGGTCCCTCACATTGGAAATGTGTGTCAGGAGAATGAGGCTAAATTGCTGCTACTTGAATACTTTCAAGGGAGTAACAAGCCCTGGAAATTCAAATAAATTTCTTTTAGGCTGTTCTAGAAAAACTGAATGAAAACAAATTTGTTAGAAAAAAAAAGAAAAGGAAAAGAAAAGAAAAAGATGGTTTACTCAGAGATTATTAGATTAAGGTTTATTAAAGTTTCACTTCTCTGTAAGAAACATCTCAAAACTGTAACGTGTCAGAATTCTGCCAAACTGCCTGCTTGGAGGTAGGATGAGAAACAATATGTTGCACTGAGCCATTGTCAAGCATTGCGTGCTTTCTACTATGCATCTGTAGGATCTGGGGGGAAAAAAAATTCTGGCTTTAGTGTGCTTTTATACCATATGGGGTCAAAGTAAAGCATTTAGGTCATGTTTTCTCTCATGCAAGGATTCAGGATGTAGTTATTGGCCACTCTGAACTAGCCCTTTGTCTCGAAAGTAGATATTTTTCCGAGGTACTTACAGTTAAGTATGGTGCAGAAAAATACTCCTCAGACTTCTCCTTCTTTTACTGTCATCATTTAAAACCTGAGCCCCTTACTTCAAGTCTCTTGTTTCTTTCCAGCTGAACTGGAAAAACATGCCAATTTTGCGGTATGAACAAACAAGGACAAGGAAAACCTGTCTAACATAATTTTACTTGACACCTAAAATATAGTCATGTTTGGACTCAGGAAATAAAGAATGCAGCAGAAATCGAATGGGCCATTTTCCCTTTAGTGCCAGTGCATTCTCTATTGTCATTTTCTGTATACCAAGAATAGAAAGGTTTTGTTCTTTACCCACTGGACTAATCAAAACTAACTAATAGTTTAGGTTAAAATATTTTTCTCTGGACCTACTTTGAACTTACAACTACCTTATTAGGTTGGAAAACAGTCAATTTTAGCCTGTTAGCCCTGATGTTACTATGCTAAATTATGACTGAACCTGCTCTTATTTATTTTTATATGTTAGCTGGAGAGCTCACCCAATTTTTGATTTGTATAAATAGCCTTCAACATAAAAACAAATTAATACCTTTAATTATATATTCACTTTAAATAAATGGAAATTTTTATTAAATTAAATGCAAAATTGGATTTAAAGTTTTATGTAACACTTTTGAAAAGAAATATCATTTTGCATAATTTTCCAAAATTGTAATAATCATTGATCTATCAAAACACATGTTATCATTTTAATACATAGTTATATATCTAACCTGGCATAGAATACAGACATATATGTGAAGTGAGAAACACATAAGGAAGCTTTGCATTGGTTTCAGAACTACTGTATATGGCAAATGGATGCAATTTCTAGAGATACTATTTTTTTCTTCTGTTCTAAGGAGCGTTTACCTTGTCCACCTGACCATTTAGGCTAAGGTTGACCACTGCCGGCACACAGACAGATTAGGGGTGTTAGTTGTTGCTACTTGTATGACTGAAGAGCATGGCATTGCTCCAAGAACCTTAAAGGACAGAAACATCCCATTTTATCTGCTTCTTTGTATCTTTGGATAGCATCATCTCTATGGGCTTGTCTAACAAAATCTGACTCTCTTACCTTTCTGATATTGCTCCAAACTCTCCCTGTTTCATCAATTTTCCCTGCCTGAAAAGTGCTGATGAAAGGCCCTCATTCTGGCTGATTGGGAGATAAGCAAAAAGATGTTACTTCAGCTTTTCTTTCCAATATTAATATTAAAGTTTGAGGGATTTTGAAGGATATGAAATTTTGAGATGATTAGCTAAACCTGCAGCTCTAATTAATCACAGCCTTAGTCCATCATAATGCTTATGCATACATCAGGCTTTTAAGCATGTAGAAGTGAGTTCACATCAGTGTTTTTTTAGAAAAGAAAACTGTCTAAGTAAAGTTTAAGTTGAGTTTTTAGAATTTCCCTTTACTTGTATAAACTTGTACAAAGTTGAAACTTGTACAAAATCTAGGACAATGAAAACTGAAACTTGTACAAAGTATAGAACAATATTTATTTTATTCTGATTTTTAGTTGTTGGAAACTTTCAGGTATTATAAAGTTAGAATTATTTTTTTAAAAAACAAATCTAAATTACTCTGTTTCAAAGAACTAGAAATAGGAAAGGAAACTGGGAAATACTGCTCTGGTGATATTTCATTGCCTTACAGTGCACCCACAAAGGGGCCTTGATTTAGTGTCTGATGCTTATTCTTCAGACATGTTATAGACTTTTTATCAAGGCTAGGGTGATATCACCAGGTTCACCAGAGATATGATGGAATTCCTATTTACAAGAAAAATGGTTGTACCTTGTCTACTGAGAAAAAAAAATGCCTTGACTGATACATCATTGTCAACCTTTTCTGCCATTGTTTATTCTTCTCTGTTTTCTATGGAAGTTCCTCAGACTCATTCAGTCCATAAATCATTGGTTATTTTACTGCTTGAAGATACTGGGGCAACATAGCACATTCAAAATCTTTTTTATGCAATCCCTGTAGGATATTTGCTTAGAAAACACAGAGATGCGTGTATTAATGAATATTTCTTTGTTACAGGAAGAATGTGTGCAAAATACATTCAGTACATTGATACCTATTTTAGAGGGGTTTTTGTTTTGTTCAGTTTAATAAAAAGTACAAGCCATGTATGTCTTTGGATGCTGAATTTTTGATAATCTAATTTTTTAGTGTTTTTTCATAATATGCAGACAAGTGATTGAAAAGCTTTATTATGTTTTGGAAAGCTGTAAAATTGCTCAGTCAATCTAGAGAAGGAAGAAGCAGTTTTCAGGAAAAGAAGTTAAAGGGAGAAAAAGTGACCCACAGGGGCTGGCTGGTTGACACTGACCCAACAGGATGGACTAGGTGACCTGTTTAGATCCTTTTCAGCCATCTGATCCTATGAAAGAAGAAAAAGGCAGCAGACAAAGAAAAGAAGCTTGTGTAGTAAATAAAAATCGTGGAAAAGGGAAAGGTGATACAGGGGGCACAATATGTAACAGTGAATGATTGATCCTACAACTCAAAGAATAAAGGTATCTTGTTCTCAGATTGTTTTGAGTCCCTTAATCCTTTGTAAGCAGCCTTTTTGGAGAAGGCTTTGTAGGCAGCTGGCAAAGCCCCGAAGACCCGTCCTCTCTGTTGGGAGTATAAAGGTTTCCATCATCTTAGAGCAATTTTGTAGCTAGCAATGAAATACATAAAAGTTATCTGGTTTTGTTTGTTTGTCTGGTAGGGTGGAACAGATTTTACAAGATATTTAGCCATCCAAAGGTTGAATAGATGCCTAATAGGTTATTAAAAAAATCTTCCTGTTCCTAACTCACTTTGAAATTGTGTGCAATCATGGATGTGCATTCTCATCTTCAGAGCCTTGAGCTGTGATTCATCCCTGTATGCTTTGACAGCGCCAGTGGAGTTCACTTCCCTTGCCCTTTTCTGAGGGCACTCCAGTAACACAGAACAGGACTCTTGATACTTATGACAGTGTTCTAATACTTCTGAAATATGTAGGGTGGCAGACCCAAAAAGTGCTTAAAAACATCTCCTTTGATTTTTCTTCTATGAGCATTCTGTGCATCAGGATGTCCTGCATTACTTAATAACTTTGAGGTGCTACATACTTTTTAAAAACAAGTGCAGCTTCCTTCAGCACCCCGTACAGTACTCTCTGTTCAAGCTTTTATGTTGCAGCATGAGCAGCGCTCCATGCACACAGCTTTGGCTCTTTCCCAGCATAAAAGTCTTTCTGTACAAGTGCCCTTACGTATCAAGACTGTAAATGTGCTGGATCCCACAGTGTGGTCTGTTTATTCCCCTCATCAGCAGTTTGTCTTTTGCTTAAGTCACAACAAGATCTGTCTTATGTTTTCTTTCCTTTCCCTTTTATGCCCCAAATATACCCACCCTTTCTATACTCACTATAATTTTAATAGCAGTTTATTGAAAGATTTTTTGTTTCAAAACCAGATCAACAAGGAGAGTCTTTCAAAAGCACTAGGCACTGAAAGGAGGTGCTTGGGCTTCATGGCCATACCTAGTTCGTGCAATGTTTACTATGTTACTATGGGGAAATTGTTTATATGCGTAAGGCAGAGCACACCATGCTTACTTTCACATATACTAAAAGCCAAACTCCCACTGCAAGGTTCATAATATCAATCAAGCTGTTCAAATAAAGTTTCTTTAACAAGACTCAGACATTGTTTCCCTGGTGTGGATTGGCTTACAGAGAGCACGGGGTAGTAGCGCCTTTTGGAGTGAAACCCTCTTCTGTGGGAATTTTTCACCTCATTTGCTCTTTATGAATTAGATAAACCTGTTACTTTCACTGAAATAGAGTGCCTAGGTTGCATTCTGGAAGTCCCTTGGTTGTTGGAGTGCCAGACTGTGCCTGTTTGGGGATGGATCAAGTTGTGGTCATGCAGATCTCTGTTTGCCTTGTGGAGCCACCAGGAGTTACTGCTTTTGGAAGCACAGAAAGTCTTCCTGAGCTGCTCAGGGTACACAAGGAGCATCATTTATCTTTTAGCGTGGTGCAGTGTGCCCTGTGGGCATGTCTGGCACCTCTACTAGCCAAGGGAGAGGAGGGACAGCAGAGTGAGATGCCGACTTTCCTTCTCCACCCTCCCCATTCTCTGCTTGAAAACAGGGAGCAGTGTGGAGACTTCGGGACAAAGAAACATAATTGTCTCTATATCCAGTGCCACTCCGCTTTCTCCTGTGTTACCTGTTGTAATCCGAGTTTGGTTCTCTTTGCCCGGAGAACTGTCATGCCGTGTGACTGCACAGCATACTATCCCAGGGGAATTTAATTTTGAAAACCCAGCATTGACAGAGAGGCCCTGATGCTGTGTCATTGTGTGGCCCCTTCATGTGAAAGGCTCGAGTTTTCTAGCCCCTTTTCATGGTTTCACAACTCAGTAAATGTAATATAAGCTTACTTTTATTGCTACAGAATTACATTTTCATACTGAAACACAGGTGCTTTCTGGGGTTTCTTTGGTTTCTGCCAAATGAATAGACTTGTTCACATTAATGGTTAGCTACTGGCCATGTAATACCCTGAATAGATTTCCATACAGTAATTATAATGCTCACACAAAACAGACTTTGAAATTACTGAAGTGGCTTCCTGAAATGTTTAAGGTAAGGTGTCAGAGCTATCTGAGAAAACTTTAACTTATGTGTTTGCATTTCTATTTGTAGACTGTTATATTTTTAATGATATATTTATGGCTTTAAGTGAGTAATGTTTTATATACAGGAGAAATAGTTAATTTGCTTAGATGACTCATGCATTAAATGTAACTTCATAGAATTTTTCTCCTGCCTCTGTTTCCTGGGAAATGCAACTCTCTTGTTAAAAAAATTCTGATACTGAAATGACATCTTACTGGTATCTGCAATACAGTTCACACTTTGTTACTTCTTTCATCTCTGTTACCAGCAGCACATGGAAAATATTAAGATACAGTAAAGTAAACACTTCACGTTGACCTCTTTAAAGGAACAAAATCAGTTTAATACTGGAAAAGCCAGTGTACAAAACTGTATTTCTACTGAGTTATTTATGACTCCCCTGTAAGTTTAGACCAAATTGCGATTCCATTTGTGCAGCTATATAGAGAAAATATTGTATGCACTATTTTTCAAGTAAAGAAGGCAAAATTCCTTGATCCTACTGTGCCCTATCTTTGGACTTCATATTGATTTTCCCATAGAACTACTTCACATGAGAAACTAAGGAAACTGAAATGGATAAAGCCTGGGGCCAGACTGAGAGTAATTGTGTGAGAACCCTTTTTTTAAGAGAACTTCTGAGAGCAGCAGTCACTGGGAGTGTGGCTGTGTGCGAGCCACGATACTCGCAGGCTGCAGTAGGGGATCACCAGAGATACGTCCAATAGAAACTGTTTTGCTGGGCAATATCTAAGTCATCTGTTTTTGATGACTTATTATTTAAAGGTTCTGTCAGAAACTAGAGCATTTTCTGGGAGACCATGGCATTTGGGAATGGCCCTGTTGGTCAGACAGCTGAAGCAGGCCAACAGAGGAAAAACATTTCTGAGGATATCTGCTGCCAGCTGGATCATGTTACTTGGTCCATTCATGTCGACTGACTACTGTGTGTAACATCTGAGAAAGACTGGAAAGTTTGAGGTAATCTAAGACTGTTAAACACAAACTGCTAATATACAGGATTTTATTGTCAGTAAGCATTTTTCAGAGAAAAAGTGCTTTGTCAAAATATTAATTGGACAGAAAGTTTTGTCTAACCTACTGAAACTAGAGACTCTTGAACTCTGTTTCTGTAGCTCAGGCCCATGTTGCAATAGTTCAAAAGTGAAGCCTGAATCCTATATTCCCGTCACTTATTATTCTCAATATGGATGCATTGTATTCATTTCTGTATTCTTCAATTTGGTAAACAGATCATAATGTATTAGAATATGTCTGTATTACAGGCAATAAAATCTTCAACAGTTTTTCTGTTACTGGACAGTTGTCCCTATCCTTTTCTTAATTATTTGATAGATTCCATAATAACAGCTTATATTTTAAAAGCCTCTCTGTTTTCTAGTCTTAAACTTATGCCCTTGTATACACAGTTTTTGGAGACACTGTCCAAAAGCATTACACAAAGGATGTATTATTTAATAGACCAAAGGTCAAAATGTTCATGATTCAATATGTCATAGGTCACTACATTTCAAAATGACTGCATATTTCCTAAAGGGTGCCTAGTTCTGAAATATATTTTAGGAACTGACGACACTTCAGCTAGTTTGGGACAACACGAAGACTTCAGAAATGCTTTGACTCATGAGTTATGGGGTTTAGGCAATATATATTTCTTTCACTATGTCCTTGGTGGGAAACTGGATTTTCAGATTCTCTATCACTGTTTAGCATTATTTTTACATTTAATATGGTCCATGAGGAGTTCTTCTGCAACACTTGTGGGCCATATTTTTTATTTATATTGCAGTTCTTAATGACATTTTGATAGGTCCATAATGAGTCAGAATTTTTTGTTATGCACTGTGTCTTTTCTTCTTTCAAAGGGATAAATATAGTTGTCTGGCGGCTCTGATGTGATATATTTTAGAAATCAACAGTCATAATATTGGTGTGAGTTACAGTCCCTTCCCTTCCCTCTCTTTGCCAATACAGAATATCATGAGGTGGTTTTATTTGTTGTTCTTTGTTTGTTTTCAGTATGGGCTATTAATATTAATTTGATGTTTCAGGGCGTAAGAGTAAAAGATTTTTAGGTCAGTTTTGAATTAGTGTTTTCAGAAAGATTATGACTTGTGTTATCATTAAATTACTCATACCTGGTGCTCTTTTTTCTGCCCTTTTTTTTTTTTTTTTTTTTTTTTGCTAAGGACTACATTTTTCGAAACTCTGCATGGACTATGGCAGGGTCCTGAAGCACACAGAAAAGAAAAGTTTAATGTAAGATTTTTTTTCTACGCAAAATTATGTCTTTTTCAAGATGCGCCAAAAAGATATTCCATCTTTCAGTCAGTGTAAATGCCGCCATTAATAGCCATTTGATATTAATTTTTGCCTGCCTTGCATATCCTGAAGGATTAATATGAGATACATAAAAAAATTAGGAAGTAATTAATCTAAGGATGTTTCCTGAAAAATATACTTACAAAAAGATCTCTAAACTTTGCGGGTTTATACTTTTAGGAATGTTGTCAATACGGTGCCATCACCTTTAGGTCTGTACAAAAATAACATGTTTTCTATTTCAGCACACAGTAATAGATTGATTGATGCATCAATTGCTATTTTCCATTAGAAATTGATTACAGAGATATGAACTTCATTAGTTTTCATCATGTCCAGGAGATGTATTGACTCAAGATTACCAAAGTCAGGTGATCCTATACTTCCTCTGCCTCTTGGGACTAACGATGAATTTGCAGTTGTCCACCAAACATGCAAAAGCACAATGCTGTGTGTATAAAAGTTATTTTTGTTGTAGCCCATTACCAGTCCCACAGGGGAGTCTAATTAACGGACTGGGTAAGCATTGCTGCTTTTCGCCAGTGCATATGCAAGACAATGGTTTAAATAGCTGCTGATCTTTAGCTAGGAACAGTCTGAGCTGGTAAATCCACCCAGCACAGCATCCTGTAGAGATGGCAGTATCTCTCTGGAAGCAGTCTAGTTTTGAGGGGTTCTGTTCAGTATTGCATGGACACACCAGGCCTGCTTCCAGGTTCAGGGCCCTTCAAGGAGAACTAGCTGAAGGGATCTGCATCTCATTTCCAGCTTTCAGCATTAGCTCACACAGAGCTAGCTTGGGTCTTTACATGCTTGGTGCAGGTTACCTTCATTCACTAAGATCTTAAATGTGACTGATTTACAGTGGACCCCACTTCCAGAGCTCATACTCTTCTCAAAAGACAGTGTTTTACAGGATTTTTTTGAGTTTTGCATTTCACAGACCGTGGTCTATGGCTCAATGGTGGCAAGAATAAAAAACACATTGGAGCAACAGCCATGATAAAAATCATACACAATTTCTAAGTGTGTTCATGATATTATTTCTTAATGTTGAAATATTAGATATGACTATTACAGAATTTATTTTATTTAAATACTAATCAATACTTTAGCTATTTTCTATGCATTTGCAGATTAGTCTAACAGTTGCTAAACACATACCAGGGACAGTTCTCATTATTACTGATCATAAGTCCTCTTGCACATCTTTCTGTGCACAATAATTATGAACATATCATTATTTTGAAAAATTTACTTTTTCAACATTGTTTGAAAATGCATTTTTACTGTTTTTTTAAAGAATAATTTAGTAGTCAAATAGTTATATTAGACAGATATCAGAATTCTGTTTTGATATAAAAGATATCTAGCTGATATGATGTACTTCTTTTTAAGTCTAATAAAAGCAACTCCGAAACACTGTAAAGTAATAAACATTGTAACATAGCTTTCCAATGAGTATTCTATGCCACTTGGGCATTAATGTTTTTGTTGTTGCAAACATTCAGACTAATTAACCAACTCAGTAGTATTCTCTTGCAACATGAACAAACAAAGTAAGTTGGTAAAGGAAAACTAATTAACATGTTAAATATGCAATATTTTCTTTAGTGTAATAAATGGTATTTAAGACCATGAATTTTATCCTTTGCTACAGGTAAGATTATGTCCCCGATCATCATAGATTAGTCACATTTTTCTTCTGTTGGTACGCACTAAGAATGTCTATGTTCTTTTGACAATCCAAACCAGATTTTATATCAAACTTATATTAGCTGTGACATTTTCATGGACAGAGATTGTGTAAGATTTCATCCCACATAAGACAAAAAAGCATTCTAAGTATATAAAGCTGTTTGCAGTATTAGAAGTTTGGTAGGTGACATTTATACAAATTTATATGTTCATAAATACAAGTATATACATATAGTATGTGTGTACTTACAAACACAAATACACATACATTTGCATACATACATATGTGTGTATATATATAAATATACTTAAGCAGCTGTGTATGTGATATATAATAACATTCTTATTACACCTTATTTACCTGTCTGTAAGAGGAACAAAATATGCAAGAGCACTTAAAGATGCAATAAGATTTTTCTTGAAATTACTTTGAGGAAAGCTTGATAATTTTCATTATAGCAGTTTTATCAGTCAGTGTCATCACACAACAGCGTCAAAGTTTTTCCTGTCCATCATACTCAAGGCTGATGTTCTTTAATCTTGTCACGCTTAGGTAATGTGGGTTGACAAGACACTATATGATGAAGATTCCACATAAAAACCACTGAAAGAGCAAAAGAGTGCACCTAGACTATGTCTGTAGATCACAGTGTCAAAGACTGTGTCCTCTTCTACGGTGAGGTGAACCCAGCTTATAGCATGCTACAGAAAGATTGCTGTGGATAAGGTTTCTAGCTGTGTCAGAGATGATTAATGAGAGAGATAAGAGAACATCCTCCTTTTGACATTAAGGGGCAGATAGAGGAGAATGAAAGAGTGAAGGAAAGCAAAGCATTTATATCTGAAAAAGTAATGAGGGTCAGCAAAGCTCTGGTCTCAAATTAGAGTTGTGTGTTGGTCCATTCGTTGTTGGAATTTGACCCCTTCTATCTGATAAAGGACTTCTAAGGGAAGATGGTAAAAAACCATCCCCTATAGAGAAACAAAAAGGATGAAAAACTTTGATGGAAAGAAACACAGCAAGAAGAAAACAGAATGTGGACAAAAAAACAAGAACTAGGTGTTTCTCAAAATAATGTAAGTTATTCTTTTCTTCAGCTGTGAGACAGGCTTTGTGGAGACAGGAGCAGATTAGGCCAAATATCTTCATCAAAGCTTATTGAGAAAATTAGATAAAAGACTAGTAACAGAAATAAGTATTGTTGAAGATAGTTTTATAATATACATAGTGTGTTCTGACAGCAGAGGGAAGTTCATGACCTACCGCCTCAGCTTCTTGGAGGGGGTCGTCAAAAGAACACAGTCAATGTAAATGTCAAAACTCATGAAGGATCTTCCTGTTAATACAGATATATCATTCATGCTGTAGAAGAAAAAGATCTTTCCTCATTCACTGAAGTTATTCAAAGGAGTACTTTTGTTGTAAGCAGACAATTTGGAGGTAGAAAATTATTTTGTTAGATGCACAAGTGGTTTGTCATAATCAGAACCACAGAGTAATTTGCCATGTGGGTAAAATGTATCAGACCTCATGAGAAACTTGAATGGCAGACTAAATTAGCTGAAATCTCTTGTTTTGGGAGTGTGCAGCAGTAAAGTTATCTATTAAACAATAAAATTAGTCCTTAGGATGCTGGAATACTTGTACTACAATGAAGGGGGAACTTATATTTTAAAAATTTTAAAAGGATATACTTATCTAAAATATTTTTATTTTGTGAAGTGGGGAGGAGCATGCATAGTGTTACCTGCATGTGTATGAACTTCATATCATGCTGGATGCCCTTGCTTTATTAATTTTTAATAAATTACTAATTATAATAATTTATTATGAAATTATTCCTGATACTTTAATAATGATTGCCAAATATTATTTCAATAATTTGGTAATAATTCAGTAATTTTTAATAATTTCATGCTATATAAAGTCATCTGTCATTAGGAAAGTGGGCTATTCCTTTAAAAAAAGTTTATCCTCCTGCTTTTAATTTTATCAGAAAATAAGATAATATTAATGTTGTGTGTATTATAGGCTCCAAGAAAAGATTAAAATGAGTCTAAAAAAATATGTTTTCATTTATGAAAAAGAGCAAAAATAAATAGAGCAAGAAATTAATTTATTGGGAAACATAAAAATGAAACACTTACTGCATGAGTTGGTTAAAACCTGCTTTTATCTGTAGTATAGTTCAGTTGAGAACTTCAGCTGGGAATGTGCAATATTGTCAAAACATCTTAAAATGAAGATTCTTCCAGGACAGTTTCTTTTTAACATATTACATATAGCTGGTGATAGTGTAATCGTATCATATGTGTTTAGCAAGCTGGTTTTTTGAGCCTTTTTTGAGCATAAGTTCTTTTCTGTTCATCAAACAGCAACGTTATATGTTTACTGCAGCAGCTAAGTAGCTCATATGAAATACAAGCAAAAGGTTAGTACATTTTAAAATAACATGAAGATCTCCAAAACAGAGGTGTCATTTCCAAGAGATTAACTATGGATGTACTGTTTTCACAGTTATAATGATACAGGCTAAATAGTTTTCTTCCCCTCACTCTTTCTTTTTTTTTTTTTCAAATCTTTGTTATCTACTTCTTTGTCTATGTGTGGGATCAGTGCAAATTAGTTTATATCAATATAGTCAATAAATAGCTTTCATTTTTGTTTGGTATGTTTATCAAACGGGTCAGTATGAAAATGATCTTTGTTACAGCCACAGATAACAGAAAATTAGGTGTATTGTCAAGGAGAAAAGAGATGAGACGGTGCTGCTACTACTTGCACCTACTTGCTCCAATCCATCACAAGAAAAAGATAGTTAAAATAAAGATTTCTTCAGCCTGTTGCCTTCCCACCCCTGCCCGCCCCCAAGGAAAAAAAAAAAAAGTCAAGGAAGAAATAGATACTTTTGCCTGAAACATAAAAGACATAAAAATAGACATATTTTATCTTATCCAAGTTTGGAAAAGGGAGGTATGTGGGAGTTCAAATAGATCTATACTTAAGCTGAAAGATTTAGTGGATAAAAAGAAAAAGTCATTCACATGTTTTATTCTACATGGGAAGCTGTAATATTCTAGTCAGGTTTTCCAAGATTGCCCAAAGGTCTTTAATCGACATGTAGCATTAGATAGAATTATTTGAATATGAAGAAAGAGAACATAATACAGAATGAAGACTAGGTCTGTAGTGTTCATTACATTAATTTAGAATTTTATTTTAGAAATTGGGTCACTAATACATAGATTACAAAATTAATATCACAAGTTCTTCCCTGTGTCAGAGGGAGAAACCACACCTGTTTTTAATCACCTGTTTCAAGAGATTGCTGTATTCTCTTCCTCTTTATAATAGAATCATTCCCCAACTCTTAAAACCATGGAAATGGCCTCTGTTTTGCCTTTTATTTTTAGAAACTTCCCAGTTTCTTAATTTTCCCATAGATCTTTTTGCTGTTAAGGAAAGACAATTTCTTGAAACTTTGATTCTAAAATTCCAATTTAATGAAACATAAACTCTCTAGACTCAAAAGATAATTTTAAAGAAGGTAAAGCAGGAAGTGAACCTTTATTTTGCAATAGTAAGAGTAAAGCAAGTTACGAATTCTTGAAAACTGGACGAGAGTAGGCCTCTTGAGGGGTCAGTACAAGAGGCTATATCACAAAATATACTTTATCTGTTACTTTTACAATAGCCTGGGTATAACAAAATAAATTCATAGAACAACAAAGTTTTTTGCATTTTTTTCTTTTAATAATTTCCAGTTTTATGGTTCGTAATTCCAGTTATGTAGAACATAATTAATAACAGAGAATGTTAAAAAAGACAAAAATCTGATGGATAGAGAATTTTTTTTCTGATTCAAACAGTGGTCCATTACTCATAGATCTTTTTCGCAGCCACATGCAACGCATGTTGTGTTTACTGCATGGGAATAACAGTGCTGTATAAGAACTTTATAGGTGGAAAATTTCTCCTTAGTCAGTAATTTGACAAGAGACATTAATATCTAGATCAGCATTTCTTCTACAACATAGTTGGAAATTTAACCCCTGCCTTTAATCTTTTTTTGCTTCACTGATTCAACTGTTTCGTGATGCTTGATTTGAAGTCAATAAGCATACGCGAATGCCTCCTATCATGTTAGTAGTGCATTTGATTCTGAAGCTCTGCTTTTAACATGGATTAGCCAGGGCATAATATTTTGGTTTCAGAAGGACACTCTTCCATTGAGAAAACCTGGGATGGAAGGCAGATAGGCAGACAGTAGAACTCAAAATCTGCATATTTGGATCTTCCTTTCCATAGTGAATTCAAGCATATCCCCTTTATTTCCACCAGTCTGTTAAGAAATACAAAGAGGGCTCATTGGTCACGGCTTCTTATGGGGAGAGGTGAAGACCAAGAAGCATCTGGAGGCACTTCATGGAAGAGTGGAGTGACAGACATGAAATGCCATGCGTTTAGCTACTGGAACTGGGTGTGAAATTGTTCTGACATCTTGACACTTTCCACAGTGAAGCAGAAGAATCACTAAATGTACTAATTAGGAGAACAGATGTTGTCAATGTACCTGTGTTAACCTAGATTATTTTCTTGACCATTGAAAACTACTTCTTTACTTCCTAGTCCCCTCAGCACATTTTTATTTTATTGAAATATAAAAGTGACATAATATTTAACTACTTAAAAATTATAGATAATTTGAAGTAGAAAATAAGGGGAGAATCGTACCAGCTGGAAGTTACTTTATTTTTTCAAAATAAAATAATATTTTGACTATTATATTATGTCATATTATACAACCCTGACATGATATCCTTTTGCAATATACATGATTACATCCTGGAATAATATAAAAACAAAAATAATAAGTAACTTATCTAAATATATTGGTGAACAAAGTTTGAAAATAACATTTTCAACCTCGGGATGAAAATAAACTTTAAACCAAAAGAAAACTTTCCAATCCACACTCTGTTCTCTGTCTCTGCAGAGCACAAATGTGGCCAATATTTCCGCACTTATGACCATCAGGTTGCTTGAAGGATTTAGAAAACTAGAGGATAAACAAACCCACATAAGAGGTCAACAAACCTGGTGAAAATGCCATGGAGAAAGGGCACTGTCTATTCAGCTTTTTCTTTTTTAAAAAAAAAATGAATGAAGTAGTAACTTTATTTCATCGTATAGATAGCCTTTTATGGAGAAAAGTAATATAAAGAAAATATAATGGAGAAAGGTATAGAAAGAGTCAGCACCTACAAGCTGGCGCCAAATTCAAAAAATGCATAAGCCTTATTTTTTTAATACTGCATGTATTTACCTACTCGAGAAAACTACCTACCAGTTATTAAATGTAAGAGATGATAAATAAATTGTTGAAAAGTAATGTCTTGTAAAATATGAGATTTGACCAGATATGCAAAGTTCTTTCTTGACTTAATTTCCATTAATGCATGATGCTGCTCTACAGGGGGAAAAGGTTGACACACTTCGTAATCTCAACTGGCTGCATTTAAAATGAAAGCTATATTTACAGTTTTTATTTTGGTAACTCACTACAGAAAGCAAAGAAAGTCTAATTGTGCTCTCACACATTTTTAATTCTGGATAAATTCCACTTACTTGCTTCCACTTTTGAAGAAACTCCACTTCAAGTTGCTCTTCATCCATACCAAAGAATGTAGTTTGAACTTGGGCTGCACGTGACCAGGTTCCTTTTCCAGTATTTCCAGACACTTATGGTATGCTATTTAGCATCTTTAGCTGCATCTGCATGTACCCTCTGAGATTTCTATCTGAGGCACACACTTACAGTTCCTTTCCATAGAAACCGTGGTTCAGCTGAGACGTAGAGGAACTTGTGCTTACTCTGATATGAAAACAGAATGTGGCTGAAAACTCCCAAATCCTGTAGCTCAGATGTAATCTCTATACCTCTTATAGTCTTCGTAAAACAGAAAAATTGTCTCGTGCTTTCACTACAAGGATAAATAGATCAAAGATTGTGGACACAAACTCGTTACAAAAATAGTAGAGGCAAGATACATTCACTAAACTTTCTTTCCCTTGTAATTATCAAATTTTTAAAAATTATTTTTATGGGTAGATTAACATTCAAAAAAGTTGTCTTGTTCTATTAGAATAATGATCTCAGTTTCCCATACCGAGTATAAGGATACCATAGGAAAGAAAGATTATCTAACCTCCATTTTAATTCATGTTAATGGTTTGTTACTGGAGTAAGGTATTTCACAAGAGAAGGAGAAAGAGGACATGATGTGATCATGCTCTTTCCTTCTTTTGTTGTCTCCACATGTTAGAGGAGAGGGCTGAAGCGGGCAGACCATTTATGGCCTCAAGTAATATGTGTGCATATTGCTTATATTATACTGACTCAGCTCTCTGAATCTTCTGCAGGCATTCTGGAAAGATTTTCCTTCAAGTTAGGCACACACTTTATTTAAGTCTATAGGTTTCAAGCTGAGAACTGTGAAATCTTGGTTAGGATAATTGTGACAGGAACCCATGCATTCAAATATATTCAGGGTCATTCTCTAAAAATGTGTGAAAGAAAACTGCAGCAAAACAGTATGAAAAGCTGTAAGAAAACGTGAACTTTAAAATTTAACTGATTATTAGTACCTTCTCTTCTTTCTCACATTTCAGAAAATATGCCTCTGTTCTTCCTTATACTGTCTTTCTCTATTGCTGTGTATAGTAAAAGTATTTTAAAGCTTTGAAATAAAGACTTGGTCTACTGAATTCTGTAATACTATGAGGTACTCAGTTTTTCACTTAAATAAAAAACTGTATATGCTCAGGCTTGTGGATGTGTATAATTGAATCAATGATTAAATGTCAATAGGTTCTTGGATGCCTTCAATTAAATTTTGTGCACAAAAATAGTTTTTTCTGGCCAATACTTACATCTGCTCTTAATGTAGTGTCAGAAAGCTTCTTATATGTGTCTGTATAAATCAGGAGTGACTCCAATAGTCTTAATGGCCATATACTGGAGAAACACCAGGATGAAACTAGAATCAGGAGTTAAAACTTTTTCATGACCTTAACTTAATCAATAATGAATTTACATTAGTTTTGGAAATGTTAAAGTCAGGAAATGGAATCAGACTTTAATTTATTTTAGAAGATACATGTGGGTTAGTCACAGGGTCCAGAAATCAAAGTAATGTACACCTGGGAGCTCTGCTACTAGATGAGCTCATCTAAGCATGGGATGCAAATAGAGCAAACCTGGCGAATAACTTGTCAGCATGCAGGCTGCAGCCTCAGAGCCTTTTCTTCACAAGGGGCCCAAACACTTTTCTTCAGCTTGAATTTTTATAAAAGCAGATTCTGTATGCGATAAGCGGAGTTAGACTGGGCACTGAGTCAAAATGAGTTTGATAAAGGCCAGGAGCCATTCCATTTCAGCCTCTTGAAAATGACTCAACATTTTGTTCATAGGGATTGGATTTAATGATCTTGATAGCTACTGACACATCAGTCTTTTCAGAATCCTTTCTGTCTGTATAATTAAATTGAAGGTTGGCACCAGGGAATCTGGTGCTCTGTCAGGTAGTATATGTTTTTCCTAGCCTAGAACGGAAGGACTGTACAGGCGGCAAGGTGTTATTCTGCTTTGCTGGATCAGGAGGAAAAAAGAGTGATAGTAGGCTTTTTGTACTCCAGTCGATTCAATTTTCCATTCATTAGGCTATAGTTACTAAGGATTTCTGTCTGAGGACTGTTTTCTGTAATAATACTCTATTTACATATGTTTATTTTAAACCACACACTAGGTTTCTAGGTAAATTCAGTTCGAAGAGGAAAGTATACCATTTTCTTGTGTAGTGAAATCCCCTCCATTTTCCTCTCTTTGTAGTTGTTGGCAGGTCTAATTTGTCAACTGTGTGACCATACACCTTTTACAGTCCAGCTGCAGTGTAGATGTATAACAAGGCTGGCACATTAGAAGACACATGGACTTTTGCTCCTAGAATACTATTTCTCCACCTTAATTTGTCAGTTTTCTTTAATCATTATTTCTCCATTTCCATGCATACACATATATAGCGATATGATCAAGAAATTATTGTTTACAAATGTAATGACTGCACAGATAGATGTTAATAACAAAATGCTTCCAAATATCTCCAACATAGAGACAAAGAAAGAAAACTGGGTGATGATAATGCAGCTGCTTTTTAATTTTTTTTTTTTATGCAAAGTTTCACTGAAAGGGAAGAGTGTTGTTAAGTCTGACAGGACAGAATAAATTTTTTTCTGATTTATACAAAGTCAGAGTGAAAGTACTTTGCAAAGAGATAGACTAATAGAGCTGGTAGAGAATAAAAGCACTACATTTTTAAGCATTCTTTGCTGTCAAAAAGTTGAAAAGATTGAAGATAGAAAAACTGATCTATATTTTGGGAAAACAAATTTCATAGCCTCCCTCCAGATTTATAGTCAGGTCATTTCAGGATGGCTATTGATGCATGTAAATCAAGCCACTAAATATGTATATGATATTAACAAGCAACAATTGCAAATAAACATCACATAGATATTTGTGAGAAACAATTTTACATCCATAAAATTCAATTTGTAGGCCGGTTTTGAGAATTTACCATACAATATTTTTCTCTTTTGTATATAGAAACGCAAATAGGAAATTCTAACAGGTCATCTGGGACAGCAGTGAAACCTATCTGTACTCTAAAGCAGAAGAGAATTTCTAAAACAATCTCTATTATGATGCACACATGTGCCATCTGCAGTGCCTGCCCACTTACAAATTCAACTTCTTTTTAATCCCACAGTGTGGGATTTTGACCATATTAAAGACCTTGACCCTCGACAATATCTCTGTAGATTAGGGGCCTATACTAACAACGGCGGAGGCAGTGGATTCATTCTGCTCCCTCACAGCGAAGGAGTTAGTGTGACATGATAAAGAAGGTTATGAATAGCAACAGAAGTTTTAACTGATCTTTGGAAAATTGCTCCCTCTACTCATCCATCTGTGAGGTGGTAGCCAACAGAAGAATGACTGGAATTTACTGTCTTTCTCCGCCATAGCTGTGCTCAGTCTTCTATTAGAAAGGGTCCGGTGGGATCTTCCAAACTATGGTAGATCTTGAAGGTGACACCACACATAGTGGTGGTCCAGAAGTGAGACCGTGTTAAGGGCACTCAATAATATATATGTATACACACACACTCACTACGTATTTCTCTTGCAAAGATACTGTAGAGAATGACATACCCTGGCTAAAAATGCACATCCACTTGAGCATTTCTGGGTAAGTATTGCTGGAGAAAAATGCTAGAAATGAAAGTATGTAGTATTTTGTGGGGGAAAAGGTAAAAAGTATTCTCTATAAGAATGACTTAAGCGAGACGCATTGGAAAATGGGCCTCCTAGAACTGATAAAACATTGTGATTGCTCTTACTGCTAGTTTTTATATGTTTTATTTCTAGATTTAAAAAAATAATTCAGATGATAGAAACTCTCATGGTAGACAAGTAATTGTTTCTGCTTTCCTGGAGTTAACTTGGTCTGAACCACTACATCTAGGCAGTTGTTCAACAACCATTGCTGTTGCAGGCTTCACACTGAGAATTGTCTCTGGTGTGATAAAACAAAAAACCCACACATTCTCTGCTCAATGCTCTCCTGTGTTTTTTCCCTTTACAGCAATCTGAATCTCTTCTTGGCTTTCATTAAGCAGGTCCTTCTTAAGCTAAGTAAATAAAACCAATATCTCTTGCTTTGTGGTTACTAGGTAATCCCTTTCTGAGCACCAAGAACTTACACGTATGGAAAGGTCTGCAAAAATACTCCTCAAATGTTTTCTAAGCAGTTTTTTATTATTATTATTTTTGTAAGGATGTGGAATTTTATTGATCTTAAATACAGACTGAAGACCCTGTTTTTAAAGTAAAAAAAGATTACTAGAGTAGCCTTGTTGTAGCAAGATGTACTGTAAAACAGAAAAAGTTCAAAGCAGGCAGTTCACAGTATCTGCTCAAGGCAAACACAGTTAAAACATTAGAGATCTCAAGAGATATAAAAAACAACTGTCTGATTTAAATTGCTGTGATAGTATGCAATTTTATTTAAAAGGGATTCGTGATTTGAGTGCTACCATTATATAATATGTAATTGTTTTAATAATAGAAGTCTAAAATGTACTCAATATTCAGCTGGTTTTATTATCTCCTTTGCCCTTTTGAATGAATTCACAGTAAAAAGCTTCACTTTTCAACTCTTTGTGTGCATATGCAGGCACTTATATTTTGTCAGACCCAAGTTCTGCTTATCATTTATGAACATTTAGATGCTCCATTGTCAGGTTATCCCATTATGAATATCCCATGTCCCATTATTCTTCCCACGATGAAGGGAAGAATAAATGCTGGAAAACACCTAATCAGTATGTGAAAGCCATTTGGGGGGTGAATAAGGGAGAAAATTAGTTTGTGCAGTTACGAATAACAAACAAGAGAGCTGTCCAGAAGAGGAAGAGACTCCTGTTACTATCTGATTTGCTCTAATAAGAACTTTGGAGACCTGGAGATACTGGACAGTCTCTGACGAAGGGAAGGACACCGTGTATTCTCCTTTCCTCAAGTTGCAGTGGATCCTCACCTTTTTATTTGTCAATAGTAGAGCGACAGAAGCTGAAGGGAGTACTAACTTCTTATTAATTGAAATCTTTGTTCAGGTCCCTTGGAAGTTCTCACCCTCCTAAGGTCGTTGCCCTCCTCCCTAGCACAGAAACTTTAATACAGGTCTGACTGAGCATCTGTAAGGCAATTCAAATGTTTTATTCCTGCTGGGCCCAATTTCATGTTGTCGTGTTTTTGTGATCTGAGATTCAATGCATTGGCTTGTCATTAGACAGATCTAACAAATTGATGTGAACAAACAGAAAATAAAAAGGCAAAAAGGGATAATTATTAAAAGAGAATACATGTTGCCTACTTACTAACCAGAGATAGAAATGTAAACATTGATGTTATAAATCTAAAAATGTATATTTAGCCCTTAATAGGCTTACTACTAATTTTTCCCATAGATTACCTGCAATCTTACGGGGGGGGGGGGGGGGGGGGGAGTGTATACATAGGTATATGCATCTATCTATACTTAGCCTTTTACAACTACTTGAAGCAGTAGTTGTAATCCCAGTGTTCTTCAAAGTTACGCTAGACTGGTTGTAATCAGGGCCACTGCTGCATTTACTGGACCTAGCTGTGATTGTAATTAGCACAGCCCTTTCTCATAAAAGGCTTTAATTTTACAACATTTCTGTCCTCCATTCTGGATCATTTTCCAGGTAAAGAACAGCTCAGGAGCTATGGAAGAGTTGCCAGAACAGATAAAATACCTTAATTGCTTGGAGAGTGGGGTTTTTTTGTTATGTTATGGCTTTTTAAAAGCAAGGGACGATTTTTTTGTTTATTTTGGATGACCGTGTTGCAAGCGAGAAAGTTAGGTTATGGAAGTAGTGGAACATCAGTAACATAAAATTTACCCTGCAAGGTAAGGTACCTCTTACATAGTTATTAGTATTTCTTCTTTCCTGAGACAGTGTGATTCTGAAGGAAAAATTATTTTTTAATGGGTACCTGGGTGTTTTGAAAAGAGAATCTTCTATACTTGTTCATGACCCTTGAGGAGTTTTTCACAAATAAAAACTGTGAGAGAAAATTGTGTGTCCTGTGTTCTGGAAGGCCATCTGTCCTTTATTTTAAGATGTGTTAGTTAAGATTGGTGTTGTGTCTTACTGAGCTTATTCATCTTCATTCCTCTTTGTAACACATGATCTAGTGAAATGTCTGAAGATTGGAAAAGCTATATTGAGGAGGAAATAGGAATAATTTAGTGTTGATTGAGGTCAAGAGGTTAATGAATTATTTCAATTATTTGTGTGCCAGATAGAACCTTTCTGTTTTAAAAGATTTAAAAACAAAGATAATCTTCCAAGGCTGTAATAGCAAACACATCTTAAACACAGAGAAGATGTGCATAAATTGTGTGAAAGCTGAATCTGGTAGAGGTGAAGCTGCTGCAGCTCCATGCCCCCAGGTCCAGTCACTACCAAAGGATAAGAACACACATGAACACATGTGTGCACTCAGTAACTGGCCTTTAGATGTAGGGTCAGACTCAGTCTACCCAGCAGTGGGCCCTGGGTCTTCTCAACCCAAGTTACCTCACACGTGTGCATGCGCACCCGCATGTACACACACACACACACACACTTCTCTCTCAGGTCTCTCCAGTAGCTGGCACAGAGCCCCTTGCCCCTCCAATAGCCACCTCTCAGACTCTGGTCTTTCTACCTCTTTACCCAGAATTATGGCCTCTTTGGTCCCTGGATCCCAGGCCACTTACCCAACTCACCAGCCAGTCCAGCCTGATGTCCGCTGGTGATGTGTGCTGACACACGCACCCTCACACGCTCCAGTGGTGGCCCACAGGCACATGGCTCCTGTAAGCCCTGATCCCACTCCAGTTGCTGCCACTCAGACACCCCCACACCCATGTGCACACAGATAGAGAGACCCTCACACAGGAAAATAGCCAGAAATGGAGTTTAATAAGAAGACAGGACAGATCAGGTGCAGGGCATGGCCAGACAAGCACAGTGACCAGCCCCTGCTTACATGTTACTAGCTCCTTTTACCCCCTTATCCCTCTATTTTCCCACACTTGTTCCTCCTCAAACCACCCTGAGTCCCAAAGGTGCCTGAGAGCCTTTCCCTGGCCTGACAGCGATGGGTATCCACGCCAGCCATGGGGATGGTCATCTCCTGTGACATCCTGGGTAGAGGCCAGGGCAGGGTCCCCCCCTTGCCCATATGCCTCTGTCCCCCTTCATTTTATCACATCACTCAATGAAAGGATTTGATCTTCTCATCAGACAAATTGATTTCTTTCCTTTGTTTAACCACATTGAGTGCAGATTGCTGTGGTTGAATTGCATATGTGCACTACCCATGCCAAAGACAAATAAAAACCCTAAATAAGTAAACAATTCCCTTAAGCATTTAGGTTGATTTTATAAGGTGTAACCAAGGTGGTACTGGAAAAATATGAGCTGGTTGGAGCTTTCTGGAGGAAAAGCATGAGGATCAAGGATGCCTGTAGTGGCACTGAAAGGAGCTTAAACTGCTTATTTGTCCTGTCTGCAGTAGTGATAAAATTTTTTTGTCATTGTTGAAAACTCACCAAAACGGTTATTGTGATGTCCCTATATAAGGACAAAAGCAAAGGTAATTTTTCCTCATGCCTCGTAATGCTGGTGAGGACTGAACAGAGAACAAATTCTCTTTCCTCTCTTCCAAATCATACAGTCCACAAACAAGGTGTGAGGAAGTAATACATGTGTAGAAAATTCTATAATTTTCAAAGTGTGAAGAACTTTCACAATGAGTTAAGTGGGAACTGTATTGGAGCCATGGTTTGTAAAAGGGTGATCATATGTTTCCCAGCTTAAAATGTGAGCTTCTACCTTTTGTCCCTTCAGAGAGCATAAACACAAGGTCATCTCATTAAATTATGGGCACCATGTGCTGTCATTTTAGAATTTACTATTCAATGAATGCATATATAAATATGAATTTATAAATAAACATCTTCCTGACAGTGTGTCTAAAATAAAACTTCTTATTTATCACCCATAAAATCATAAGGTGATGATTTAATGGACTGGAAAAAAACTCTGGAAGTTTCTTTATTAGCTAGTTTTCTGAAGGCATTATTAACCTGGAAATAGAAAATAACATTGCTAATAGCAAGTAATACCTAACCTGTGGGGGTTTTTTTGCATGTCTTTTGTATGCAGAGGAAGACAATGTTGCTTTGGAATTTGGTCAGAGTAAATATAGCTTAATGCTCAGGCCTGAACTAGGTGAAAAATATTTGAAAACAGCTTAACTGCAGATGTTTAGTAACTATTTTGTCTATAAAACAAAAAAATGTACAAAAACATAGATGCCCTTTCCAAATTCTCCTTTATACAATTTAGTTTTAATCTCCAATTTTAGAACTTTCCTACACCTGACTTTTAGATAATACAATTACGTTTTCTTTAGTAGGCCAGCATTGGTCCATTTCCCCATTTTTTTGTATGCCTCATTGCCACATAAGCAGAGGAGGAATAGAGAACACAGTTAAGGGTTAATTCATTCAATATGTAGGATTTTTGAAATGCAATGTGAAGAAAAAAATTTGCTCTATTGTTTTTCTGCAGTCTCCAGTGATTTCTCAGACCAGAAATAACACACTATACAAGATTGCTCTGTATTTTAAAAAGCCATTTTTTTCTCTGGTGTTTGTGGTGGTTTGGGAATATAGTGCATGTTGGCTATAACAGCTGCCTTCAAATATTGCGAGGGAAAGGAAATACACAAACACAGCCCTTTCCAAACAGAAAATGAACATGGTTTCTAGAGACTCATGCTGGTGAGCTCCAACAGAAGCTCGGGTAGGAGAATTTGAGTAATAACAGTAAGAGGATGCTCTGTACTGACTGGGATCTGATGGGATCTTATTAGGAGGCAAAGTGGCTGGTGGGAAAAGAAACCTTTTCAGTTTCCACTGGAGCAGGTGGTGGACTGGAGCACCAAGAGGTGGCTGGTGGCTGCAGTTCCCTCCTCCTTCGCCAGCCTCTGGTGGTGGTCCCTAAACTTTTTCCACCCTCTCCAGTTCCTTATTGCATACCTGTGTGTTCAAAGAATACTGTAACTCCTGGCATTGCACTTGCTAGTTTACTTAAAAAACCCAAAAGCAGTCAACCCTTTAAAAAGTAATTGCTGCAAGCATTTTATAGACTTTAGAAAAATATGTCCAACATTTGCAGTTTGTCTTCTCTCTCTTCTGCATCTTAGCTCAGCATAAACACAGTATAAGATGCCAGATAAAACTTTTCTGTTTTGGGGGAAGGCTCACAAATGACTGGAAGGGGAAGAGGTGAGCAAGAAGGTGAAGGTGAATAGAGAGAAAGAGCTGAGTTTTAGAAACTGGCTATTTTATTGTTCTTACACTTAATAATGCACTTATTTTTTGTTACCATCTCTGCTCCTTTTTGTTTTGTTAGTCTGGCCTAAAATTTGATCCATGCTACCTCAGTTTCTCTTAAATATGAGTGATTACTTGGAAAGGGAATGCAAATCTCCATGGAAAAAAAGGTGTTCAACGTTAAGATCGTAATTATATTTGCAGGAAGCATCTGACATTCCTTTTAATATGCCAGGATGCTTTTCTCCCAATACTTGCTTATATGACCTGAAACACAGACCAGAAAGTTCTGTTAACATGTTTCTCAGACATGTTTATATGAAAATTGGAAATATACACAATGTTTGATAAAACTCACCAAAGGTGGGAAGAGGAAAACTATTCAAGGTTTCCAACAATGAAAAAAGGTATGCATATACCAAAAGGCACTTATGGAAAAAGTAAAGGAAAATACGTACTGGGCATGGTCTGGATGGAAGCTTTCAAGCTCATTTTTGTCTCTCAGGAACTCTTCCTGTTCCCAAACATAAGGAAAAAATGGAATACCATGTGCTGTACCTATCTTTGTAAGTGTTTGCCTTTCACACACCTAAAACCAATTTGTCTCGTCGTAGGTTTTCTTTGTCACTTTAGTAAGTTGCTTATGCATAGCACTGTAATAGCTATTGCTAGAACATGGTGACTTAAAAAGTAGTTAGGACACAGATTACAAAAGAAAGAGGGAGCAATATAGAAGATATGAAATGCATTTTTATCAAGCCACACCATGAGATCCTAAGGATTTTGCATGGAAACTAAGTAGAAATTCATACTGCATAATAAGCAAGAGGCTTTCAGAATTGTTCCTGTGAGCCTGGACACTAGAAACTGCCAAAAGAAAAGAAACATGACAAGGTTCATTTGATTAACTTGCTTGTTTTCCCCTCTAAAATGTTAGGGGGGAATGTGTGATCACAGGAGATAGCATCCACTGGCAGAGGAAGAAAGCTATCCACTGCAGCAATTTAACTATGAGTTTGTAGAGCTTCTGATGCCAAAGGATCCAAAGACTTCAAAAATCTCAATTACTTCATCCTCACAGCAACTAAAGTTAAGGCTATATTGTGTCTTGGTTCTCATCTGTAAAAAGGGCTCTTAAACCTCCGTTAATCTCCCTGAAGATGTTTTAACCATCACGGAGTATGGGATAAGACTTGAAAATGAGACCCTTTATTGGACCATTAGTTCTCTGAGTTATTTAAAAAAAAAAAAAAAAGCTCAGGAGAGGAAGCATGCCATGATAAGAGAGTGAAGAGCTAACATTTACTGTGACTGTAGCTCTTTCTCCTCAGTAAGCTAGTCATTTTACTATTAGGTTTACTATACTTACACAGGCTAAATACTTAGTGCAAATGTGTGAATCACGAACATCTTCTTGTTTGACACTTTTATCATGTAAAGTTGGTAGTTAAAATGCTAGGTAATAGTCACAAGTCCATACAATTCCTAAGACTGCCACTCGTTTCTTGTAGACTTTACAAATAGCATAATTTACTTTCCCAACTCTCATTTTTCAAGGAACACAACTGTCATATGATAAAATTATATCTCTGGCTGGAACTTCTTATTGGGTTAATAACACATGGGGTTTTTTTGCATATTAGGGATTTGTCATCAGGACTGTTGATTAATAAAGTAAACTGAAGAAGCATTCTAGATGTTACTAAAGTCCTGAGGATATTTTCTTCTCTCCCATGATCATCCCACAAAATAAAGGGATTATCCAAATAATGAACCAGATTTATTTTTATTGGACTCTTCTAATGCAATCTTTTATCTTCCTTTCTATTTCTGCTTCTGGAAAATATCCCTCTAAAATTGTTAATGTCACTCAGAGAATGTGGTATTCAGCTATACAGTATATTCAGTAAGAATTTGTTCACAATTGGGGAAATCTTATAAATTTGGAATTTGCTGTAGGTGGTTAAGTTTTGTAAGACATTGGGTATACTCAGTGTCGTGTTCTAACTCAAAATTACATGAAAAATTTATTTAAAGCTCAAGAACTTATCTAAATTCTGTGACTTAAAACTCTCACCACTATAAGTCTGTATTAAAACATGCTGATACTTTACTAGTTCATACTGTGAACCCTCAGCCCATGTCTGATATTTCTTAGAAAATTAGTAAAGCCTCCTAGCCGTTGCCTAAAGTGTGAAAATGAATGGTTAAGAAACCTTCTTCCTATTTCCTACAGAGCTCTGCTGAGCGTGATGGTTGTAGGAAAGCCTTACGGCTTTTCATGAGACTGACAAATGTGGCAGGTTGTAGACGTGACTGGCCCTTCTCAGTGCTACAGTTTCAGTGAAACAATATTGTTAGAGACTTGACTGCTGTATTTCTTCAGCTACGAATAGAGTTGATGCAAGCTGTGGCTTTCACTGAAATTTCTTAATGGGACTAGAAGAATTGTGTCCATCCTTGCACTTAGCTCCCCAGTCCTCTCTTTCCACAGTTGGGTGGAAGGCTCTCAGTAGGCTAAGAAGAGAGCAGGAGAGGGGGACAGAGAGAAACAGCAAAAATTATTCTTTAATGAGCATAAACTTCATAGTCTTCTCCTGGTATTGACGTGTAAGCAATATACAAGGTAAACCTGAGGTTTATAAGTGGACAAATTAGAAAGAAAAAAATAAATCAGAAAATTCTGAGTTTTCAAGGGGAAAAAATTAAGACTGAAGAAATTCTGTTCAGTCTTTTTATGCATGGGTGTTTTGAATTATATCTTTCAGTCCTGTGGTCCCAACTTTTATTAGGTCCTCAGAAGAAGCTAAGCTAATGATTTTGAATACAAGCTGTACTTTTTTTAGCTACTAAGACAGCATTTCCTGCTCATAAGTGGCTCTCATCCAAAAGTGTTTCCTAGTTCGGCATTTTTGGGATTGCGTATTTGCTGCATGTCTTTGACTTTCAGCTCAAAGCTGTTTGAATTTGCACTTGATATTGTGAAGTTTTTAAACTATTTTCCCTGCAGAGAAATCAAGAAAAAATCCTGCTGTGTTCTGACTTGTTTTGCAATGCATTTCATTGTACAAACCTAAAACTGCTGGTATCATCTTTAGTGACTATCTATAGATGCAGACAACTGTTTTTTGTTCAAACTAGTTTGTGTTCTCATCCAAGAGCTTCACTTTTCTTCTGAGTTTAGGCTTTTGGGGGGGCATAATTCAAAATAAATTGTGGGATTGCTCCTTTTGCATGGAAAACTACAAAATGTTATGACAGAAATAGATAACCAAGCCAAATTACCTATGCTGTTTCAACAGCAGAACACTTGTCTTTAAATTATGTTCCCACTTTTCATGTTGATATTGGTGATCCTGCACAGTTTAAACTGAGGTCAGAGTTTTGCCTTACCATTCATACTGGAACCTCATAAGAGGTTCCAGCTGGCTTTCCCATCAGCAAATTAGCTATGCAGGGCCATCAGAAATAAACAGGAAAAAAGTGAAACTAGCTTAGTCGGTTAAATGAGTAGATAAATAATGATTCTATATTTGTAAGAGCTATTTAAATGAAAAATGCCAAATGTCAATAGACACATTTTAGGAGTTGAATCACTACCTTACAACTCATTAAACTTTTAAAGCAAATTATACACCATTTTAAGTACTTAAAATGGTTCAAGGGCTTGGCTGAGATAAAAAAGCTTAATTGAGTTTCACCATGTTAAATTAAGCTGATATGCAGTCCGGGACCTAATTAAGAAAGTCCTATATAAGCAGTATTAGATCTGCTCCTTGTATATTATCTATCACATCTCATTTCTTTGAGAAAGAAATAAAATGTTACTATTAGTTGTCACTTAATCAACTCTATAGATCTAGCTCAGCTCAGGAATGGTAAGAAGAATTTTCTTTTAGCTCATGAATCATCAAATTCCTGTTAGCATTGTTAACAAAGTTTTGTATTTGCAGGTTGTCCCTGTGCAGTGCTGCTGAAAGGTTTTTCTGTGGTTCCACAGGTGCAGAGGGCATTGTCCGACATCAACAGGCTTTGCATTTGTGGGTGAAGATCAGGTTAATCATGGGGGGAGGCAGGGCAAATTCCTTTTTCTTTTATTTAGCTTTAACATTGATAGAACTTGAGGTGTAAATAATTTGAACTATATATCAAGCCTTTTCTGCAATTTATAGTAACTCTTATTAAAAAAGACTCAAGTTTGGAATTCCCAAAAGCTGAAAAATAACAGATAAACTACTTTAAATACTCAATAACTCATTTAATTTAAATCAAAACAGATTCCTTAAAGCCTTGAACTGAAACAATGTTAGCTAAAGGGCTTTCATAAAAAGATTAATTCCATGAGAATTAACTAGCTTGTGCCTAGGTGTTAAGCTCCTAAAACTTCCTGAACTGTTAGAGTGGGCTTAAATACCTGAATTAATCAATAACGCCTTAGTTAAATACCAGCTCAGTGCTAAAGTGCCTTAAAGACCCTTCAAAAAGTGAAGTATTTTCTCTTTAATTTTTGTCATAATTAGGTCAACTTAATTAAGAGAACATTGAGTTCTCTGAGAAATTAGAAATTTGAGAGATTTTCATAGGCTGTCAAATTGAAAGTTGTATCTTTTGAAATGTTGGTTTAAGAAAAACTTGGAAGGCATAAAATGCAGGAAAAGTGGTAAGTAAGGACAAGAAATAGAGACTCTGCTAGATAAGATTTTTGAGGAGACTGGTCTATGTAAGATGAGAAAGTCAATAACTCAAGACTATATTTGTAAGATACCTTTCAGTGGCTTTCTAGGGTCATAGAGGCTGGAAAGAGAAAGATCTTTTAAGCAAAAGCTTGGCACTGCAAATAACATGTAATCAGAACATACAAAATCCTGCAAAGTCAGTATAGATAAAGAAAAGGTAAGGAAAAACAGGAACAGAGTCTGTTAGAAGTAGGACAAGTATTCCCAAGAGAAAAAAAAAAGGACATAGAACTTTTAAAAATACACTGTATTAAGTTGTAGAGAAAATGATAAGTCAAAACAAAAAAATAATCTAAAATTTGTCTGAAATTGTATATGAATAAAATGAATTTGCCTGAGAAACATTGTAATGACCTTAAGTTTAAACACTTTAAAGAAAAGTCCTTCTGAAATTCTATCCTAAGCAGCAATAGTCAGTTTTAAGCTGTCCCTGAAACAACTGAAAACAATTGCCTCATGTTATGCACTGACTTTAGCAGTTGCCATTATATTTGCTGCAATGCCAAGAGCTGATACTGTAGTGAAATCCAAATATCTAGTATGAATTCTGAAGTATTTATGAAAAGTAAATCTTCATCGGTCTAAAATTATTAATTTAATTGAATGAAATCTTGCTGTACTCTTCTTATTAAACCATTCACATAAATTCACCAAAATACTCAAAACAGAGGTAAGTTCATTACTGTCTATACATTTCTTTTAAAGCCTTGTCTTAACTTAAATATTCAACAGATTTTTATCAAGCTGGTTCACACCATCAGGTTTGAAGAAGAAAGGCTCAATAAATCATCAGTAGACGGGTGAAATGTGTTTGTATACACACACAGCATTCTCTTTGCATTCTGTACCATTCTCTTCTTTAACAAGTTGTGTATTTCTTCTGCTTGAATGTGTGTTTGTGTATAAATTTATCAAAGGTGTTACATGTTTGATAGTGGAATTATGAACTGCTGGTTCTGTGTTGTACAATATGAGTTGTGACCTTACAATCCTGAGTAAAATTAATGGGCCAATGAGAGATGGCCCATTGAGATGGGCCAAAGAGAGAGAGGGAACAACGTACAGGGCTTTTTTTGTTCTCTGTGATAATAGTTATTGCAAGAAAGGATATCAATTGACCAACTCCCAGTCATGATTATCAAACTTAACTGCACCTTTAGTTATGCAAATAAGTGAAATCATAGGATCACCAGAGACCATTGATTTATAGCTTTCACAAAGGAACTGAAATTCTGGAAGTTCGGCAAATTCAATGCAGAAAGGCAAGGTAACTTACTTATATCAAGCCACTCTACTACACCATCTGTGTTTTCTGACACTTATGGAAACTATTGCTGTAGTCAAGCTTGGTGACAAAAAATAGTTTCCAGGGAAAATGACTGTAAAGCTATTATCCCTGACTTCTTTGAAATAATTCCATAGCAACTTTGTCTTTACCATAAGCCCACTGTTTCATGTTTGATACTAATTCCATTCTTATAGATATAGAATGATCTAAGATGAAAAGAATTCAGTCTTATGTGCAAGTAACTTTCAAAGACCACAGTTAAACCAGGAACATAAAAATAAAAAAAAAAATAAAAAAGTATTCTAACTTAACTGCAAATGAAAATCATTCAGTATCAACTTGTTGAAAAGTCCATCTTAAGGTTCCTATAACAACTAGCATTTAAACTAGATGTCGCTTAAAAATATGACTAGAGAAATCTAGTAGAATACTGTCTCATCTCCAGCTGTAAGATATGGAATATTTGGGTATTATTGTTCGACAACTTAAACATATTTAATTTATAAAAACTAACTTAATTTCATTAGAATTTTAACATTCATGATTACCACTGTAATTTGATATCAAATTATTACATGCATGAAAATTAAATTGGATTTTGTATGTTTATCCTGTTAACTTCAATTTATTCTGCAGATGCTAATCACTAGAAGACATAATAAGAAAAAAATTGTTTTAAGCTTAAGGACTCTAATCCAGTATGTTACATGTTTTCTGTCACTGTTTATATTTCCAAAGTAGCTGAAGTGCCTTTATTTATATTTGTTAGCTAATGAAATCTTAGCTTTGAAACCTCCAGATAAATTTTAATGTGACCTGTATGGCAAATGCATTCTAATGTCTTTTGACATATTCTTGGTTATTAATATTGGGTATCTGTAAGGACAGTAAACTATTATTATTAGCATTATTCCTTAAGTATAAACTCTAAATTAAATCTTGCCTCATTAAATGGTATCCTTGATTGTTATAATAGTGTTCCTTGGCTATTTTGACAGGAAAAAAAGATCTGGGTAACTTCGGGCTGGATCTTATCATTAGAACATTTTGAGCAGTATAGCATTAAGCAAGGGATTGGATTAAATCCAGTGGATCTGTTTCTATGCAGAAAAACTTCTCATTCCCAGTTTCATGCTTACACAATTATAAATATGTACTTGATTTAGCAAATAGTCATTTAGAGATAGATTTATCAAGTCTCTCAGCAGCTAAATGCTCCTATTTTGGCACATAAATTAGCAGTCTCATTTTCTGGAATGCTGGCAGCTGCCAATTTTCAATAGAAATCATTGCACAATTTAAAATAATATTGAATATTTCTTTTATTGTTGATATCCCCAAACTGAAAGCAGGACCAATCTTTAAATACCTGGTTTTAAAACCCACTCCAAACTGAAATCAATTAGGAAATTTCCACTGAATTCACTTGGATGTGAACCGGTCTTTAACAATTGCTGGGTTGTTACTTTGTAATGAATGTATATTCATCTTTCTTATACATCTCCGCTTTACACCTGTAGTATGGTTTTTGGATCTGCTTTTCACAGTCTAACTGTTCTGAGTAGCTAAAATGTAGGATAGGTCATACTCATGTGTTCCAGGTAATGGTGGGATGAATCTCACCCAGTCAGAACGTAGTAGGTCAATAGAAGCATAGTTAATAAGTGCAACTTTTGTACATCATCAAGCCATTTTTTTTATCCATATCAATGAACTGAAATAAAAGTAAATTAACAGGCATACACATAATTATGTTCACCACTTTAAAAATAAATATACCACCTTTATCATGTAAGAAAGTTAATGTAGTTTCTGCATTTACAGAAATTTTCCATGACCATCTTCATCTCCTTTTTGTAACTCTTCATCATCACCAGCAGCTCCCAGAGCTCACTTTTACTCTCTGCTGGTCAGTCTAGTTGGGCAATTAAAGGTGGGGGTGCCAGGAATACTGCCAGCTGGATTTAATCTAATTAATTTAGATAATAAAAGTGATGGAAAAAAAAAAGAAGTAGTGGCATGGCCTCTACCCTGAGCAATGGAAATTGAATCTCTCAAAAAGATTCTAGGGACATTTGAACAGATGGAATTGAAATTCAAACTCAAAAAAGCTTTTTTTGCCAAACATACCTGTGCAGTAATCAGATCCATGTGAAGATGTACAGTAGGACATTCCTATTCTTGTTCAGCTCACCTCTCATTTGCACTTTCTTGTCAAAAATACCAGTAGGCTTTCTCTTGCATGTAAGAGTAAATATTTCATTTCATCGCATATTTTAATGATTTCTTTTGCTGGTTCTGAAGAGGACTGTATTATGACAAAGCTTTATTTTTAATGTTTTTTAGAAGGATATAATTGAATAATCTTTGAGAGAAGAGTTGATCTCGGAGTTTGTGTACTAGGCTAGAGTTAAGAAGATAGTGATTTTCTCACAGACAGCTGAAGTGATATAGGACAGCTTTTTTCCTAAGAGTGTATAAAAAGAATCTTTCACATCTTTTAACTCAATTCAGCAGAAGATACACCATTTTTGAAGTGATACCTAATAATGGATATTGGTCGCTTTATGGCTCATTTAGATAAGTCTTGTTCATGCTTGTCCTGAAGAAACTGATTCTCACAAAAATGGGATTCAGAATTTTATATTTCAAAGCTAGCTATCAAATTAAAGAAATGTTTCTTGTCTCACTTTTAGATTTATGAAGTTATAGTCCGTAAGGTTTGTATGACACTTGCTTAAAAAACTATTTTATATTCTTTCAGTATCTGAAATGATTAAGACTATGAAAACAGGTGAAACTGTGGGTCACATGGAGATTCATGGCAAGCCTCCTGCCAAGGTAGAGCTTTACTCCAGATTTTTCAGAAGCACAGTTACAAACACAAAGATTTATTCAACTATTTGTTTATGTGGGCCATTTGTGTTTGTGTAGCCTTGTTAATAAATGTCCTGAGTGTGTAGCACCATTAAAGTGCCCTGAGGTGCAAAGCAGAGATAGTCCTTTCTTTCTACAGGTGAGAAGTGTTCTGTTTGATAAAGCTATAATTAAGAAGAAAAAGAAAAAAAAAAAATCAAATCCAAAACCCAACACAAACAAAAAACCCAAAGAAGGTTTTAAATTTCAGTAATAAATGCCTTTTTTTACAACTGGGGGAGGATAATTTTTTAATTGTTCGGTTTAGTCCCTTGACATCTGGATAATAAATACTAATATGTGAATATTTTACAATGACAGTAAATCAGCTCACTCAAAACAAAACAGAAAGTTTAGTTTCTTTTCATGTACAACACCTCAAAAAGATGTTTACTGTTGTTTTACCCAATTAAAGAAAAATTAAATTAAGCTCTCTGGAGGAGTACAAAGACTACAAAGTACATGATGATTGCTTATGGCATATAAACATCGCTAAACTTTTTTTGGAAGGGGTTGCTTATAACTTTGCCAAAATTTTTTTTAAGTAATTGCACAGTAACAAGTCATTATATTGTAACACTTTTGTGGCATAAAATGTATGAACTGTGTCCACATTTGGGTTTCAGATCTTGACAGAAGCTGAAGTAGATACAATAGCCTCTCAGCGTGATTTATCCTGGTGTATTTATTCTCATTAGATATTTATCACAAACCTCAGGTGTCCACAGATCAATCTGTGTTCTGTGGGAGGCATTTAGAAGGCAGAATTGTAAACAATTAGCTTTAAGCTAGGCAGTATCAACAAAAATATTTTAATTCACAGTGCCTAATATTCTAACACAGGCTGAGTACTTGGGGTTTTGTAATTCTTTTTTTTTTGATTGAACTATTTTTTTATTTTTGTCTTAAAATATGATTATAACCCACTTATTTGCACAAGAAAAGGGAAAGCTATACATATGCACAAGATGTCATGGCTATTTTTAAAGAAAGAAAAATGATTCCTTAAATGTTTTAAAAAGCCTGACCCTAGAAATCAGAAATCCTGAAAAGCAGAGATCTGTTAAGTGATAATTATAAGCTACATGCTAACCTGCTCAAGTTTCTGATGCAAAATAAATATTTGTGATTTTTTTTTTTTTTTTAAATAATAATGTAATATTTTGGAATGAGTAACCTTGCGGGCATGGTGAAAGTGACTGACTACTCCTTTACATCAGAAATTTGTTCACAGTGTTTTCACAACTGTCAGAAAGGCATAGCTTTTAACTAGTGTTTTGAGATAGTATGTCAGCAGGTACTCAATGAAGCCCTAGCTTTAACAAGACTCAGTGGTTTAACACATTAAGTAAAATGTTAGTGATTATATGGATTTCTTGGATATCTTGTTCCAATATTTGGTGAATGATATATTGAAGACAGTATCTGTGTTAGATTAATGAGAGAGCTGTGACAGGACAAATTTAACCTAGTAGTTTTGAAAGGAGTCCAAAGGCCTTTTGAATATAACATAATAAAAATACTACATGATGGATGATAAATTCAGATTTTTTGAAACATTTTTCTCTACCTTCTTCTGGAGCTGGCTTTAGGAACATGTTTCTGAATAATGGCTTTTGGATGATACTGAGAATATAATTTCATTTCTGTTCTAGAGTCTTTATAAATTTAGATGCTGTCTTGTTTCAGGGTCTCTTACTCTGGAAAACTGATAATATCTGTGACATACTAGGAAATTAGTGCCAGCTAGGATTTCATACTTAGAGAAGTTTATAAAATAAAAAATGAAAAAGTCCCCTAAGACTGTAAAGTTTTGATGAGGTTAGACCTAATTTTACTACCAGCTGACACATCAATAAAAATACATATTTCATGAGATAAACAGACCTAATTGAAAATATTTTTTACAAAAACATTAAAAATTTCAAATCAAGTTTATGCTTGAAGATTATATAAATCTTGAATTGTTTCGGTAATCTGTGTTAGCATTTTTAAATTCTTTTTATTCAATCACTAATGCTTTTTTGCTGCTTTGAAAATATAAACATGATTTGCAATTTATTCACCCTATTTTTTCATTTATTTTTTTCATCTCCCCTTTTTCAATTCTTTAGCTTTCAGATTATCTTCTTTAGTATACCTAGTCACAAAACAGAAAATAAATGTCTCTGGTGCTTTATAACTCCCAAACAAACAAAAAACCCAAACAAAACCAAAAAGTGCTTGAACACGTTTTTCTTTTAATCTGATCTTATTCAGTCATTTGCATTGTACTGCATTACAATACGATTAAGCTAAAGAATAGCTTAACCAAAGCTTTGGTTAAGCCTACCACAATGCTGTAACAAATTCTTGCAGTTCTTTGAAAAGATTAGTTAAATTCCTTTCACTCAGAGATAATGGAGAAATTTTTGTGTTAGTTCAATATCACAATTACATGTTGTTACTAATCTGTAAATTTAATGGAGTCATACTGATTCTACTTCACTTAATGAAAGTATTTGTTTTGGAAGCTCTGTTTCTTTGATTCATTCTTCTTGTATCAGAATAAATAATAGAAATCACACTTACAAAATTATGTTTGTACAAATAAATGAAAAGGTAATACTTTTTCTATTTTGATTTGTTTTTTTTTCAAACTACAGAGATAGCTGGGCCTTGTAAAAGTAGCCCTAAAAAAATTTTTCTCTATGAAATGTTTCTCATAATACGGGTATGACTGGGAAAGAAAAGTATAGGGGAGTGAGAAGAGAGTGTTTGATCTATGCCGTGAGTATGTCCTAGTAGAGATCTGGAAATGTAATGTAGAACATTGGTCAATAATGTGTATCTAGTTATTTCTTTTACATAATTTTACTTGGATGGAAACTTGAAACAATTTTGTAACTCTCAGTTTTAAATTTTAGTATGGAAATTTTGGCATTGATATCCCCATGCAATGTATACTTTTTTAGATAGGTGTTTAGAAGCAATCGGAAATATGTTAGACAAAGTATCAAGATAAGATATGTGAAAACTTCAGGTAATGGAAATAATATAGAAACTGGTGCCTAGCTGAGCCTTTATCAGCAATAAAGAATTGAAGAAAAAAATCTGAAATTGAAAAATATGTTTAAAAAATTCTAAAAGGTTTTAGATCTGTCAGTGTTGGAGATAAAATTCTTAAACTAGAGAAATATTTTTTAGCTTTGTAGATTTCAGTTTTATAATTATTTTCATGGCATAATTAAATTTTCAAAGTCATAATAGAGACATATTTCTGTGAGCAGAAAGTTAAAAAGAAAAATGCTTATTGTCGTGGTTTAACCCCAGCCAGCAACTAAGCACCACACAGCAGCTCACTCACTCCCCCCACCCAGTGGGATGGGAGAGAGAATCAGAAAAAAAACCAACTTGTGGGTTGAGATAAAGACAGTTTAATAGGACAGAAAGGAAGGAAAATAATGATAATGATAATAATAGTAATAATAACAATAATATGACAATAATAATACTAAAAGAATCATAATACACAAAACAAGTGATGCACAATGCAATTGCTCACCACTCACCAACTGATGCCCAGTTAGTTCCCGAGCAGTGATCCACCCCTCCAGCCAGCTGCCCCCAGTTTATACACTAGGCGTGACGTCATATGGTATGTAATATCCCTTTGGCCAGCTGGGGTCAGCTGTCCTGGCTGTGTCCCCTCCCAACTTCTTGTGCCCCTCCAGCCTGCTTGCTGGCTGGGCACGAGAAGCTGAAAAATCCTTGACTTCATGTAAACACTACTTAGCAACAACTAAAAACATCCGTGTGTTATCAACATTATTTTCCTACTAAATCCAAAACACTGCACTATACCAGCTACTGGGAACAACATTAACTCTGTCCCAGCTGAAACCAGGACACTTAGACATTGTATATCTCTAACCTGCTACATTAAAAATAAATTTTATTTTCTTTCACTTTCTCTAGTCCTTCCTGTTAAGTTTATGTTTTTTTAAATCAAGCTAAAAAAGGCTGGATTAGTAAAAAACATTATAAGCCTTAAGTTATCCATTTGGAAATAGATCTGGTTTTAGTCATAATAATATTAAAGAAATACGAAGGAATTAAAAACTTTCTACACTTGTTTCATGAGTGTACATGACGTTAAATATTGCTAATAGATTATTTAATTTGTATTGGGTGTTCTGCTATGGTCTGCCTGTGAAAATATGTTGTGTTTCAAAATAAAATAAATTGGTAACTTAGAAAGGCCTTCCCCATATCTTAAGTTTGTAACTACCTACTATGTCGTAAGTAAGTAACCAAACATTATTAGATCTATTTTTAATGTCTGGAGAGAAGTGGTTCATCTGCAGTACTAGGTTAGATCTCTTAATTTTGTATTCTTGTGATACAAAAACTTGAGAACTTAACCTTGTAAGTGTCAAGAAACTGAATGCTGTTTTTCAACATGAATGATGCATAATTATAACATGGAACACATTATGTTAAGATTTTAAATTGCAGCCAAATACTTTTTTGACAGTTCAAAACAAAAATAAATAATTTCTTTTCATAACATCTCCCGCAGCTTCTGAGTTAAGATGAAAACAAAATTACAAGACACAACTTTGCATGTTCAGGGAAGATGCCATCCACTGAGAAACCTGCACTTCCTTACACTACTCTTTTAGGTTTCTTTGGGATTTTCTTTGAAGATAAGATACTAAATTGTGAAGTTTATAAATTAGGCTGCATGAATCTCTTCTCTAGTGTAGATGTTGCTATATTTTGCTATGATAGAAAGAGGGATACTGTGGAAGTCTAGATAGAATAAGTTTAAATTTACCAAGGTCTTATCTGGAACATTATGTACAATTACAGGTTTTCAGAATCAAAAATACTAACTTAAACTGAATAGGTTAAGAGGACTGGTCAGGGCTCTTCGTATGAGAAGAAATAGTCAAGTCATTAGCCTTCTTAAAGGTTAAGTGTTTATATGATTTGCTGTCCAAAAGGTAAACATCAAGGAAGAAGGAAATAATTTAAAAAGGCAATGCTGGTACAGGATCAAGTGGCTGTAAATTGATCATAAATATGTTAAAACTGACAAATTTTCTAAGCATTAAAAGTTTTGGAACAGTGTTCTGAGAAGAATTATAGGGCAAACATACTGAATTTAAAATCAAGCTTGAAGAATTTATATAATTCCTCTATATTAAAGAAAAAGTTTCTACTGAATCTTCAGGTTTTCTTTCATCAGACTTATTCGTCAGTAAGAATCACAACTGTCACACAGCTAGCTCAAAACAAGGGTTTTCAGATATAAAACACAATGTAAATGCAACAAAGGTTATAAGTATGCTCTAAAAATAGGCTGACGTTACCATTTGAAGACTTCTTTTGTGTTTTCCTGTCAATCAACCCCATAAAATATTTTCGCTTATTCTTACTGCTTCAGACGTACTTTTTTATTGTATTATCCCACACTGAACTTCAGATTTACTTCTGAAACACATTGTGTTCAACCTACATTTATATCTGTCCTCTAGATAAATGTCATCTTAGTATATTTTGGCAGTGGCAGAAAGTAATTGAAAAGCATTTGGAAAGTAGCATTAGATTTATACTCCTAGGCCTTAACATTTCCTTGGTTATGATGGTGGGGAGGGGAAGAAATCTGTATTCTCTGTTGTGGAAGGCTTGATGGCAGTAGATTCCCTTAAACAGTCTTGAATTAAGTAAGCAAATCCTCTGTATCATACCTGTCTCTTAAACATTTAAGAAACCTAGTCCATTTATTATTTCCAGAATTCTCTCTATATTGGACATAAGTTACTAAATCCCAGATTCAATGGTATTGAATGCAGTATGGGAAGATATTTTTTAGTTTTTAAAATATGTACACACTTTGTAAAGTTTTCATGATGTATGGCCCTTAGATCAATCACATATGTATTAGCTTACATAAAAGTAAATGATACTATGACTGCACTGATATCTGTGCAAACCTACAAGGCTGTTTGTATTGTTTCAATTTACCTGAAAACTCATCCTGAGAAATATGGCGAATTAGGCTGCAATGAACTCCAAATCACTATTTCTGGTAGCTTCCTTACCTGACACCTTTGCACACTACGTTTTAGAGACACTTTGTAAAAAGGTTGAAGTCGATTAATAGTATCTCCTTTTCAGATTAGAATAATTTCCAAATTTTTCTTTTTCTTCATTGTTGGGAAATTTAAAGTCAAGATTGAGTGCTTTTCCAGACGGGTGTTATGTCATCTCAGTTATTTCTGGAAAGGTTATAGCTAGTTGTGTTTGACTGGAAAACTGCATGATTTTTTTTGTTACTCTCATGACTAACACCACATGCTATTGTGTTGTGATTTGCAATGTACTTACACTATTATGTCACTTTTACCCTATAAAATATCTTTCAGTTTTCTAGAAAAGCACTTCAGAAAAGTCATATACATTAACAGAGAAAACTTGTCTCCAAGTAACAAGGAGTCATGTGCTAAAATAACTTCACAGAAGAAACAGAATGTGCTTCTCTTCTGTTGTGTAGGGATATGCTGGTCTTGCAACACCAGAACTATTCTGACATCTTTAGTGATGAGGTGAGTGAGGGTCTCAAGATTATTTTCCATTTCAAAGACAGCAGATGAAAGTAGAATGATTAAGTTATTGGATATCTAATATTGGAAATCCTATTGTGACTTCAATAGAATAAAACTTTTAATCAGCATCTTCAACCTATTCAATAGCTGCAGACTACAATGTGTCTATCCTAACATTAGAAGGACATAAGTGACTGGTTTCATGACCCCCTGCAAGCTTTTGCTTCAGGTATCTCCCATAAAATGCACGGATTTGGTCAATGTCTAAATAATTGATATTTGGCTTACAAAGGCGGCATTTCAGAGGATGATTAATTGTGGGAGTTCTCTTATCTGTATTTGGCATATGCAAATGTTGCCTCACGATAACAACTCGCCAACAAGCACCCAGTACTATTAAGCAGAATGTAAGACTGGCATTAAACGGCTACTGTTCTTACAAAAATACAGTTTTGGTTCTGGGTTGGATTTTTTTTTTGTTTTTTTGAGTGGTTTTTGTGTTTTAGTAAGACATGGTAGAGAAGAAATCATAAAGAGAAAAAAGGAAAAGTAAGAAGTGTGAAAAGTCGTGGAAATTGTGAAAGACATTGCTTGGATAGTCATGCTGTTTTAAAATATTCATAAATGAGGAACTTGTCTGTTTCATTTGCCATGCCTTATGTTTCATAGCGATTTTCATTCCTATGTGATCAAATTGTTTTCTTTAGATGACACAGAGCATCTGATTGAAAAAAAGAAAAAGAAAAAATAGATTTTAAGCTGTAGTAGAAGTGAACCAGGATTATCTGCTTCGCTCAGATAACTGCCAGCTGACACTGTTTGTAATTGCATAGAGGTCTGTATCTTGGAGCATTAGCTAGAATATTACAAGAAGCAAGATCTAGTGCAGGAAGGGGAAGAATGTAACATAGCCAATTTAATAACTTTGTTCCAATTTTGTTCTAAAAAATACATATAACTTTTTTTCTTCCCTATGAGAATAATATAGCATTACCACAATATATTCATTTGTAACCTTGCAAATATAGCTAACCTTTTTCTTTTAGATAGTTAGAGATTTCTGTTTAATGATACTTGTAATGTTACTTTTAGGGATTTGTTCCATAATTATATTCCTAATACTAAACTATTTTAATTACCAATTTTCATATACTCTTTACTACCATATTTGTATTAAGGGATTGTTATGTGTACACACACACGTATACATATACACACACAGTTACATTAAAAACCCCTCTACTTTTAGTCTATGAAATGTGCTTGGGAAATGAATAATGTATATGCAAATTACATGCAACTATTGCTAAGATTACAATTTTACTTTTAATCCTTTATCAGACAGATTTATTGTCAGTTCAATTTGCATTAAAATATTTTAATCTGCTGACGTGGACTATAGTTAGATTCTATTATAGATTATGTTTCCATAAGGTTTCTGTTATTAAACACAATAATTTAGATTTTGCGTTGTGTTTTTTGTTCTTGGCTTTGGGAACACTTAACTCCTGGATTGCAGTGTTTTTGCATTTTACATGTCTAAAATCTGGATTGACACCCCGTGTTTCAAACATTATTTGAAAACTGACGTATCTGACAGTTTCTAAAGAATTTTTAGCATGCAGAAAAATATTTACTAAAGAATGTATGCCAAACAGACTACTTTCTATATGATAAACTTAATACTATCAATAGGTAAAATGATTTATTATTAAACTGAGGCCTTAGCTATCAAGAACTAAGAAATGGAACCCAATTGTCTTTTGAACTTCCCATCCTCATGGGATGAACTTGCATATGTGTGTAGGCAGGGGTTGTGCCTGTACTGTTGTTCTCTCCAGTTTTCTTAAAAACTCACTGGGGCAATAAAGTCTTCTAGTCTTCTTTACTTTCCTCATATTTTTTTTTGTGTTGATCAACTGAATGTCCTATTTACAGGAAAATTGCAAGAAAAATGAAAATCAGGGAAGTCTAATTTTTTGTTACATTGGCAATCGTGAAATGAACAACTTGTTTGAATCTCCTATTCCTCAGTCCAGTGATCTTTTTTCCTGTCACGTCAGTAGCGTTGGTCTGTATATCATCTTTCTGGTATCTTGTGGAGAAAAGTTCTGAGCCCTTGCAAAGTCATAAAGTTGCAACTAATGAGTTGCTGGTAAGCAGACAGATTTCATTTAGGCAGCAATGGCTAGAAGTGAACAACTATGTTCTAATTTTGCGGGTTTTTTTCATGTCATAGACTCCTAATACTATTTTGGAAATTATAATCATAGGAAACCTCTAGCTTTGTTACTACAACAAGCATTATAGTCTTTATTGCTGTTGGTGCTTATATAAGACCTAATAGCACGTTTGAGAGGGAGGTTCAGAGATTAGAAAGCTGAAAAAACAGTCATAAGCAATTACCTTATTATTTGACTTTTATTAAAAAATAAAAGAGGAGCTACAGTTTTTTTATTCACTGAAGTTAACCTTCAAGGGTAGCTTTTCTCTCTTTTTAAAAGATTAAAAATTCTCTTAATTTAACATTAACCCATTTGGTACTCTTCTTTCTTTATAGTATATTCTAAGGCAGCATTCTGTAATTTCTGTAACAGCAGCTGTATTCAAGGTGTAATTCTAGCTTTAAAATTAGAACTGCAGCAACATAGTCTTGTATTTTCATTTGTTTGAAATTGCTTCTAGAGATTAAATGCAATATATGCTTTCATTTGACATTTGGAATTTTCTCTGCCACAGAATTCGTAAGTGAATCTAAGGGAAGCTTAATTTCTCTCATTGCAAACATCTTTACCAGGGCAAATGATGAATCTCATCTAATTGATAATATAGCATTGCAAAGTATTGAAAATTTATGTTAAAAAAACCCACAAAAACAAAAACTTTTTTTGGAGGAATGGAAGAAGTACACCTTTTATTCCATTTATAGTGACTGCTATTGTTTTCTGAATTTAAGATTAAGCCACTTTATTCATACTAAAAATATGGTAGGATAATATGGTCATATCACAGCTTCAGTCTTAGTCACTGCAACTTTTTTTTTTTTTTTTTTTTTTTTTTTTTTCAGTAAACTGAGCATTCTGAGTTTTCAGTTGGGTATGGTCTGTTGGACCATTTAGTCTGCAGGTTTTATTCTTTATTTGCCTAGTTCAAAGAATCTCATTCAAGGTGTCCTTTTGGTATTCAGGTTGTAAGATTTGCCCAGCTGTCTGTTGAAAATGTTACCTTCTCTGATTTGATAAGCAGAGGTATATATATGTCAGAGCTCTTCCTAGGGCACTCAATCTGCCTATCTGTACAAGATTGTGAAATTCATGTTTCTAGCTTGGCTTTTCTCTAGCAGTTTAACTCAAGTTTCATAATATGTTGTCATCTTCGCACGAAGTGGCAAGGAAAGAAATTCGTGTATAAACTGTGTATCACGAGGTACTCATATGTTACTTAATGGGGGCTATACAGTCATGCCTAGAGAAGATCTTGGAGTGTTAAGAGCAGTACAGAGCCAGTGGTGTCTGTGTCAGGGGCTGGAGTTAAAGCAGAATGCTTAATCACGTATGAAATGCAAAGTATCTGGATTTACTCTACAAAGAAGTAATCAGAATATCTGGAGAAAGAAAAGATCACCTACACAGAAAACAATTACTGCAGTCAGGAAGTCCTCCCTCCCCACGTTGTCTCCAGCCAGGGTTTCTGTAGCAGCCATGAAGTCTGATTCCAGTCTCATCCACTTGCTCTCGGGCAGGCAAATGCGCACCCTGAGCCAAACGCCTCCCCACGACTCATTTCCACAAGAAATACTGAGTCCCACGCAGGAAGCAAATAGCTTGCCTGTCTCTGTTCCCAGCATCGCGGAGGCTAAGGGTCCCCAGGCGCACACAGCTGCAGTCTCACCGAGCTTCAAAGCAACTCAGGCACCTGGGCTGTTGAGCAGTGGCTCCCTGGAGGGCTGTGTCCTCAGCTAGCTGACGCCAAAGCTGGCCAGCTCCATCATGCTGCACGTCTCTAGGGCTCGCTGAGTTCTCTGGGCTACTTACCTCAGGAATAGGCAGTGAAATATCTATTTTGTGGGTTTTTTTGGTGTGAGAATAAAATGTAAAGTTAAATTTAGATTTTAACCACATTTTTCCAGTAAAACCTGCAGAAAGCTGCTAACAAAAAATGTGTTTGATGAGGTGACTTCTTTTACTGAAAAACTTCATTTCTGCCTGTTAAGAAGATTCACTCCTATTTATAAAACCCTTCTTCAACAAATTCTTTTCAAGATATCTTTGCTCACTTCATTATAATTTAAGAAAAATGAAACTGACTTTCTTTAATATGAGGTTTATCTCCACTATTACTTCCTTAGAGTTTGGTTTTGAGTGTGTCATCAATCTATACTCACCCTGGAGAAAATGTAGAAGGAAATTTAACTGATAATGCAAAACAAAAATGTTTTTGGTGTTTACTAAAATTTAGCAAGAGCTTTTTTAATAGCGATCTTCTGCAAGGTCTTAAACATAAAACTATTCAACATAAAGTTTTTGGAGCAGCAATGCTGTTGGTGTGTTTTCCTGTGGTGATTTTTGGATCCATAATGGTTTTTTACTATAAAATGTTGATAAGCTATTTTTCATGTCCTCAGAAATAACAATCTGTTTTGTTTAAAGAGCAGTGTTTGTGCTTTTCCTAAAATAGTAGCTATCACTGTACTGAATTCAGATGTTCTACACTGTAAGGGAAAATCCTATCTAACATCTATTATAGCACATGCATCAACTGTACTTAAGAGCTGGCATGTCTTTGGCCATCATTTTTGTAACGTTGCTTAAGTTGCTCATTTATTCTACAGTTTAAAATACAAGTTAGACACAGATATATTGAATATCCATCTGGATATCACTGAAGTTTTGTGTCCTTCTCCTCAATTTCCTTTCCAGAATTATCCTGAAAGGAACTTTTATATGTACAGCAATCTGAGAAGTTATTCACACCCACTTGTGCTGTGTAATAAATTTTCTTCTTTGCCTATACCTTTAAGCAAAACAATGAAAGCAGGAATACCTTTACTGCCACTTTCATTTTTGTTCCTTTTCATGTAACAACCAGGTTTGGAGATTGGTCATTTTGCTTTATTGAAGTGTTTCATAATCCTTTGTAAAACTAGAGACATGTGCCATTTTGTTCTATGTTCAAAACAAAATCAAAATAATTGTAACCTTAAAACTCATAACGTAAGTATTCTCCCTTTTCTTAAAATTAAATCAAATCTGGGTTAAAAAAAAAATCCACTGATTTAAAAGCCAAATTTGATCTCACTATGACTTTTCTAATAAAAAGCTGAATGTTTAGGAATGTTAGCAAGGTTATGGTTGAGAACTGAGGATTCAAAACAGCAATCAAGAATTCTTCTTTCACAGAAGACATTTTTAAACCTTTCCTAACCTTTTTTTGTCATTGACATATTCCCCAATGCCTGTTTTCTTCAAACTCGGTGATGGATCAATCATGGGTTTTCCTTTTGAATTTTAAGAAATGTTTGTCTTTCTATGCTGAACACCACCACTATGACTATTCCTGACACAACAAAAAATATATTATCTTTTCCCCCAGGAAAAGTCAAAAATGTAATTAAAATGAGTTCATCCTAAGAACTCATTAGTGATCACAGGGAAGACTAAACGATCATGTCAAGTTTGCAACTCGGTTCTTCAGAGAAAGTAATTGCAAAGATGTTTCCATTTTTCAACAGCAGCATTACAGGGTGTTTAGGTATAAAGATATTATGGTGAATAAAATACTGTGGCACAATAATTTTAGTATGCTTATTTGATTTCTTTCCTCTCTTACACTTTTCAAACAAGTGATCTCAGACCATTACAAGACAGGTTGAGACTTCAAAGGACATTGTGCTAATACTGTGTTTTGGTATCAGAAAGTAAAAGCATTTAACTTCAGCTCGTGCAGCTGTTTTGGACTAGCATTTTACCAACACAGAATTATATGAGTGAAACTTAAACCATTGCTCTTTAACCTGCTAACTGCCACATTCTGGGTGAAATCCTATTTCAAGCAAAATTGGTGGGATTTCTGCCAGTACTTTAAATAAGGCAAGGATTTTTTTTCTTGACGTTTTTGAAGAATTGTACTGGCAAAGGCTCTGGACTTGTAGTCAACTGAGCATGTATGAGATGCGGTATCCATGCTGAGCACTTCTGAGAGTCAAGGGAGCTCTAAGCAAGTATGGGACAGATGTGCACCTATAAACAGTTGCTGAATTAGGGTGGGTGTTATTACTGTTGCTTCTTACAATGACATGCATGAGAGAAGTTTCTCATTTTAAAACCCATCCACAGAATTCAGCAGAACAGATAGAAATTGAAGTTTCCGTATAATCATGCAAGTGTCCTTGGTATCATGGCATTCTGTGGGATGTTTTTTCTTTGACTCTCTGCAATAAAACTTTGGGTTGCAAAGAATCTTGGGTGAAAAAAATTATAATTAGGAAAAGACATTTTCACAATAAGAAAACGTGGTGGAGGAAATCTTTCTAGCTCCAGAGGTTTAGACTGAAATGAACTTCTATAAAGGAATACGATGAGGAAAGAGTACAAACTTGAGTACCAGTGAAGTTGTCATAGAAATAAATATATGGTGGATAAAAAACATATAAGCAAGTAAGCTTCCTATGTTTGTCACGTGGTACTGGAAGATGAGATAGAGACAGGAAAGAGGTGCCTCTCTTTGCTGAAGAAACTGGGTACTCTGATGTGCATCCTGAATTCAGAGGATTTTTTCTGCTGAGTTAGAACAGAGAACAACATGCAACTCCATTAGATAATTTCTCACTGTCTACATCAGTAGAAGGCTGCTATTCATATTTCTTGCCCATTTTAAAAATTCCCCTAAAAGCCAGGTACCAACTCTGTGACCTCCATCAAATGTGTGAAGTTTGACACGGTCCTACACAACTCGTCTGCAAATCTCTAATGTTATAACACACATCCAGACATCTTTCCCTGACTTTAATACATAAATTTCAGTTTCTACAATACAGTGTTTTTACTCATGACTTTATATGTCCACTCACTTGCAGTCTCCCCTGTAGGGAGATTTTTGCAGAACATGTTAAAAACAAAAAGCAAAAAAACCCACTCAGAACTTAAAGCAATATATTTGGCAATTAATTGAAGCATGTATGTACAAATAGTACATGCTGCAAACTTTCTAGCTCTTGAAGAGCTGTCTTAAATTTTTTAGGATTTGGTTTCCTTGTACTGTAGATATCTTATTCAGGCAATGTTTTGAAGCATCGATTATTTGACAGCAGAAAGAGTTCGGTTTATAATCTTGTCATAAAAGCACTCTCTCAGCTTGTCCTCACAGAGGAGGTGCTCCAGCCCCCTGATCATCGTCGTGGCCCTCCTCTGGAACCGCTCAAGCAGGTCCATGTCTTTCTTATGCTGGGGGCCCCAGAGCTGAACACAGTACTGCAGGTGGGGTCTCATGAGAGTGGAGTAGAGGGGCAGAATCACCTCCCTTGACCTGCTGGCCACGCTTCTTTTGATGCAGCCCAGGACGCAATTGGCTTTCTGGGCTGTGAGCACAAATTGCTGGCTCATATTCAGTTTTTCATCCACTAATGCCCCTGAGTCCTTCTCCGCAGGGCTGCTTTCAATCCACTCATTGTCCAGCCTGTATTTGTGCTTGGGATTGCCCCAACCCATGTGTAGGACCTTGCACTTGGCCTTGTTGAACTTCATGAGGTTTGCACAGGCCCACCTCTCAAGTCTGTCAAGGTCCCTCTGGATGGCATCCCTTCCCTCCAGCATGTCAACCGCACCACACAGCTTGGTGTCTGCAAACTTGCTGAGGGTGCACTCAATCCCACTGTCCATGTCCCCAACAAAAATGTTAAATAATAGTGATCCCAATATGGAACCCTGAGGGACGCCACTCATCACTGGTCTCCACCTGGACATCGAGCCGTTGACAGCAACTCTTTGAGTATGACCATCCAGCCAATTCCTTATCCTCCAAGTAGTCCATCTGTCAAATCTATGTCTCTCCATTTTAGAGACAAGGATGTCATGCAGGACAGTATCAAATGCTTTGCACAAGTCCAGGTAGATGATGTCAGTCGCTCTTCCCTTATCCACCAATGCTGTAACCCTGTCATAAAAGTCCACCAAATTTGTCAGGCACAATTTGCCCTTACTGAAGCGATGTTAGCTATCACCAGTCACCTCTCTGTTTTCCATGTGCCTTAGCATAGTTTCCAGGAGGATCTGCTCCATGACCTTGCCGGGCACAGAGTTGAGACTGACTGGCCTGTAGTTCCCTGGGTCTTCCTTTTTTCCCTTTTTAAAAATGGAGGTTATGTTTCCCCTTTTACAGTCACTGGGAACCTCACCACTCTGCCATGACTTTTCAAATATGGTGGATAGTAGGTTAGCCACTTCATTTCCCAGTTGCCTCAGGACCCTCAGATGCATCTCATAGGTCCCATGGACTTGTGCACCTTCAGGTTCCTTAGATGGTCTTGAACCTGATCTTCTCCTATGGATGAATGGACACAAGTTACAAAATCTAGGTTGAAAGCTCTCTGGATTGCAGCTGAATTGAATGATGTATAAAATTTATTATCAGATCTTTTTGTTGATTTTCTTTTTTAAATTACTAATGAGGGTATTTACTTTATTAAAATGTATCAGCAAAAATATTGAATTTAAGAAGTGACTCCACTGAAGCTATTTTTCTTAAGTAGCTTATTCTGTCTTTTTCATTTTTTAAGACTATAGCAAGTCTCACCAAGGCAGCCTGCGAGGGGAACAGTCTTTTCCACTCTGGATATAATTCTTCATTTCAGAGGAAGACAAACAAAACCAAGAAAGCTTTAGTTCAATTTATCATTGTGAAATTACATCCAAACACAAATTTTAAATCTAAATTAAAAAATCAAAGCAATGCAAGAAGTAAATATTTGTCTGAAGCTCCTTAAAATGTATGCTGATGGCATGCGCTAGGTGTACTGAATGTAATAGAAAAAGAGGAACAGATGAGCTGGTAACTGATGCAGAGTAATACTATTTAAAACTAAGCCCCTGTGACCTCAGCAATTTCAAAATTGGGAAACTGTTATTGGTGGTTAAGGAATATCAATAAGAAGTGGTCAGAAATAATGAAATAAAGATTAAAAGAGGTATAGGAAACCACACTGGCTTTGGGAGTCTAATTGCAGAGTGTAGAGGTGTCACTTAATATCTGATCCAGCAAAGCTGATGGCAGTGGGAGTTTGCTGTGAAGTTCAATGAATATAAAGTTCTAACTAAATCAGTTTAAAATGATGACTTCATTTTCTTTTTCCTGCCTTTCTCTTCTTTAAACATTTGTGTTTTGAAAACTGAACCGTGACTCCTTAAGCAGAAGCATCATACTGTCCCCCGAATTTCAAGAGATCACCTTTGCATTTCATCAGTTTTCAAAAATGTTGTGTGAAACATTGTATTTAAGTTATATGGATGGATGCCCAGCATATTCTAAAAACATAAAGCTTTCTACAAAGAACCATACATTCAGCAGGTTTTGATAATTTAACAAAACCCTTTGGTCATTTTCAAATTAGACGAAAGATGTAAATCAAATGCTGCTTAGAACTGGCTTAAAAATCTATATCAATTTAGACCCATCTGACAACTATCATTATTTCATAATATTAAGCTTTACCAGAATATGTCCCACTCTAACTCATGTGATTAAATGACAGCTTATTCCCACCTCATGTTAGCAAAAGGCAGGAGGTTTAGGATTTAACTGTTTATTGCTGCTTTACAGTTGCAGCTGTAGCATGCAGTACAAATTATATATGAATCTCTCTTTTAAAACATTCTTTCTTGGCAGAAAGTGGTAGTACCCCCCATATTTATATTTTATCCATAATAAGAAAATAGTAATCCTTTCTGGGCATGAAAAAGCTTATAATTGAGCATGCTTAGGAATCCGAACCAGTGATGTTTAGGAATTAGTTCTTAAGGTTCACTTCATTATGAAAGCCATAAAGAGCAAAGACCAACTGTTACTCCAAATACGTGGTAATACAAAACAGATGTTATAGTACCAGAGAGGGTTATGCTTCAAATTCATTTTAATTACTCTTGAGTGCACCTTCTAATGACAAATCTTGTTTTCAGCTCCTCATTCTGAGTAGAGGCCGTACCACCTAGCTGCTTTTGAATGCATCATTAGGCTGAAATCTTGCTGGTTTTAAAAACTGTTAGCCTGAGACCAAATCAGTTTTGACCCATGAGCCTTCAAAAAATAAATGTGTGATGAAACAGTTTTCCAACAACCAACCAATCACAAGATTTTCCCACATAAAGTATTGTTTATTCATTTATCCCAAGTTACATAACCTACGGAACAAAGAGATTAAAACCAAAAAGCACAGAATACTTACAAGTCTTACCTAAAATGAGATCCTTCCTTGCCCACTTTTGGGAGTTCCTTTTAGCCCGATTAACTTCATCTCTTCCTTGGATAGATTGACTTTGTCTTGCAGTGGGCTGTTTGTAACTGAGCCCTGGTGCACCTCTCTCTTGTTCCATTGCTTTCCAGACCAGCATCTTTATGGTTGCAGTGTTTCTTTCCATCTGAGTAAAATTTACCACCTGAGCCAATGTCAGGCTGAGGTTTATTTAACTGTCCGTCATGAAACAGTGTGACATTGCTTTGCCTTTTTCTTACCTTCCTCATTTGATTCAGCTTTCTATATTCAAGCAGGGTGGTAACATATAAGTAAATATATGCATGTAACGTTCATATTATCATATGCACAATGTTGTCAATCTCTACAGAAACATTTCAGCCTTTTCCTATTTGAGTTATTTAGGTTAAAAATAAAAGGAAACTAGGTCAAGAACATCTGAATTTAAATAACTGAAATTATATATCCAGCTAATAATGAAAAGTGCCTGTTGACGTCAGTGGAACTGCTATCACTGCTATTGTTAGGGGGGTCTCTTTCCCTGTCAAGATTAAGATTACCGTTTCATAAGAGAAAACTTTTAAAATATAATGATGTTTCTTAAAAGCTGTAAATATATCGATTGAAGAAGGAATAAATGGAGTTTATTTTTTACGAACCAGAAGTGATATGATAAGTTGGGGTTTTTTACACCACAGTCACTTAATTCTCATATGCAACATAATTAAATCATTAAATCATTATGAAATTTGGAAGTGCATGGAAGAATAAAAAGTCTTAATAAAATATGAAAAGTTTAAAGTACAGGTGATTTTTTTTTTTTAATGTTGCAGTGATATTTGACAAAGAACTAGATTCAGAGATAAACTTTTTTTAAAGGAAAACATGAGCATAAACAAAAAGGAAACCCAAATCATCAAAAGAAATCCTCAGAATTCACAAAATCAAATGCAAATTTCGCTGAGTGGGGAAAACAGTGTTTATATATATGTAAGCAAATGTAATGTATGTATTTATGCTGGTCTTCATGTTATCTTACGCAACTATTTCAGTTTTATTCTAGCATTGGAATCCAGTGTATCTCCCATAACTCATTGTAAATCAAGAGAAGCTTGTCCATCTGGGAAACAACTGTTCGCGGCTGTGCGGCTGTTTTCTGAACTGCAACTCCCATGAGCCATAAGAATAACATCACAAACCCAATATTTCTGTTTTTCCGTTTATTCACAGAAAGGAAAACCTTTTCTGTGGAGCAGATGAAAGGGAACTGGAACCATCCTTTGACAAGCACTAATAACTAATTTCATCATGTTGCAAAGAAAGGAGATAGGGCTTCCCGTCATGAAAGTAGCATTGTGTTTAGCTCCTCTGACTTACTCAGATATGAATCTATTTCTAGAGAAGCCATGCTGAATGCATTTGCAAAAGAGGACTGAAATGTGAGTCAGCAGGTATTACTTCAAGGAATACACTATTGGAACATATATTCTAACAGCTAATATGTCAATAGCATATTGCAAGCTCGCAGTTGTCTTGGGTGGGATGACAGCAGTAATTTTTGCTATTTCTAGGTCACGGATTTTTCCCATTTATGCGAGGTAGAACAGCGTCCTAAGAGACACTTTGACAGACTGACTTGGCAAGGTACTCCATGGCGTGGCATGTCAAAATCAACCCAGTCCCTGTAGGGCATGAAGAAGGGGAAGCTGAGGATTTCTACATGCCTTCACTCGGCTGCTCAGAGCTGTTTCATGTCCTGTGTTAGAATTAACCACCCTTGGGTAACCCCGGCCTCTGCAAAGTACAACACTTGATTCCCACTACCTCTTACCAGAATTTCTACATTCCCACACTTAGGAGCTTCCCTAAGGATGACTTAAGAAACTGTTTTTTCACTGCAGGGAGACCAAGGGACCCAAAATTTGAGAGGGAAAATATGGAATATAAAGACACCCTTGTTCTCCCTCCCTCCTTCAACTTCTTGAGGGGAAGGACAGAACTGTGTGTGAATGAACCTTTTTTTTCAACTTAAATGTACCTTGAGCCACTTGGCAAGAGAAGTATTTCAGTGAGAATTAATAATAAATGAGGAAGTCTATGCATAAATAATAAAAATTCAAAAATATTTCTTTAATAAAAATGGTTAGGAATATGCTAATTTACTTAAGTACAAAATCAGGGTTGTCCTGGCACTATATATAATGATTAAATGCTTGCGTTTTACATAGAAGTAGCACTGCTTTAACCCTTTCTACTTTTAATGGCTGATGATCTCACATATACCCTCTAGCAAGGAGGAATGTGTGAGGTTTCTACCTAAGGGAGTACATTAGTTACTTGTTTCAGGTCCAGTGAGGAGGAGGAGGAGGAGGAGGAGGAGGAGGAGGAGGAGGACCACGATGTCCCTAGAGAAGACCTGACATGACTGGAACAAGGCTGTATTTCCAGAACTGAGCCACACTCTCTAATCCCCGTGGCACCAGCCTTCCTGTGCCCAGGCACAGGCAGTGAATGTGCGGCTGATGAATACCGGCAGATGGAGTCTGCTTTCATCAGTCTAGCCAGAGCCTATATGTCAGTGAAGAGAAATTATACTAGAAGGGAGGCTTAAAATGAAAGGAGATACATAATTAAAAAGTTGAGACTCCTTATCATCATGTCATTTTAACCTTGTTCCATTAGCAAAAATAAAATAAGTCACTCAAGAGCAACTGTATTTGAAAGAGTCTATTTTAAACTCATGTTCCAAATTGCCTGTGAGTTTATAATAAGCTGTACTGGATTTTACTGACATTAACTTTTTGTCACTATGCTTTCTGTACTGATATATTGTGATAATTCCTTGTATATTGAGTTAGAGAACCATACTTTACATGCCTTCGAATTGATGTCAATGTAAATATATTCAACAAGTTAATGAATATCCTATTTCCATTTTGGCTTTTCCTCTTATATTCCACATCATTGCAGGCATTTAAACAAATTACTTACTGCCCTGCAGACACACTAGAGGTAATTAAAACAATAGAATAACTTCTTGGAACAGTATGAAAGTCTTTCCTGCTTTCACACATGGGTCTCAGTAGGAGAAGTACAGCTCGTTAGCAAAGACACAGAGCTAATGCTTGTTGCAGTCGGGACCAGGGAGCTCACTGCAGTTCTGTGAAACTGTAAATGTCAGATCTCGGTTTAGTTGTGGCTATTACACGTCTGTATAAATATTTTCAGGGTGGAAATTCTAGTGGATCATGTTTGTAGGCTATGCTAAAAGGCCCTGCGTTATGTCATAAATGAGGGGAAAAACAGTGCTACATCTCACGACGTGAATGTTCTCCAACAGGTCTGCTCCTCTGATGGAAACAACTGTAAGTTAGTTTTCAGAAACAAGCTAGGTATACACAGAACCCTTCTCTTAGTGCTGACATGGTCCTCAGTGATGATAAATACTGTAATGTACTTTTTTCTGTGAGGTGCTCCTGCAGTACCTATATAATTCAACAAAAAAAATAGGGCTAAAAGATTTGAGATTTAGAGGTCAGTAGGAGAGTTATGCTCTGGACCTTCGGAGAGGAGGGCAGAGTAGTTTGATTTTGGAGATCACTTGAGGGACTGTATGATCAACATTTTATTCAATTGATTCATAAGTCACTTCCTTCTTGAAAGATCTACTGATGCTAAATAAAACTAGTCTTCCTGACAGGGAATATTACACAGTCCAGTGATGGTACCAGAAAAAAAAAAAAAAAAAGACAGAAGGAAAAGAGTAGACCAAATGTTCATTCTGGATCCTAAGATGACAGGGCATCAGAAGTTCCAATGCTCTGTCATTGGGTTAAAACCTACTGTTGGATTTCTTTCAAACCACTTGCTAATTTCTTTAAAGTAAATTGCATGCTTTATATTTCTGATGCAGCCAGCCATTGTTACAGTAGCATGACAGAAATTCTTTAAGCTATTGATGACATTTTTCTGGTGCAATCTTAAAAATTGTTTTACTTAATCACTTTCTACTTATCTAAGACAAGTGTGGAAGGTGGGCTGTATTTGGGAAAATGAAGGAAGTGAAAATGACTGGGTAACTTCAGTGAAAGTTACCCTCTTCCATCGTTTCAGTGAAAGCTCTCTAAAGTTGTCTGGAGCCTACATGAATCTTCCATGCTTTATTTTGAAAGTCTTGTCTCTATTTTTTCCTAAATTGAAGTTCTCAAACTTTGCTAGAAAAAATTTTCTTCAGATAAGGTCTGACTCATGGAACTTCTAAATATAGTTTAGGTAAGGCAAAATTTGCTATCAGAAGCAAAATAATAAACAAACAAACAAAAATTACCAAGTTTTCCTGATTGTCAGGTAGAAGGATAACCAGTTCTTGCTTGAAATAGTTACAAAACTATGTGTCAGCTTACAGCTGACTTCAGTGGTTTGGAGGTGTGGTGGGTTGACCCTGGCTGGATGCCAGGTGCCCACCAAAGCCGCTCTATCACTCCCCCTCCTCAACTGGACAGGGGAGAGAAAATATAACAAAAGGCTCATGGGTTGAGATAAGGACAGGGAGATCACTCACCAATTACCGTCACAAGCAAAACAGACTCGACTTGGGGAAAAATTAGTTTAATTTATTACTAGTCAAATCAGAGTAGGATGATGAGAAATAAAACCAAATCTTAAAAACACCTTCCCCCCACCCCTCCCTTCTTCCCACACTTAACTTTACTCCTGATTTTTCTACCTCCTCCCTCCCCGAGTGGCACAGGGGGACGGGGAATGGAGGTTTGGCTCAGTTCATCACACATTGTTTCTGCCGCTCCTTCCTCCTCAGGGGGAGGACTCCTCACACTCTTCCCCTGCTCCAGCATGGGGTCCCTCCCACGGGAGACAGTCCTTCATGAACTTCTCCAACGTGAGTCCTTCCCACAGGCTACAGTTCTTCACAAACTGCTCCATCATGGGTCCCATCCACAGGGTGCAGTCCTTCAGGAACAGACTGCTCCAGCGTGGGTCCCCCGCAGGGTCACAAGCCCTGCCAGCAAACCTGCTCCAGCGTGGGCTCCTCTCTCCACGGGTCCACAGGTCCTGCCAGGAACCTGCTCCAGCGTGGGCTTCCCACAGGGTCACAGCATCCTTCGGGCACATCCACCTGCTCCGGCGTGGGGTCCTCCACTGGCTGCAGGTGGATATCTGCTCCACTGTGGACCTCCATGGGCTGCAGGGGGACAGCCTGCCTCACCATGGTCTTCACCATGGGCTGCAGGGGAATCTCTGCTCCGGCGCCTGGAGCACCTCCTCCCCCTCCTTTTTCACTGACCTTGGTGTCTGCGGAGTTGTTTCTCTCACATCTTCTCACTCCTCTCTCTCATTGCAACTGCTACTCCCCTGTAACTTCTTTGCCCTTTCCTAAATATGTTATCACAGAGGCGCTACCACCGTTGCTGATTGGCTCGGCCTTGGCCAGCGGCGGGTCCGTCTTGGACCCCGCGGGCATTAACTTTATCGGACATAGGGGAAGCTTCTAGCAGCTTCTCATAGAAGCCACCCCTGTAGCCCCCCTGCTATCAAAACTTTGCCACGCAAACCCAATACAGGAGGGAATTACATTTTTTAGCAACTTCTTTATCTTAAAAAACATAAAACAGTCCTCTTGCATAATTCAAATAACAACTTTACTGGTAAGCTATTCCACCTGGTTAATTTTATCAAAAATCTCGTGGCTAATAACAGCTGTTGAAAAAAAAATCAGATTAACTACTGAAGTTAGATTATTTGTCTTTGAAGAGGAAAAATTTTTGCTTGTCAAATATTTTGGTCAAAGAACAAAAAAGCATGGACAAGATCATACTCTGCTTCTTGACTAGAGAGAAACATTCAAAACTGTTTAAGAATATTAGGGAGTAACCGGTAGCCAGATATAATGTTGTGGAGTACAGGTATGGTGTAACAATGATCTCAACACTTCGATGCACTGGCACTAGGTTTTCCACCTTATTTCAGAGTCAAGAAAAGCAGTTTCAGATATTTATGGTGCCATCATGTGGAGACTTCTGAGCATTGAAGAGGTTGAATTAGAAGAGTTTGATTAGAAGAAAAGGAAAGTTGGCCCCCAGACTAGTGCTGGTAGGCTTGAGCTGTGAACAGGTGCTTGAACTTAAGAAATTATAGCTCATTTCTGAGTTGCCAAACTTCTGATCTGCTTGCCCTCCTTAGGCAGCTTCTCATGGCAGTCACACAATCCACCAGGACTTAAGTATTTTACTTTAAAAAAAATGCCTGTGAGTTTTTTCCCAAATTAGAAAGAATGTAATTCTGTCTTAGCCTAACATAGCTGAAGAAAAATAATGAATGAAAGATAATTTTCAGTCCCTGACATAGTTAAATAAATGTAAATGTAAATGTAAATATAAAAATATTTTCTTCAAAGCCTTAGTACTTTCCCCTGGCCAAAGCAGTCTTGGGTTAAGGTTATGCAGCAATATGCAGGCTGGAAGGTTTTCTGCAAGTGTATTAAAAAGACTAGGTGAAATTCGCAGGTATCCAGGCTTATTTGGGTGGAGGGAGACAGTTATGCTCTTTTGTACATGTTCTTAAAAATCAGAAGAACATTTGTCTAATAGTGATTTTAATGTCTTTATTTTTTTCCTTTTTTTCAAGGAAAAGAGCATCTAATCCACCTAGGGAGAGACTGAAGTAGGTCACTTCCTTTTTTTCCATAGATTGAAGATGGGATATTGTAATAGTTCCAGAACCACTTTTTAATTCTACATAAGTTGGCCTGCACAGATGGCTGTGATTCATCATGAGAGCTTATTTATGCTCTTTTATTTGGCTGCATAGGACAAGTTGTTCTTGAGCATTTAATTGTGCCAGTCTTTCTTTATGGAACATAATACTCAATCTTCTACTATTTACAATGAAGAAACCTCTTGGTTGCTACAACTGATGTCTCAACAGCTGGTTATCAGCTTTTTAGATCTGTGTATGAGATAATTTGTTTTGAAGATAACAAGTCATTCTTCTATTTGCAGGCTAGGTTTGAGAATAAGGACTTTTTTTTTAAAGTGGGCCCACAAGAAGTTTATACAAGGAATATAAATGTGGGGGGGTTTCTCCCCTGTAGCACACTTATATGACTGTTAAAAACCTCTCACACAGGTTAATCTGGATAATTTCTAGACATGTATCTTATGGTTCCACATTATTATGGAAAAGAAAGCCCTGGTTTTATCACTAAAAACGTAATTTACCCATATTGATCTTAAAAGAGTGGTCAGTTATTTAGGTTACGGATATAGTATGGAAAACTCAATTGTTTAGATTCAGCCTGTGTGCAAAATTTTGGTAATTTTAAACAGATTAGCAGGAGATGAAGATTTATGTAAGAGGATGACAGGGGAGAATTTTGTCTCTCTGAATTTTTTATTGAATTTTGATGGAGTGATAGATAGGCCTTGAGTGGACTATATAGCTATTCCTGTATGTGCATATCTCTTACTGCAAATATATGTTTTTCATCACCAATCTCTTTTTCTCCTGGGTGTTAATTTTGACAGTCATAGCCAGAATGATGAGACAGATAAGATGTAGTATGGTACGTCGTATTAGAAAATTGTTGGTGGCTTATGAAGGGATCCTAGGGAAGGGAATAATTTTATACAGGCAACAATAAATGTAGCAGATAAATTGTGAAGTCAACTAGCTAAGAAAGTACAAATGTTCAGGAAAAGAAAGCAAAATACATGAATTGAATAAACCCAAGAAGTTTACTTATTTGGTAAGGATCCTTTACAAGTAGGTAACAAGTTATAACTAGGCTACATCTTAAAATCTTAAACCTGACAATTGTTTTCACCCAGTACATATTATTCTTACATAAAAAGAGAAATGATCATTGAGTCCAATGGGCCTCTTAGAAGTTACATAGAAAAATTATTGTAACATCACCTCTTAGCCTTGGGTAACAAGAAGAATTGGGCATCTGGGGAATTGTAGTACATCACTGCATTGTAGTACAGACATTTACTGAGCTGTGTGACTTTATGGTTTGCAGGGTTAGCGTTCTGGTAAAAATACGAGATTTGTAGTGGAAGGCTTTGTAGTCAGCTGAAGTGGAGAATGCACTATAAAAATTGTGTTTTCTGGCAGTCTGAGACTCAAGGAGGGAAGGCAGTTTCCTTTTGACCTTAATTTTTGTGCTGATAAAATTAACTTTGGGCAGAAAAATGCTTTGCCTTTCAAATGAGATTTGTGTACTCAGATTTGCATCAGCAACCCAGTTACAAGTGCAATGAAGAGACGGCTCCAAACCTTTCTGAAAATATCCAGTCAAATTTCAGCTTAAGTCAATGTCTCTTTCAAACTGTAGAAGAAAGATTTAGTAGCTTTTTTGATGTTATCTTGAAGCTGATAGAGTTCTTGAAGAAATACAGGGGGCAGGAGGGAAGATTCACTTTTTTCAGGAAATTAAGATTAATTTCCTAGAAGGTTGCTTATGCTAAATTATGATTATTTTATCAGTGCTTTTGATTATACTTGTGAACAACTGCTGGTGGTAAAGCTTATTATCTAAATACTTTATAAACCATCATCTTTACTGAATGTGGATAGACAAATAGGATCAAAATTGGGAGACAAAGGTGTTGAGGTGTTTAAACATTACCGTTACACTTTGATATTTGTATTGCGTTAGTACGTCCACAGTTACAGGTAGCTGTGGCGTGAACATGTACACAAAGAGATGGTCATGACCACAGGGTTGAAAGTCCAAAATATGAGAGCAGCATGTTAATAAAAAAAAGATAGGAGGAGAGCCAAGAAAAAGTTAAACAAGGCTGGTTGGTATGACAGATTGCAATGAAGGTAAATTAATAGTCTTATATATGTCAACAAGGTTTGAAAACTTCACAGCTTAAAAAAAAAAAAGGAAAAAAAAAAGAAGAGAAGTTTTACACATTCCAGAATATCTATTTCAGACTTTCTCTTTTTTTGAGGGAAAGGCAAAAGAAAACAAAAACAAAAACAAAAACAAAAACAACTTGTAGAGTACATAAGCTAAACAAATACCTACTTAAAAAAAGATTTATAGTTCAAATGAAAATTGCAACTGAGCAGCCTACCAGGAGCTGACAGGAAGGTATATCACAGTCATACCTGGTGAAAGAAAGTGCAGAATTGCTGCTGAAGGATATGGGACTATTCTGGGCTCAGAGCACAAAGAGGTCAGAGATTATAGAAATACACACTGTGATAAGCAGAAATTTTTACAACACTGATGCTCTTGATAAGGGATATATAACAGTAAAATCTACTTGTGAAATAAGATGTTACTGAACCTGAGTAAGTGTCTCATGTCAAATGATCACTGTAAGAGCCAATAACTGATATGGGTCTTCCCCTTCCTTTAAGGCAAGTCAAGGGAGAAGCTGAAATATTAGTGAATGGAGGTGTCTTGCATTATTGTTATTATAACTACTCTTGTTTACTTATGTGGCACAGTGTGAGTGCATGAATGCATTTTCTGACACAGCACAGATTATGTACAGCTTGACTTGCAGAAATAGATCATCTCTGTGAGTAAGAAGAGAGCAATAAAAAGACTTTTATCCAACATTATTTTTCAGTTCTAGGTCAAATTTACCAACCCCATTGAGTGCTGAAGCCTGTAGATTTATTTTGTACATTACTGGAAATTAAGGAATGAGACAAAAAAAAAATATTTTAAAAAAGATCCATGTTACACAACATTTCTTTCAGTACCATTCCTTTTAGCTGGGCTTTCTTTTCACAGAAATACCATTTTATAGGCATTCCATCCTTATTGGAGTAATAGTTCTCATCTGTATACCCTAAATAAAAAAAAATGATTCTCAGGTTTGACAGAGGGGGATTTAAAAGGAGTGCTCTATTCCTCATAATTCTCTACTTGTGTTCTTATCATAAAACAGCATTTCATTGTGTCTTTTGGGTTTTAGTTCTTTTTTTAAGTCTCAAGAGGCTGTTACCAAGTTACAAGTGTCTTCACATATTTGTCATAATAAAAAAATAGGGTATCAAAAGCAATGACAACTTTAAGTCATTTTGTAACACTGTTCACGGATGAAGGAAGTATGGTAAGTCATAATCATAGTATTACTACAGTGTCTGGTACAGCTCAGAATCTGGCAGTGGTCAGCACTGTACACATACTCATAAAGGTACTGTCACAGCCCCAAATACCTTGTAAATCACATGGAACAAAATGAAACAAAGCCATGAGAGAAGGATTTTCAATATGAAGAACCGAGGAAGGGCAGAATTTGCTAAAGGTTGCAATGTAAGCTTGTAGTAGTTGGAGTCTACTGAGTGCCACCAATTACATCCTTCTGAAGATAATAAGACTGAAAGTACCTTTGCTATTCATTTTACTTACCATCAAACATAAAATGTGAAAATTTTTGTCTCTGCCCCAACCTTGAGATGCTTGATGTTACGTGATTCAATTTTATATTGCCTCACAGCAAGGGACTAATGGTGAATTTTCCTTACGTGACTCAGATAATTCATTCTACAAATATATTCTCCAATAATCTTGAAAGGATTTGTTTCACCTTTGAGTTTCTTTCTTTGTGTGCCAGTAACATTCTATAATCAAAATCAGCAAACTACTGTACCTAGTGTGAAGTAACTCCTCTGCTTTATGTTTACCTCCTGTAGTGAAGCCTATTATAAAGCTGTCAGTTACTCCCTTCCTGTGGCATAAAGAAACCTTTTCTGACTCAGCAGGATCAAGAGATCCTCTGGGGTTTTTCACACTCAGGACTGAGTTATGCCTGTCCTAGATCTCACAGTAAAGTGAACTGGGACGCGGCAGGGCAGGGGGGGAGGGAGGTGGGGAATCAGCATTTGGAAGAGAAAAAGCAAAATAGTTTGGTAATACGATGCTTTCTAACAGATGCGGAGAGGTTGGTATTGTTAAAATAATTGGGAGAAGGGAAGATATATTAATGATTGTAATGCAGATGAGAGTTTAAAGGTACACGATAAATATTATTTATCCAGAAGATATTTGCAGTCCATCTGTGGGTTTCATGTATGACAATTCTAACAATACAACTAGACCTTCACTGCCTGATATTTCAGTCTTAACATTGAAAGCTGTCATTTGAGTGAAGAGGGGAAAAACAACTGGAAAGATGCTAAGAGACTATTCTTATATGTACACACATATAAAAAGGACTGTCCTGTATAAAATGATATGTGGTTTTCCCATATGTGTGTAGAAAATGGAACGTAAAGTAAATCTTAATTCATTATTACAATGTTTTCTTTTCCTCTTCAATTTGTATGGCTGTGAAGATGCATGATTATGTTTGCCTAAAAATAAATGTTTACATAAGAGCTTTCAAAGACAGGAATTTTTCTATTAAAAAAATATCAATGAACTAGTATCAAGTTCTGTTACACAAGTTGGCCTTTAATTTACATTGCATTTTCGAGGAGTCACTTAAGGCAAAGCATTACCAGCTGGAAGTACTTTTTAATGCAACTTACTATTCACTCTTGCAGTCATTCTTTTTATTCCAGATTGTACCTCATAATATTATACCAATATTATCATTGAAAAATCTAGTTGAAACAATTAGCACCAGAAATGCTGCATACATAACATGTACTTGTATTTGTACAGATTGTTGCATACTTTCTTAAAGGGTAGTATAAATATTTTTTAACCCTTCTCAAAGGTGTATTTTGGCAAAAGCTCTAAGAGCTAGGTCAGTGCTTTGGAAAAAATCCTTTTGAGTAATCTGTCCTTCCTATTCTCTTACAGGACGTGTAAAATCTTTTATCCTTATTTCCATCTTCGGCTTTATTCTGCTGAAAACATAAAGCTTGTGTTTCTTTTCATTCTTCAGGAAGTCATTTATATCTGGAGGCTGACAAGTTAAGCAAGTCAGCTAAGGCTAAGGTCAGATCAACAGGTAGAGCTAAAGGAACTATAAAGCTTGGCTATGTGCTCCCAGCCTAAGCTAGCATTTCTGATTTTAAATATGCATCACAAGAAACATCGGAGTCATCTGATGATGTCATTACTGTAAGTTTTAATACTAGTCACAAGAGTCATCCATGAATAAGTCATACCTGGTAAGGGTTCAGTCACCTATCTTCTTAGCTTGAGTTAATTCTTCCTCTGTTTTCAACTTTACCAAAAGACATGACCAATAATCAAGAGTTCTGCTTAAAGTGGAACGTTATTATTACTGAAAGGGAAAAGTAAGAAGCAATTGTTCCAGGCTCAACTGATCTGGTTGTAACCTCTGTGCTTCTGCTTAGAATAAGTGCAAAGCCCTTCATGTCATCATGCTATAGCAATTATCCTGTCCAGCATATTGAAAACAAAGATTCAAGCAATCAGTGCTGAGAAGAACAGGTCCAGAAAACAAGAAACAAGCCTTCACAACTCCTTGTAAACTTAGCCTTTTGCAGTGAACTTCATTTCCCAGCAAGAGCATCTTGCTGAAGATTTGCATGTTGTATTGACATTAGTATAAAATAGGTTAGAGAGAAGCTTTATGTGTAATTTAAATTACTCTCTTAGAGAAAATGTAACTGAACTGATGGATTCAGAGAAAAATATCTACACGTGGTGGCAAAGAAATATCTACTGTAGCTATTTACCTGAAATATCTTTTCCCAGCGGTCCAATTAAGTTTATAGTGTGGCACTAAGACTCAATTTTTTTCCCCATCAGAGAACAAGTTTTTATGGTCTGAATTATACAGTGACCTTGTTTATATCATAAACTCCAAACTAAGGTGACAATTCTGTCATGTATTTCATGTAAAACATTTCAAAGAAGAAACTTATCCTATGAAATAAAGCAGAGGCTTTTAGATAATATATATTGCATGTTTGGTGTTTTTGAAAAAGTGACTAATAATGTGTTACTTTTCTTGAACTCACATATTTTGAGGGAAAATACTTCAGTGAAGAGGCTATAAAATGCAAATGTAAAATTAATTTGTTTTGCAGATATCTATTTTTGGAAAGCAGAGCAGCCTCTGCAATTACTTCTCTCTAAATAAAATAAAAAAAGCCTGCCATCTCTATGGAACGTTATATGATTTCCAGCAGAGTCATTTGTTTTTTGGCAGCATGAATGCCTGAGTGCAGCAAAATAAGCCAAAAAACTTTTTTGTGATGGCTAAGTACTTTAATAATTGTGTAAGGCCAATTCATGTTAGTATTTCAGAGTGGAGTTTTTCCACTGTACTCAGAATTAGTGGTGTTTGAATAGGTTGGGAGGCAGACTGGGATACTGGAAAGTTTCATGAAAGACTCATCAGTGAACTATCTGACATCACTGTTGGGGAACAGCTATAGGAAATACACTTTGGGGTCCTTTGGGGTACTGGTTGAGTCAAGTACATCCTTATTTGCCTTGATGTCAGGTTGCTTAAAACTGGACTTTGTAGCTGCCTTAGGATAATGCAAAGCTTAAGCGGACCTAGAGCAGGGTGCAAAATCTCAAACCCCTTGGAAAGAATGGCATGGCAGGATTTCCAACTAATTTATACTCAGATAACTTTATCTCAGAGAAAGAGATGATCCTACTACCTCTACAGGTCACAAATCAATTACAAATTAAATAAAGTGAATAAAATGATATGTCTTTCAGCTTATGTAATTTTCCTTCAGAAGGTCTTGAACCAGAACCATATGTCTAGGGGAAACCATGTATGAGATCATTGTGAGAAATCCAAAGCTTAATTTGTGACTTAATGCAAAACACAAAGCTGGATCTGACAACAGTCATGTGCCCACCAGTTAGCTTTTGCAGTCTTGTTGATGGGTTTGCCTTGGAGTGAAGTCAACTATTGACTGTTAAGTAATTGGAATTCTTATACAGCACCTAAAATTCACAGCCTGCAATGGTTCTTTCCAACCATTGAGTAGGCACCACCATCTTTCTCTTTAAAATGCTGCATACTGTGGTCTTGCAAATATTTAGGTTGGGCTTTTGTGCATTCTGCTGGTAATTTTCACCCTGACACTTCCAGTGTGAGAGTGTTTAAACTGAAAAAAAATTATTTTATGACAAAAGAACAATGTAAAAGTCACAGTTTTTTTGTTGGCTTTAATGTTTGCATACAAGGCATTGTATATTGGAAAAAATTCATTGCATGCTGTGCTAACAATCCATCTGTTAAAGAGTAAGATGCTACTATGAAGACTATTATGTGATCTTGCACACCATCCAGAGAGAAACTTGTTGAGGTTTCAACAAATAATATAGGCATGATGAGTTGTTAAAAGAAACTAAGGAGATTCAAATGACAGTTTGCACAGCGTAACTCCACTTAGGATTTATGTTCAAGGAAACACTGGTAACTCTACTAGATAAGATCCTATCAATGTTGCAGGGATATATTACTTTGGTATTAATTTTTAATCATTTTGGCAAACACCATGGAGCTTCAACATAAAGGACAGTACAAATTCAATACCACACTTGTGTCATTTGAATTATGTTGGTATACGTGGATGGAAACTATAATTACATTAAAATGTGCTTCACAGTAATTTCATAAAACTAATAAGGTCTTTCTGTAGGAAAAAGCCCTTCTGCTATAGGACACAAAAAGATTTTTAAAAATACCTTGTGTTATTTGTAGTTATTTTATCAACACAGTGGATTTGCTTAAGTTATTCACAATGATCTATTCAATACCTCTAATTCATTTGAATATTGTCAGTGTAAAAACTTTACTTTTATCCAGTATTCCTTGCTTCTCTACTTGAACACCATACAAAAGATACCATCACTCTGAAACAGAAAAACCCTGTAACTAGTTAAAAGATTTGAATATTATTATGAAATACTGCATTCGTTTGTTTTTTAAAATATGTCAGAACTGATTTTGAAGATATTGTGATATCTAGTTCATGGGAAATATATGACTTGACGGCTGAGGTGAATTGCAATTGTTCTGGTTTGTTATGGCTGCCTGCAGATCCCACTGGGCTATTGCAGCTCTTCTATGCACACATGTAGCTACCTCAGAACATCCCTCATCTGAGAGAGGAAGAGGTACTTGAGGAAGGCAATATAAAATGCATGATTATTATTATTTTTAATTGAAGGCTGCCTATCATGATACTTTTTTCCTTGGCTTAAGAAATTGCATGAATTTTCTGGGTTTTCTAGTAAAAAAAGTTTTGGGAACATCTAGGGACTTCTCAGTGCTAACATGAATTTCTTCTTTTCATAATCAATCTGGAGCAAGACTATAGTAAAAACTACAGTCGGAGCTGTGGAGGTGATCAGGCACTAATGCAAATAAAGCACAGAGGTATTTACATGGCCTAGGCACAGCTGAAAGATTCAGCAGATGATCTTGTTTGACTTGTACAAGAAAAAAGAGAAAAAAGGTCAATAACAATGTTTAAATGCTTACCTAAAAGGCATTTTGAATTTGAAAGTTTCTAAGACTAGGGTATATTTGTGGAAAATCATTACATTTGTGATATTAAGGTGATGCCAGCGCATTAAGGCTCTTGGGGAAAATGTTTAATAGGGAATTATTTTCAAATGTTCATCTGTAAATTGCCTGGTATGTACTTACCTTTTGAAGAGTTGCTACATCATTTGGAGTCTAATTTTAATCACTGAAGGATGAAATGGGAGAATTTTAATCCTGCTTTAAGTGCGCATCTCAATACAGCATTAACTGTCATGTTGCTACTGATACCTCTGTAATATATCTGAGAAAAGCTGCTGGACAAGTTGGATGAATCAATCATTTCAAACTCAATGAGCTTTTTTTTCCTTTTTTTGACCATGTTTTCTTAGACTTTTTGAGAATCCTGTGGGTTTTTCATGACTGTGATTAAAACTAATAGTACAAAACGAGGCACATTTTAAATATAATAGGAGGAAGAAAGGCAAGGATGTAGTTAAGTGTTATGTATGTACTTACATGATCATAATCCAAGTCATAAACCCAACGTGTGTGTGTGAAACAGCACCAAGAATGGAAAAGCTGATATACAAGCAGGTGTTTTCCATTTCATGATCTTGGTGGGTTTTTTAATTTCTGAATCTCAGACCTGGTGATTCATTTTTTTGTCTATGTGTTTGTTTGTTTGTTTTTCTGAGAAGAGTTTTCCTTGTTCCTTTTTGAACAAGGGGGAGAGGAAGTCTTTGAAATTAGGAAGTAAATAGAAGAAAATAGAAAAACTCTGCTAGCTTTAGGGTTCATTGTTACCAGATTAGAAGCATCCTTAACACTCTTTAAGCTATGTCATATATATACTTACACTTACACTTACACTTATATAGACACAATGAATATATAGGCCAGGGAAAAATTTTAACATCCACCTGCAAATTTAATGTGTTTGAAACCTTAAAATGAGTTAGTTGTTTCACACAATTCCTTTTTTTCCTAATGAGGTCTGTAAGACATATGATAGTTAAATCTGAAGTCTGCTGCACTGAATTTTTCTGAATATGTAATTACGTGAAGCTTAGAGGGAAAAAAAGAGCTCTATTATGAAAGTATGGACAACTCATGCTGATATAAGGGGGTTTATTGCTGCAACAACAAATGGTTCTCAGGTAGGAATTAATTCCTCTGTATGCTTCCTGACTAAATAATTACTGATGTCTAAGGCACTGAAAGATTTTGAGAGCCTCTATGCTGCGTGATGCTGGCTCATTTGTGCCTATTCTGGCAAAAGCTTCAGAAGATGGGACTCCTCACTGACGTATGGGAAGGCATATTGAATTACGGTGTGGGTTTCAGTAAGCCAAAGATACAATAGAGGAAGACCACCTTCTGCCTATCACATTTAAACTACAGATACCATTCATGAACATGCTCCCTGTGTTCGTGTGCTTTACTGCATCAAATCTGCTTTGCAGCTTCTTACCTGCTTGAAATGGTAGAAGGGAGGGTGGAAAAGCAGGAAAGAAAAAGAAGCTGAGGGGAGTCTGTTGGGTCTCAGTTTTGCAGACATCTGACATCTGAATAACCCTCAGCATGTGGGAGGTCTTATTAACTTTAGCAATTCAAGTTCTTGAAAATAAGTTTTTGTGTAAGTATTTCAGGATCCAAGTTTTAATATCTAGAGAAGACCTGCCAAGACTATGGCAGTTAGCACAAAATGGCAGTCGCTGACAGCTATGCATCCATCTCTTCCTCCTCTTCCTTGTCAGGTTCAGTTCCCACTGGGAAAGGCCTTAGCAAACCCTCAAACTGGCAAAGCCAGAATACAAACATTAATAAAAATGTATATAACTAAGAACAGAACTCAATAAGGAGAAATACACTTTCTAGTGAACTGAAAGAAATTTGGAGAGGAAAATAGAAATGAAAACCAAGTATTTTGTATGCCTCCTGAAATGTAACTAACAACATAGTACAGTTAAAGTGGGAGTAGACTGTTTTTTTCCCTACATGAATATCAGCATTGCACAGTGCCTCATCTAATATCTAAAATGTCTTTTTAGGACGTGTGGGAAAGAAGCAAAATCAGAATTATTTCAAGAAATAGATGTTTCACTGATTTGTTTTACTGGATGTATAAAACAATACTTAGGGTTTTTAAACATTAATTCACCTGTTCTCTATAGATACTCTCTTACTACCCTCTGAGAATCTTGACATATAGTATTTGATCTGATACCTGGGAGAAGAAAAATGGCACTTTTGTTTAAACTCATATACATCATACACAGCTTTGTCTTGCAGTACTGCATGTTTTCATTTTTTTTTTTTTTAAAGAGCACACTAAATATTCTGGTTAGTGATTTTGAATAATTTAACAGGAGAGAGGTAGTGCTTTTTCAAGATAAATCAGGAGAGGGAAAAGCATTTTTTTGACAGCTTGTCATCTGAAATTATGAAAATTGAGCTAATTGTTCCTGTGTAAAAGGGGAACTGAATACAGATAAAAGCTTGTTTACATGCATTGTTAATTTTTTTGTTGTTTAAAAACCAGGTAAGCAGCCCAAGCTGTAGGTGGTCACTTATCTTTAAGTAAAAAGATATTGAAACTGAAGGGTTAGAAATACTCAGTTTAGGGATTTCTGAACCCACAGAAGACAAGTGGAATTATGAGGTAAGTGTAGGTAATAAGGAAAAGTTATGAGGTTTTGAGTCCTTTTATTAGTCCCCCTAAAATACCATACCTGTGAATTTCAAGCTCTCTGTCAAAGGAGAGAAAGTATGTTTTGGTGTTATCACTCCTTTGTGATACTTCATCTGCCATACATTTAATATATTGCAGTTATTAATTTTTAATTATTAATATTTTTAATTAATATTGCAATATTCACATACACTGGAGCAATGTTGTTTTGTAAAGGCTATCTATTATGTATTTTTGTTTCTTGGTTAACAGTATATTTGATTGTCACTGGACTGAATGCCTGGAGGTGACCAACAGGAAGAATTGATGTTATACTGAAACTAAAATATGTATGGATGTGGCAATTTCTGCTGTGCAAGGCAGTAAACATTAATGCACATACAGATTTTGTTCATTCCCAGTAACGTCTTTGATAGCAACTTATAAACTAATGATGGTGCAGTGACTTCTCAAGACAAAAGAGCAGCAGTAGCTCACAAATAACCTAACTGTTTCTCTTTTTAAGTCAAGTCATATAGATGCCAGAGTGATTTCAACAGTGCATTGTTCATCCTTTAACCAATTTTTAGTTTTAAACCCAGCTGTTTTTACATTCAAAATCTTTCTGCCTTCTCCAGTGATCTGTTACACTCAGTCTTGTTATGGGCAAAAAGGGTACTACTCATCGTATGTAAGCCAAGAACAAAGCCAAGAACAGTTAAAATCTTAACCATCAGATCTTAAAATCAAGGAATTATTTTTAGTCCATATCTGATTGTTACAGAAAAGCAGACGGGGAAAAAAAAAGAATAATACTAGTACAGGAAAAAAAATATTATAACAGAATTTAAACACTGTAGTTAAAATTGCTACACACATACATTCTTGCATCCATGCCTTTCCCCGCTTTTATGCTTCCACTGCTCCTCTGAGTCATAAGGCCATTGACTTCAGTGCGAGTGGAGAGGTAGACGAATTTTGTTCAGTCACTGTTCAGTACTGAGGAGATGCCAATTCTTTTGGGATCACAGTAGGAAAGGCACCGACACTCAAATTAGTTAACTGATTTTTTGTATAAAGAATAGAAGTAGTAGAAAAGGGACAGCAATCTTACATGCCTTCCGATGCTGGGAACCCCGTTTGCTGCAGTATTGGATGAGCCCCTCCTCATTGATCACGTCTCTTTGTTGATCTATATGAAAATTATGCTTAATAGTACTTCATATAATTGCATGGCACTAAACAAAAGTAAAATAAATTAGACAATAGCCACCTTGTCCTTAGAATAACTGCTGTTCCTGCTAAACAGGTGAAAACAAAGCTCCAGGCAAGCCATGAGAAGCCCAAACAAAAGCTGGAAAGTCCTGAGACCTTGCAGAACTAGCAGAAAGGTTGTGACCTTTTACTAACAATGGCAATACCATGCTATTTACCAGCCTCATAGCCTTCTATCAACCAGCTAGTCTTCGGTGAGATGACTCGCTTGGTAGATAAAGGGGAGAGCAGTGGATGTTGTTTACCTTGCCTTCAGTAAGGCTTTCAACACTCCCATAACACCCTCATAGACAAGCTGACCAAACAAGGACTATATAAGTGTGGTGAGTGAAAAAGTGGGTGAACTACTGGGTTTAAAGGTTGTGACTGACAGTAAAAAGTCCAGTTGGAGGCCAGTCGCTAGTGATGTACTCCAGGGGTCAATATTGGGCCCAGTAATGCTCAACATCTTCATTAGTGACCTGGATGAGGGCTCAGAGTGCACCCTCAGTGAGTTTGCAGAAGACACAAAATTGTGGTGAGTAGCTGTTACACCAGGTGGTTGTACTGCTATGCAGAGAGACCTCAACAGGCTGGAGAAATGGGTCAAGAGGAGCCTTGTGCAGTTCAACAAAAGGAAATAACAAGTCCTACCCCTGGGGAGGAATAACCCCAGCCACCGCCACGGGCCAGGGCCAACCAGCTGGAAAACATCTCTGCAGAGAAGGACTGTGGGATCTTGGTGGACACCAAGTTGGACATGAGATAGCAGTGTGACCTTGCAGCAAAGAAGGCCAACAGCGTCCTGGATTGTATAAGCCAGAGTGTTGCCAGCAAGTTGAGGTTGGTGATCCTGTCTAGTGAGACACAACTGAAGTGCTGGGTCCAGTAATGGGCTCCCCAGTACGAGAGAGACATGGACATACTGGAGTGAGTCCAGTGAAGGGCCATGAAGACTGTCTGGGGACCAGATCATCTGTCATATGAGAAGAGGCTGAGAGACCTGGGACTGATCAGCCTGGAGAAGAAAAGGCTCACGGGAATCTTGTCCATGTATATAAATACCTGATGGTGGAAATAAAGGCAACAGAGCCAGACTCTTCTCAGTGATGCCCAGTGACGCCCAGTGACAGGACAAGAGTCAATGGGCACAAACTGAAACACAGGAAATTCCACTTCAACATAAGAAAAAACTTCTTTACTATGAGAGTGGTGACACACTGGATCAGGTTGCTCATCAAAGTTGTGGAGTCTTCATCCTTGGAGATATTCAAAACTCAACTGCACACAACTCAACAACCTGCTCTCACTGGCCCTGCTCTGAGCAGGGGGTTGGACTAGATGATCTCCAGAGGTGCCCTCCAGCCTCAGCTCATATGTGATTTTGTGATTTACTGAGCTGCACAGCTATACTGTTAACTTGAGGGGTTTTGTTTTAAGAAAAACATTTCCTTTTAAAGCTTTCTTGTCTGAAAATCAAGATTGTCTCTTATGGTACTTTAAGAAGTTTTATTCTACAATGAACAGAGAGCAGGAATTGCTGTCCAGCAATGTAAGAATACCTTATTGCATTTGTAGCCCGTGAATGCTAATGACTCCATGAATGATCTTGGTTTTACTTTTAAATTAACTTATAAAGGACTTGTTATACCATGAATTCCTAGTATCTGGGAATGTCATGAAGTGGATTTATATTCAGTAGAAAATTAAGACCATCAAAATACTTATTTCCTGAAAACTTTAAGTTGTCACAGAAACGTTTTAAGATACCAAGGAACTGAAAATCTTGTGCTAGTTCTTTCTCTGCTGTTATTACGTTATTCCAATGAAGGTCAAAAAGCATAAGTGAAAGTTAAGAAAACACTTCAGTAGTAACTGAAACTTTATTTTTAATTATTCTTTGTCCTTCTCTCCAATTATAAAAAGAAAAATATTAGCTGAAGTATCTATATTAAAAAAAAGTAAAACTTTGCATTGCCAATATGGAATAAAAGTTGGTACTTTAAAGTACTGTGGGTTAGTATAAAACTTTTGAGATTTTTTTTGCCAACCCGGTACTTCTCCACTGATGGTTGCCAGTTAGAACACTGAGAAATGTCCACTTTGGCACACATTTTTTCCCCCTCTGTTCATTTCTGGCCTGGTTTCAAATTACTTTCATTTTTTTGCAACTGTTTGTATTTCAGTAGTTTAGGAAATTGTCAGGCAGTGCACATCAGAACAACTTTGGTTGTTGTGCGGGGGTTTTTTACACTTTGATTTTACACCTTCTTGATTTATCTGGATTTACATATTTGGAGCAGGTATTCAAACCCATTAATATCTCCCATTCATTTTCATTAATTACTATTTTATACTTTGGGTACAGATGAGATTGATGGAATGGTAAATAATGTCTCCATCTTAAAAAATGTATGTAGCAGCTTTACTCTTTGAGAAAGAGAGTATTACACATTTGAAGTACTCCTTTTCATCAATACAAGCACTGCATCACATTTATAAAAAGCATGTAAAAAGTGCTGACCTAGCCATCAAAGTGAAGATCCAGTTGAAAATTGTAAAGACCTTTAAAAGACTTGAAATTATCATAGTGCTGAAATCCCATTTCTGATTTTCACAATGGAAACTGCCTGTAACACTTTACTCACAGATATCTTTAGATTCTGAATTCATGTGAGCTAATGACCCTTGTAAAATGGTCAGTGAGATACAGTGACGTAGCTTGTATGTCTGTGAAAGTGTGATTTTTTGCTTTCACCATCCTATAGTTTGTCTTCTAATTCTATTATTATTATTATTATTAATGGGTACTAGAATTGGTGGGTAACATCCTGAGTCTGTAACTAATTATATTACATTGATTTACGGGTGGGTGAAAGATAAACTTTTCCTGCAGCTGAAAGGGGCAAGGTACTGGGATTGTCTTGCAGAAACTTACAGAGTTTATAGAAATCACACGTTTGTTGTGTTGCAGCTTTTATGCCGTTGAGAGTATTTTTTTGTGGTTTTTTTTTTTTTTAAGTTCAACTCTTTCATTAGTTGTTTCCAAAACCAAAAGACAAAATCCATTATCTTTGCAAGCTTCAGACTGTATAATCTGAAAGTTTTAGTGAACTGAAAAGCCAGACAGATATTTAAAGCAGCGTCTCTTGCCTTTGTTTGAGGTGCATCTGTTCAGGTAACTCTTGTTTAGCAGTGATAGCTTGGCTGTTGTCCAGCAGTTTAATTAGCACTTGCTTACCTAATCTCTTATAGCAGATAATATTATTACTGAATTCAGGGACTCTGAAAATCCCATATCTGACAAAGCAGGCTTAATAATGAAAATCACTGTGTTTTTACATTGTATTTGTCTTGGCAAGAACACCTACTAGAACTCATACATTTTTCACTAGCTAGAAAACATGCAGTTCAGAGTTGCAATCCCTGAGTTGTTCACTCTTCAGAAAAACTGAATTGAGCAGGAATTAAAATTGAATGAAAACTGGAGGGGGAGTTGCAGAGAAGGACAAAGTGTACAACAGAGCATCATTTTCTAGACAGATGTTAATTTGTTTCTCACTGGGTGAAACCGATCTGCTGTAATGTATTTGTGTGGGGGTTTTGAAATGTTTTTGGGTAGAATATCTGTGGAGCACTGAGGGTTGACTTCAGCCCCTGGGTTGGTTCAGTTGCCTGATTTTTTCACACAGGCTAGCTAGCTTGACTCCTGCTTGACAGCTGCTGAGAGCTGATTTTTGAAGACTCATACTCACGGGGGGGGAGTCATTTCGTGTTTTGCTGAAAGGAGAGGAAACATGCTCAACCAGTCGTTCTCAGAAGCAATGCCACCTTGGTTTTGTCTCTTGCCCTCCAACCCTCCTCTTGGCAGGGGTATGGGGAAAGGGATGAGGAAGTATATTGTTAGTGAGTATGTATGGACCACAAAACTGAAAAGCTGAGATATGATTTTCTTTCACTGGGAAACTGGGGATTACTCTGTCCTTTTAGCAAAAAGGAAAAGTCCATTTGCAAACATGGGTAAGTGCTCTGCTATACAAGTGCTGACCCTCTGTCTTAGAAATTGTAGTGGTTATTATCTGTGGCTACACAGCACAACCTTCCTTTGCATTTCCCTACCCTTGTTGCAGGACTCATCACAGTTCATAATCTAGTATCATTGGATAAACTGGCAACGAGCTTGGTTTTAACTCACCTATTGTGCTGTAACTTGTCTTTGTTCATTAGCTTCTACACAGGCAGATGATCTGTCCCTGCAGCAGAGGTGCACAGGACAGCAGGGGTGGGTGCTGCTGTTGCAACCCCAAGGTGATGTCTCTCCTCCCGGGATTCAGTGCTCAGGGTCTCCTTCTGCATATACAGGCAATTTAGTCACCACCTTATTTTAAGTGTTTAATTTTCACATTCCAGGTTGCCCCCTCACAGATCTTTCTCTATTCAGTAGACAGGAAACCAAGTTTCTGTTAGGCACTCAAATTAGATACCTAAAGTAGACAGTTTGAATAGTCCCCAAAGTGCTAATTTTCCATATGTTTTACAATATATGAATCGGAACGTTCTTAAGAATCATCTATTGGTAAAATGAAGGAAATACACTGCTGATGACATTGTTTTCTCTCTCTTACAAGTGCATCTCTCCAATCTTTCAAATTGCTGTATTGGGATCTACTGCTTCTGTGTGTGTACTTTTGCAATAGGTCTAAAATGTGAATAATATAACATAATGATGAAACAGAATGAAAATTTTATGTAATTGTTCTCTTGGAGTGATCTCAAATTCTGCCAGGCGGCATATCAAGTTTTCGGTTATGAATCTGTAGTGGTGAATCTGTTTAGTTAGGAACACAAGGGAAAAATTAAGCAAAGGAGACATAATAACATTTTTCTATGGACTGTACAGACTGCGGTATGAACTTGAATTGTTTTAATCCAACTGGAGAAACCCTTAAAGGAAATAACTGAATATAGTCTGATGTGACCGTATTGAGGATTGATAAAGATATTGATAAAGATTTCTTTAAGGGTTTATTAAAATTAGTACGATTTTGTTTTTCTTCTGACAAGGCTAGACCCATCTGATAGAGGCCAACTTGTAGCATCAGTAGCTGAAGCAATTATTTTCGGTGCTGTTGTTTTGTAATTTCATCTTTAAAGTACACTTGTTCCAAGATTTTTAATGTAACTTCAAAAGATAGAGCATTGTTTTGTTAATATAATTTTATGCTACAAATATGCTTCTTGGTACTATTAGTAATATCTTACCTGTTCAAAGGGGAGTGTTCCTTGTACTACAGTGATCAAGATATACATTGACGAGTCAAATTGTTTTTTCTCCCCTCTGCATTTTAGATAAGCATAAGAGATGACCATAAGGTGGTTGTAGGGCTTTTCCAAATTGCTAGTCACAAATAAGAGAAAATAAATGAGGTACACTTTAGCAAATATAAACTGACCACAGATAAATGTAAAGTATAAATTAAATTTGGGCTATGAATTACAAGATAGTTTCTAAACACTAGAGGAAGGAGATTATGAAGCAATTTCCAGCAGGATTTTCAGAAAAAAAGTATTTAAGTGGTCTTGAGATAAGAATTGATATAAGAATCTCTAGTTCCTCCACTGATTGAGCTGATTGATAGACAACTGTAACCATTGACCCAGAAGACCTGGCCCAGTCCTGCCATTAAGAACAGTGGGTTATTTCATTAAGGAAGAGAAAAAGTGGGCATTTTTTGTCTTCTTTCAAAATCTGTACCTAGTAGGCACACTTTACAATAGTTTCTAGGAGTAGTTTTACTCTTCGATACAACTCTATGGTTTTCATTTTCGTTTTATTTAGTATTCAAGTAGATGTTGCATATTTTCATGTGAAAGGTTATTTTCATTAACCTCCAGTATCTCTACATGTTCATTTTGGTGAAATGAATCTTATGATGTCAAGAATTGTCTAATAAAAGGTAGAAAAATGCATTTATATACAGATTAAATTAAAAGCTAAGCAGCCATTGGCAACTCAAGAAAAAGATTGAAATATTAACTTATGAAATCTTCAGTTTCTTATTTATTTTTTGGATGATTTTTCATTACCATACGTTTAGTATGTAACTTTTTTAATTCTAACATTTTAGAGTTTAATTTCAATGTCTTCTAGCTGCAGTGCTTAATACTTTTACTATTACATTATGTAATACTTTTACTATTACATTATGTAGTCACCTTTTCAATAGGGCCCGGTTCACAAAGGAATTAAAAATTCGACATGTTTTAATACCTTGATGGGACTAGATATTCAAATGGGTCTTTTAAACATGCTTTCCACAATAGATCTTCAGGATATTTCAGGCTGGAAACAAAATATCTGGCACATAACACAGTTAGTTCTAAAAACTTTTTTCTATTTCCTTGTTGAGAAAATTGTTTGTATCATAACAGGAATTAGTTGATATTCTAATGAAAACTTTTCATTGCAGTCAATATTTAGTAACTTTATAGTGCTGTGTTGGCTATCTGGGGGAAAGGAAAAAAACAAGCATAAGAATCCCTTAAAAAGAAAGTGGAGAAGTCAAAGATGAAGTGAAAACCTTATACATGAATTAATTTTCTTGTCAAGCTAAAAAATTCCGATATGCCTGGAAAACAAAGAACAACAGAAAAACATTATATTTCTAAAACCGTTTTGCCAAAGTGAAACTCCACTCTCTCATGAGTGTGTCTGGCACTTATTAATTTGCCCTTTTCTGACAGTTTTACTATACTTGGCTGCAGTGGGCTTCTCTCTTTTTTTAGACAAATACATCTTTTAATACATTTGTCAGCTAGCTGGGCTGTAATTCATCTGTTGTGCTGATTCCCTCCAGCAACATCAGAACAGGCAAAATGTAAGACAGCAGAGGAGAAATGTATACCTGACATCTCTGTAACAGATTAGACACAAAATCTGAATGTCCTCTTCCCCACTAATCAGAAACCACACTCCAATACAGACAGGACAGTCCTTTCAAAAGCAGTGTGCTGAGAGGGAAGGAAAAAGACATTTCTTCAGAGGCTGACTGTTTTTTTGTGCAGTCCATATGCAGGTAGTCAAGTGACTCCTGACTGAATGTCTAGTCAGGGAACTTCTTTACAGAGGAGGAGCTTTCCAATGAAAGGAAAACAGGGATTTTTACTGGATAAGGCAAGTCCAGAGGCTGGTAATACCATTTTGTGAAGGAGGGTTCATTTTAAAATCCAGATTTGTTATGAATAACAGTGTGTGATCACTTTGTCACAAACAAAAGAGAAAAATTTCAAGTCTAGTAAATGTTTTATTTCAAGTGCTGATATTTTACATTAAATTCTATGTTGTTCTGCAGTATTATGAATACAAAATATAATTATTTCAAAAGGAAAAGTGAAAATATTTTTGAGTTTAATTTTTAATATTGTCTGCTTGTTTTCTTTTCCAACTTTCTTTCAAAAAAGAATTTTGATTGATTGACCCAATTTCGCAGGCACCCTGATTTCAGTGAATTGAACAGATAATTCTGCAGTTATCTCTTCTTCAAAAAGCCAAAGATGCAAGCTAATCATAGAGATAGGGTGAGAAGCTGAATAGTAGAAAAGAGAAAAGAAACTCTTAGGTTTCTAATTCCACTTTTATGGGGGGGTTATAATGCATAAATGGAATAAAATGTGCTTTAAGATGTGAGCTGTCTAAAACGTGGCTATATATATGCATATATAATGTAAGTTTGAACGGTGTGATTATTGTGATTTTGAGAAGAAAAATAGCAGGCATCTGGAAGGTGAAAGAGAAATCCAGAAGGGATCAGTTTAGGTGTTTTTTTTTTTCTCTGAGAGATAGTATTTTCCAGAAAAAAAAAATCAGTTCTGCTCTGAAGATATTGTGTTAACTCTGGAAAAGAGATTCAATCAATAAAGTGTGAAATGGAAGGTTTTTAATCCCGCTTTCAGCACAGATCTCAATGTAGCCTTAACTATGGAGTTACTAATAACATTTTTATAATAATACAAAAAGTCATATAATCTAGAATTCATATATAATCATGCAAAGTATTCCAAATTTGTTATCAGACCTGGATTTTAATTTTGAGCATTCAATTTCTACAGTTAAAAATAACCTTTCCTTCTTTCTTCTGTCACCATTTACAAAATCATTTCTGAGGAAAGAGAAAACAAGACTCCTGAGGATGAAGGCTGTGAGAATCTTGGGATTTATACTTATGTGCTTCATCCCATTTATTTGCTCTATTACATGTGTGAAATAATACACCATATGCCACACAGTGAGGTTTAATCCCATCAAATTTCACATGTACTACACAGGGGATGTGTTTTAGTTTTGGTTTTATTTCCTTGCCTACCCTTCTTAGTTACTGACACATTAAAGAACTGATTTGCAATTGCCATTTCAGGAGGCATATAATCTTAGCTTAGAATTCCTTTATTCTGTCTTGCTGTTTGTAGCTCTGGGTACCATAATGAAAATTTTTCTAAATAAAAATAATTCTTTAGAAAAATGTTGGCCTTAATTTCAAAGGTTAGCTGAAAGAAAGAGAGATTTGTATCAAAATATTCCACATCAGGGTCATTCATATTAACCAGGTCTTTTCTGTAAAGCTATAATCTTTTTATTCATGCTGGTGGAAGACTTTGTTTGCTATGGTTAAGTCTCAAACAAAATTAAACCTTTTCGTCAGGTATGTTTATTGCCATTAAAGATGAAGCCTTAGAGAAAGGTGGTAATTAAACTGCTGATGACCTGTATAAAGGCTAAGTTTACTTACAGACTGCAACACAGCAGTGTAGAAAACATTGCTCAGCTCTCAGAGACAAGTTTCCCTTGATATTAAGAAGACTGTATTGAGGAGAAGCTTGATAACTATAATTTCTTAGTCTGTTTACAAACCCAAGTGTAAAATGAGACTCAAGTGTCAAATGGGAGACACATATGACTTCTCCTACTGTTTGGCTAATGTGCCAAAAAATACCATGTGAACAGCCATCCTGAGCCACTGGAGTGGCACTAATTTATTACTATAAAATGGAACAATGAATGGCACTAGTCACAAAACCCTGGGGGAGGTGTGTGAAAAAATAAATGAGGGGTTGATATAACTTCTCTGACTGCTTTCAGAGACTGAGCTGATCTTTGAAAGGGAAGTAGAAACTATGCATTACTTGGAGATGCCTCTCCAGACTGGAAGCTGTGCAGTCTCATTATCACAGAGTTGCTCCCAACCTGAAGTACAAAACTTAACAGCTTGTGCACTCTACTGTACTAATATTGGGCTGTTTCATGTCCAGTCAACTCAGGCCAGGCTAAAGTGAGCCAACCTCACCCTGCCTTAAAAATCTATGATGTAAGCTGTTTTTTTCACTCAGAATAGGTATGAATACTTATACGGGGGGGGGGGGGGGGGGGGGGGGGGGGGGGGGGGGGGGGAAGAAAAAGAAAACATGTATATGTGTATATTTACATATGTTGTTTTTTTTTTTCCTGGCTCCTTAGAGAGTCCTGGTAGACTATCGCTCTTCTGCTGTATCCCCATTTCAGGCAGTTAACCTGGTGTCTAAACACCTGTTGAAGCAACTAGAATGTCCCAAGTATTTTCATCTGAAGGCATAGAAACTGCAGGAAGTCCAAGCAAAATGACTAACTTGATTATCAGAAAGGATCTTGTATTCAGGTGAAATTTCCTCTCCGTATTTGAATTGCTAGAAATTCAGAAGTGAATGTTGCAATTTTAGGCTCTTCTGTATCTTCTTATATCTTTCTACTAGAAATTGTAGTTCTCTCCAGAAAGAAAATAAGAGAGAGACCTTAAGCTTAACACATCATAAAGCAGTCAAACACATTCGTGTGTAAACTTAGTGTTGGAACATTTTCTAATTTGATATATGTTATTCACCCCAGAAAAGGAAATTCGGGGATTTAATATGAACTCTTCCAGGAACTTCACTTGTTTGTTGTTGAATTTATATGAAAAAGACTTGGATGCTGAGGAGAAACAAAACAAAACAAAACAAAACAAAACAAAACAAAACAAAAACCAAAACAAAACAACAAGGAGCAGTATAAGCAGTGGTGTTGATAAACATTTGAATCTTTATTAACTACGTTGTTTTTTCATATGTCGTCTTCTCTGCCTTTCAGGATTATCCAGTCTTGGTTCTCTCTGATACTTTTAATATACTCTTCTTTCTATTTAATTCCCTTTAGTTTTATTCCTTTTAGTTTGGGAGAGAAAAAGAGGGAAGCAGTTTCCTTTTTCTGACAGAAAAAGTCCCTAGTCCTTTTTTCCTCTCAGTCTGGACATATAAACACAAATTCATCTTTGGCTATATGGATGATGGGATTTATGTCTATTTGTCTACTTCAGTCACATCTCCTCTCTTCTGGCATAAATCTGAGCCTATGTTTGTACATTCCACATGTTGCCTTCCTACAGTATTAGCAGCAGCCTATGACACCTATGACCCTCAAACTGCACAGCTCCAGTTTGCACTCAGATTTCAGTCTTGTTGGTATTCCTTACACTGTGCAGCAAAATTCATCATTAATAATTAAATTGTGTATTTAAGTGTGTGTATATGTGCAGAGGAGGACAGTGAGGATAGATAGAAGGTGAATTAGTTACTAAATTGAACAATCCCTGAAGAAATTTTAAATAATCACAGATCAAAACCTATTTCAGCTCTGTGACCTTATCTTGAAAAATATACTAGTGTTTTCTTTACCTCAGTGCATTTGAGGTAGCAAAAAGGCTGCACAGAGATCAAACAGACTGAAGCATCACTCAATAAAAGTTACTCTCAGTGGAATATTTGGGTTATAAGGTGCTTTTACAACCATTTCTAATTTCATTGAATTTCTTTATAAAAATTCATTCCTTCAGTGATGGGAAAGGCATAGTATGAGTTTGTAGGCCAGTTTCTTTAATTTAAAACATAGACATTTCTATTTAATTTTTTATACTAGTGGATTTTTGAACATGTTCAGAAAAATTGTTCACTTATTAAAAGTAGCTCAGTTTTTTATGTAACTTAAGTATGACCATATGCTATACAGTTAACTAAAAGCATAGAGAGTAAGAAATTTCTTATGATGTTTATCCAGTGCAGTCATGCCTAATGCCTACTCTGGACTAAAGAAATGTCTTCATCTTTAGACAGTCATGTGAGTACTAGGCTTAACTGAAAGCATACTTTATTATACTTAGTTTTGTTTATTTTAGGGTGTTTTGCATTTCACAGTAAAAATAATTCTTCCTTTAAAGAAAAATAGGATGGGATGGCGGGGGGGATATCACTACCATCCTATATGATGCTGTCATTCCTAGTCCTCTTGGTCTTGTGTGCCAAGCTTCTTTGGATGATACATCCTGTAAGGATCCATCTAATGACTAAGAAAGGGCAGACTAATGGCTCAGAAAATAGTTACAGGTCAGCTAAGGAATCTCTCTAGTTTGTGGAAGAGAATGAACCATGAAATTCAATTTATTCGAAGCAAAGGGGTAGCATTCTGAAAATCAGAGTTGTAATTTTTGCTCTGGAAGGTGTTTTTAAGGAAAATTTAAGATTTAGGACAGATAAAAACAATTAAAACACAGGGATTTTGTTGTTGCTGTTTGTTGATGAAGTTAGCTATGCTGCATAGCATAAACAAAGATGACAGCAATAACAAAAACATCCCCCAGCCTTAATCTGAAATTTATGTCTTGATGCCAACTTTATCTATGAATTTAATCTCAATTTTGGCACATGAATTAGTATCTGCGGAACTTTCTCTAGAGATATCTGTGCTTCTTGCCCTATGTTCTTTCTGTCTGTGGTTAGTTACCACTGCTTTCTAGCAAATGCTGTCCCTTCTCCCAGCCAAATTGTTACACCAAGAAAGAAAAACCTTCTCTTTGGCCTCTTGATGATTAGCAACAAATATAGGAAGGTAATGAGTACCACATAAATATTGTACAAATGTTGACTGCGTAGATTAAACACCCAGGAAAAAGTCTGAAGTTGGAGAACACCACTGGGCTGAATTCTTTACTTCCTGCCTTGAGAAATGTCAATAAGCATTCAGTATGCACTTTGCCTGTCTGGCATGCAAACTTATAACTATAGAGACAGTGCAGGATTCTTTTTTTTTTAATATATATAGATTTCTTTTCTGTTCAGTGGAATTTATAAGGTTTAAGTTTTCAATGAGTGTCTGCTACATTGTATAGCTTTAGAGTGAAGAGCAGCTGAAACATATCTTTTGAAGTTGGTTTGACCCAATCTGTGGAACTTCATTTTGATGTTGTGCTGGTTTTGGCTGGGATAGAGTTAATTTTCTTCATAGTAGCTTGTATGGGGCTATTGAAACAATTCTTGAAGTAAATCAGCATAAAATTGCATTTTTTTTTTTTACCTTGGAAGTTGTAATTTGGATGTCCCAAGTCCAATTCCTTTCTCCTGTGCAACTTTCATGCTGAACTTTATGTCTAGTGCTGTAATTTGGTTTTCATCATTCATCAAGAGGTTTTATGGCTGCAAGGATTTTGTATGAAATGACCACTAAGAAGTGTGGCTGCTAGGGCAAATCTGAGCCATCTGACCTGATCATGAGTCCCAATGGCACAGTAGGAAAAAGCGGTTTCAGGATCAAATAAATATTCTCTGTCTGTTCATTAAACCCGAATGAAAAATTTATTTTATAATATATCAAAAATTTGTCTTTCAATTGAAGATGACAATTTTTTTCTGATTGAAACTGTTCTCAGTATTTCATTCCAAAAATATTTCTATGGTATTCATTGAGTCAAGATGCAAAAATGTATTTGAATATAAGAATGTATTTTGTTTGCTTTATCTAACAAGTCTTAATTTTGTTTTGGATGTATTCTAGGATATAGCATAAGGAGGGAAAGGGAAATGTTCTGATGTTTTGATTTCACCTTTGAAATTCAATGTAGCTAGGCACTTTAGCGTGCCTACCTGATCCACAAAGGTACCTGAGGAAGCTTTTTATCTGAGTCTTGTGGGATCTGGATTCCTAACTCAATTAAATCCATTCTATTTCTTTAGATTTGCTTCAACCAAAACATTCATACTAAGCTTTAAAGTAAGCTTTGGTGAAAGGAGAAAAGTTTTCTTCTCAAACTCAAATAGTAATGATTTCCATTTCCTTTGCCTAATGAGATTAAAGTACTGAACTACTGTATTACTCTGGTGACCTCTTTCTCTTTGGTAAGCTGTCTCAAGTGTGGCAAACATGTGGCATATGGGAACAGAGGAAATGTCAAACTGGGGAGCAAAGATTTACAAAATTTAATATCTTTCATAAGCTTTAGCTTCTAGACTTAATATGGGAAAAAAAAAGGAAGGAAAATGCCAGATGCTATAATAATATGGATTCTTCTAAAACAGAAAAAAGTGTACAAACAGATTTATAATGACTTTTTGTAATCCATGAAGTGCAGATTTACTGTAGCTAATATTTTCTCTTTAAAGTTCAGTTAATATTGTTGTTCCTTGCTAAGTCTTTCATGAGGTTCCTATTGGCTTTAAACTACCATGTTTTGTACTTGGTAACATCTGCAAGAAAAGAGCATATATCATAAAAACATCTTCAATTAAAAATTAATTTCTATTTCATAAGCAAATGTGTTCTTTCTTTAGCAGTTTGATGATAAATTATCCCAGTGTTGCACATATATGGAAGCTTTTCTTGTAGTTTTGTGGAACAAGCATACTTTTTTCTTTTTTTCTTTTTCCCCAGTCTGTTATATTCCACTTTTGGTAGTCATTAAATAACAGTATTTTTTATATAGAGGGGGATCTACTTTAGTTAACAAATTCCATACTGACAATGGCTAAGTTTCTTATTTTGGCTAGTATGTATTTTCTAATTGCTATGGTACTGGGTGCTGTATTGTGTGCTGGTAGCAAGCTTCAGAGTAATGTCAAGAATTTATTTTTCCATTGAGCCACTCACACAGAAAATTTTACAAGGCTCTTGGGATTTAAAAGTAATGCAAAAGAGAAGGAAAATGTGTCCCTTTTTGAACCTTGGATGCTTGTATACATGTATGCAAAGTAGTACACCAAAAATTTAGCTATATCTGTTAGCAGTGTATATTTTTTGCAATTTTTTAAGATATGTAATCACACAACATAGAATAGAGTTATCTCTGTTAAAAAGGACAACTATGTTTTAAAGTAAATGTGTCACCTGCTAAAGAGACCGCTATATGGCAGGTGCAGTTTGTGGGTTTTTTTCCCCATCTTTAATAATTACTTACCCCTGTCTGATGGTAGGGCAATGCAGATCCTGGTCTAACCTATCCCGTGGAAAAACTCTCTTGTCTCCCAGTGCAATGGTGCTCATTGCCAGGCCACACATTAGTGCCATGACAGCCATAACCAGGCCATAAAGCACCTGCCCTTCCAAACCTCTTTGCCCCGGTGCCTCCCTCCCTCCTCCCAGGCTCAGCCTTTGGGTCCACCTTGGCTCCACATGCCTGCCCAAGAACATCTATGGGAAGAAGACATTATTCTCTCCTTAAGTGTTTAAAGTGTTTCTGGAATGTCTCAAAACCACTGATGATTACCAAAGCCTTAACAGATTCCTGATGGCACCATACATTTGTATTAACTTATTGATATAAATATTGACATCATATCCCTGTCCAAGAACACTGGTCAGTGTCCAAGAATACTAGGTCAGTTCTTTTGCATGCAAATGCACACACAGTTAATCAAATTGAAGCAGGGGTGTGCACTGGATTATTTAAAAATTCTTGTCAACTTTTGGAGAAATAAATAACTTTGTCACATTGAGTAAAGAAAAGGAAAAACCTTCGTAGAACTGCTTTATGCTCTTAAATGTTATACTGTATTTTAACTTCTATTTAATTGCAGGTATAGATACAAATGTCTATCTGACACATATATGGCTTTAAATAAATCCATGTCTACAGTTTGAGTCTAGTAGGACTACCTGTAGGCAATAAATGGTCATCAAAATCACCAGTATGTGATTTTGATGTATAACATATACTTTGACAAAGAATATTGATATTGTCAATCCAAGATCACAGTTTCAATATATTAACTCTCTCCCAGTATTTTAAGAATGAAAGTAATGTACAACAGATTAATAAACAGAAATATGTAATTATTTTTTTAATATGTACTATTGCTGGCAACCTCATGGCCTATGTATACTTGATAATTATATGGTTAGGAATCTTAATCTTTGAAACTTTAAAGTAAAAAATGATCCTTTGATTCAAAGTTTGTTTGAAATAAATAGTGTCTCTTTCGGTCTCAGCTCTTCTGAAACACTCACTGCAATTCTTTTCATTTCTGCACAGTCCTAGTCACATAGTCATGAAAATGCATCTTAAGAAATTTCCACCAGCTAAGACACAGCAACAAGGTGTTTGCACTCTCCTATGCACATGTCGTAGTCTGATTAATTTTAATCCTTTTGTATTATGAACTAATCTTCTGAATTTTCTCATATTTACTCCAAGTGGAGAGTCTTCACATATTTAGTTATCACAGTTCAGCTGATATTCAGCAACTTGTGATATTCAGCAGTTGTGTTCTTTGTAGGAAAAAAGTTTAAAGGTATGAAGTGCAGCTGCTACTCAAGTGCTACTGAAATTCCAACATGAAGAAATCCTTGATCTTCCTCATAATCTCCAAAATGAAGCTACTGGAGAACAGAATGTATTTTCAGAAGCAGTTTCAATAATAAGAGATTATGGAAGAGATCAACTAATTTTCCATCTGCTATACAACATGGTACACCAGTATGGCCCAGAGATTCTCTTTTCTTGGAAATCTTCTTTCTAAAAGACATCCTTACGTGTGCTTGTTCAATTTTTAGAAATTAGTGTAACCACTCCCCATGGTAGTTTCTTTTCAGGCTGGGTTACTGTTTTGGTTTAGTCATTTGTAATTCCAGAGGGAAATCTAAGACCAATTCATACCAGACTTCATTTCCTCAAATAGTAATATTGAGATTCCATATCTAAATCATATAGTGAACAACAGAAATTGTATGACAGTGGCACTGTGTAGAAGTTACTTTTCAAAATAAATCATAGTATGTTTGGGGAGCAGGGAGGAAAGAGGCTTGTATTCTTAAGGTCCAAAAAGAACAGCAAATAGTCTAGTATAGCCACATAAGAAACAGAGAGTGTAGAACTGTCCTCAAATAAAGATGTATAGTAAGTATAACAAACAAGAAACAATTCATTTCAGATGGGCACTGATCACTAATGCAGTTTAATATCAGGCTTTGGAAATTAATCAAGTGAACAAACTCTTGTGTTTTGTGGCTGTTGATTACATTATGCTGCCATCTCTATGCTGTAAATGTACAGATGGTCTCTAAGTTGAAAATGAATAATTGAAAGAAGGTAGCACACAGAAGCACACAAAAGATTAGGGACTTGTGTACTGGGTCTGGCTGGGATGGAGTTATTTTTATTCATAGCAGCCTGTATGGTGCCATGTTTTGGATCTGTGACTAGGACAGTGTTGATAACACACCAGTGTTTTAACTATTGCTGATCAGTGCTTGCACCACATCAAGGCTTCTCTTCTTCCCATTCTATTCCCCAAAGCAAGTAGGCTTGAGGATGGGGGGCAAGAGATTGGGAGGGGATACAGCCAGAACAGCTGACCCGAATTGGCCAAAGGGATATTCCACACCAAATAACATCAAGCTCAGCAATAAAAATGGGAAGGTTTTGACTTTCAACATAGCCATTGCTCAGAGACTAGCTGGGCATTGGTCTGCTTGTGGGAAGTGGTAAGTGAGTGCCTTTGCATCACTTGGGGTTTTTTTCTCTTTCCTTCACTACTTAAGCTATCTTTATCTTGACCAATTAATTTTCTTGCCTTTGCTCTTCCTATTCTCTCCCCTGTCCTGTTGCATGTGGTGCTTAGTGATAGAGAAGCTCTGTGGGGACTTGGCTGCTGACTGGGGTCAACCCACCCGAACCTGATAGATCAGTTTGAGCTAGGCTACCTTTAAATGTATGTTTACTAAGCCTCCTATTTTATATGACATGGTGAACCAGAAAAGAAGGGTTTGAAAGAGGCGAGGGGGACTGAATGAGCTTCAGCGAAGAATTCTTGGGTTAGAGTAGGAACTTAGGAAGTTCAGCATGCATTTGTTCTTCCTTTGGTTGCTCTGTCTTGCATAGTATATTTAATCTATTTTTTCCTTAAAAATAGCTTTCATGGTTTAACTTTTACTACAACATAATAGTGATACTTAAAGGATTAATATTAATTCAGACAAAAATACTATTTAATTTGGCGTGTTTAAGGTAAAAGAGAGAATGACATAAAAACTTCCCACCAGATAGACATAAAGGTATTTTCATGCTTATTCTGCCTCTAAGTAGTCCAATACCTAGGCATAAGTACTCTGTTTCATGTTAATGCAGTATTCTGAAGCCAAGAAATACATTATTTTTAATTGATTTATGGCAAACCATAGCTTTCTTTTTCCATTACTCCTCTTCCTGTGGGCTAGTGCATTTGCTGAGATTCCTCAACTACCAAATCTGCCACTTTTAAAAGTTCTCTCAGGTGGGGCTGGGACAATTGCAATTTTTAGGAGCTAACTTATTTAATAGATGATGGTATCCAAAATAATTTTTCTGTCTCCTTCAAATGTCCTTCAACATCTTCTTTTTCCCTTACTGGCACCCCCTTATACCAGCCACTACACACTTCTAGACTGAGAATGAAATATGTAAGTTTTTAGCCTACAACATAATTTTTGCAAGAGTTTTCAAGAGAATGAAAAATGGCATTTCAAAATGAAAATACTATCTCACACAGAAGTGCAGCATAGTAATGTGCAAAGCTGTAATAGCAGTCTTAGTGCAAAAGGAAATTTAATCATGTATAAAATATACTTGACGTGGTCATTTGAAAACATCAGTACTAATGAAAAATCCATATTTTTTTCATGTTTCCAATTTTATACTGGTACTTTTTTGAAAGTACAAAATCTAAGTGGTCTAAGAATAGAACTGACCATGTTCTCTTTCTCATCTCCATAGTGTGTTGTGTTTCTAAGCTCTGCTTCTTCATTCCTGTCAAAGTTCATTTTTATAGCAAATAAAAGGATACACAAACCAAAAATAGACAATCTTCACATTTCTTCATAATGAGAAAAACACTAGAATACCATGTGTTATGTTGCATAGAGCTAATTGGCTCAGGCACTGTAATGAGTGTGCTGTAAAGTACAAAATCTTCATTTTTTTTCTTTTTTTAATGTTAGCTAGTCTAAGCAAAAAGAAACAACCAGGGTAAAAAGAGATAATCCAGAACAGACTGTGATTTTGATGGCAAAATATTGTTGTGAAAACTGTTTTAAAGTTTGCATCACTTGATAAACTTTTGAAAAGTTGTTTTACGAACAGCCAGTTAAGGGAAGCCTGTTTTCTTGGCAGATTATGCCCCATACTTCTCCACCCTACCCAAAGATCTTAGCCACACTGCTACAATATCCTTTGTTCACTTTCTCTACCCATCATACTTACTCTCCCTACATACTGCCATCTTATTTCTGCATCTGCTAATGTCCTCTTTGACAAGTTCCCAGCTTTAGGAACCAGACCTGGTGCTTTCTCCCTTATGTACCCATTTTTCACAATTTAAGAGATCACTTTGTCAGATTTGGTTGCAAATGCCTAATGTGTTCAAAAACCCTGAAGTGGCTGACAAATAAATAGAAGGCACATTGTATAAACCTCTCTGTAGGAAATTACATTAAGAATAGAACTACAAACACAGATAAGCAGGAAAAAATAAATATGTTAATTTATATTTTATTAAATATTATTAAGTGCAATAAATTTAGGAGAATTTACTGTTACTGTTATAAATGTTTTAGGAGAACTGTTTTCAACTGACAGACCTAAATTGTTTAGATGTCCGGAATTCAGATTTCCACCAATGTGTTGGAAACCTGAAGGCCTCTACTAACTCTGAAACCTATAAATTGAACTGAAGCTTTTGAATGAAGCCAGGCTGTAGCAGTGGACCCAGGAGTTATTAGCTTTATTTTTGTCTCCTTTTCAGCACTGAATTTTGCCTTGAAAATGATACATAAGATCCTGAAAAATGAAGGGGAAGACCTTCTCAGTAATGTTAAATATTCTGTGTGCTGGATCTTATCAGCAGGTACAGCCTGCAAGAAGCTTGTTTATCCAGCAGAACAATCTCATTATTAGGACAGTGATGTAGTGTAGTTTATTTCATACCTTGAAATCACTCAAGGAAATAACTGAATGAATTATATTCATCCTGGACTCTGTATTGTGCTATTATGTGTAGCAATAGCTGGCAGCATATTAAAATAGAGATCAGGGACTACAACCATTCATTTGAAGGCAGTTCTGAAATTTCAAAGCTGTTGAATTATTCAAGTATTTTCCAATTTATAAAATAAAATAAAAGATGATTGACTGCTTGATGATGTGAAGATAGAAATAAAAACATTGAAAAGTGTTGAGTATATTTTTTATTTCCCACAGTTATTTTGAACCAGCATAAATGTAGGTGTTGATTGTGTGTCGGTAGCAGCCATAAATAAGAAGGGAAACATTAGATATTTTCTTTGGTCAATGCCCTACTTATACACAAAGAAAAGAAAGAAAATCCAGTCAACATAGAAATGGACCACAGTTAGAATACAAAACTGAATAGAAATCCCTCAATCTTTTTAATATTAACAGGTCTGAATGAACAGTAAACCTTTGCTCTGCTCTGTCCCTATTTATGAAGGCAGTAACACAAGTGTTTAACATGCAAATATGTAACATTTTTAAGGTGCCAATGTCAACAGAAAAATCTAAAGATTTCTATGAATGTAGAAGGTATCATGAATATAATTAGTCTTTGGGTCTTTGAAAATATATCTTTACATCCTTCAAGGAATTTAGAAATCAGGATTTTAATTAGGCTTCTGATACATCCAAGTTTTCCTAGACTGAAAAATGCACGTGTGCTCTATACACCACATGCAGAGTGTACCTAGGAAGTGTCAGTTACAGTTCATGCATGCTATCATCTGTCTGAGTGCTCACAGTCATCTCATTTTTAAGGACATGACAGTCTATTTTTCTTTCCATTATTTGGTTTTAAGCCTCTGTTTATGCTCCTCAGTTACAGCGGAATAGGAGCATTTTAAGCACAGATAGACAGTTATCTCCTGAAATATCACTGTTATCACAAAATATCACAGAAGAGTGTCTGTGTCTTATCATGAGAATGATGAACTTCAATTATATCTGTCAAAATTGCATTAGCACCTTCTCATAGATGAAGGCACATTGGCTGAGCAGTAGTGTGAGGCATTTCCTAGAAGATTTTTAAGGTATTAAAGCTTCCAGCTGTAATAAGGTTAATACAGTTCTACGTGACTTGAAAGTCAGTGCTGGCAGAGTTTAACTGCTATAATATTTCTGTGAGCCAGAAGAGAAACACTGTCATGTTCACTTCATTGAAAGACCACATTGAGAAGCAGACACACATTTTTTTAAGATTATCACGGAATGTAACTGTAATAAATCACAGAATTACAGAATGGTTGAGGTTGGAAGGGACCTCTGGAGGTCAGCCGGTCCAAACCACTACTTAAGCACGGCCACCTAGAAACAGTTGTCCAGCACCATGTCTAGCTGGCTTTTGAATATGTCCAAGGATGGAGACTCCACAGCCTCCCTAGGAAACCTGTGCCAATGCTTAGTCACCCTTACAGTAAAAAAGTGTTTCCCAAAGTTCAGAAGAAGCCTCCTGTGTTTCAGTTGGTGCCCATTGCCTCTGGTCCTGTCACTGGGAACCAGTGGAAAGAGCCTGGCTCCATCCTCTTTGCACCCTCCATTCAGGTATTCATATTCATTAATAAGATCCGCCCTCAGCCTTCTCTCCTCTAGGCTAAACAGTCTCAGCTCTCAGTCTGTGTTCATAGGAGAGATGCTCCAGTCCCTTAGTCATCTTTGTGGCCCTTTGTTGGACTCTCTCCAGTCTCTCCACGTCTCTCTCCTATTGAGGAGCCCAGAACTGGACACCGTACCCCAGGTTTGGCCTCACTAGTGCTTAGTAGAGAGCACCTCTACTGGCAATACTTTGACTAATGCAGCTCAGCATACCTTTTTTGCTGCAAGGGCACATTGCTGGTTCATGTTCAACTTGGTGCCCAGTGAGGCCACAGGTCCTTTTCTGCTAAGCTGCTTTCCAGCTGGGTGACTCATAGCACATCTTGGTGCATGGGGTTGTTCCTCCCCAGATGCAAGACTTTGCACTTCTCCTTGTTGAACTTCATGAGGTTCCTGTTAGCCCATTTCTCCAGCCTGTTGAGGACCCTCTAGATGGCAGCATGATTCTCTGGTGTATCAGCCACTCACTTCAGTTTTGTGTCATCAGCAAACTTGCTGAAAGTACGCTCTGTCCCATCATCCAGATCGTTACTGAAGATGTTAAACAGGACTGGACCCAGCGTTGACACCTGGGGTACACCACTAGATAAAACATAAAATACAAATCCATAATATTATGAGCATGTGTGGTGGGTTGACCCTGGGTGGACGCCAAGTGCCCACCAAAGCTGCTCTATCACTCCCCTCCTCAGATGGACAGGGGAGAGAAAATATAATGAAAGTCTCATAGGTCGAGATAAGGACAGGGAGATCACTCACCAGTTACCATCATGGGCAAAACAGACTCGACTTGGGGAAAAATTAGTTTAATTTATTACCAGTCAAATCAGAGCAGGATAATGAGAAATACAACCAAATCTTAGAAACACCTTCCCCCCAACCCTCCCTTCCTCCCAAGCTTAACTTTACTCCCAAATTCTCTACCTCCTCCCCCCCAGCAGCGCAGGGGGACAAGGAATGGGTATTCTCACATATTCTTTCACTCCTCACATAACCTCACCCCTCTCTCCGGCTGCAATTGCTGCTGCGCAGTAACTTTTTCCCCTTCTTAAATATGTTATTCCAGAGGTGCTACCACCATCGCTGATGGGCTCGGCCTTGGCCAGCGGTGGGTCCGTCTTGGAGCCGGCTGGCATTGGCTCTATTGGACATAGGGGAAGCTTCCAGCAGCTTCTCACAGAAGCCACCCCTGTAGCCCCCCAGCTACTAAAACCTTGCCATGCAAACCAATACAGCATGCCAGTATTCATATTTGCTTGAGTTGATATTCTCTTAAGCTATTAGGTGGACATATTGATGTGGTTAGTACCAACAACTGACCAAATAGTTCAGTAGATAGTTACCTTAAAATGTAATGTTGGTTGTACTTTGTGATAAAAAGTCTTAATGTGAAACTTTAGACAATTCTAGGCATTTAGGAGTTTTTGATTTGTATTCTCTTTCCATAGAAATGTCATCCAATTTATATGTTTGAAATAACTATTTCACAGAGCATTAATGTAAATACAATGCCTACATATTCAATCCATTATTAACATTCCCCCTGAAACCCAGGAAATGAACTTTGATAATGTTAATTTTCAAAAGTTTGGTAATGTTCTCTCTGGTTTTGCACGTGAGCATAGAATACCTGCTAGCATGTTTGCCTAAGCCTACTAAACTGGACTGCAGGTGATCCTTAGCACTTTTTTATGAGGAATAACACGCTGAAATAAAGTCAAGGATATCTGCTCTGCATAGTTAATCCTTCATTCAATACGAAGTCTTGAAACAGAGCTGGTGTTATTCTGCAATATGTTCTCATGGATTCATCAAGCTCAAGGAACTGGGAACCATTGGAACTGAATATCCTGAAAGACAAAACATGACTAGCAGACTAATAGTATAAAACAAAGTGTACTAACTTAATTAGGCAGTGAAAGGCAAGATTACAATTTGATAATAAAGTATGATGAAGAAGCTATTACCTGGTAACTTACATAATGGAATTAACACTGCTTAGAGGTGCCTGTTAATTCTTTTTTGGCATGGGGATTTAGAAGCAGAGAGAAATAGAATCAGATCAGAGAGAGAATGCTCTTTCAGAAAGGTAAAAAATGAAATGATCAAAGATGTAAATGAATTCTGAAATAAATGGAAGCTAGTTTCTTAAGTCCTATGGGGAAGCTAATAGCATAGCCTTGTCTCCGTTCACTTATTTCTGCAAGAGTACATCTATGTCTTATTTGGGCCTTGTAATGGTTACTAATTTTTAGGGACTGTTGGGTAGGAAAATTGGAACAGGGACATGTTATTGTCCTTTCTTGGTCTTAAAAGTAAACACAGGAGGAGACAATCCAAAGATATATGAAATATTTCTCTATGTGAATTCTGTTCACAATGCAAATTGATTCTAAAGTTGTTTTGTTTTTTTTTTTTGTCCATCTTTACATGTTGTATTGACTTAGGTTATTACTTAAACAGTGATGTGTGGGGATGTTTGTGTCTTTCTTATTTTGCTATGTATAATAAGTACTGTGGTATTACCCATCTGTAAATCTCAAAAATCACAAACTGGCATGCTATTCTCCCAAGTAAGAGATGAAAACATTGTCTATGTTTAAAGTGCTAATACTGCTTTATCTTGCACAGTAGCTCGAATTCTCCATTAAAGTCAATATTCAAACAACTCTAGGGGGAGAGGCATTTGATGTGACTTTAGCTTTGCAAAAGTTGATTTTCTAAGCTAGCTAGCTGTCCAAGCTCTTTTGAAGTTAATAAAAAAAGTGGCAAATTCAAAGACCAAATATTTATATGAGTCATAGATTTTCATTTTAAGATGAAATGAATTGTCCTTTGGATGTACCGATTGCTTTCTACTGACTGGATTGGGGGCCTGATTAACTAGCTGAGGCTGGACACCAAGTTTTCAAGTGAATGAACCTAATGGTGAATTTCCATTGTTGAAATTCCTTAAGAAAAAAAACATAAGCTTTTGTTAAGGAAGCCATTGTAGAAAGTATCTGTTCTCATTTTGCTGTTTTAGTATTCTTAACTAAAAATAATGGGGAAGAGGGATGGAGTTTGGGGGGGATTTTTTGGTTTTGGGGTTTGGTTTTGTTGCTAGGGTTCAGAAAGTCAGACAAATCTAGTATTGCTTTCTGATGAACAGTTATTGTGGGACAGTATTGGTAGTAGCTCACATTATTCAACAGGTGAAGAATATGAAAATTATTCTAGAATTATTGCTGATCATGACAGGAAAAAATAAAAACATTAATCATTTAAATTAATTTGTAATGTACTTCTAGAAAGTCAGGAATTTCAAGTAAGATCTGCTTTTCTTCTGATTACTGACAGTAATTTTCCAGGCACTATCTTTTTTGCACGTTTGCTCTTATTGCTCTTATTGTTAAAAGAGTTTCTTCTCCTCCTTCAAATCTAACCCAAACTTTCACACTTTTTGGTTCAGGCCACAGCTCCTTGTCCTAATGTCTTCTGAGACTGAGTAATACTTTCTTTCATTTACATGGTTACCCTGAAGGTATTTGATTGATGCAATTCACAGATTATGACACCCTGTGTACCACATGGCCTCTGTGTTGCACTAATTTCACTCCAGTATTTTATAACCGGTCATGCTGAAGTTCCACAAAAGGAAAAAGAGCAATTGCTCAGTTATCTCAGAAATTGTCAACATTTAACACAAAATCTTGTAATAACTCTCTTCTGCATAGACAAGTACATAACGTTAAAGGTGTGAAAATGCAGTTAATTTTTCAGTGATCAAAAGAGTACTGCGAGTCACTCAATGGACCTTTTGTCAAATGCAATGCTTTCCCACAATAAAGGTTGCTGTGTGAATAGTGCTCTCTGAAGCCTTTGATAATCTATGATCTCTTGTCATTTTCTCTTCTCTTTTAGCTGATGGATGCACTGACTGGTCTGTGGATTACAAGAAATATCAAGTTCTAGTGGGAGAACCTGTTCGTATAAAATGTGCACTCTTTTATGGATATATTAGAGCTAATTACTCCCTAGCCCAAAGTGCTGGACTTAGTTTGATGTGGTACAAAAGCTCTGGACCCGGAGATTTTGAGGAACCTATAGCTTTTGATGGAACTAGAATGAGCAAAGAAGAAGACTCCATTTGGTTCCGACCGACAGTGGTACAAGACAGCGGGCTCTATGCATGTGTTATAAGGTACTATATTTTAATATACTGCATTTTAATTAACCAGATATGAAACAAGGCTCTTGATAGTGAGACTTCTGCGCCAAAGAAAAATGTTTTCTGAGCGTGTTCCTTTTTCTTCTCCTCCTGGTATTCCCTTCCCTGAAGTGTTTCATGCTTAAGTAGAAATTACTATTGAACGTCTTGAACATTTTAAATTGTTTTTGTATAAATTTAGGTCATTTATAGCAAAATCTAAAATTTATAAGCTGGGTGGGACTGGATGCATAAGTCATGTGTTCCTGCTTCTGATTCTGGTTTAACTCTTACAATCACTATCCTAGAGTAAAAAGTTTCTTCTTCACATTCAGATTTAATTTTATATGGATTTTATTAAATGGTTTCATTTAATTCACTTTTTTCTGTTAAAAAAATTTTATTTGATGTAAGGTAGTCACATCAAGGAAAATGGAAGGTGAAATTTCAGCATTTCTACAGACATACATCCTCTAGAATCACGTCTGGCTTAACCTGATAATAGAGGGTGCATACCAGATATCTTCCAAAGATATTTAACCTTCTGATGCATCAAGCTTTATCACCATAAATTGGTCTAGATTCCGCTTCCTGCTTTCCGAAACAGGTGTTCAGCTTCTTTCTGCATCTTTAAAATGGTTTGCACTGAGATATTATTTCCAGCCCTTTGCAGTCAAAAAGATCATCTAGGCACTTTCATATTGTCTCACAGCCTTATACTAGATTTTCACTAAAAGTGAAATTACGCAAATTAGAATTTGTACATAGAAAGTACAGAGAAGAGTCATCACTAATTGTTCAAAGGCTTGAAACAATTGGTTATTGCAGTTAGTCAAACAGATGAAGCACTGTTCCTCTCTGCATATCTATAAAAATGGTCTCATATACAATAGAAAGAGTCAAAAAGAAAGAGTAAGGCAACTGAGTGGCTAGAGAAGGAATGCATGATGAAGCTATTCCAATGTTGCAAGAAAAATAAGGAAATTGTTTTACCAGCACCTGGAGATGTTTAGTGTCTACCACTTTTGGCAGGGGGGGACAGACAGGGACAGGGAATGCTGTCTGGGTTGTGTGTGGTGAAGGAGATTTTTACCACATGATGTGTTTTTAAAAGCGTTTGTTCTTTGAGCTCTTTACATAACCTGTGAGACATTTTGTATCACATCATTTGTTCAATAGCATTTTCAACGTGGTTCTTCTTCTTCTGATGGTTTTCTTTAAAAGAAAACCACAAAAAACTACATGTTAAGCTACTTAAAGAGAATATTTAGTTACGTTTAGATTATATTTTTTCAGATAAATATGTAACAGTAGCTACGAAAATGGAAACGGTTTTGTCAATTATTCCATAGTGCTATTTAAAATACCATAATTAATCCCCTCTGTTTAGATAAATAAAACATTAAATATGTGATATTGCACTTTCCAACAAGTATAGATAAATGCTGAATTTAGATAATCAGACATACTTTAAAATGTGTTTATCATGTCAACCTGTATTCCTGCTTTTTCTAAATGGATTTCTTTTTAATCGGGGGGTAGGTAAGGACATGTTCTAATCTGCTTTGAGCTACATACTGTTTTCTTAGCACATGCTTAATTTCCAGTTGTCAGTGCTTATACATGTAGATTGATGATAGGTTTTAAAAAATACAGTACTAATCAGTTAGTGGTCCTGAATACTCTTATGAACAGTTAAAAAACCTTTCACCTTGAGGAGATCCACTAGAATAACCAAGTATTGGTTAAAGGGTTGGTATTAAGAAATCTGTGCTTGTTGTTATATCAGTGTTTCAGTTTTAGATTTGTTGGATGGAACCTTTCAAATGTATGATCAGGATGGTTATTGGTAGAAGACACAATCCTCATTTCAGTATCAGAGAAATATATTCTTTTATGTGTGTTTTGTGCATACAGTCAAAGTTTACTTTCAAATAGTTTTGAATGCCCATTTAGAATCAAGTTTAAAACTTAATACTTTATGTTCCCAAGATAAACATGTATTTGATATTTTAATCTGAAATAAATAAAATTAATTACTCAGCAATATAATGGTTACCTTTTTTTCACTCATTTCTTCAGATTCTTACACTATAAAGTGATTATTTGACAAAAAAAAAAAAAGAGGCTGAACTGACGCCATCTGGCAAAATTATGTACTCTATCTGTACTTCCAAAGTTATTGCTACAGAAATATCTAGAAAAACCTTTCACATCGAATAGCTGTTTACTGCTCTTTACTGCTTTTTAGTCTCATCACTGAAATCAGAATACTCAGCCCCGCTGTCACTTTATGCTTGGATACTGGTAGAATATACCAAAGAATCTGGAGAAAGATTAGTGAACAAGAACTGTAATTTCTTTCAAGGAACAAAGTGAAGATTGCAGTGATAGGATTTAGGATTTTTTTCTTACAGATTTGAAGTTTTTGTTTATTTTAATGACAAGGGCTTTAAACGCCTTCAGAATGATGTTGTAAGTATTTTAGTTTTGAAGACCCAATTGAGAAGCTCAGTTAAGAGGCTTAAAATTACCCAGTAACAGACTTATGTTCAGTGAGATGCTTGCAATAACTTGAATAGGAGAGCAGGGAGAAGAGATGTACCTGTGAGGTAAAGAGGGCAGGCAATAAAGGGTAAATGGGCAAAAGCAGAACTGTGCTTTGAATAAGTGGCTCTGCCTAGTTCTTATTTCAAACTTACTTGAAGGGGTGGAACAGTCCAGTACTTACTATTTTCTCTGCTCAGAAGCTCCTTTCTACACAGTTCTGTGCCTTTGCTACCTGCACCAACAGTAAGGAAGAGAAATATATCTATTGCACGGGATGTGTAGAGAACAACATGCTGGAACAGACTGTATGGCACTAAATGAACAGTATTAAAAGGGTAGTTAGTGGACCAAACTAGTTTCTACAGTGACTGCATTACAGTAGAAACATGGAGTTTCATTGAGTAGAAATGTTCACATTTTCAGTGAAATCAACCTAGGGATAGTAGTGAAGGCTGACTCTTTCCTTCAGAAGCAAAGAAATGACCTTCATCCTTATTCACTACTGTTCACAATACTCTCACCTTTAATTTCTTATCGCTGCTCTTCTTCCTATGGGAAGCTGGCTGCTGTAAAGGAACTGAGAAAATCAAGACTGAGCCTTATTATCAAGGCACTGCTGCACACCCATAGCTGGTGAAGAGGAGATAGACAGCTAGAAATCGCTTTCAGCTTACTATGGTCAATATGAGGACTATGAGCTGATTGATAGAAAATGTATGGGCTTATACCCTGCTTTCAAGGAAGAAAATAATATAGTTTGTTTCAGGTACAGTGCTGTACCATTCTGCTGCAACTTCTGTGTGCTGCAATTTTAAGGAAGCAGAAGATATAAAGTATTAAGTCTTTCAGTGGATGTCACATCACACGGTTGCTTGTTATTTATCACATATGGGCAGTAAATATAACTAGATAAGCTGCACAAAGAGTTAATGTATATATTCAACTCAAGCTCCCAGAAATTATGTATATACCTGGTATAACAGTAAGTACTAAGGAGTTTCTGCCAAACTTTCTGCCCCCTTTAATGTTGCAAAAAAGCTGAAATATTGTTCCCATTAAACTGACATTTCCTTCATGTTTTCATCTTTTCCTTCCCTGCCTGGAAACTTCTATTACAGTATCTCCAATAATGGCCCAACCTAACATCATCTCAGGTCAATGGGGCCTGAGAGGAAGGCTGAACTGGGATTTATGCTAAAGTGCTACAGTGGGTTGTATTGCAAAAGACAAGATAGGTTTTTATGATACATTCAGCCAAAGTTTTGCATTGGTATGTCAGTCAAATAGTGTTTAGAAATTGTCTTTATCACCGCATACAGTGTATGTAGCAATTCAGACATCTTTCTGAATCTGAATACGCTCTTACTAACTAATGACTGTTTGCTGTTTTTAAACTTATGTTTTAAAGTGAGGTTGCTTTTACATCTGTAACTAGAAATTCTCACTTTAGAGGTAATGTATTTTCCCTTGTAGAAATCAGTTTGGACTTACAACATATAACATCTTCCTTTGTCCTCCATTTGTCCTTAATAATGATGGTGGTAGTAACCCATTTATTTTTCTGTAGTTGAGTCTTTGTGCAGACTTATGTGCTTGGATGTTTATGAACATTAATTGCTTTGGTAAGCTGAAATATTTAGTGGAGAAAAATGCATACAAGCAACCAAGTCTTGTTCAGAAACATGTGAGTGGCTACAAAGTACGCATAAGATCCAGACAAAAAGAGGTAACAATGGAAGTTTAAATAATGCATTACAAATTACATTACAGATGAAAAACCTTCTCCAACTTTAACACACTTAAAATAAATTCAGTAGGTACTTATCAGCCATAAAAATACTGCCTATGGTTCTTTCAGTGATATTCAGCTTTGAAGTTTCAAATTCAGACCTGACTGCCAGGTTCAAACTGGGAATAACAGCAACTATGGAGATGGTTCAAATCTATTTGCAGCCCCAGTCAGTAACAAACCTGAGTATCTGCTTGAGAATCTTTAACTGGTTCTATTAGTCACACACAATCTAACATTTTAGACAAAGAGGTAAAGACTGAAATACAGTGAAGCATATAGAATTTTCTGGATTTACTAAAGCAAGAAAGAGAAAGAAAACAAAAGAAAGAGAAAGAGAGAGAGAGGGGAAAGGAAAAGGAGAGAGTAAGAGAGAGTGAAAGAGAGGGAGAGAGGGAGAAAGAAAGAAAGAGAAAGAAGGAAAGAAGAGAGAGAGAAAGAGAGAAAGGAAGGAAGGAAGGAAGAAGAAAGAGAGAGAGAGGAAGGAAGGAAGGAAGGAAAAAAGGAAGGAAAAAAGGAAGGAAGGGAGTCTGTTTATTGCCCAGTCTTATATTTATCTTCATTACCCTTGCTATGGCCTTGCACATCTGAAGGTAGAGGCTTCAAATATAACCGTGTTTCTAACTCATTTTTTAAGGTGAGCTTTAATCTTTGCTGTTTACTTGTATTTTAAATACCTCTACTCTTCACAGCAGTTGTGGGTTTTGTTTTTATATTTACACGGATATACACATGCGTCTACACATACAGACATTATGTTGCTGAATCATGTAACTTCCCTCCATATAGTCCAGTTAGTATATCATTTTTAAGACAGAAATAAAATAGAATACCTTTAGAGGTATTTTAGATAAAAGAACATTAATTTTCTCTATAAAATTTTCAACTAAAACTACTTCAATTTATCTTTGAAAAGCATCACAGTGTAGGAGAATATACAATACTTTTTTGTTTTCCTAGGCATGATTGGAAACCTGAGATTGCTGTGAATTTATGAAAAATAGTCCTTTATCTTCATCATGTGAAAATTCATTTTAATTTTAGATAGCATAAATTTCTTCTGTTAGGTAGAATATGTTCCTGTGCTGATCATCTTCAAATACAAAAATATCGATTTTCTGTAGTTTAACAGCTCTAGTTTTGACAGATCATGTCAATTATAGCTTAACCAATGTAACTATTTAACTGTTTGTTTCGGTACTGCTAGTTAAAATATTTGCAGTTATGTGAATGATGTATTATTATCAGCACATAGTTATTTTGTGAAATAAACATGAGATAATAAATATGAAGTTTAAAATAACAACTTATACAATTTATTTTTAGAGAAAATTCCCTTAGTCTTTTGTTTGGTTGTTTGTTTTTAAAGAGGCTGTAGAGCCTAACCATCCCCTGCAGTAACTTGTTGAATTACCAGTGTTCTTTCAGATATTACGAAGTTTTGTTCTATTCATTTTAAGAAGAATATCTATTTCTAGATATATCATTCTGTTGGTTCCTAAAAACCATACATTGCACATAGTCATAGTATGTATGCACACAGTTTTTTAATACATTATGAGAAATTCTGAATACAGAATGTATAAGGAAATCTTTGCTTTAGTGAAGGAAAGGGTTAGCAAAAAAAAATACAATTAGTTCTTCATGAACCTTGTGCAAGCACCATTTCTTCATCATCTTGAATAATGTAAAACATGTTAACAAATGGGTACCAACCATTTTTAAAATCTGTCTTACTGTAGGAAGGGCTTTTACCCTGGCCATATATACTTATAAATATTTTTATTTCTTTATACAGTTTTTACTAATGATTATCTTAAGAAAAGAGTAAGTGTTCAGATAACAACTAGATGTTAAATCTGAAAGAAAATCAAAAACAACAAAAAAGAGAAAATATCTGAAAATTAAGCCTTACAGCAGTTTATCTTACAAGTTCAAAAACATAATGTTCCCTAGATCTGCATGGGATCCCTGGTTACATTTCATTGTGTTACTAACAAAGAAATCTGACAATGGATGAGAGAAATAACCTTTCTTAAAGGAAGACCAAATGTGCTAGCAATACACAGCAATAACTCTCAGAAGAGCCTGCTATTCTATTAATTCCTTTAAGTAAGTATCATCACAGTGGTAAAGTAATTAACAGAAAAAGAGCAATAGAAACAGATTTAAAATTACTCCAAAGTAGTTTGGAATGCAGATTTGCAAGTCTTCATGATTTGCGTTTATTGGGATGCTTTTGAGTGAAGCCCAGAAGTCCTGGTTTAGAGCATTGGCCCCACAACGAAAGTAGTTTTGTAAGCATTTGACAAATAGACATTTATAGCCATATGCCAAGAAAACAGGGGATGGAAAAGGAAAACAGAAAAAAAAAAAGGATGGAGATGTCTGCACCATTTGAGTTATTTAAATGTTTGAACCACCATTACAGGTCTTTGTACAGAAGTCAACAACTCTGACAGCCTCTTGAAGTGGTGTGCAAGTTCAGGAGAACATTCATCGCACACAGGAGATGGACTTTCCTTCGTCCCCTCCTTCTTGTTGATTTGTTTTGTAGAGAGCAGGGGATGCAATTGACTGTGCCTTCGTTATTCCTACACTCCATTTGTAAGCTTGTCTGAGCTTTTTCCAAGGTCTCTTTCTTCTGTGAAAGTGTTTGGTAACCGTGACAAGGAATCTGTCTCTTAAGGTGATCAAGGTTAGATCCGTCTCCTTTTCAAATGTGAACTTGGTAGACTAGCCAGACATCCACAAAATTTTTCGTTGTGACTTAGGGATGCCTTGGAGAGTAGAAAAAGCCTTCAGGCTAACATTAGGAATTAATACGGGTTGGGTTGCTGGAGCTTACATTAAGTGTGCTGTACAGATGAAAAAAGCAGTTGCTAGTTCCTAGAAATAAATGAGATCTGGGATTTTCTTGGAGTTGATGCTTTTTGGAAGTCAGGTGATTGAAATCTACTCATTCTGCATTCCCCCTGTCCTTCTGACACTGCAGGAGGTCAGCCGTCTGACATTAGCATCTTTATTGTACACGATAGATACCTTTCACGTGCATTAGGACAAAACAAATGCCTAATACTGAAGAGGTAAACAGGTGACTGCAAGGTACCTCTTCTCACCGTTAAGTTGATAGAAGCTATGCATAACGCTAAGTTCTAGCATGTGTTTGCTATTTGCTTGGCTCAGTGAGAACTTGATACTGAAAAACAAACAAGCAAGCAAGCATGGTGGTGAGTAGATAAAGGAGCAGTATGATCTTTACAGTGAGTAGAGTTATGATTTTAAGTGAAGAGTCTTGGTGGACTAGGTGGAAGCAAGTCTGAGAACTAAAAGAGCTAGTCCAGAGAATTGTTTAGGTAAGACTTCATTAAAGGATATACTAATTTATACTGAGGGGAAAATAAGTAATGCCTGTACTTACATAGAATAGGGGAAGGATGTTGATATTGGAAAAGAAGAAGAAATTGGTGTATTTGAGCAGAAGGCATTGTTAATATCCCATTTTAACAGCTCTGAACTTACAGGAATGACATAGACAATGCTTGAGGAGAGAATTATTTGAAGAAAAGCTTTCTGTGTGATACCAAGGTTTTTTTTACTATTAATTCATTTTCTTGTTAAGATATTTGCTGAAATACAGCAATGTAACAAATAACTTAGTCTGACTATTGCTTCCACTATTTTATTATAAGTTTGTTTGTTTTTCCCCAAAAGTACTTTTAGCAAACCAGTTTCACTTGCTCTTTGATTGTTAAGGTTCTTTTTGTCACAACTAAATTAATATTTCTGATCAAAAAAGTAACACTTCAGATCTCATTTCAGTATAATAGTAAAATAGGACTGTGATGTTTGTTTTTGCAGCTGTAATTTAAGAGGAAAAAGTCCTAACTTGTAGTCAGATTGCATTAATATGCATTGTTTGTAGTAAGAAACAGAGCTTCTCTTTTGTTAAATAGTAGGCAGTATTTTGTCCATTTTACACTCTCCTGCTAACTTCACCCATCTCAGAAAAGGACAAAAAGTCATGTAACAGTATGGAAGAAGTGTCCTATCAGCTGCCCTTTTAGCAAATGTGGGAGAAGCAGAAAATACAGATAAAGTTAATTCCATATAATAGATACTTAAGTCAAGGGTAGATAATTTTCTTCCAGGCACTAGAGAAAACGGAATACAAAGGCAAAGAACTAAAATGACTTGCACATATTTTCAAAACAATGGCCTCAATTTTTCCTTTGTCTCCAAAGTTTGTTTATAATTTTTTTTTTTATTGTTTCCTCTAACAGAATTGAAATCAACCAAGTTGTATAGCTAGTAATAATATGGGCCTCCTACCTTTTATATGATCATTTAAGTTTGCTCTTAACATCTTATTTCAAATTGTATTTTCAATCTCTGTCCTGCAAATGCTTACCTCTCTGTATATAAACAGCCTGCGGGCATCAAATTCAGTTTAAGCATCTAGATGCTAAATAGCTGCATGTGAATTGTTTCCTTCTTTAATTCCTATTGTTCTCAGGCCAGAGGGCAATTTAGCTGACACTAAAATATAGCTAAGACTTGATTCAGTTACACAGGGATAGGTGTCTAATACTATTTTAGAGCCACTAGGAGCATTTCCAAGACATTTGGAAGGGAATGACATATATGGCACTGGATCTGGAGGAGGCTGAATGTGGGATACATTTGGGCAAGCCACATGCCACTACACACCCACTCTTAGGTAAATAAAATGGGCTTTTTGTGGCTTTTCAGCTAAACCATTTGCTAGGCTCCATCAGCCAGACTGACAGCTACAGTAGGAGTTTAGACATAGCACACAGGTATATGAATGTAAGTGGATCACAGAACTGAAATGTCTTAAACTGAATCCCAAACTAAATTAACTTCATTTGTGTATTCATATCACATACATTGAAATGCACTAGGTGATGTGAAAGTTAAGGGACATACCTCTGTACTCAGTGCTATGTCATGAGACTGACATTTTGAAATATTAAACTTATTTGAAGAGTCTATAATGTAAGAATGTAATGTGATTGAACTAATTTATAATATAAATTCTTCTGAAATGCAAATCTAAAATGGTGGTTGAGGCTCCCAAAATTCATCAAACAGACTTAAAAGCCATCAGTTCGACAAACAAGACTCTTTCTCAGTAATTAGATTAACATTTCCAAGGTTTCTGCACAAATAAATATTACAAATGCTCCTTCAGAAAAGGGAAAGAAAAGCAGCAGCTGAAATTCTTTAGTCAGACTCCAAGAAGCATCAAATATTAGATGATCTGTTGTGAAGTCTTGCATGACTTTTTCAGAAGGGTTGAATCTAAAAAGGGTGTGTGTGCCATAACCCAGAAAGGTTACAAATACAGTAGAGAGACTGAAGAGAACCTGCCTACTGACTACTTTCTGGTGCCATTATAGCAGGAATGAGTAAAGATGGGAAGAAGGTGCTATGTTTTCAGGATGTCTCTGGAACAATTCAATCAACCCTTGCTTCCCACAGCAATTAGACTATTTCCCCCAAACCAAGACTGATCTAAAGTAGTCCTAGCAGCCTTCAAAAGTTCTTTCATGGTCCTTGTTCTGATCCTTGCTTCTCTCTCCTCTCCCTTCATAAATCAGAGAAAGACACCCAATATTACCAAAAATGAAGAAGAGGTTGTGTGGTCCCCAGCATACAGAAGACTGGAAAGGTGGAGGCCTCTGCCCCTCTTTCTCTTCTCTTCAAGCTTCTCCTCTATTTTGATCAAATCACAAAAAAATCCTGTGACTCCCTCTATCTGATATAGGAAGAAAGGAGAAACACCATTGCAAGTCTTCAGGCTGGGGCTTTATTGTTTGTCAAGGAGGTGTTCATGTGTGCTATGGAAAATTCAGTAAATGTAAGAGAATGGCATGGTGATAAAAATTTAAGAAGAGAAAAATATGGGTTTGTTTTTATTTCTTACCTATGAGGAGAAATATTTCAAGAAAATTTAGAAGCAAATCAGGTGGACATTTGGAAACTTGTTATGGTCAAAATTATTGAGGGGGAAAATAGTGGCAAAAATATCAATGAAAAATAAGTAGACTGTAGTTAAATAAATTTAATATTTTCATTTAAGTTTTCCAGTGTGTCTAACAGATTTTTTTTTTTTTGGCAGTCCAGTAAATAATTTTACTGAAATTCTGGCTCCTAGACAAAAGCACTAGTAAGAGATTTCCAGGTGTGGTGTGGTTCGGGGTTTTTTGTTTATTTGTTTGGGTTTTTTTAAAACAACTTTTAATGGTAATATTATTGTTCCAGAGAAAATCTTGAAAGCAGTGAATCATAAAAAAAAAATCCAAGAACTGGAGAAAGCTTATAAGATATCTCTCAGCTCATACACATGGCTCCAGATTTCTCTGTGTGGTTTTGTTTTGGGGTTCTTTGGGGAGGAGAAGTACCTGGTTCTTACTAGCAAGACATATGAAGGAAAATTAATCAGCTATGCTACATGACCAAAATGCAAAGTTTTAAAAGTAAGAAGATCAAATAAATAAATAGTAATAATAAAAGGAATAATTGGGAGATAAAAAAACCTGTCTTGATTATTTTGAGGACTTATCTCACTGGTTTTGAACATCAAAAATTTTGTGCCTGTCCTTTTGGAAGAAAAATAGTATCTCTCATCAAAAAGATGGAACAGCATGAGTTGCAGGGAGGGGAGGGGGGAAAAACAAGTGAAGAAGAAATTGAAAGGTAAATGTATTAGCCTATAGAATTGTCCTGGTTTCAGCTGGGATAGAGTTAATTTTCTTCTCAGTAGCTGGTACAGTGTGTTTTGGATTTAGCCAAAAGGATATTCCATACCATAGAATGTCATGCTCAATATATAAACTGGAGGGAGTTGGCTGGGATGGGTGGATCGCTGCTCGGGCATTGGTCAGCAGGTGGTGAACAATTACGTTGTGCATCACTTTTCTTGGGTCTAATTTCTTTTTTTTTGTTATATTCCTTTTCATTACTATTATTATTATATTTTTATTATTATTGTTATTATTATATTTTATTTTACTTTAGTTATTAAACTGTTCTTATCGCAACCCACGAGTTTTACCTTTTTTTTTGTTTTCCCCAATTCTTCTCCCCCTCCCACTGGGAGAGGGGAGGAGTGAGCAAGTGGCTGCATGGTGCTTAGTTGCTGGCTGGGGTTAAACCGCGACAAGAATCTTGAAGGCAAGCTATCAATATTCTCTTGTTGGAAAGCCTTGTTCTGACTTAATTTTGTTTTGTTTGTTTTTTCAGTCTCTAAAGTCTTAAAGAAATAAAGTAATCCCTCTGTTTCTCTAATCATGTCTCGAAACAATTTTTGAGTGGATTATATTGATGAAGCCTGTGAATTTTATCTATTTTCATTGTGGCAAGAGTTTCTTACATAGAATTGTTTTAAACAGTGATGGCTACTAAGATGCATTATCCCTGTTTTTAAGGGTATCTTCCAATAGTCACAGATGGGTTCATAAAAATTTACTAATCTGAAAGTTTACTAATAAAAATGGAAACCTGAGAATAGATGCTAAGGCAAGCGTCTGTTATATATATCTATTTTTAATTTACTATATATATAAGTATATATTATAATAATATATATAATTATAACCTACTACTACTGGAAAGAATATGCATCATTGTTCTGCTAAAAATGACATTTAGCATTTATATGGAGTTTTTTGTTTCTTATTCAAAATATAAATTAGATGCTGCTCATGAGATGGTATAGTTAATTATTAACACTCTTGCTGAAGAAAAATGAAGATCCACACCCTCAAGATAGTAAATATCTTGGAAAACAGTTAATGGATGTTATTACATTTGTATATTTCCTGGGACTGAGAAAGAGGGGAATTTGGATTAAATATTCTTTTAAAATATTTTGGTTAATAATAGTTTGTTTTAGTAGCATCCATTCTCAAATGTTCATGTCCATTAAAGTACGTATGGATAAGATGTTTGACCCAAACAGTTAATGATCTCGTTATGAGATAGCTGATTGCTGGTGAACATGGAGGGAACTGGAGGAAAAAAGCAACAGATGCTCATTTACGCAGCCTGTATGTTAATGAAATATTGCCTTGGAAATGTAGGGCATGAGGAGAAGCAAGTTACTTAGTGAGTCTGGCAATGTCAAATAGCAGGTTTTCAATAGAAGTGCTGATGCACGTGAATCAGTAGTCTGGTGTGAAGAGGGTAGAGTACTTGGGGAAGTCATGCGAGACCTCAAAGTGACTTCGGGTTTGATGTGTGGAAGTAATAAAATGAGATCTTGTAACATCTAAATCATTTGGATTAAAAGAATATTTCTCTTTCTTGTTCTATTATGATAAAGTCAGAGTTCACATATAAGCATAAGATAAATAAAGATCCATGTTTGTAATGACCATATTTCATAATGAATTGTTTCATCAGTTCCAGTGGTGACTGTAGAATGACTGAAGTGTAACTCTTTTGTAGTAAATATATCCAGACTTGATGGTAATCTGAAACCAATGAATTTACATTACTTTTTTAATGTCTTCCAGACATAAAGCTTACAAGCAGACTTAGCAAGTAAAAATTATTTGTAACACTGAAAACAATATTGTGCGGATATTCCCACCATAGAGGAAAACCAATGGCTGAGAAGATGATCAAAGGTCAAGATTGTCTCTGTAATCTTAATTCAGCTTTTTAATGCAGGAAGCATTATGATATAGCCTTTGAGTGCTAAATTTGGACTTCATTTAGAAAATTAATCAAGATTGGACAGTGAGGAGGGCTCTTGTTTTCACTTATTGCAAGAGTTAGTGTATGCATGTAAATACACACACTAATACACACACATATGTCTGTAGTTGCACATCAGCATATGCATACATATATATATATGTGCATAGTGAACCAAGAAAGAGAATTAAAGGCAAGAAGTGATGGTCTGAATACAGTTGATGAGGACATGCTTGAAAACTGGATTTAGTTTTTGTCTGTCACAGACTTCTTATGTGAATGTGGCCATGTCATTGGAATGAGTTTGGCCTTTCTCTTTTGGGGGTTGCACTGTGGATTCTGGCCACTCTTTTTCAGGCTGCACTGAAAAGAATCCCTGTAAAGCACTATTTCAAGTTTTTCTTTGATATAATGATAATAATAACAACTATGCAAATTAAATTTGTCAATCAATAGGAAATCTTTATAATATGACATTTCCATGATTTTGGCATTTATTTTTTCAGCCTTGCGTGCTAAAACTTGACATAAACTATTTGAAATACATGGCAACGTATAAGGAGATAAGGTGGCTTTTTTGGTTTAGCTGTTTTATCTGGATTCATTTTCATACATAAACCTGTTGTCTGAGAGTGAAAAAGATCCCAAAGTTTTATATTTAATGCAATTATGTAATGAAATTTAGTTAGAGGGTTGTATGTAAAAATAAATAAACTTTTTTAAAAGTAGGCTGAAAAGGAAATTTAAAATGATTGGGTTTTGCCTGATATGTTAAGTTGCTTTATGATAGCCTTGAAGAACAAAAAATGCTTTTTATATACTCTTTTCAGTTATTTACAATATGTAGTGAAAAGAACAAATAATGGACAGTTATGATTTTTTTTTTCCCCTTTCAAACAAGTCTTTCCACTTTCAAGCACAAGGTGAACTGGATAGATTTAGCAGCAAGGAATAATCACCTACACAATGAGCTTCATTTCTGTGATGTTCTTGAGTTTTTAAGATTAAGTTGGCTGGCTTCTAAGAGCAGAGAGTACAGATTAAAGTTCATCACCTTCAATTGTGGGTTATTAAAGTGACAGAGACTGCTCAAATGAGCACAAGTACTAATGCTTTTCCGTGACATTTTCATGACATGTTTTTGTTGTGTGTTTTTTTTTTTTTCCCCCCTGAAATGTCTGTCTACCTTTTCTAGACATTACAATTAACCCTACTCAATATAAACAACTCAGTTCAGTGTTTGGTCCCAGGTGTAGTTCTGCCTCAATATTCATTTTAACTCTACTGTGTTTTTGTGAAATTTTATGACTACTGAAAGGAATTCTTCTTTCCAATGCGTGGCACCTAGCCTCAGGCCAAGGCCAAGCAGATTGGGGATTTTTGTATGGTATTAGTCAGGCTTGGATTACACAATCAATGCTCAAGTAGGATGCCTACAAAAACTACAAGAAGGGAAAAAAAAAAGTCCAACATACATGACATCAGCACTGTATCTCTTGGTCTCACTGTGTGTTGTAGCACCCAAAATATGTCCTGAATAACCAATGGGACAATATTTTAATAAAGGCTTGTGGAGAACTGCAGGGAGAAGTGTTGGCAGTTGTAAGATATTAGGAAAGATACAAGTGATTTTTCTTCTATAGGCAGGCCAGCCTCAGCCAGGACTTGGGGGAGAAGACAGAGGGATGATCCAGGAAGGGAAAGTGTGCCATTGGTATTGACAGTTGGAATGAAGAGGAGTGTGAAGATGTCTTTGGCACTTCAAGAGAAATCTTTTCAATGCTTAAGGGCAAAATTTAAGAAACTAAATGTTTTAACCTGTGCATAGGAGCTGCCATTGACCCCATTTCCAGTTCTTTTTACTTCATGTGTTATTCTGCAGTCTCGTATTTAACGTTGTGCTCCCTCATTCAGAAAGTGGGCTTCAGTTACTGTTGCTTTTCTTGATCCAGCAAGAACTATTTCTCTCCCACACAATTTCTAGGAAAGGTGCTTCTGCATTTTTCCTGCCTTAGTAACTGGAACTCTTCTCCTTCATGCATAGATTTGAACATGCATATATGTATATTATTTGAAGATAAATACATATATATATATAAAGTATACATTCATGGATATGTATATGCAGGTAATAATAAGATTAATGACTTTGAGGCCCAGGTTAGAAGCTACTCTCAATCTAGATGCCGTGAACATTATTCTTATATGTTACAAGTAGTAGTCAGTAACCCCCAGCTGTGGTATGTTATTAAATGAAGAGCACACAGTCAAATACACCCTCACAGTTATGTCTTTACAGATAGTAGGTAAATGACAGTCACAGGCAGTTTCTGTATGTGTGACGTTATATCTGCTAAAATAACTGTAGTTCATTGTATCTTTGGTATTGTTAAAAGTACGACTATTAATATGGTACTTTACTGCCAAAAGTTGAATCAAATGCATTCAAAGTCATGTTCGTTATTAGTGTTACATACTAAAAGTGGCTTTGCTAGTAACATCTTTGCTTTTCGCTACAGTTTTCTTGTATTGTTTTTATCTTTGTGGATTCTTGGCAAAAGACAAGGTCTTATAAAAAGTAAATTTATTTCAGCATAGTATTTGCAATTAAGGCAAATGAAAAAATAAAAACCAAAACCTTGCCTTTTAATGGAAATGTACTTCCAGATACCCTTTTCACTCAGTGCTGGAGGAAAGAAGGATAAGGTGCCTAGACCTCCTGGCTTTGTATCTGTTCAGCACCTGAACAGAGCAGATCCTCAGTCTCAGCAAACCCCAGGTCTTTCTACTGGAATGCAGACAAGGGACATATGGGATGCAGTGTCATGCAGTACATTACTGCATAACAGTAATAATAAAGTGTAAAAAATCAAAAGATGAGGCTTCTAAACAAACATCTTTACTCATTTCACTACAGGAGCACTGGATATGCAATATTCCAGGACTGACAGGCATTAGTTTTTGCCACTACTCCCAGCTGAGCTGGAAAAGAGTATCTTGAGAACATGCACTTAAACTAATGCTGCAGCAAAAAAAAGGCTTTAACTGTAGCCACTCTTCTGGCTTCAAGGCACCTGAATCTCATTTACTTTAGGAACAATTCTTTCCCCAATAAACAAGGGGTTATGCTATTACAGAAAATACAAGTACTTTTGAATAGAAAACTGTTCCCTCCCAAAGTGTCTGAGTTTTGACTGAGATTCTGACTTCTTAGTCACTGGAAATTGGCTGATAACTCCAGTGGGACCTGGATTTGCAGTTATCAGCTCATATTAAAAGCTGCAGAGCTGTTAAAAAGTACAAGCACATTCTTCTATCATCACTAATGTGTTTTCATTTGAAGTATAATTCAAGTATTGCTGGTAATGTCCTTGTTAGGACATAGTCTTAACTTGAATGTAGGGGTACTCAGTTAAGCAGCTGGAACTCAGGAATTGAGTTTACATAAGTTACACATGGAGTAAGCTAAGATTTTTCGGCCACTCATGCAGTCAGTCCAAGTACATGTCATTTAATGGTCACTTTCACTCAGTCAAGGTTTACATGAGAGGAGTTAATCTAAGAATAGAAAATTTCAGTTAGCTCTCCAGTGAAAACAACTAGGTCTTTATGAATTGTTTGGCTCAAGTTTTCAGGACGGGGCAGAAAAAGGAAAAATAATTTCCCTGGGAGATTGCAGTCAAATATTTTAGTTTGAAAGGTGAAAAGTTAATGAAAAACTTGGATAGTGCAGTGATAAAACTATATACAAGCTTAAAAAGAAATTAAATCCTTTGTATTCAGTTCAGGATATGCAGTAAGTAAAATCAAGACCTGCATACTGAGTGGTGAGATAGAAAGAAAGATGAGATCAGAGCACATTTACTGGGGATTGTACATCCATTGTACATCCAGAGTACCGAATAAGAAGAGGAAGTGGCTAAGTGGAGGAAAGACTGGGGAAAAAGAAATATGCTCATGCTATTTAAAGATAACATTGTAATATAGGCACATAGGGTGGCAGGATTAAGGAAACTTTAATTACTACATTCCTTTACATCTGATTTTTTTACTTCACATTTTTTGTTCATGCATTTTAAATCTACAGATTGCATGGCAATAGAGTTATATGGTTTTAATTTTAATGGGATGTGTATACCTTGTTAAAATTAATATCAACTCTGACTCTTCCGTCCTACGAATTTTACCCCAGGCTCTATAGCACTATAGGTAGAAAAGTTATTAACAAATTGTATAGATTTAATGTTATACAAAATTATACTGAGTCCTTGTTCTTCTTAAATACTTCTATAAGATGGTGATGAGATTTCTATCCCATTTCTAGGTTGTATTGTTCTCTTGGGCCCCCACATAGGAATGAGCAGGGCAAGTGTCCCCGGGCAGGCACAGCTGACGCTGGCAGTGACACTGAGGGTACGTCCAATCACCCCACTGCAGAGCACTGGCTGCTACATGCTGAAATACCCTCTCACCAAAAGATTTCCTTCACAGTAGCATTGCTTTCAGGTCTGGAAAGTGGCAGTCCCTTTTTCTGCTGACAGCAATGTTGCATTGATCCATTCATCACTTGAAATGAGAAGGAGAATGGCCTCAGATAAAAGTGATGTCTACTGGACTATTATGATACACTGACAGTAAATACTCCATTTACACTTATTGAAATTGCTAATTTTTCCATTTGGCTCTCAAGTGCTGAAGCCAAAACAGCATGCAGGCTCCTTTATGGGCCCCAGGAACACCCTCTCAAGCTCAAGTCTGTTCATTATTGTGGTGGGTTGACCCTGGCTGGATGCCAGGTGCCCACCAAAGCTGCTCTGTCACTCCTCTCCTAAGTTGGACAGGGGAGAGAAAATATAATGAAAGGCTCATGGGTCGAGATAAGGACAGGGAGATCACTCAGCAAGTACTGTCATGAGCAAAACAGACTGAACTTGGAAAAAAAATTAATGTCATTTATTACAATCAACTCAGAGTAGTATAATGAGAAATAAAACCAAATCTTAAAAACACCTTCCCCCCACCCCTCCCTTCTTCTCCGGCTTAACATCACTCCTGATTTTCTCTACCTCCTCCTCCCGAGTGGCGCAGGGGGACGGGGAATGTGGGTTGCGGTCAGTTCATCACACGTTGTTTCTGCTGCTCCTTCCTCCTCAGGGGGAGGACTCCTCACACTCTTCCCCTGCTCCAGTGTGGGGGACCTCCCACAGGAGACAGTCCTCCACGAACTTCTCCAACGTGAGTCCTTCCCACAGGCTACAGTTCTTCACAAACTGCTCCAGCATGGGTCCCTTCCATGGGGTGCAGTCCTTCAGGAACAGACTGCTCCAGTGTGGGTCCCCCACGGGGTCACAAGTCCTGCCAACAAACCTGCTTCAGCGTGGGCTCCTCTCTCCACGGGGCCACAGGTCCTGCCAGGAGCCTGCTCCGGTGCAGGCTTCCCATGGGGTCACAGCGTCCTTTGGGCACATCCACCTGCTCCGGCGTGGGATCCTCCATGGGCTGCAGGTGGATATCTGCTCCACCGTGGACCTCCATGGGCTGCAGGGAAACAGCCTGCCTCACCATGGTCTTCACCACAGGCTGCAGGGGAATCTCTGCTCCGGCACCTGGAGCACCTCCTCCCCCTCCTTCTTCACTGACCTTGGTGTCTTGCAGAGTTGTTCCTCTCACATATTCTCACTCCTCTCTCCAGCTGCAGTTTTTTTCCCCTTCTTAAATATGCTGTCCCAGAGGTGCTACCACCATTGCTGATGGGCTCGGCCTTGGCCAGCGGCGGGTCCGTCTTGGAACCCATGGGCATTAACTTTATCGGACATAGGAGAAGCTTCTAGCAGCTTCTCACAGAAGCCACCCCTGTAGCCCCCCCGCTACCAAAACCTTGCCGTGCAAACCCAATACAATTATTCAAGGGGTGTTATATTAGAACAGTTGTCTGGCCTGAAATATTGCCCCTTGCTTTCGAAAAACTTTTCAGTTTTTCCACTATGAATAGTTTTCCTTATCAGAGCAGATTTTTGTTTATTTATTTTTTGTGGGAAAGTTTATTTATTTAGGGAATCATTCTAAAACTGTACAGGTCCCAACATTAGACTTTTTGGTCACAGGGAGTCTTCAACAAGGAATGAATGAAAACAGGGACTCTGTTAACCTCTCATTTTGTTCACCAGAGAGAAAATACCTAGTTGTTAATTAGAGCAATAAACCAGCAGTGTATGTAATAATGTACAATTTGTTTAGAGTGGTACTTTTAAGCTGTACTTTCCTATTCTTTATGAGAAAAATCCTCCCACACATCTTCACATCTTGTGGGTGTTCAATGCATGAGGAAAATTGGCAAAGGCCAAATGAAATGAAATCAGCTAAAACAGAAGAGTTTGGATGAATTCTTTTCTTCTTCCTTTTTCTAACATGCTTATATTCAAAATAATAAGACCAACGAGATTAATCAGTAAATGCTGTTTCTGTGGACTTGATGTGGTCTGAAAATACGACTTCCACCAGCTTTCATGACAGTTACATTCTGTCAGTGAAAAAAATAAGATACAATTGCATGGACAAAATAATATGAGAAAAATATGTTATGAACTAGATTTTTCTGAGGCATTCTTCAAGCACTGAAAATCAGAGTTCCCCAGTCCCACCAGGGCAGAGAAGGCACAGCTGGTTGTTGGATGAGTTAAGCTGTGCTGGACAGTGGGTCCCTGCTGTGTCTCACAGATAAGACTTGACATAAAGTGATTTACACAGAACAGCAGGTGTTGTCTTATGTGGGATATGGGAGGTGTCCAAGCATGTATATCTTCCCTCTAAAATGATGGGAGGGGGGAGTAAAAATGTGGATGAGGATCTATAGCAGACTATGGCATAACATTATTGCATGAAACAGAACAGCAAATATTGCATGAAAACCTTAACTTTGGGAAACTACAGTGAATCCTACTGTCAGTGTCTCTTCTCAAAATCTCATTTAAACGGTGACTTTAAATGAGCAATCTGCTTGTGTTTCAGTCCTTTGCTGCCACTGAGAAGATCATCGACATGCGGTACTTACTTTGACCACCATGTTTTACTCTTTGGTGTTTAGAAAATGCATCAAAGAAATTTAATTTGAATGACAGAATAACTATTAAAGACTCTCTTGTTTTAGCAGTGTGAAGGCTGCTAAAGGGGGAGTAATGTTTTTGAGTGAACAGCTACATGATTAATAAAGTTTTGAGCATTTTATATGCACTAACATCTAACTCTTTCTGATTCTTTAATAGTTCTATCTGGAAGAGGTGTTAGAGCCAAATTTATGTTTGTTGAAGCACTGTATATCAAATTTGCAAATTTTGCAAGTTACAATACAGAAAAGATATTTATTTGTATTTGTGTAAATCTGTAATTGCATCATGGATGCTATTTCTTTTAAAAGTATAAATAATCACTGTGAGTAGGATGATAGTTTTGATTTTCTGTCACCAAAAAAAGGAGAAAATATTTAGTGTAAGGGGACCATGATCTGCTACTCAATAACAGTTATGCAGCAATTGATAGAAATTGGTCAGAAAGTAATTTTCATGTATTTAGAGTGATTTTGGCATCGCAATGTAGTGAGCAATCACAATCAAATGTGGGTGATTTACTCATTCTGTACTACACTCTCAGAATTGTTGCAGTTTATTTTTCTATTCTTATTTTAAGTGCTTAAAGGGTCTATTTTTTCAGTCATTTCAGCTTCATTAATTAGCAAATTATCACTTCAGTTAAAAGAAATTTAAGGGATTTCACATGCAGAGTATGTCAAAAAAGGTCTTTCCATATTTACAGCATTTGTGATCCTGGCTAGGTCATGAACTTTATATGAAAAAGCATGTAGATAAGTGATGGAAGTGGAAATTATGCAAAAAATAATCTACATCTTGTTCAAAATGAGCCAAACCTCCAAATATCACAAAAAATAAGGATATCATAATTCATGTTATTTATATTTACTGATAATTCTTATGTTTACCACTGTATCTCTATATGATTTAGTTTTAGGTAGTCCTGTGAGGAGCAGGGAGTTGTACTCAATCCTTATGGGTCCCTTCCAACTTGACGTGTTCTATGATTCTATGAACTCTGTGGAATTTTCTTCCTATAGCCTTGAAGATACATATTTTCTCCTCAGACACAACAAACATGATGCCTCCTCTTTTTAATTTTTTATGACTCAGAGAACAGGCAGTATGCACAGGCATGATTATCCTCTGTAAATGTGACAGGTTAGCTTCTTGCTAGCAATAAATGGCTTCAGCTGGAGAACTGACCAGCCTCTTCAAATAGCAACATAAAATGTTTCCAGTTTTCTGGGGCATGCATAGGGAAGGAGAGAGAGGAGGATATACATGTTTAGAATTCTCTCTAGAATATACATGTCCTTAACACACACTGAAATAGGGACAGTTGCAAGTATTCTCTTCTGGTTCATAGCCCATTAGTTCTTCTAGTATGTAGTACTCTCATAGAAGAAAGATGATTTAAGCAGTGATTTAAGTGATTTAAGCGGCGATTTAAGCAGTTTTGAGATCATTGTCTTATTTAATTGTAACGATTTTGAATGAGCTTTAGGGAACCTAAAAACATATTGTAACTGTATCTTAATCATGCCTTCAAAATAATTTTAATTTCAGTAAACCAAACAAAAATATCTGGCTAAACATCTAGTAATATATTGTGGAAGACGAAGTCTGATCATTTATACACTGCTGTTTTGAGTCCAGGTGAAATCAGGAATGCAATATATTAAGTTCAAAGTACTGTAATATGAAAACAGCTGTTTTACAAAACCATACTGTGATCCATGTTTTTCTGCTTTCCTTTATTGTGCAAACACTAATATAGCTACCACTATTACAAACTTGAAAAACTAGCAGACAAGGATCTTGCAATTAACTTGAAAATTTTGTTTTCCAAAAATTTTAAGTGTGTAGTCAAGTCTATAAATATGTAGTTACTTGATTTTATATATATATATATTTTTTTTTAATGAAGAATTCTAGGAGTTCAGTTGAAATAAAGTATTTATTGAAGTGCACCAGTTATGTAACGTCCAGCAGAGGTAATTAATAAACTAAATTACCTCCAGGAAAGTATGGGGATAAGGTTGAGCACCTTCATAGACAGACAGCAGTCAGAGATAACCCTACTGTGTTAGCACTGTATATTTGTAACGGGTTGTTTAAACATTTCAATCCCTTCTCCAGCCATTACAGATTTCCATTTGTCGTGGTTTAACCCCAGCCAGCAACTAAGCACCACGCAGCCGCTTCCCCCTCCCCCTCCCAGTGGGGTGAGGAGGAGGAAAGCAAAGGAAAAAAAAGTAAAACTCGTGGGTTGAGATAAGAACAGTTTAATAACTAAAGTAAAATATAATACTAACAATAGTAATAATGAAAAATAATAATAATAGTAATGAAAAGGAATGCAACAAAAGAAGGGGGGGGGGAAGAAAAAAAAACCAGTGATGCACAATGCAATTGCTCACCACCCGCTGACCGATGCTCAGTTAGTTCCCGAACCGCGATCCGCGCCTTCCGGGCAGCTCCCCCCTGTTTATATACTGGGCATGACGTTCCATGGTATGGAATACCCCTTTGGCTAGTTCAGGTCAGCTGCCCCGGCTCTGCTCCCTCCCAGCTCCTTGCACACCTGCTTGCTGGCAGAGCATGGGAAACTGAGAAGTCCTTGGCTTAAGATAAGCACTACTTAGCAACAGCTAAAACATCAGAGTGTTATCAACATCATTCTCACACTAAATCCAAAACACAGCACTGTACCAGCTACTAAAAAGAAAGTTAACTCTGTCCCAGCCGAAACCAGGACACCATTTTCTAGAGAAAATATATAATTATTCCTGGCAGATTTACACAAGTGAGACATTTGGCAGACAATAAATTAGATTGTTGTAGACACAGATTTTAATTCTCATAATGCGAAGTCTCTTCCAAAATGTGAATATTCAATCCCATCATATATGCATTAAAACTTCTAGAATAGAGCATACATCACATGTACAGGATAAGGAACTCTGCCTAGGAGTGCAGTGACTGAAAAGGTCTATGGAGTCATTGTAAATAATGCTCAGACAGGAGCTCCTGTTTTGTTTCTGCATCTATTACCCTAAATATGTGACAAAAGATGGGAACATCAAGTAGGATGGCTCAGCAAAAAGCGGGACAAGGTTCTGTGGTAGGAAACTTGAGCGACGTGCACCCAGGCTAGGAACAATGACTCATTTATGACTATTATATTTGGAGTCATTTATTTAGTCTTTTGGTGAATTGTTCATTTGCTGGAACATTTAAATTGAGTAAAATTATCTTTGTAAGATACATGCTACACCTCAAACAGAAGTTACATTCCAGTACTGAAATCATGCATTTCATAGTGTCCATCGTGCAGGTGGTTATAGTATGATCCCTTCTGATGTTAAAAAAAATAAGATCTTTGACAATGGAATGACAGCTTTTATTCCTCAAAATGCAGCTTATTAAGAAACAGATCATTCCCTGAGAAGGAGCCTAAAATAATTATATCTGGGAAACTTAACAAGGAGCTTTGATAGGCCTGAAGAAAGTGACGAGCGTAATGCTGTGAAATAGTTGTTCTTTTGTATTCTTGTGCTAAATGAGTGTTCATGTCTGACCAGTAGCCTTATTATTCATTCTTTCTCATTCATTCTTCATTACTCTTTCATTCAATCCTTTGTTTTAGTAATGTAGTGAAGGAGAACATGATGTATGTATGATTGATAGCATGTAAATGTCCAGTCATACAAGATGAAAAAATAAAAATAAATTAGAAACAGCAAAAAGAAAAGGTTCCAAAGAGTTCCAGGACATAGAATATATTTCCATACATCATTTGAACAACTTCAGGAGTTCTAAGGCAGATCCTTGCAAATATTTATCAGATCCTGAATTTATATCCATTTGTCTCATGTTGTGTGTTATTTGTGATCTGTACATAATTCATATTGCACATGAAAAAATGAAACTGCATAGGTGATTTTAACAAGATGCTTCACTGAAATGGATGGACAGGGAGCCAAGGTAGCCTACAGATTTTTGAAATGAAACAAATAATGTGGATGGAACGAATGAGGTTGATTTGTTGTGTTTTTATCTGAAAATGTACTTTCTTTTCTTCTTCCACATGTGAGAGTATGTGAGAGGAACAAAAATAATGTGAAATCAATGAATAAATCTTACATATGCAGATAGATTCATCTTTTGAGATTGAATTGTGGAGAACATTGGGGATTATGAATCGTGTCACTATCACATCACATTTAAAGCTTTGAAAATAAGAAAGGGAGCTTATAAGGAGAGAGAGCTTATAAGATTATGTTGTCCATAAGTATTTTATTTTTGTCAGAGTAGCAGTAAAATTCATGATGATGGAATCTGCAGGCAACAAAAGGCTTTATGCATTGATTAAATGTCTTGGCTTTGGCCTAGTATTTAATCAACTGCCAGAACAATTTATTGCCTAACATACCCAAGCAACACGAATATTATCCTTTCATTTTACTAGTACAGACAAAACAAATGCTAAAGTTTCTAGAGTCAGCAAGCTAAAAAACTCAAGTGTTTTAGTATATACATTCATTGTCTGTGTATACATACATTTGTCTGTGTACACATACATTTGTCTGTGTACATAAAAGTCAAGATAGGATTGTGCTATCATGATACATTAATAAAGAAAATTACTCTCCTTAAGAGCAGTTTTCTACTGCTGTTATCATATTTCTCATTACCAAAGCTCAGAGTTTGTAGTTGAAAAATTAAGTTCAAATACTATTAATACAACTTTAAAAAATCACAGTACGCACTATGTAACACTGGTCTTGAAAATCCCTTTGAACATTATTTTCATGATTCACTTACAAGGTCAGAATGATAAGCTCTCCACCCCGTTTCCTATTACATTTTTAAAAATTGTGATCAATTGCATCTTCTGGTTGAAACTGGTTCTTCTGACACAGGAATTAATGAATTAATTTTGATGACAAAAGAAGGGGCACCCATCCAAGTCTTGAGGCATCAGCAACACAAGTTAGAAGGGCAAAAATTAAATAAAATAGCAGCTTATCCTCTCTCATCCAGAACAACTGAACTTCTTCAACCATACCAAAGTACCCCAAAAAAGATACAAAGCATGTATCATGGAAATTAGTGTATGTGATGTGCTAAGAACAAGCAGTTAATGTTAGGCCTTATTTCTCTTGCAGTTACACTTTTAAACTGCTGACACAGAGCTGTTTGCAAGCAAAAGATCCTAATCCACTATAACTTAACATTGTGGCAGCTGACGTTATACCAAATGGGGACCTGACTTATAATGACAGCCTTGATCTCAAGAGCATGGGACGTAAAAAATGAGATAGATAAAGGTTAGCATTAAAAGCAAAAGTACACTGACTTCCGCATGATCAGAGGGCCTGGCTCCGTCCCCTTTGCACCCTCCCTTCAGGTATTTATATACATCAGTGAGATCCCCCCGAGCCTTCTCTTCTCTAGGCTAAACAGTCCCAGCTCTCTCAGCCTTTCCTCACACGTGAGGTGCTCCAGTCTGTTAATCATCTTAGTGGGCCTTTGCTGGAGTCTCTCCAGTGTGTTCATGTCTGTCTTGTACTGGGGAGCCCAGAACTGGACACCGTACTCCAGGTGTGGCCTCACCAGTGCTGAGTAGAGGGGAAGGATCACCTCCCTCGATCTGCTGGCAATACTTTGTCTAATGCAGTTGAGGATACCATTGGCCTTTTTTGCTGCAAGGGCACATTGCTGGTCCTTGTTCAACTTGGTGTTCCCCAGGACCCTCAGGTCCTTTTCTGCCAAGCTGCTTTCCATCTGGGTGTCTCCCAGCACATCTTGGTGCATGGGGTTGTACCTCCCTAGATGCAGGACTTTGCACTTCTCCTTGTTGAACTGGATAATATAGACCTGATATGAATAAGACTACTATGGGGGTATGGGTAGGGTTTTTTTGTTGTGGAGTTTTTTGGTTTGGGTTTTTTTTGTTGGTGGTTTTTTTTTTAAAGACAATGTTGTTAAATTACCATGGCTAAGTGTTCTCTGAATAAAATAAATTTGTGGTTGCTTCTCTTCCCTCTTCTACCAAATGAGGAGTTAAAATGGAAACTACAGATTTAAGGATAAAATTAGGCATTTTTCCTGTCACATTGTAGAGCAATACCATAGTTAAGGACAGGGTTCCCACATTAAAAGAAAGGGAAGAGGTGTCACAGGGTTAAGTGCATGGGAATAGTTTGCTGGAATCTCCACTCAAAGCAACACAAGTTTTGTGTAGAATAAAAGGGTCTTTGTTTGATTTGGCTAGAGGTTGTAATTGAATGAAGGTATTCCTGCAGATGGCCCATTTGTTAAACAAAACAACTAAAAGCTTATCGTCCTTCTCCTAACACCTCTCTGTTATTTTAGTCTGCAGTTTCCCAATATTTTCTTAAGGGACTCTGCTTCACTCAGTTGTTAAACAAAGGGGCTCCATTCTTTCTATTCCTCTTCTTTCCCTCTGTCATGAAGGCTTAATGCTGTGCCAAAGAATGAAGTAAACAGCACCCTATCAATCAACAAGGCCTTCCTGTTCAAGTATTTTTATTTTTTTCCTATGTTTCTTTAACAACACAGTTTCAAACTCTTCTCTGTCAGTAACTAAAATCACTAAAGGAACACAGAGGATTTTGAAAAATGAAACAGGGCGATATCATTTTTAAAAGCTTGATTATCTGTTTTGCAATCATAAAGTTCTGGTGTAATAATGATCACGCACTAATAACTCTGCTTGTGCATCATCAGTCTCTGATCTCAAGTCTGTAACATCTTCTGTGATCTTCTTGCTTCTCTAATCTTTGGTCTGTGTTTCCCAATAAGGACTTTCATTACCTTACCATAAAGTTTTTTGGTAGGTGTTTCAAAAGAAGAAAACATGAAGAAGAGAAATTTTATATTCAGAGAAACACCAAGAAATTTCAGGATTAGTTTAGATGATACTTGAATGGTTCAAGAAAATGAATCACTAAACTACTAAAACCAGCACTAACCAAAGTGAGTGCAAATGGGGAGGACAAAGAGTTTTTGAAACTTTTTCTCCCCAATATATACAGTCATGATATTATCAGTCTAAGTGATATTTCCTAATTGTATGTTATTGCAGCATTTATTTCTGTGATAGAAGCATTTTAGAGTTTTAATGGTTCAGAAGGTTACAATTCCTAAAATTCTAGAAACTGTTTAATAGTGTAAATTAGTTAAAAGCATATTTCAATAACAAATTGTTAATGATTCTTTACACACATGGGTTTTTTTGACAATTTGGAAATAGTTGAACTTGGTTCTGTCAGTTGCCAGTTCTCATGTGCACCAATTTCACCCCAAAAATCGTTATAATAATTCTTAAAGTATCTTCTAAAATAAAGTAGAAAAGACAGGAAAATATAATGATTTCTTATTTGTTTGTCTTTACTACTCATGCTTACAAGCACATGTTAAAAACTGTGATTAAGAATATTTCAACTGATGAAACATTCTAAATCAGGAGATGAAACAGAAACCACATTTATTTTATCAATGACTTTTTTTTGGTCTGATTAATGACTTTTAAGCCTTATATTCCCTCTTTGACTTTAATGGGACCAGAATAAATCACTTTCTTTTCTACCTGTCATCTATCTGTCATCTTCCTATGCTTTTTTTTTTGTCAAATATCTAAATGGCAAACAGTGGGTTGTGTTAAATAGAGATTTCCACCAGAACTACAAGGTGGTATTTATCAAAGTTCCACATAATCATTAAATACAAACATAAAATATCACTTTTAAAACTTTATTTGGAAATCAGAGAATGTTCAGGTTTTTCCATGATGTCTCTGCTTCAAAATAACTCCAGAGAAATAAGCTGGTGAACCAGCTGAAATACTGTAGAAAGAGACCATCTTTAAAATGAGAGAGAACAACTCCTAAAATATGTTCTCATGACAATACGACCAAAATCTAAATTAATGTTTCTAACATCTTTAATACTAGACCTGAAATAAAACAAAAAATGTGTGTACATTTTAAGTCTGCAAAGTTCCAGTGCCAGTGTAAAAAAGGTTGGGGGTTTTTTTCTGTCACATACAAGAACTGTTTTGGTCCTTACCTGGTTCTGTATGGTGTTAAGTTTTAATTCCGTATATCACCTTTGAGTTAGCGTTGTCAAAGGATTATAAAAGCAGAGCTATGCTTTATATTGTAAAAATATTTTTTGAGTGGGCCAACTTTCAGTAATTGTCAACAACTGATAATTAAAAACAGAGGGAAATTTAATTCTAATTAAAGGATTCTGCCACAGATACAAGTTTCAAGTGATGACATTCAAGGTGAGAGAGTGTATGAAGAATGCTTTACCTGCAGTCAGTACTTCTTTCCATTTCTTAGCCCAAAAGGAAACATATTGGCATATTCTATATTTTTACCTTTAACAAAAATGTTTTCCGTGGGAAAAAACATTTCATTGAAATGAAATACAGACAGTATTTTTTATATATGTATGCATGTGTATATATATATGTATGTGTGTTTTTATATATGTATGCTAATATGTATATACACATGTGGCTAATGTATATATACATATGTGTGTGTGAAAACATAAACTAGGTAGTGGCAGACTTTGATTTCGGCTTCTTTATTGGTTTTTTCCTTGCCTCTTGAGCATAGCTTTGTATTCATCAGTGTATTAACTATTGATTTGCAACAAGTAAAAAGTAGGTGTTATTATGTCAAAATATAATTGCTATTATAACTTTTTAATGTTTCAGTGTTACAACTAGATCTCTAAGGAATAACATTACTTAATGATTCACCACTATTTCCAAGAACTGTTGCAACAAAAGTAGGAAATTCCAAAAGAATATCAATATGTATTTGCTTTATTATGGAAGGCTGTTAATGGATTTTTGAAGGAAACTTTTCTTGTACATTTTTAGTCATTATTTACAGAAGTATTCAGGTTGAAGTGCCTTTGGGGTGATTAGATAATTGTTCAAAGTTGGATTTTTCTTTTTCTTAAGAAAGAAATAAAACTCATAGCTTTCAATAAGTGTTGAGGAATGTACATATAGCTGGATGATAGACTGATAATATACATAGCATGAACATTACTTATGAAAAATCAGACCATTGGAGTAGGCTACAATGGGCTAACAGGCTTCTGTTGTACTCAGAAATAAATGAGATGGTCAAATCCTTGTAAATTTGTCTGTTATTAAATTTCATTTTGAGTAGGGGCTTGGATTTGATGACCTCTGAGGGTCAACCTAAATTATGATTACATGAATCCATTCACAATTATAGTGAATATCTCTCCTTTTCTATTTTTTAAAAAGATGATGCTCACCCCAATTTGCAAAGATTTTTGCCTTGCTTTTCTCTAGTTTCCCCAAAATGAAACTATTTCAGGTTCTATCTACTCCTAAATGCTCTTAAAGGATTGCATCTGACTGCAAAAGATGAAGGGCTGTAGGGTTTGATGTAGAGCAAAGCAACTGGTGCTGTGGATCTGACATTTACATTACATGTATTTCTGGTGTTTTATTTTAGCCTGGATGCAATCTGGCACCTTGGATTGAACTTCTGTTGGTGGTGGTTGGAGCACATTAAGTGTGATGTTGGAGCAATCTTTCAGTTTCATTTTCTGTGAAAGAGCCTGGTTTGTATGCTCTGAGACTGCAATATGCACGATCAAGAAGTTGTCTTTGAAAGTGCCCTCTTGATCCGAATTAAAAGGCTAATGTGCTGCTGTTCTCCTTCCCTCATCTCTGTGACTCCTTTTCCTCATTTGGTGTTAACTGTGTCACCTATCTTATGGCCTTTTGAAGTATTACTGCTGTAGTTTGTTGTCTCAATGACACCACCACCTACTTATGTTTTCTTCCTCTAAGTAATATACCACTTCTGCTTCTCTGACCTTGCACTTTTTAGCCATGTTCTGTCCATCACATTTACTATTAATTGAGCCATCAGTTCTGTCCTGGAGTACCTGTTTACCTGTACTTGTGCATGGGAACACATTCAAAATCTCCCCTCTCACTCCAAAACCCTATCAAAGCTCATGTCTCTAGTAATGCGTACTGTAACTTGCAGCTTAATCATGGATAGATAACTTCCAAATTAGGATTACTTAACAGTTTAAAATATGGTTTTGTGAGAGGAATATGATATTCAGAGTGAAAATATGGTAATTTTAATTATTTATGTGTGCATCTGTAAAACTTAAAATTTTGAATTATTTATTGCTGCAGCTGAGATTGCAGCTGCACATAGGACCATTTTCTGTGACACCTTTTCCCAGAATTCAGCAATGGGTTTGAGAATGTTATTCTCTCAAGTTATTCTTTGAGCATGTGTTTTTTCACATTGCCTACAACGTTGGATATTGCTTTCAGACAGAGGAGCAGTCAGTTTACGTAATAAGTTCAGTAAGAAATTTTGTCCCATGGCAAAAGGAAGAGGTTTTATTTAAGCTCTGCTGCTTGGGTTATTACTCAAGTTTAACTTGTTGGCATGTTTTAAAATAAGTCAGTTTGTTAAGATGAGATAAATTCTAAAGTATTTAGCTCTTCTTTTATTCTCATTTTCATGTTAATGTATTTTCTTCCATTTTACTTAATAGTTATTCTTTAGTAATACAAGTAACCCAAGTAATCTTCCACTGTGGTAGCTGACATAGTTTTCTACTAACAGTGTTTCATTGATTATTTTATTTCTGTTTGTATTTTTGCCCTATTGGAGGAAACAGCGGTTTATAGCTGTGATAGTCCTGAGCTGTAATTCTCACTGAGCCTACATCTGGGTGATTGCAGACAAGCCACTTGACCTCAATATGACTCAATTAACCCAGCAGCAAAATTAGGTAAACATCAAAATCTCATTGAAAAGCAGCTGCTACATCTAAATTGAATTGTCTAAAATTGCATTGTGACAGCATTGCCATTGGGTCTCTGAAGACCTGAATTTTAATTGTTTTTCAGTCATAATGCTACATGAAAATGGCTCTAAAAAGCATGCAAATAATGATGTCTCCATAGTTTTGCAATGACATTGCCTGTATGCTGAATGGAGGCATTTAGAGCAAATCTGTAAAGTGACTATGATAAATTCTTCTTACATCTTTCAAATTTTGTCATAACCATTTACATGTATATTTACTTGCAAGGGGTGTGTGTTTTTATAATTTTGGATCTGATAGCAGCAATTTCATCTTTGATTCATCATACAACCTTAAGAAATTGATTGATCTTGAGGGCAACCTAGAAAACATGAAGATTAAAAGAAGTTTTATGAGGTTTTGAAAAACGAATGGCTCAATCTTGGGAAATATTCCATGACAGTTATTGCTTTTTCCCTTGATTTGAACATGCTTCTTTTCCAGTTTGCAATATCTGCTCCTTCAAGTATTTTTTTAGGCAAAGTGAGATGTTCTTCACTTGAGCTGTGCCATGAAACCTATAATAAAAGGCTGTAGCTGGAGTACGAGTGTACCTTTTTTTCCAGTAATGGTGGAGCCCACACTTCTGAAGTCATGGATGGCCTGAGTGTTGTCTCTCCTGGCACAAGCAGTAATAATGTTTTGACAGGACCTGAGTTAACATCTTAATGAAAATTTTTTCATCATAATGAATTTGAAATTCTGATTTTTTTTTTAATATGTATCCATGCTTATCTTTCTCATGCAGTCCTTTTATAGGATTGCAATTTAGGATTTTGGCTGCTACTTCCCTCAGCATACTGAAGATCCTGTGCTACTTTGGGATCTTTCAGGATCAGCCGCTTGGAAAATAATTACCATTAATACTGATCACTCCAGTATTCTGCTCTGCCACTGAAAAAAGAACCTTAGCTTACTCAGTAAGCCTTAAAGACAGGTTTAAATCTGGACATGTCACACAGGGCACCTTATTCAGACACAATGACTAATAGCAAACATACATACTATCTTTTTTTCTCATGATGAAATTAGTAGTGCTCAGTGAAGTCAAACTACCCAACAGGCTGGATCCAAGCCTGGAATCCTCCTTTTTTCTATTATTTGTATACTCTTACTTAGGCATTGCATCATGATTTTTACCTCCTAATTATCTTTTATTGTGAATCACTCATTATAATGAATACACTTATTATTTTTTATCCATTTATCCATTTATCCATTATTTTTTATCCAATGCACACACTCAAGTGCCAATCAGTACAGTAGCAGCTGTATAGGCAATACACATTTAATACCATACTTGGCTATTTCCCACTCTACATATTGACTTTGAATTATGACCAGGCCTCTTGTGAAAGGGGTGATTTTGCGAGTCACTTGATAACCTACAGAAAATTTTATTTCATACAGTCAAAAATGTACTTTGTCTTTTCACCATTGTGCACAGAGTTTCTGAGGTTATCGGTTAATTATTATCACTTAATATAGTTCGTTAAAAGCAATCACATCAGGGAAATCTGATGTTTGTTTCAATGTGGAACCAGCTTTATAGTGTGGAACTGCCTGTGTGTGAAAAAACAATTTTATCATTGTTTACTATCAATGATCTGCTTACCTATATAGCAGCAGAGAGATCAAATACCTTTTTAAGTTCTAAAAGCTAAATAAAATCTCTAATTAGGAAAATCAAAAGTACAGCATACACCTGACGGTCTACAAGTTCAATTATTCAATGCTATATTCTATTCTACTATATTTACTAATCACTAGTCATAGCTGTTTGATATTAACAAAAATAAAAATATGTTCCTGATAGGACTTACTAAGCAGCCTTTATGTTAGCTGTAAAAAAATTAAATATTTAACATTTTGTCTCTTTTCATGCAAAAAAACCCGCTATGCTTTAAAAAAAAATAAATATCAGTATCCTCTATATAATGGGTAAGTGGAAAAAAGATTTCTGAAACATCAGTACAGGAATCTTAAAAATAACTTTTATTTAGTAATGTGAACAAAGCATAATCATTACTAAATTTAGAATCAATTACCACATATTGCGAATAGGACAAAGAGCAATATGGCCCTCTGGCAACAAAAAGTTCAAGAATATACTGTCCTGTGTCTGGCAATACAGATTTAATGCTTTAGGTAATCTGATTGAAATAGGAATATCTGGTTACAAAATAGTCAAAAAAATGTGGCTTAATTTGGCCTGAATTAATTTCTTATATGAAGCCACTTATGTAGAGCCAAAACCATACAGCAGTTCCAAAGGGACACACGATATAGAAAATCAGCACAGCTGTGAATCTGTGCTCTGTATGGACACTTCTTGTAACGTTTTGCTTTTGATTATTTTTCCCTCCTGTGTGACGGAAATTATTGTAAGGAGCTACAGAATTACCCAGAATCTGACTCTCCTGCACTAAGTGTGTGTAAGGGTGGGTGAGGATGAGTGTTTTAGTGGATGGTTACATCAAAGATGGAACAGGAAACTTAGTTCATTCCTCACCAGTTTAAAGACTGACTTGATGACTTGCAGTTGAGATGATGGTGCTTTAAAAAGACTTAGTAGGTAATGATACATCTATGATCGATCGATTGATCTATCTATCATCTATCTATCCATTTATCTATCCTTTCTCTTCCTACCTATCCATAAATGGGATCAGACAACTAAGAATGAATGAGAAGTGTAAAGAGTTGCTTCATTTCCCATATGAGTTTCAGATTGTGTTTCTCTTTCTCTTATTGCAAACGAACCTGGCCAGAAGCAGCCAAAGAGCATCCTTTTTCTAGGTTTTCCCACTACAGATGAAGGCTGTGGGCACTGAAGACCCTGACAAGTCTCCCACCCTTTGCTCTGGGATGTGGAGACCTCCTTGAATTTGCAGTCCTCCCCTGTACCTGGGTTTTTTTGAGGGAGAGCAGCCCCCACCCACACCCATGGGGCATCTGTTTGGGGCCCTCAAAGCCCCCAAACTACCTTAGCTAGTGGTGTGACACCCACTTGGTCAGATCACAAATGGCCCTTTGGAAACCCTTCTGCACGCTTGTGTGTGATATTTCTGTGTTCTCACTCCTGGGTCCTGCCCCCCTCATCAAAGAGGGGCACTTCGGTGGGCAAGCTTCCATTGTGAATACCATGGCTCGAGTAATGGTATAATTAGCTCAGGAGTATAAAATAGAAAATTCTGTTGGAGCAGTAGGTGTAAACTCATGGCATCACTCACAGGATCTCCTGACTCATGCCTGTCCTGCAGGAAGAAGACAACCCTGGTGCACGCATGTATTGAGTACCCTGCTTTGTATTTCCTTCCTCTTTTCTCTAGGACCTCTCGTTGGGTTGCTGGCTGTGCTTTTCTCCTCCCCTTTTCTTTTGTTTTTCATTTCCCTTTGAAAGCCCATCATCTCTTGCATCTCCTCCTTGCCTTAAAAAGCTGGCCCACAACAGGACAAAAGGGAAGAAGCTTGGGGCAGGAGTGGGGAGATCCCACAGTCTCACTTCTGTTCTCTTATGTCACATCCTTGGTCATCCCTAATATTTCATTTTTCACCCTCACCCCTCTTCCTTTTTTCATATTTTACCTCCCACAATGATTTGATTTCCCCAAACTGATTTCCCTTTCCCTGTTTGAGGAATGAGGGGAGATTACAGTACTTCTGTGTACAGCTTGATTCCTGTCCCTAACTGGGAAAATCAATAGGAGCTGCAGTCACAAATGTATGCTCAGGAAAGAATAATGACACAAGAAACAGTTTTCATGGAGAACAATACACAAGCACACAGTTTGATGTATATAGTGAGCAGAGACTTCTGCAAGAGTAGACAGTAGCTCAGTCAGCAAAGTTTTTTCTAGTGCTGATGACATTCTGTTGCTTTGCAGGGTATCTTTCAAGGTTTTAGTTGATTCTAACTGTTACTTTCTCCTGTCCTAATGGAAAGGACCAGCATGTAGTTCTCAAGATTTTGTAACTATTATTATTTAAGAAAAAGAAACAAAGAAAAAGAATTAGACAGAAGTACATAGTGGACAAAAATTATTCAAATGCTAGTGATTTTGTTGTGTAGTTTTCTAGGCAGTCTGATACAATGTATTATCAAAGTTTTATTTAAAAAAAAAAATAATAATAAAGAACATCTTCTCTCCATTTAAACGATCTTTAAAGGCTTTTAGTTCAGAAAATCAATGTGAAAATAGTGCTCAGAACTGCCCACATTTTGTATTTAGCAGTTGAAGAATCCTAAATTGCTAATGGTTTAAACAGTACAGCAAAACTTTCTCAACAATTTTGTTTGGTAGTGCAGTGCATAAACACTGTCAGCACCAATTATCATCAGTAATAGTAATTTGTGCTATACAGTACCTTGCAGATAAGGATCTGCAAGTCTTTCACAGACAAACTTCACTTGTGCATGAAGTAGATAAGCTGGGTTAAACAGAGGCATATGATAACGTCTCCTTATTTTCCTAGAGAAAATATACTGAAAAGTGAGACTAGATGCCAAGTCTCCATTTTTAAATACCATGAAACTTCAAAATACAATGTACAAAGTGGCCTGATGTGATCTGAACTGGAGAAGTAGCAGAAATTCGTTAACATTTAGTCTTTTGCTGAGCTTTTTATGAATCTTCCTGATAGTTTAAAAACAAAGAGACAAACAAACACTATTAATGAGATTTTTTTTCCTATAAACATTACACATTTTCATGAACAAAGTTTATTAGAATTGTATTCTCCAACAATTTTTAAGTTTAAGTATTTGTGTTTGCAAAAGATGCAAATTGCAAATAATAATATTAAAAAAAAAAAATAGTGAGATGCATGATTCCCCTTTATAAAATATTCAAATTCTCTGTTATGATGACTGCAACATTCTTGTCTCCTTTAAATTGTAAAGAAATAGTACTCTCATTCACTGTGTTTTCATTTGAGGTCTACATTTTGTGAATGAGTTTCACTTTATGAAAGTTCACTGATTCTGATGTCCAGCCCACTGAACTTCGTGGCTTCTCTCCAATCAGGTCTTCTTTTTTTTTAGTCCATTTACAGTTTTTATCTATAACATTTAAAGAGTTTCTTTCAGTGTATGTGATTGTCCCCTTTGTACTCGGCACTGATGAGACTGCACTTCGAATACTGTGTTCAGTTTTGGGCCCCTCACTACAAGAAAGACATTGAGGTGTTGGAGTGCATCCAAAGAAGAGCAACGAAGCTGGTGAAGGGTCTAGAGAACCAGTCCTATGAGGAGTGGCTGAGGGAACTGGGGTTGTTTATTCTTGTCGTGGTTTAACCCCAGCCGGCAACTAAGCACCACACAGCAGCTCGCTCACTCCCCCCACCCAGTGCGATGGGGGAGAGAACTGAAAAAAACCCCAAGCTCGTGGGCTGAGATAAAGACAGTTTAATAGGACAGAAAGGAAGAAAATAATAATAATGATAATAATAACAATAAAATGACAATAATAATACTAAAAGAATTAGAATATACAAAGCAAGTGATGCACAATGCAATTGCTCACCACTTGCCGACCGATGCCCAGTTAGTTCCCGAGCAGTGATCCGCCCCTCCCGGCCAACTCTCCCCTGTTTATATATTAGGCATGACGTCATATGGTATGGAATATACCTTTGGCCAATTTGGGTCAGCTGTCCTGGCTGTGTCCCCTCCCAACTTCTTGTGCCCCTCCAGCCTTCTTGCTGGCTGGGCATGAGAAGCTGAAAAATCCTTGACTTAGTATAAACACTACTTAGCAACAACTAAAAACTTCAGTGTGTTACCAACATTATTCTCATGCTAAATCCAAAACACAACACTATACCAGCTACTAGGAAGAAAGTTAACTCTATGCTACCTGAAACCAGGACAAGTCTGGAGAAAAGGAGACTCTGGGGAGACCTTATTGCTCTCTACAACTACCTGAAAGGAAGTTGTAGCGAGGCAGGTGTTGGTCTCTTTTCCCACATAGCAAGTGATAGGACAAGAGGAAATGGCCTCAAGTTGCACCAGGGGACGTTTAAATTGGATATTAGGAAAATTTCTTCACCAAAAGGGTTGTCAAGCATTGGAGCAGGCTGCCCAAGGAAGAGGTTGAGTCACCGTCCCTGGAGGTATTTAAAAGACATGTAGACGTGGCGCTTAGGGACATAGTTTAGTGGTGGACTTGATAGTGTTATGTTAATGGTTGGACTCGATAATCTTAAGGTTCTTTTCCAATATAATAATTTTTTAATGGCAGTATGGAGTTGGTAACTATGATTCCATATGTGGATCATAATTTTCAGTAAAGACCAGATACCTGTTGGAAGTAAATAAGAAGTACCTATTCCACAGGTGCCAAACTAGGATACTTGACAAACTTTCATGAATGAAATCATTTGGAAGTGCCTAGAATGAGAAGATGAATAAGCAAGTCTAAAATTCACATGGGAAGTGACTTTCCTCAATCACTTTACTGTATTTTGACTGACCATATTTGTTATGCTCGTAAATATTGGAAACAGCATATCTGAGTTCCTTTGGCAACTTTTTTCTGCAACACAATATTTGGATATTTATTTTTTTCCCCCAATGGTTTTAAAAACATTGTTATTTTCTGAAATACTGTTCAAAATAGATCCTGACACAAGTCTGTTGATTTTAAGTACTTTTAATGTAGTATATAGTATTGCACATTATCTGAACAGCTTTTGATCTTGCACGTTTGCAACACTCCTTTGAGGCAGAGGGAACGAAGAGGGACCTGACCCACAGACAAGGGGGGCTGCATTTAGATATTTAGGATTTTAAATTCCGTTGCTTTGTATGAACCTCAAGTGCTTAAACGTTTAAAAGTATCTAACTGAACTAGCTCAAAATTGTACAGAAAATATGTGGTGGCAGAGGAAGTTGAAACTGCCTCTGCTGAATCCCTAGACCAGCACCTTCATTAACTGTGTGGTTTTCCTCCCTCTCAAAAAACATTTACTGAGGAGCTTAACTTTTAAGACAAGACTATAAAAACATACACAGATGTAATTTTTCAGGCTAAAGTCCAGATCTTCAAAAGACCTTTACATATCTAGTAGTCTGGCTTATTATATTTTGCAAAAATAGCACTCAGTTTTCCAGAGAGGCTTTCACTGAGGAGAAATTACCTGTCAGTGGGTCACATTTGGTAAGACATCTTCTGCTGTGTGCAGACTCTGCATATAGTATATGCACAAGTTAAAAGTACAGAGAAGTTCAGCAGTTATTTATTGACCAATGCATACAGTAGACAACTGGCAGTAATGTGCTAAGCTTTAACATATCCGCACTGCGAATAAGACCCCAGATGCGTGTGAGATGCTGATAGTGAGACAGACACTGGTTAGGGAAAAGTTGGCCTTTGTTGCTCCTTGAGATGGGCTGATCCTCAGGCATGCTGAGTTGCTCTGTTCCTGGGTTTTCTGTTGGTTTTTTTGCAAGATATCACAGCTTTCATGGTAGCGTGTTTCCTCTGGAAATCTTTGGCTATCATTTTCTGAACAATTACAGTTATTTTTCCAATCTTGTATGGCTTTAGATTACATATACTCTCACATCTTAAAACAATTCTCTCAGCAGAATTACGCCAAAGGCTCAAAGCTGCACTGCGCACATTTGGCTATAGATTAGACAGTTGAATCCCTGGTCTGAGGATGGTAGGGAGCTCCAAACAAAATATAAAATTCAGACTATGCTAGTGAAGTATTGTGTAACATTATGCATATACCCAATTTCCCCTGGAAAGGATTCAGATGCCAATAAGGAATATTCATAGCTAGGAAAATAATGTGTTTCAATTGCCTTTGAGGATTCCTAGCACACCATTCCTTCTGAAAAACTGAGTTACTTTATTCAGATAGCTCTCCTTAAACTCTTCAACCATAACATGAAGATAGTGGACTGCAGAACAGTATCCTCAGCCAAGGTACTATGAAGCATTTCTTCCTCGATTGTCAGCTGAACAGGTAAAAAGTGAAAGGATTGTTTGGAATTTACATAAGTGCAAGCTAGATCTATGTGTAATTGTCTTCTCAGTCCTGTAAATCTCTCTATTAATAGTATTTTGTGAATATATTTCTATTTTATATCTTGTAAATAAATATTATTTGTTTTTACCTTAATCTGGTTTGAAGGAAGCATGATTTCAGAATAAGTGAAATAATCTTCAGGTGCTACATCCCAAAGGGCATGATGATCCTTAAGTATTGAAATACTCTGAGTGTCATTAACCAGCTGCAATTTAACAATTTCTGAAATGTTCTTCAAGATTCAAAATGTTATTAAAACATATTTATTTCTAGGATATTTCTAGGGGGTGGTGGTGGATATTTAGATGTTAATACATTTGTCTTACACTTAGGTAGTATTTAAAAGAATTCCAGAAGTATAGTTCTTTAGTCATACATGTGGGTATTATTTCATAACAAGATAATTTGATCTCCTTTATTGTTCAGGTAGATGCTTATACAAATGGAAGCCTTCTGTTCATTCAAGGACTCGCCAATCTGAGGTGGATGGTTATGGCTTAGAAAGGCTAGTGTTCTTCTTCAGAACAATTATTAATTTTTTTAGAGAAAAGCATGTAAACACAATTGGAAATGTTCTATTATTTATGCCATAAACTACAATGATGCATCATGTAAATTTTATGCCCATACCCCTTTTTAAAGCCTATGTTGTATTATCTCATCCATTATGATTTATTACGTCAGATTAGTCCTATTTCATACATGCATCATGATGCTATTCCACTGTACTATTAGACATTTGTTGAAAAATTGGTGTGCTAGTCACTTTGAGCACGAGCAAAGTTGCTATTACACTGAAAGGTATTGAACTTCACATTTATTATTAAACTGCACAAGGTTTAGCAAACCATTGCTAATCAGCAAAACATTGCTAATAAATGATAGTGCAAGAGTCCTAGTACTTTCAGATTAGTGGCAATAATTGTAATGAGTTCTTTCCACTTTGAAGTGATGGGCAGCTGAGGCAATGAGAAAACATAACAATACAAAACAAGGAAACACATATGGTGGCAAATGAGGTGTCTTTCCCCAACTATAGCTCAACAGCAGTGACCATGCTCATATCATTGTAGTGGAGTGTGTTTTTCAGTGTTTCTACTCATGGAAATGTATTTTAAAGACATCCACACTGCTTCTCCATGGAAAATTTTGGACATTATGAAGTCTGGTTATGAAAGGAATAAGATGCATTGGCACACCAATGTTAATTACTCTGTTTCATATATTACAGCCAAAAAAAAAAAAAAAATCTAATGATTTCCTTTTAAGCATTTCTTTGAAAGGAAAATAAATGAAATGTTATTTACAATTCGTATTTCGTGTCTGTAGGGTATAACAGCAATACCCCAGTTTATAGCCTGAAAAATGTAGAAGATAGTTGAAATCTTAAATTTAATTTTTCAATAAACTCGAGGCATATATTACAATTTCATCTACTGAAATTGACTATAAATAGTCAATTTTTAAAATTTCTGACTCCAGCATATTCTAGAACTATATTTAATTGCTAGAATTCCCAAAGAGGTCTATGAGACCATATTTCCTATATCTTGCTATCTTTGAAAACCACTTATTAACTGGCTTTAAGAAACAGATTCACAAATCCTTTGGGTTGTATATATTTGAACACTAGTAAAGCATTTCTACCTGATGATTAATATTGCATTCCCAATACTGTAGATTTTTAACACCATAAGTCTGTCAAAGAAAAATAGACTTTTAATAACTAGTGATCAATTTAATTTGTAGTTTTCATCATTTCTGACTACTGTACTCAAGACTCAGAAAAGACTGGGAATCTTATTACATTTTAAAAATAGGAAAATTTATGTTAAGTTTTGCAAAACAATTTTTGTCACCAAAGAAAATGCTTTGGTGCATTTTTTAAAATTATTATGTTCTTAGCTGATCAAGTAATTGCTAAAGCTACAAAAATTTCCTTTTCCTTCCGCATTTGGCAAGGTTGTAAGTTGGTTTTCTTTCAGCATAAACCGTCCTGTAATGTCTTTGGAAGATTAAGACTGAATAGATACAACTATTGTATATGTCTTTGTATTATCTTAAACATTTAAGTGTTAATATTACCATATATTCATGGGAAAACTGAAAAGCAGTTTACCATAAGACAGACCAGTAAAAGCAATGGAGAAAAAAATATATAAAAAACCCAGATCTCATGAGTCTGGACCTTATCACCTAAAGCCATAGTGCTTCCTGCACCATTTATCTGCTTGGTTGTAGTTTGAATTTTTGTTCCATAGTCTGTATTGATTTCTGAGTAGTTCCATAGCTGAGCTTCATGGTCCTGGTTATTGCTCTAATCCCAGGTTACTGAAATTATCCACCTTCCCTATATATGCTAACTTCTGCTGCAAATCATAGGAATGGTCTTCACACAGATAACTCTAAAGCATACTCAAGTGGACTACTGGCAAAGCAGCCTGGTTGGTTTTTTTTTTAATTATTGGAAATATTTAGTTTTCCTCAGAGTAATTGCAGATTTTTTTTTTTTTTTCCATGAAAAAATAGTTTTCTTTTTACTCCTTGATTTTCCTTGGAAGAGTGTCTGCCTGCAGTCATTCAAGACTTGTTTTTTATACTATGTCTTGTGTCTGTGTACACAACTGCTATTTTTTGGGGCGGGGTTGTATATTGCCATATGGGTCTTTACTCTGTTAGCTTTGACTGTTTTAAGTAACTTTAAATTCTGCTCAGCTTTGGTATATGTGCTCTTCTAAACAGAATTCAAGAAATAAATATGTCTCAGACTGTCAAAATTACACAATGATGCAATGTACTATATTATGTCTGAAGAAGCATATTTTTTCTTGGCACCATATGTAAGAAATTTGAGTAACAGCTGCTGACACAGGCAATAATTCTCAAAGTGAGTTTTTTCTCTCTGTTTTCAAAGTTGTTTTGTTTCATTTCTCTGAAAACAAGAAATTGTATAGTCACAGCATTTTTACTAATGTGATACAGAAAGGTATTTAAAAATGTATTCCACATAAGCAGACTATCCTAGGATGTCTTTGCCGTAACTTCTCTGTATTCTCTTTCCTATTTTATAAATATACTATCTGGAAGTGTAAATCTCTCTTTAACCTGTGTCTCATGAGATGCTGACTTAATTATAGCTTAAATACCCAGACAAACACGTATTTTCCTCCTTGTTTCTGGAACACATTGTCCACTTCATGTTGCAGCTGATCATGTTCCTATCTATTTAAAATATGTAAGTGGCATATGGGTCTTCACACTCTGCAGCAACTTTTCATGGATTTATTTTATAAACCAATTTAATATTATATTAAGGGTTTTCATTTTTCTGTCCTCAGCTCTTCAGACAAAAATGCTGTTGGAAATGAGGATATTATGCACCAGCTTCTCCTGACTACTTGGGTTAGAGAAATAGTTTCCTTAAGAATCTGATTCCCTACCACTGTACCAATTGAAACAAGCTTTATTTCATTTCGGGATATTGAAAGCCTCAGAAAGGCAACCTGAGAAATAACCTTGAACAGCAGTCCTAGGTCGTGTTTACGCGAGGCAGTGCTGGCTCCTCTGCGTGGTACATGCCGGTAGGAGCCTGGACTCAGAGCATGCCTACGTTATGGCATCTGCAGGGCGAGTTGCACAGAGATGACTCAGGAGACTTTATACTCCTGTGTCTGATGTCAGATCTTGCAGGGTGAGCTGAGGACACCTGAAGTCTAATTAAGCCCTTGTGAAGGCACATGGATGCGAGCTGACTGACTTCTTAAAGAATTTATTCCACCTTTTCTTCCTCCTCAGACAGGAAAGAAACTTACCGAAAAACAACCCTGCTCCAAGTCTGTTGAACTAAGTGGAAAAGTTCCTGTTCACTGCAGCTGACTTTAGATGAGGAACAAAGTGACCTTAATCCTTTTCTGTGATGCTTAAGAGATCACTCATCTCAGTGCCGGGCTTCCTCCAGGCCTCCCTTCCTGCCAGCCTTTCTGCCTGCCCTGCCTACATTCTGCTTCTCCTCAAGATACAGACAGTTTCAAACACGTCTTTAAAAGTTCAGGTTTTTTCTCAGTGATCTACCTGTTGCCAGCTGTAGTCTAAGCACACTTGTCCTTACTTATTTTGCAATTTTAGAAACAAAAGAAGTAAAATTTCAGAAACAAGAAGTAAAAAACCATGTAGCTTTGTATCTTAAACACTCTTCCTCCTCTTTTTGAAAGGTTGATTCTTTTCTAATGTAAGATTTTCAGTCATGGGCTTTCTTCTTGAGTATTTATACACAACACCTAAAACAGGGAGGCATTGATTTTGACTGGAGCATTTTGACACTACTAGAATACAAATAATATGTTACAATTCTAAGACTTGAACTACAGGAAAAACATATGGGAATTCAGTTTATTTTCAGTATAAAGGCATTTGTAAGAGTGGGTTTAAAATTGATGTGTAGAAAGAGATATAGATTTGTAAAATCTATGTTCCGTTGTAAACATTTATATGCCTCTATCATTGAGTATCTAACTGTGACCTATTAAAGAGATCATAAAGGCCAGCCTGCTTAGTAAATAGCAGCTGCATTCAAGTTGCTTCAATTGGCTAGACAGTGAAAGCATCCAAATCCTTGGTTCAACCTTTTAGAAATACTGAATGATACGTCCCATTCAGTCTTCTTCTCTAGGGAGCAGGCCACATTGTTTGCATGCAGCGTAACACTGCTACCTCTTGGGACCTAAAGCAGTAACTGTTCTGTGCTAGTTCTGCTGTACTGTAATGCCACTTGGCCTCCTTTTCAGTTACTCTTGTGTGTTACTTAGAATATAAGATGAAATTAAATAGAAGTTTCACAGAGAGATGCAATGTGTTTGACTAACAACATTGAAGTATGGCTAAGGAGGATGGCTCAATTTCTTGGAAGTGATTTATTTTGGACGAGGCATTGATTAGAATTATTTTTGTGCCTTTTAGTTGCTTATTATTATTATTATATTTACTAATTACAGAAGTGAAAGCTGAAAGTCTATTATGAGAAACACCAAATATTCTATCAAAAAACCACATTTTTTAACTACATCTGTTCATGAGCTATTATTGTTTGTTCCGTACTGGAGACATGGCTTTGTACTTGCAGCTACTCCTCTACCTCAACACACAGAATCTTTGAGCTTGTGCTATCAGTGTTTTGGAAAGCATTTGAGAAGTACTATTGAAAACTTGTGTGATTCCACATTTATTTTTCTGTTCATCGCATTATATAACAGATTAGGATTACATTCAAGATGTTTTTGCTATTGATGCAGTGTCGATTTAAAAAAAAAAGAAAAGAAAAAAGTGAGAGCAAATCAGAGAAGACTATAGCTTTTTAGGAAGACAAAGTTAAAATGTCGAGTCATAGTCAAGATGAAGGGAAAGTAGCAAACACACCTTTAAAACTTAATAGACAAAATAAATTACTTCAAATTTAGAAAAGATGAACTCCAGCTTGGGCTGGCTGTAGGTAATGTTGTATTTTATAGTCCTTTCTCAGTGCATAGTGGCCCCCACATTTGATTCAAACTGTCTCTTTTGCAATGCAGTGTTGTTCTAGCCTTTTTAAAGACAGCTTTCCAGTCATGCTATGTTTTATGGTCTTTTTCTGCCTTTTAGTATTCAAAATTATAATAGAATACCTGGTATGGTACATCAAAGTAATGTTCTTGTCTAGTCTTCAAAAAACGATGCTTAAACAAGTGATGCTCCTGCCTACCATGTCATCTTTGTGTTGGTTCTGCCTCCTTTTTCTGTAACTCTGCAGAAAATCATGCAACTCATGTCTAATGAATATACTTTTTGAAGATTGCAATACGTAATAGCCTATCTAAAACAAAGTCATTTTTTAATATATGAGGATATTGCTGAGGAGGATAGTAAGACTAATAAAATATCATTAGAGAATAAGCAGAAGTAAAAATTAAAACCAAATTTTTTCTCATACCTTTGGGATTCAAAATTACTTTGAGTGCCAGCAGGAACTTAATGATTTGCCCTTGTGGTGTGTTAACCTTGGCTGGCTGCCAGATGCCCACCCAGCCTCTCTCCCCTCCCCCTTCTCAACAGGATAGGGGGAAAAAATAAGATGAAAAAGCTTGTGGGTCAAGATAAATTCAGGGAGATCACTTACCAATTACCTTCATGGACAAAACAGACTTGACTTGGGGAAAATTAATTTAATTTATTGCCAAAATACAGTAGGATTGTGAGAAACAAAGACAAAACTAAGAACAGCTTCCCCCAGTCTCCTCCTTCTCCCCAGGCTCAACTTCACTCCTTCATTCTCAACTCCTCTACCTCCTCCCTGCCAACCCGGCGCGGCACAGGGGGACAGGGAATGAGGGTTGCAATCAGTTCATAACAGTTCATCTCTGACGCTCCTTCCTCCTCACACTTTTACCCTGCTCCAGTGTGGGGTCCCTCCTGCCATTTTCCTGATGTTACCTCCCTGCTGATACTCATGGCTATGAATAGTTTTGTAAAGGTTGAACATGTGGAGGAAAAAATGATATAGTCACAAGGAAGGGTTGTATTTATATGCTACAAATAAAATAGGAATGTAGCTTTTTCTTTCCTATGTTCTTTCTGGCTCCTGCTCCTTCATCCTGTAACACGCTAATTCAGAAATTGAGTTGATTATAGGAGTAAGTGTTCAGAATTGGATTTAGATTATTTTTGTGATATTTAGTCATATTACTGTTTGGGAGGAGTGAGGACGTAGTCTTTCCATGTCAGTTCCTCCTCTGCAAAATAACACTTTTACACTTCACGGATGATGAGGCAAATGCATTACAGAGTGTGAAACACTTGGCTGCCTTTGGTTGAGGTCACAGGCAAACACCTGAGCTGGAGACGGATGGAGTTTTGTGTCAGAATATGTCTAGCGGCAAAGCACACCCCTTGTACTTTGGGTAAGGTCTTTTCTACTGGTGGTAGTGATCAGCTGTCATCACTGTGACAGCATGTTGTTCATTATTCAAGACAGATTATTATTGAATTATTTTGTGTGCTACACTCTGTGTTTCTTGATTGGATTGCTAGATTGATTTCAGAGAAAACCAGAGAAAAATAAATCTGAATTCTCTTGTTTGTTCTATGATGACGCTTCCCTTTAAAGGGGGAAGAGGGTTGTATGAAAACACGTCTGAATTAAAGTAGTTACCAGATATTTGTGTGAACACAATCTCACTTTACTGGATGTTTGCATATAGTGAATAAAAAAGGGGTAATTTTTTTAATGGTCAAATAAAACAGCTGTTTTTGAAATCCAAATTGAATATTCATAAACTCTCTTCCTGCCTTATTTAACTGATTTGAGCTTTGAAAGTCTAATGCTTCCTCAGAAGTTGTACTGGAATTCTAACTAATAATCATCCCATGTTTATACAACATGCAAACACACATATGGTACATATACAGGCATTATCCTCATGTTAGCTAGATTTTGTTGACAAAAAGACAATAGATCATTTAACAAATATATCATTTGCTGACATATTGCAGTTTTATAAGAGGCACTGTTATAAAAATGAGTATGACATTTGCATTTCTGTTTAATTGATGTGGAGTGAACATAAAAAGATAAGAGAGCCAAGAGAGCTTATTAAAACTGAAATGAGGGCAAGTGATAAAAGAATGGTATTTTAGTAGTGCTGCAGTCAGATCTGTCACTTTCCCCACAAAAACAATCTTATTCTTGGATTTTTTGGTGAGGAGAGACGATGTAGGGTTTATATAACCACTCTTTTCTTTTAAGCTACACTTGATATCCAGGGAATCTCCATGCCTGTATTTTAACTTGGGGGCCTCAGTAGCCCAGCGCACCTTCTGGAGAATAATGTGACTTTTTCATTACTCTGAAGTAGCTTCCTTTTCCTTTTTCTTTTTTCCTTTTTCCTTTTTCCTTTTTCCTTTTTCCTTTTTCCTTTTTCTTTTTTCCTTTTTCCTTTTTCCTTTTTCCTTTTTCTTTCCCCCCTCCGAATAAACCAAGCTATATGTAGGGGTTCCTGAGCCTCACCCTGGCATGCCTCATAGCCAGATCTCTGAATTCCAACACGTCCAATGAGATTTAGTAATTGAGAATTATGTTTTTAGAGAAAGTACTGAAATGAATGTTTCGTAGTTTGAAATGTTAAGTATTAGAAAGTTAGGAAACACTAGTCTATACTGGGCATGTAAATGAGCTAAGTTCACAGTGAAAAATAATGTATAATCATTATTTCATAATCAGTAACTAATAACTGATCTGTACTGTAAGTAGACAGAAAGGTAGAGATAAAGGTATATAGTAATCATTTAAGTCAGGGCCTTCCTATTTTTTGCATTAATGACCTCATAATCAAGGCAATGCTTTTATAAATAATTTCATAAAAATTCTCTTAGTTTTAAAACATTAAATATCTCTCTATATAAATGTGTATATGCTGCATGCCACTGTAGGGACTTCTCTCTGTTTCTGAATATCACATACCACCTTGCTGCCTGAAACCACCACAGACGATATTTTTATTTAAGCCAGAAGTCTAGCCGTACAGGGAAACTACAGCAGGAAGCTGTCTTAGAGGAACCTGTGTGCTGGAAGAGGCAGCCTATCCCTCCTCTGGTTAGGTCTTTCAGCAGATTGCGGCGAAATTCTGCTTTGTCAACAGAATAAGCCCAGTTCTGCCAAGTGTTCAGTGCAGCCTTCAGTCACAAAGTAATGATGAGCTGTCACTAAACTGATACGGGAAACAGAACTCCATTACACAGCTTTTCCCACAAAAAAAAATTTCAATGGTTCTCTCTGCAGGGAGATTCATAACTCCTGATATGAAGCTGTATTAGCTTGCACCAAAATTGAGAAAATCTGCTCAAATAAGTAAAATCTACCCAAAAAAGACTTACTTTTTTCTATTCAGTCTTGCTTCTCTGGAACTGATAGCTTACAATTAATTTAAAAAGGAGGGACAGTCCCCTGAGAGTCAAAGGCTTTCTGGGACTAGCTTATAAATACTGACAGCTGAGATGATAGCCTCAACTATTTCTAACTGAAGTATAACCACGGGATATGGTTTTTCCTTCAAACATACATCTTGTTTGAGTAATTGTGGATGATGATGCTCTGAAGGAACACCTTCCAAAACCCACAATTTGTGTAATTAAGTCATCCAAGTAGTCTGGTTTAGCTGGGTAGTCTGCAATGAGAACCTGCAGAAATAAGGAATAATCAAATATTCTCTTTCTACTGAACCTCCATCTTGCTGTAACAAATAGTACTCATGTGCTAATAGTACTTACAGGTAAAGTTTGGTTTTGTTTTATTATGTTTTTTACAGTTTCCCATGTTTACTGTGAAAGACTAATATCATTGACACTCATTGCAAAATAGCTGTAGAAACTAAAAAACACATATGAAACCAGGAAAGCTAGTCTCATACTGTTTTCCTATGAGTGTTTTTTATTGTGTGAAAACAACTTTGGGTTTATAACTATTTTCTTTTCATAATAATAAACTGGGTTGGTGTCATGCTAAAGGGCTCTTGGGGTAATACTGATCTTTATCAGAGTTATCATATGTAAAAATTGATGCTTCCTTTTATGCTGCAGTATATTTGAACATATTTTTGAGTTCTGGCCTTCTTACATAAAGCTGCCATGTTTCTGATGTTTTGACTGCGTTATGAGGAATGAGCTTATTCATTCCTTGATTCAAACATACATAACATGTAGAAAACTTCTATTTATTGTTCCGTTTTTAATAACATATCCTTCATTTCTGAGGCAATTTACATATATTTCAATATACATATATTTCAATATACATATATTTCTGCATTTGATTAATAGCTGTACTACAGCCATTGGTATTTTGTAATGACTGAGATTCAAAGATTAGCTATTTTGAAAATGATTTAATACAATAACAGAAAAAAGTCTGTAATTATATGTGGATCCTTAAAGAAGGTCCAAATAAATTCTTAGGGCCAAATATTCTGTTGTCGACACATTTTACCATAACATATGATATTCTTGTCACTAACACCAATGTATACATGTAGAAAGGAAATATCTGCTACTGTAGATTGAAGACTGTGGGACTTCTGCTATTGATCTCAATAGTAGCAAGAGTCTCATAAATTTCAACCAGCAGAAGAAGGAAGCAGAATATAATATAAGGGCTTCAAAGTCGTGTTCCTCAAAACATTTGTGTTGTGTCAGTGGTTTGCACAGTACAACAAAACCCTTTCCTTGCATATTTTCTTTGGTGTACTACAATTTGTGCTCTTATTCAAGATCTCAGCATTTCAGTGTTGCTCTTTATCTTTCAGCAATTGGAAATTGAAATATTTATGAGTTATTTTTCTCCTCCAAAAAAAGAGGGAAGAGAGAGAAATTATACCAAAAGCTTCAGTATTATGGAGCAGCAGTTGCTGATCCATAATTACAATGGAAGATTTCCCATAACGAGCCCTGTTAAAAAAACAAACAACCCCTAAATTGCTCAGAAAGAAACAGATTTTTCTGGTTTTTTTTATATGTTCTTTCTCTCTCCTCACAGCACAATTTTTTGGGTGACATTTATAATTATGCTATCCTGAAGTGTTATCTGGCATTTTTGCTAGTATTTTATATTTGTTTTCTTTGTAGTAGCTCCAAAACTCGTTAGCTTAGAAGATAAATATTTCTGTTATTTTCTTGGCCACTAAAAAATAAATGTTTTGAGAATATTTAGGACTTAAGGAAGTTATATTGATACATTATCTATATGTTTATAATGAGATTCATAGTGTAAACAAATACGTTTTTGAAATAGATTGGAGTGAGGGTAAAAATGGTAGGTAAAAAGAAAATAACTTCCAGAGAAAAATCAAGTAGAAGAAATACTACTGTGAAACTGAACATTAAGAAAACAGAAGTTGTATTTCAAGTTTTCTAGGAAGATGCAAAAACTGATTAGACATTTTGTGTGCATTTGCTTTAGATTTTGGAAAGTTTCAGAAAATCATTAGACAACAGGATTACCAGAATATGATGCATTCAAAAGTAATTATGATCACACTCATGAACTGTGACTACTTTTACCACAAGATGCCATGATTTGAAAGTCTTTAGATTAAATAGCACAGAAGGGACAGTGAACACTTTATAGAAAAATAGTCTCAGAGAGAAACCTGATGGGAGTTTTGTCCAGAAGGGTGACCAAGTAAGCAGAAGAGACCAATTAGAAAGAGAGGCAGGGAAAGACCTAGCTGGGAAAACAAAGGAGACCTGGAAAGTATTTGTGGCCTGTCAAGAACGTCACCCTGTCTCGTCTCTGAGAACTGGTTGACGGTCTTCAGTTTTAACATAAATCTACTGATAACTTGTCTGCTATCATATGTATAATATCAAGTTAGTCAAACTGTTTAGTGCCTAAAGATGATCACAGAAAGCACAAAGGCCCAATGAGGGTCAGAGGAGCAGTGATGGGCAAGAAAACCCCGTGATCTGTGTGTGGAAAACCACTCAGAGAAATCACTTGGAGAGGCTCCTTCCTGGAAAGGCCTTCAGGCTGAAGAGCGTATGGGACTTACTATGGAATGCAAGGAGGAAAAGCATTTTTTGTTTATGTACGAAGTATTGCTGAACGATGTTTTGAAGGGATTCTTGGGATGCATGGAACTTATTTTGGGATGTTTAGAGGAAGGACCATAGGTGGGAAAGAGACTGAGGCACATTGAGACCAAATGTGGGAAATAGATGGAGTAGAGGATAAAATGCAAAAGGATAGGGGGAAAAGGAGATAAAAGGCTGTCCACTATAAATAGGCTGATGGTGAGTACTCTTGTCTGAGCCCTGTAGTCTGTCCCATCTTCTCATTAAAGGGCATTTTTATTTTCCATGTGGCTGTGTTGTCTACCCTAAGCAGGTGTTGGTGCATGCTAGTGAACTTCAAGCTGGCCTGGCTGGTGAGTAGGATAAGATGGCTGAGCTCCAGCAGCTGGTGAGGGCTGCGAACCTCATGTGCCAGTGCCAGCAGCTGGGGAGAGTGGTGGACCTGGGGCCAGCTCCTGGGCTGAGTGTCTAAGGCCAGCTGCTGGAGGCATCCATGTTGTGTGCATGTATATGTATATATTCCACTAGCTGACTTCAACTTGATCAGCTGGAGGGGAGGAACAGGGCTGGGCCAGCTCTGCAGTTCATGTTTCTGCGAGCACTGTGCATCTGTGTAGGTGTCTGTCTGTGTGACCAGCTATGTGTGGGTGTGAGCATGGGTGTGCATGTGTGTGCGCGCACGCTCACCTATCAGGTACGCATGCTTAGCCTGGCTGCTGGCTGAACCTGGTGCACAGACCTGCAGCATCTTCTCATCTGTCTGGTTACTGGATTCAGCTGCCTCTAACAAAGACATTAAGAGTGCAAGCAGAAGTCATGTTTCTGAAGAAATGGCAAGAAAATAGTTATCTAACCCAAATTGTTCTCAATATTAAAATACTTGCAAATAGATATGAAAACATCCATGAAAAATGTGACAAAATGTTTAATCGATACAGGAATTTACAGGTTCTCTTTGTTCTTTCCCAATCTGAAGAAAAAAATTGTGACTGAAATAGATTGCAGAAACAAAAATACAAAACAGAAAATGTGGTACATAAATGACAATATAGGTTAAATTTTCTATTCAGAAGGAATTTATATATTCATTCAATTCTCTACCGATTATACAAACTGATGGCAGGGTTTTGAGCCATAGTGTATTTATAAATTGAACCAAACTGTGTGATACAGCTATTCCTATATTTAGATAGTGGGGAATTTGGGGGTGAAGCTAGGTCACAAGGAACAGCAGATGATTAAGCTGGCAGCACCAGCCCAGCTGGAAGCTGTGTCCTGCAACAGGAGGAAGCAGCCAGACATGCCAAAGTAGAGATTCTACATTTCTGACAAATGAAGTGGACTTTTCTGTGAGACCACCACCAAGAAACAATATGTGAGAGGTCTCTGCTACTGTCCCTCACATATCTGTGCTGAAAGGCACTGTACAAAGACACTGACATATAAAGGTTGGGCCAGGGTTCAAGTGAAAAAGAAGAGCCAGTGACTTTCAGTTATCTGAAATGTATTTAGACTTGTTCAGTTTACCTTTTATGTTTGAGATGTGAATTAAAATGTGTAAAGCAAAACTCATTTTTGTCAAACTAAAATAGCTTACACAGGCATGCTTGAATTAGGTAAAATTATTCAAAGCTGTCTGTGCAGAAACACTTTCATACATTCATATTGCCACTGTTCACATGACTTTGGATTTTCATGTCTGGATATTCTGGATGATTCATGCTTCTGAGGATGAGAGGTAGCAGCAAGCTTGAAAACTAAACCAAGAAATGAAAATATGTAGTTACGGTGTCTGGCACCTGTCTGTGCCTTATCCTCATACCTCTCTGTTCGTTGGGGCAGCTGAAGCCTCTGTAACTTTTTCATTTTTCAGCTCAGAGTTATTTACCTTGGTGGCTGATAATAATATGAGACAAATAATAGTATGGTTTCATATATTTGAAACTTGAGGCTCTGCTGAATTCTCAAATGCGTCATGTTCTGCTTGGGGCCAGCCACTGGAGATGGAAACCTGGCATTGAGAGAAGTGAAGGTGCACAGCTGTTGGTTTTTTACATTATGTCAAGAAGATCAGGAAAACGATGAATTTATCTGGGGATGCTGCAGAAGAAGGGAATTACTCATTCTTTAACATGGAATCTCAGCTCACTTGTGCTTTGAGAGCCTTGCAACAAAAAGTGTACCACTCCGGCTGTCCTAGCCGCTTCAAGAAATTAGTTCCAAGGGATCCTTGAATAACATTTACCTAAAATGGCTCACTGAGCTCTGTTTTCTTCTCTGTGAATTTGATTATTTTTATGCTTAGAGTCTTGGAGACCATGGACAACGTGCAGATACATGTATCGCATTTTCAGGAGGCACTCCATAGGGCAACAGTTCCTCTTGGTGTTGGTGTGAGAAGAAATAGTGACATGTTTTCTCTTTGGCAAAAGAGATTTTATGGCTTTGACTATGGAGAGAGTGCTTTGATGCTGGATAAAGCTTGCATTTCTACGCTTTCCTTTGAACGTGTGGACATAAAGATGGCTTTTAGTACATTTAAGGGCAGACAGGCAGACTGGAAAGAAGCTCTGGAGGCTGGACTGAGAACTAACGCTTTTAACACTGGGCAGAGTAGGTAGCTGTGGTGGGTGGAAGTGCTTGCTTGCCTATATTTGGCTTCAGGGATGCTGTTAGTATGAACATAATATGAATAAAATTTGAGTTCTGGTTTCTGTTTCCTGAGCTTCCATGACTCTGATCTTCAGCAAAAGCCTGAAGCAGATCAGGATCACATTTAGAGCTCAAAATTAGAGAGAACTAAAAATATTTATTGTGTTGATACAGATCACACTGAGGCGATTTTGGAAATTATTTTGTGGTAAAGCTGTTCATATGAACACAGCCAAAAATAGTTAATAAATAAATTTCCCGTGTACTTTACGGTCCTTGGATGAAAGACACATCCAAATAGTATTATATTCCTTTGTTTATTGATCTGTTTCTTCAAATCCTGCTCTCTTTTCAGCATGTAAATTTCTTATTTGGGTATTCAGGACTTGCTCTGAGGTATTCAGTTGTATAAATTTCATCAACTTCTTGCACCTTTCTGAAGTTCTGCTTTGGTAGCTGGTTAAGCATTGCCAAATACTGACTTTTCTGCAGAAACTTGGTACTTTCTTTTGAGTTCTAGTTCAATCTGCACAGAGCAATGCTCTTACATTCATCTGTGGGATGTCATACTACTTGAGACCCTTTTCTCTCTAATTCTGCTTCTGGTAGAGAAGACTGACTGATTTCTGAATTGTTGTTTCTTCATAGGAAAGTAAGTGTAAAACAAGAATAACTAAAACTGTTTCTTAACAAATGTAGCAGTCATAAGTATTGGAATTATTTACTTTTTAAATTGAGAGTTTTAATGCAATTTCATTTGAGAATTTCCAGGAGTCTAGAGAAGTGGCATCAGTATGCTAGGAAACAGTTAGCCTTGAAGCAGTAACCTAATAAATATGATTATTTTTCTCTTGTTTAGTGTCTGCTTTCAAAGCATGTCATTCCCATTTTTGCTGGGTAGATATGGGAAAGAGTTATGGAGAGAATTTCAAAGGCATTTTATTCATGTGCAAATGTCATTCTTCTAATATCTATAATAAATATTATAATTGTTGGATATCTCTGTCCGTATCTACCTTTAATGAGTAACTCTGATAAGGGAACATGAGAAATCTCTATTCAGAAAAGAACACACTCATGCAGAGTTAGCAAGAGATAGATAGCTAATCATTCAGAAAAAAGACAGAAACCTTCAAGGGATATTCTTTATGCAGCTGCTTAACAGTTGAACAGAAGAATCTAACTTAGCATTTGAGACTGAATGACAGGATCTGTCCTCCTTTAGCTCTAGTTGAGAACTGTAGGTTGCACTTGTGCTAATTCATCAAGCAAAGAGAGGGAACAAGGGAGAAGCCATTCAGCATCTTCTTTGTTTCCAATAATGCTTTCAGTTTTAGTACTATAAAAGAAGGCAGATTGCATTTGCAACAGGGGTGATTTGGTGGTAAAGTTGTTCCAATGTTTGATGACCTTCTGAGTCATCAGGTTGTAGTAACACTCAGTTGTTCCTCAACGCAGAACCCTGCGTAGGCACAGCTGCTCATGCACGCACTGTTGCACCAAATGGTAGACATCATTTTAAGGGCCTCTGGCTTCAAAAAGTAGGCATTTTCTTCCATTCATTCTCATACCAACTGGGTTTTTTTTTTCTGTCCCTTTCACATAAATCCTTGGAAAAAGTATTTTCCTTCAACAGTTCCCCTCCACCCCCTGCCAGTAAAAATAAACCCTAGAAAACAGATGTTCCATGAATAACAATCTATGCAGCTTTGCAGAAGAGGACCTGGGGGTCCTGGTAGAAACCAAGTTGAACATGAGCCAGCAATGTGCCCTTGCAGCAAAGAAGGCTAATGTCAACCTGGGCTGCATTAGACAAAGTATTGCCAGCAGATCGATGGAGGTAATCCTTCCCCTCTACTCAGCACCGGTGAGGCCGTGCCTGGAGTAGCGTCCAGTTCCGGGCTCCCTGGTACAAGAGAGACATGGACAGACTGGAGAGAGTCCAATGAAGATGCACAAAGACGATTAAGGAACTGGAGCATCTCTCCTATGAGCACAGGCTGAGAGAGCTGGGACTGTTTAGCCCAGAGAAGAAAAGGCACGGGGGGGGGATCTCATCAATGTATATACATATCTGAAGGGAGTGTGCAAAGAGGACGGAGCCAGGCTCTTTTCAGTGTTGCCTGGTGACAGGACCAGAGGCAATGGTCCCAAACTGAAACACAGAAGGTTCCGTCTGAACATCAGGAAACACTTTTCACTGTGAGGGTGACAGAGCCCTGGCACAGGTTGCTCAGGGAAGTTGTGGAGTCTCCATCCTTGGCGATATTCAAAAGCCATCTGGACATGTTCCTGAGCAAGCAGCTCTAGGTAGCCTTGCTTGAGCAGGCGGTTTGGACCAGATGACCTCCAGAGGTCCCTTCCACCCTCAACTGTTTTGTGATTCTGTGATTCTATAAATGAAAGAAACGAGAGGAATAATAAAACTCTGTTAACTTGTCATTTTCCAAAGGAGCCGTAGTACTGCATTTCTGCTATTCTGGCATATGGTGCTAAGTAAGTTATAAAACTTACTCTTCTTCATGATCATTGGTTCCCAAGAAAAAGCAAGTGCCATCATGTCCTGAATTATGAGGAGATAGTCTACCTAGAGGCATTTCATGCTAAGGTATTATCTCCCTACTGCAGTTTGTAGAAAGCTAAAGGGATTTTCTTCTGTAATGGTATACTCGCACAGCTCTTCGTACTTCTGTCTCCTTTGGGAATATACATTGATCTGCTGCAGAGAAAACATTTAGTATCATTCTGACACGTCTCCATTTTAGCGCTTTGTGACTCACTGGCCCAAAATTTCTTCACTAACGGTCCTGGGAAGCCTCACTGAAATGAATAGCTAATTTAGCACTAAATTTGTAAGTAGCACTAAAATATTAAATGAACTATTAAATTCAGACTAGTGGTAATCCATATTGTACTCACTCTATATACTCTGCAGTATAAAGTTTTTTTTGACTGATTCTCATCCTTTTTAACCACCTCTAACATTTATACCTGCAATCTATATGTAAGTGCTATTTTCTGAAGGAGTTCACATACCAAATATTTTAATAGAAAGTTGTTTTAAAAATTGGGCTTTACTCACAGTGAATAACATAGAGGTATAGTACTAATATGCTTTAAAAACCTTTATATGATAACTTCCTTAGATCACATACTCTCTCTGATTAGTTTTACAATTACCGGAATCCCTAATATGCGCATGTGACTGATTTATACACATATAGACACATAGGGCATAGGAATACATGTTGTAAGAATATGGGAGTTTTCTTTTATACTTATCTGAAAGAAAACTTAAACTTTAAATAAAAAGTTTTTAGTTATATATTCCTATACTGTAGGAGTACAGAGTTACACTACAGGAATATTTAGATATTCCTGTACTGTAAGAGTATGGAATTTTTTGGTTTTTAATTTATCTGAAAGGAAGCTTTAATTTTAAAGAAAATGTTGTATGGGGAAATTAGTTATTTTTATGCAATTTTGCTTTCCATGTAATTGCCAGTACAAGTTCTTAATTAAGATTATTGTCATAATTTTGTTCAAGTATTTTGTACTAAGAAAGTGAGGTTTTATTAAAATGTGGAAATTAATGTCAGATTGATTCCAGCTCTCAAAAGGGATAATTTTCACTTAGACTTTAAAAAAGACAGAGATCATACAGAAAAGTCATTAACATAAAAGTGTACACATATATTTTTTTTCCTAGCTTACTCACAAAAGAAGCTTTAAGGTATTATAAGGATGAGAAAACTCAATTCCCTTTCTAAAGGCTAATTTGTGTTTTATTTTTATTGTCCAGAACATCAATAAAAGGCCTTTCACATCAGTCAGTAGCTCTCTCTAACACAAGGAAAGCGTTATTCTAATGCAGTTAGACTTTGTACTTTGACATTCTCTTTTGACAGGGTTGGAGATGAGAACGGGAAACTTGGAATGGCAGCATGTACCACTTGTGTCAGAAGAAGATAGAATGTGAAAGTTTTGGCTTCCAAGAATGGAAGCAGGCACTAAAACCAAACAATATTTTCTGGCGTGACTAATTCAAACATATTAAAACAAGTATCTTGCAGAGCATTGATATTGAAATAGTCCTGGAGGCTCGTGTGCAGTGAGTTATTTCATAGTATCATGCACATAATTAGGTGACCCTTGAGGGAAGAAATCACTGCTTATGTAATTCAATTGAGGTCAAAAGCAGTTTTCAAACTGGGTTGGCCCCCAGGGGTGTGGAAGCAGGAAATAATTTCTAAGGCGCCAAGGAAAATTCCAGCTGGCTTCTGTCCGTCTCCCTCCACTTTTCTTCTCTCTTCCCCCACTCCTGTAGCACTGCCCCAGCATTTGCAGCTCTGTTGGCTCTGGAAACTTTGTGGAAAAGGCAATCTGTGATTTCTGCTATCAAAGCCAGGGAGTGTAGGAGCCAGCCATGTCAGAGTTTGGGGGGGGGGGGGGGGGGAACCCAACCAACAAAAGGGAAACTTGCATAGAAGTTTGAAAACTGCTATCATGAACAAATGGTCCAGAAGCCACAGACTGCTAAGGGCATCGGACCTCGCCACCAAGGGGACCTCACTGTGTGGCAGCAATTCTGGCTGCAGTAGGGGTACGCTGGCCTCCTCCCTCGCCATGCGGCCCAAGGCCTCGGGCATGTCCTCAAACAACCCCACTGCTATCTAAAGGCTTTGAAATTTTTTGTGCAAAAGTTTTAAAGCTCACAAAGAGCCTCTGGAGCCACTGGCCAAGAGCGCAAGTAGCTTATCAATAATGTGTTTTTGTTTTTCTCTTGAATGAATGCTTTTCTCTCCAGTTCTCAGGCATCCGAATAACTCTAACAGAAGTTACTTGGACTGAAAAAGGACCGAATTGTGTCTACAAAAACATGAAAAAACTAACCAATGAAGTGAAAAAAAGTTTTCCCTGAAAATGGGATGGACCATTTATAGAAAGTGGATATTGACATCAGTGGCCAAGTTTACTTATTAAAATCTAAAATACTGTGAAGAAAAGACATTTCTCAGACTTTTTTTTTTTAATGTCCAGTTTCGGAGGAGTTGGAAATAAAGTTATTTTCCCAACTCAACTTGTATGATGAGGGGAAACATAAGAGATTTTTTTACTTCCTGTTGTTCTCTCCAGTTTGTTTACCCTGGTAAATAGCATAATAGTATAACATAACTCAGTCCAAACAACTGATCTCTATTAATGCAAAACTTGCAATTTTTCTAGTAATACTACTGAAAGAGTAAAAAATGGATTTGCTGTCATGATGTACACTGAAACAACATGTTTGCTCTGCTGCCAGTTAACTTCCTGATTAGTCATCGTGTTTAATATACCCTGCAAAAATCCAGTGTCATGACAGGCCATGTACTACAAGTATTACATCCCTTGAAAATGAAGGAGAAATAAAGGGTATGCAGAGGAATGCAAAGACTTAAGACTTCTGTCTTAAATGAAAACCATTGTTAGAACGCCTGGCTGCATTTGCGGGTATCATTATTGTACTGTGGTTCCATTACACCTTATTTAGAACTGCAGAAAGATGTTGTTGTGCCTGATGATCAATGCCAGGATCAAGGGAGGTCTATTTGCCCTGTTCATCCCTCCTTCGAATGCTGCCTTTGTGTACTAGATGAAGATAGTCTTATTCTGAACACCTTTGATGAGACAAACTGCTTCTTCACACAGAAAGCAAGTTGGCTGCACTCTACAATGAAACAAAACAGGGGTTGGGTTAAAATTCCCTCTTCAGGGGAGTGGTGAGGACTTTCCAAAGGGCACTTCTTTCTAGTCTCAAAGACTGTGTGTCTTCGGTATAAGCTATATGCTATACTCCCTTGAATTATCCTGCTAGTGAACAGTACGCATTGCAAAGCACCAGAGTGGACAAGTAATGGATAGAGTCCCAGTTTCCTTCCTTCTGTCATGAACAGGAATGATGAGGCTGCCTAGGGAGTACTGAGCTGTATAAATCCACCACTGAGTTCTCTCTGGTGAGGCCAAAGAGGAGATTGACAATTACAAGGTTTTATTCAATGCAGGAAGAAAGCAGAGTTTCATAAGAGTAACCCATCTGGCCCATTTTAGAAATCTATTTTATAAAGAAATTATGCTTTAAGTGCCTAGTTCTCTAAGCAATTCCTTTAAATGTAGATGTCAATATTGTAAGTGCTAAAGTTTAGAGAAACTGTTCTTGCTCTGTGTGTGTTCTCTTGTCTGTTTTCCCCCTTGTATCTCCTCTTTCTCCTCCTCCTGTTCTTTTCTCTCAGACAAGTTACCTGTTAATTTAATCTCTTTCTCAGATAAATTTGATTTAAATGGATTTGTTGTCTTAAATAAAAATCCCCAAACGGCTTCTTGCTTCCTGTTTTTGTATTTTGTATGTTTTAGATCTCATTTTTTTAGTGCTTGAAAATCTATTGAATAAAATACGTAAATGAAAACTTCACTTATATGTAGGAAACGGTTCTAGCTAATTTTACATTTCTGAACATTTGTGACTGGACAGATTAGGGAACAATTAACTGACTAGCTTGTTAACTCTTCTTATTACCCTGTTCAGAAAAAAAAAAAGCAAAGAAACAAACAAAAGAAACAAACAAACAAAAGAAACCCCCCAAAAGTATCATGTGATAAGTGAGTTAAAGCACAGTTAGTTTAGCCAATACAGGTTACCCAGTGTCATTTTTCCAAAGCAACCACATCACAGCAGATTGACTGAGAATAGACAAAATCTGAGATTAGACATCATGGGGGGGGGGGGGGGAAATATTTTTTTAATATTAAGATTCTTAGTTTCTGACTCTACCTGCCCAACGGGCTCTTGACTGCTACAACACAAATCTGTAAATCAGTAGATGGCCAGTATTGCTGCTTTAGGCTCTTTTAAATTTAATGGTCCTATACAAATATACCAAGTCAGACAGAATTAGAGTGAGGATACATTTGTGTATGTGTGGAAAAGTTATTAATAATATTGTAGCATTTGAATATAATTGAATTCAGATTAAATTGATCTGCTACTGCTTTAAATATAACTACTATTTGGTAACATGGTATAGGTATCACTAGTCAGTGGTAATTAATGGAAAAAACCCTATTATTAATGTGTTATTAGCAATTACTAGTATTCTGTGATGATTGTCTTCATTATCTATCTATATCAAAAGTGAAATAAATTTCATTCAGATTGATTGTTCTTTCTTCTGTTCCTAGACACAGAAGTTAGCAACTTGGTTGAGTCTCTAATGTATTAGCAACTATTAAACATTGAACATTATGCTGACTGTGAGTCTTCTAGTAATTATGTCATCTCCCCCTTTTCTTTAGTTTGTTTTATATAGAATTTATAATGGCTTTTAATTTTTTGTGTGCTACATATTATAACACTATTGTACACAAAATTGAATATAACAGTAGGAATTAAAATAAATGTGTCTTCTTTCCTAATGTAATCATTTGTTGTATTTTCGTGTTGTGCAGACGTATTGACACTTTTGTATTGGATTAACTGATACCACATTGGACTATGTACAATAATATTAAAAGGAAGTCTGGAGTAACATATTGTATCAAAGCTTTTTGATGTTATTGCCTATGAATTTCTCATCTGTGCCTGTGTGTATTTTTTATTTGTTTTTAGTAGTTTGCTTACTATAGTGATAGGGAAAGTAGAAACAGTTTTTTGCATGGTGGCAGGCCTATGAAGGTATTAATTTGAAAATGGTGTTGGCACTACTGCAACCGTCAGTGCTGACCAGTGTTTATTTTCAAGAGTTATTAAACCTTACTTAAGCATATATAAGTGTACGGAAATGTAATTGCAACATCTGATATGAAGGTCAAAAAAGTCTTGGAGATATTTGACACGGTAGAATTTAGAAATACTGGAAAAATTTCCTTCCCTGATTTTTCTTGTGGTGATGCATAAGTTGCTGCTCCTGGATGGTTTCCATAATAGGGCAAAAAATACATACATCCATCCCACATCCAGTGTTGTGGGATTCTGCATCTTCCAGTGGCATGGAAAACTCAACAGCCTGGCAAAAGATAAAGTATGAAGGTGATATGCAGAATGTTCCTGATCATATATGTTCAGTGGGCTCACACGCAACACAAAAATGCAAGAGAAAGCCAAATGAAAAAAACATCTGTATCATTTACATACTGCTCTTTTTATTTTTTTTTTTTAACCTGGAAGTATGATGTTTACTATTGTGTATTGCCTACCTGACAAAGAATTTCATACAGTGACTCAATATGTAATCTGTAAGAGATTTATTTCTACTATTTTGTTGGTTATCTGCTTATTAATTTTTTATTTAAAAAAAAGTTGATAATGTTTTTTGATGGCTCAGAAGTTAATTTGTGGGGTTTTGTGGGGGTTTTTTTTCCTCCCTACTACTGTTAAATGACAACTTGTTTGGTCAAATGCCATTTTTTGGAGATGTATTTTTTTTTTCTCTGCAAAGTGATAAATCCATCCCTTTTTCTTCTCTCTTCTGCTTGGTATTTCACCAAGTTTTAAGGAGATGCTTTCCATGTAATAAGTTCTTGTTTACAGGTGAAATATAGGATAGAATGCAGGGGAAAAAATACATGAAACCTCCTGAGAACTACAAGAAGGAAAAAAAAACCTATAAATCAGCTACAAGAGATTTTTATATACTTACCTTTAAAAAGAGAAGTGAGGTATATATTAATGCTCTAAACATGAAGGCAGGTTTCCTGTTTTTCTAGAAAAATATGGTTAATCCATGTTCCTTGTATTCTTTCACATGGGGCAGAATGAGGCAAAGTTAATTTTCAGCTGTGTGTGAAATTTGTCTTCACAGGCTGCTGTGAAGAGTTTTCCAATGTCCTGTCCTATTTATTGGTCAAATTATTTTTCAATACTTGTTTCTAAGAGTGCATTAATGTTATGTGTTACATTGTTTAGTATTAGAGGAGAAGATTAATAACCTGAGTTTAGGAAGCAGAAAGATGTTTTTGTCATGTCTTTGTAAATGCAAGGCTTTTAGAAAACCCAGAAGAAATTAAAACAACCAACAAAGATAATCTAATCTTACTAAAGCAAAGTCATGCTTAAGTTTTTCAGTCCCAAAGTTCTGCCTTCTTTAAGCTTCTCAAAGCTATTCTTTGTATAGACTTTTTCTGAAGTTTAACAAGTTGATCTATGTCCATTCATGGATATTTTGGATTACAGTACAGACTTCTGCCTTTTTTCTTTAAAAAAAAGAAAAAATATCCATTGGAAATAAGATTGTCAGATGTATGCTTTTATCATTTGTATGCTTTTATCATTTGTACTCAATAAGGAACCGCTTCACAAGTGTTTGAATAGACAAGATGTCAACCTTATATAAATGAGTGGAAGTTCTGTATTTGCAGGTCCATTCACCATTCATGATTCTTGTCAACAGCTCATATTTTCTTCTCTGCTACTTGATTGACTGATAGTGATCAAAAGTGTATCCTCTGTGATATTCTCATAATCACAATGCTTGATCAAAAGAAAAATACCTAGATGTGAAATACGTACATCTTTGCCTTTCCAGATATGAAAAAATACTCAAAAGCTAAGACCTTGAAAATATTTAGAGAATTTTACCTGTGCATCCTGGTAGTCTGTAGATCTCTGGGCACTGTTGATTTCATAGGTATTTTGTGATAAACTTCACAAGAGTCTTTGTTTTGCTACACATGAACAGCAAGAGACAGATACTTTAGCAGGACAGTCCCACGCTTTCCCACACAGTCTTTCCTTTAGGTGTTTTTTAGTTGTCTTTTTTTCCTTTGTGTGGAGATCCACACGAATAAGGTGGGCCATGCTTCTAGACTAGATACCTAAAGCGCAAGATGCATTCCTTTGTTTTTTTCTACTTTGACCATCTTCTCTTCAATTAAGAAAAAAACATGAAATACATGTGTGTATTTTCCAGCCTACATCTCAAAGAAACAACATTTTGAAGTGGATGTCAATTCGATCAGAGAAAAAGAATAGAGAAAGGAAAAGAAATATTTTTCTTCAAAATGTCAGGAGGTTCTTCAGCTCAAAAGCTTAGTTGAAGAAAACCTTTTAATAATGTTATTGTTGGTAATTATACTGATGTTAAAGCATGGCTTACATAGGTAGATGACAAGCTTTCCCCACTGGTTAGCTCTAATTTCTGATTGCATAATATGAAGAATGAAGTTTTTAAATAGCAACAAGTACTGAAATTCCTTGAGCTGATGAATGCGTGATAGTCATAAAACAGTTTCAGTTGCTAATAATTATTTCAATTTTTAAGTTTGTTTTGTAGAAATAGTTAATTGCAATCTTAAGTTTTTTGAAAAGCAGTCTACCTAATTAATTTAGCTGTATGAGTAAAATATTGCAGAGGGACGTCTATTACAAATTGCTATAATTCCATTTAATTCAAGGAAGATATAGCTGTATACAGTAATTGAGAGTCTCAGAAGGCTGTAAATAAAAATTGATCTTGTTTTAGAAACTACTAACTTGGGTCATGAATTAAGCAGAGTCATCAGGGTGTTGCTATGACTTCTGGGTCACTGTCTGGAGAAGGAAGAGGTTTTATAATGTGACTGTATTTGTGGTTGTTTAACCCACATTTTCCTGCTTTTCATCAAGATCTCCTCTTTACTGAACTGCACTTCTGTTTTCTTTACAAGACTTTTCCATACTTCATGCTCTTCTGCAAACTTAACCATGTTCTTTTAGTTCTCTATGTAGGGCTTTTCCGCTTTTCGCTCTGTCACACTCTTCTCTATCACAGTCTGAATATTGAGGTATCTCATATGACAGATATCCTATATGAATGTACATCTATGACAGTTGCAGATCAACTAACATTAAGGTGAAATAGGTACTGATGAACTGGTGAGGTGGATGTCATTTCAAGCAGAGAAAAGGGTAAAAAGCAGAAGTCTTCTGTTCTTATTTAAACAGATTCTTGTTAGTGCTCTATATGCTTTCACATGGCTGCTGTACAACCAAAAGGTTAAATAATATCAGATAAGAAAAGGTGAACCATTGATTCAAGGGAACTTTGGGAAGCTGGGCATTACAGCAACTACTCCTGGGATATAGAAGTCATCGAGAATGTAAGCCATTTATACACTTTTCTGTCCTATCGTTATCAAAGGATTCAATTACACATCCATTGCTACTGGGCCCTAAAATTTTAAGGATGATAAATGGCTACAAAAGTAAAAGACCTATAATGGAATCAATATAATTAGTAGATATGATTGCTATATTGTTTTTACTTTAACGCTTATAGACCAGTAATGTATAAATGACATGTTAGGGTGAAGATGACCGCATAGGTCCATGTCAAAGACTGGGGCAGCCTTTGTCATACCATATGAAATAATTTTTGTTCATCAGTGGTAGCAGGTGGATGAATATTTTCCTAGTCCTAATAAGCAACTTAGTCTTGTGGACAAGAAAGAGGAAATATGTAGAGTTCTAGTAAGGCCTCTACAATGTATTCATAACCTGTGTGATTTTCATTGCCTGAATTTTACTTAAGTAGCTGTTGCAGATTTGAGTTTTTAGACTGGTACTGCTTTGAAGTGTAGCTGCCTGGTGATAAAGGTCCACAGTTTGGATCACACTGGAGAACAAAAGGAGAAAAACTGTTTGTAGCATTTGTTCTTAATAATGAATATAACATTGGGTTTCCATTGGGTTGTAAAATGTCCTTAAACTCATGACATAGGTTTGTTTGTTTGTTTGTTTGTTTGATCTGGTGCCTCCAGTAAGAGACATATGGAAAATTTTCTTAGTTCTAACACATGAACATTTTTTATCCTCTGCAGGATATGCATGCTTGCTAGAGGGCTCTGCTGCCTGCTACTTTTTCTGCTAGCTGAGGGGCTCCACATCTACTGTATCCATCATGCTCCAGCTGTAATCAGCAAACTCACCTTCTCTTTATTCTTCGTTCCCACCTGGGGACTGTTTAATTTTCTTTCTCTTTTTCTGTTCTGTGAGTCCATTAGCTTGGTGTCCTTTGCTCATACTGTTTGTGTTGCTCTGCCTTTTATAACATTCTTTTTGAGTTTTTTTTCATCCCAACAGCCTTGGTTTTTGCCACGGAGTATGAGATGAGTCAGATTGACAGTGCCGTTAGTATTTCGAGTCACAATAAGAAAGTCTGTGTCACCAGGGGGCACCCGGAGCTTTAGGTTGTTTTGATGATACTTTGAGCTTTTGAGAGAAAATTCTGTTAGGGAACTCAGCTGACAAAGTATCCACCCAAAATGTTTCAGTACCTCATATCTGACAGTTTAGAACATAATTACCTTAAAGCCCAGTCAATTTGTGCTTCTGTCTGCAGGAGGCTTATATCCATATGACTCAAATCACAGACACACACAACTTTGAGTCATTAAATACCAATATTCTCTTCAAACAATGGGTTTAAACATTCTGAGATATTTCCAAAATACCTCTCTTCTTACGGACCAGGAAGCCTAAGCTGCATCTGATAAAGGATCTGCTGTTGCGGTGGAAATTTGGATGTGCCTCAGAAGGAATTCTGGCTCTGGCAATTGACATTGCCACTGTTGCAGAACAGAGCTCTTAGATGACCAAAACATAAATCAGAATTTTTGGCCAATTCACTCTGAATACTGAAGGAAGACAAAAAAACATATATGAGAATTTTACTTAGCTTGTTTCTTCAGAGAATGGGATGACAGTTAAGTGTTTTTTGTGGTTTTTTTTTTTTCCCTCCCAGCTCCTTCTAGAAATTTTTAAATCATGAGATTCAGTAACATGAACACAACATAATGCTCAAACACATGGAAAGGAATAAAAGAGTATATTTAAATGTGCAAATTAAATAGCCAATACCTCCCTATGTATTGCTCCCTGTCATCCAATAACAGAATCCTCTCATCTAGTTAGTGTACTCCTGACCCTCAGAGCTTGATGGATTGTTTAGACCTTCTCCCTATTTCCAAGGAGTAGATCTTTCAAGAACAGAGAAAGAGAATTTTACCAATTTGGAAAAACTGACTTAGGTGACTTTTTATGATGTTTTCAAGCCACATAATAAATAAATATTCCAAGTAGCACCTTAATGGAGGAATAACGTAATGTACAGTAATGAAAATGTGTTCTTTAAAATACTGGATGATTTTAAATTGCAGGTACAGGTAAGAATGGTGATCAGCTCTTAAACAGCTTAAAAGCAGCAAGAGTGATCCAATGGATTCAGTGGACGCATTCTTTGCATAAAGTTTAAACAACTTTATTTGCTTTATACAGCCAGATTCTTGAACGGGGTAATAAATTATACTTACAGCTTCATTATAAGCGAGTAATTTTGTGTTTGTTTTCCTTACAAGTCCATGAATTAGCTGTACAGCTAAGGATCATTCCATTCCAGAATTTACATTTCTAAGAATATTTTCTAATTTGATAGTTACTTATATATCTTCCTTTTCAGCTTTACATATTCTCTAGAAAGTTCCTCTTATTCTTTGTCCTTAAGCATTTCTATCCCCTCTTCTTGAACAGAAAAAGGAAATAGATATTAAGAAATCTAAAGAGAATGAGAAAATATAGCCATCTTTGAGATTGTGCTATGTCTGATACACACGAGACTGTTGTAAATCAGTAATCAGCTCATAGAGTCTGAGAATGGAGATAAGAAAATGAATGTTTCCTCAGTGCACTCTGCAGGATCCTCTTTCAGCAGATCAGGGGTCAAATGCATTTACAAACCAGTAGGAGAGAAATCTTGCATTGTCACAGTGTATTCCTGGGGAGTACTCAACTTTACACACTCATTTGCTGCCCACCTGGAAACTCAATTGAAAAAAAATAATAAATCGTTTCAAGTAATTTTGTCTTTGAGCCTAATTAAAGTGCACAGTGAAATGTGGGAGGAAGACAATGTTCCCTAGTCTCTGGCTGCCTGGCATATCAACATCCAGCAGCGGAGGAAGTAACAAGTTTCAGGAGAGAGCCCAAACTAAAGAAGGCTGTAGGTAATGCAGAAGCAATATTTTGGCCTGGGATTATGGGGATTGAAGGCTAAGGTAAACATGTTAGCAGTCCATTAGGCTAAAACATCTTTTATTCTATAATTGGAAGGGTCACAAAACTCATTTTAATTAAAGACTGCAAAAAGATTACCACTTCGACTTTAAAGCACGCTCAGATCTGATGAACAGGTGGATCTTGGTGTGATGCTCGAGTTCCATTTTGGCATTTGCCTGTGGTCCTACAACATGACCTATTCACCCCTGAGAGCTGTCATAATGGTGTCTGTCAGCAAGCTGGTTGTCTAGTTTCACTGGTAAATACATGGAGCTTTTGTTGTGTATTTACTTTTGGGGAAATTGTTCTCAAATACACAGTAAGGGCAATAATGTTAGAAGGAGTTTGACGAAAGGGAGAGATAAACCTTTAGTCATAGAGTAAGGCCAACCAGCGCCTTCTAAATGTTGTAGTTAGTGGCTGAGAATGAAGTAGAATTATCATGAACAGCTATAAAATACACACAAAGTACAATGTCTGATTTTCTATCTTTTGCTTGGGATGAAAATAATGACTTAACAATGTCATGTACATTGGCATTTATTATTTTTTTCATATTAGACTTTTATTTCTATTTTTATTGCATTACAGAAACTCAACTTACTGTATGAAAGTGTCCATTTCGCTGACGGTGGGTGAAAATGACACTGGACTCTGCTACAATTCAAAGATGAAATATTTTGAAAAAGCTGAACTTAGCAAAAGCAAGGAAATCTCATGCCCCGAAATTGAGGATTTTTTGTTTCCATTTAGGGAGCCTGAAATTCTATGGTATAAGGTAAGGAATGCAAAAGATTTTCACCTTCAGCAAGATATTATGAAATGTTCTTATGATTTTCATGATCTAAATATGATATGAATCTTGGATTATTTTAAAATTTCTTAAGAACAGACAACAGAATCAAGGATAGAAAAGAATGAACTAAGTGAGAGAGAAATTCAAATGCTTCCTTTGGTAAACTTTAGAGCTGGTATTTTCTTAATATCCATTTACGGATGTCACAAAGAATTGGCAGCTTTCTGCTAACAAGAGGGCTAAAAAAGAAAAGTGTTACCAGTCTGGGCTGGTTTGATATGCTAAGGTAAAACCATGTGAGCTGCTTATACAGCAACTGCTTGTGCTATACCAGGCTAAAGAGTATGTTTCTAAAAACTCAGATGTAAAATCTATTTGGAAAAATATAAATAGGATAGCTATGCATGCTATTATCTGAATGAATGACTTAATTTTGCAGCATAAAATTCAGCAAAACTTCCAAAACTTTGGTCTTTACATATTAGCTTTTACTTGCAAATATAATTTCATTGTTTTTATCAATAACTTTATTTCAATATTGTGTACTGATTTCTAGATCATTACTCAAGGGCCAAATACTTGCAAATAGCGCTGCTGGTGGGCAGCGCACTAGAACTTCCATGAACAGCGGCTTGAGTTCTGGGTTTCTTACCATCTGCAGGAAATACTCAGTACTACAGTACTGTAATGCACACAATTTAAAGTCCCCAAACAGTTCAGTAAATCTGAAATTTAGATTCTGTGTATTTTGTCTACACAGATGTCTACAGAAGTCTGTGTATGTAGGAAGTCCTAGTTTAAGTATAAGCTGGTACGCATTCTAATTATTTTTTAAAAGTCTGATAATTTACCTGATAACATAAATGTTTTTAAATATGGTACACCAGACTATGCTATCTAATAAGTAAAAACTTGTGGCCCAGAAGGTTTCTGGCTGAATTAACTGACAGAATGTCTAAGATAGGAGGTATGTAACCAATTATTTGCTTATACTCATCTTGGATTTTGTGTTTGTAATACAATACATACTTGACATTTTATCAAATTTAAAACTATGGCTGGCTTCTTAAACAAGAGCTCAAAAGATTGGCTTTTTAAGAGTCATTGACAGTATGTGTGTGAATGAACTCAAACAACCTCTTATACTTTAACATCTTAAGAAAGCCCTTACTGTATAAACAATGATTATGCTAAGATAATCAAGTAAAATATACTGTGACAGCCAGTCAAAAGACGTTTTTCTTATGAAAAGCACCAATCCCTTTTTCTAATAGCTCATAAACTTATTGGTTTGCAATACAAAAGAAATTAGAAAACCTAGAAACACTAAAAATATTCAACACTATTTCAAATAGTACCTAGGTTAATTAGGTGAAAATAAGTTAATCATTTTAGGGACCTAAGAAACATGCATGCAAAAATGTATATTCTCTATTATAGCATAAAAAATAATGTTTTGGTAGTAATAAATGTAATATTAACTCATTTTTTGTAGGTACAAAACTCACCTTTTACTAAGAGTTCAGAGAGCTTTGATTCTAAGATGTTTTTAGAAAGAGATATATAACATCCTCGTTTCTCCTCATTCTCATCTTCTTCTGTTTCTCTACATTTTTAATTATAATTTTTTAAAATATAGATTTTAAAAAAAATTCTCCCCTGCAGCCTGTAGCTACTGGTAATAGTCATGGATCACAGGCGTAACTGTAATGGCAAATAAGTAAATGAAATAGGAACCCCTCAGCAAACTAATGTCAAAAGAATCACCAAAGGAATTAACTCCTCTTCTTTTTCTTGTCAGAGGGCAAATATTAAGTCAGCTGATAAAATTCTATTGTCTTTTTTCTTTTTAATCAACACTTAACTGAACTGGCTTTTTAGATATTTAGTGTATGCAAAGTTCATAACTAGCCTGGGCTCTTGCGTAGCCACCTTGGCTTTGAGCAGCATTGTCAACAGTGGTCCAATTTAGGTGTAAGAACACAGTCACTGAAGTGTTATATTATCTTTAAACAGGAATGCAAGTCAAAGACATGGAGATCAAGTATTGTGTTTAAAAAGGACACTCTTGTCATTCGGGAAGTTAGAGAGGATGACATTGGAAATTACACTTGTGAGTTAAAATACGGATACTTTGTTGTCAGAAGAACTACGGAATTGACAGTTACAGGTAATTACAGGCTCTTGCTATCTCTTATATTTAGAAAAAACATTGAATATTGTGATTTGAGTTGTGCGTGTTTGAGTTATCATACCTACATAAACCACTTTTGCACAAAACTTTGCTGTGTGCCTAGATATGAATGGTTGATACATTAAAGCTGTCCTGAATACTTCACAGTAGTATGTGTAACATTTTGAACAAGTCTGAGTTTTGGTCTATTCTGAAAGCTTGTGGGTAGGTCTTGTTTTTGAATGGAAAATGTGATCAAGGAACAGGTAACTTCAGCAAGCACTACCTCTAACAGAAAATAAGATCATTAAGTCTATCATACTTCTTCATGTGGTTAAATGCCTTGGGACATAAGAATAGCTGTAGCTCTAACTCAATAGCAGTAGCTCTAATTGCCTTTGGACATGAGAATAGCTGTAGCTACAACCCAATAGCAGTAGCTCTAGCCCAGTGAGACCACTGCAGCTGGGTGACAGGTAGGTAAGGGGTAGTGTTTGAGCAGTGCATGACTGAAGGATAGTAGCATTCTGCCTCTGGTATTCTCTCCCAGCTTTCTGTAGTTTATAGTTCAAGAACTTCCTTATCTCAATCGTCATGTGCTGTGGTTAGCAATTAACCTATTTTCCATTAGTCTGATTATTTTTTTAATCCATTTATTCTTGGCTTCAAAAACATTTTGAAGTCTCAAGTTCCACAGAGTAATTATGTAACATAAATAAACTATAATTTAGCAAAGAGCAATTGAAGAATATACATTTAATATAATCTGCATTTAAAACTACGATATCAGTATGTAAAATCCATCATAGATGAAAACAAAATGTATACTGTAATAGTAATGTCCACAGCAGCAGAACAGTATGAAGAACAGTCCATTAAATTTTCAATTCCTCACCAGACCTCTAACCTTTGTTTTACAAACATGTAAAGCATATAGCTGAACATATACCTAAGGTACAAAACTAGCCTCTAGAGTTATAGGATGACATTGGAAGACAGGAGTACATCATGATCTATATAATGCAGTGCGGTTCCACAGTATATTCCCTAAAAGAAGGCAGAAACAGGATTTTCCTGGCAAACTGGAGGTGAACTAGATCCTTATGGCTGACAAAGATGCTTGCATATATAAGTTCTTGCACCTTCAAAATACCTAGTAAGCCAAGAAAAAAATCTTATAGAAGGAGTTTTGTGGGCTTTTCTTGTTCCTTTTTAGTATCTAATATATAAATATATTGCACACTAACAATTAGTAACAGCACTTATGTTGTGCATTAGGCTGAATTGCAACAGTTTCCTTTTATGGTGAAAAGTTTGCTTTCTGTTTTGATGTATCCCATTTGCCCTCCACCTTATCAGAAATTACAGTGAATTATGGTTTGCAATTTTCTTCTAGTAGATTAGTCTGGAAATCATATTGTTTGAGTTGTTTTGAGAGAATTCAAGTAATCAATCATATTTATTTAAGCTCAATATCCAGGATCTCTTAATAATTTTTCTTTTGTATGGAATTGATTTATTTGGTCAGTACAGACAGGCAATTACTGTCTAGTGATTAACCTCACAGTAAACATCCATATACTCTGTTTGATTGACTCTCATATGAAGAAAGCAGAGACAGTCTTCAAGAATTTGATTTATACCAGAAGGAGGTTGTCAATTACCTTTTGCAATATATGATGTATGGATTCGAAGAGTACATATTCCCTCAGTCCTCAGGTGATCCCTTCTGTCCCTATGGCTGGTGCTCCACTGTGCAGCAGTACTTCAAACAGACTCAGACTGACAGAAAGGAGAAAGAAAAAAGCATTAGAACCAGATGCATGTTACTATTTGTAGCAATAGTTTTAAAAATGTAATTCATCACTTGTGGTGTAGGTAGGAGTTCAGTATTTAATGTTTAACTAGACAGAGACAGAAAGAGACTTGGCTGATTTTGATGTGCTAAAAATGAATGAATGCATACGAAGGGAATTATTCAGTTTCCACCTCTGCAAACCCCAGCAGATGTAGGGACAACCTCACATTAGTAAACTGCTTGTGTAGTACTGTAGGTCTTCATATCATCTTTATAATATTATGTGACTAAACAGAACAAACAGATTTACTCATAGTACCACTAATTTTATACTACATCTGTATTGATGTCTTGATAAGACTTTTAGTCAATGCTTTATAGGAAGAGATTCATGCTTTAGGTGCCTGTCTTATGCTTTCTTTGTGAGCTGAAAAACAGTTCCAGTTGCCCTGGACATACATTGAGGAATATATAGAATAAATGGAGGGTGGAAGGGACTGTTTGTTTGTTTTGAAGAAGGAATTAAACTTTAATTCAGGAACTGAGAAATAAATGTTGCAAATGTCAAATTAAAAGTAGAAAATTAAATTGATAGTTGATTGCTTTACTGTATTAATGAAAACATAATTAATTGAAACAAAGGAATGATATATCTTTCTGACATACAGTCTCCAACATGTCTCTAGGCAGTATCAATAAATTATGACATTTGTGTGAACCATTGCTAAGAACAAATTCCATCAATAAATCCCAGCTCCACAAGGAGTGAAAAAATTATTTCTAAGAAAGACATTTGAAATTTCTCTACCAAATATACTTTTTAGTTAGAATAAAATAAATTAAAAAATATGAGTAAGAATTACCAATTTGCCTCAGACTTTTCAGAACATATGGGAAGTTGTAATGTGTTTATCAAAATGGGATTTATGAAAAATAATGCTCTGTATTCATTAGCATTACCTTGTGTGGTAATGGTGAGTGTGCCACCATCACACACCCATCATTAGAAAACACAGCCACTTATTTTTTTCTATTTTCTGTGTGCTATGTTTCCATGTATGTGTTTAAGTAAGATTGGAATTTGGACTTTCTACATTTCTTTCCTGGAATATATTACCTTACCTCTCGAAAGAGAAAAAAAAACACCTCTGCTGCAAGAAATCCATGAGCCAGATGTTAAATATGTATCCATTTGTAGTATTCTATAGAAGCTGAAGATCTGCTTTTGTGCATTATTACCATTGCCTAGTAAGAAATGAAAAGGTTAATTATTTTGCTAAGAAATCATAGGTATCTGGTTGTTGACATAACAGGATTCAATGTATTAAGCAGAGAGTGGAACTAGACTAAAACAGCATTCTTGTCCTTCCTTCTACCTTGCAGAGGCAAGGAGAAACAAGCAGAATATCCAGTGAGTAGAGTTACACGATCATAGGAATGCTCTCCGGTTACCTAAAATTTTCTTCTTCCTTTGGCTCTCCAAAACTCAGATTGGAATAAACAAGATAAAAATGATGATTCTGGAAAGTAGCATTATTTCAGTGGATTGCCTATCTCTGAACAATTTTTGCTGAAAACTTTCCTTCAGATTGGAAACTAAGTTTGGGCCCCGACAGTTATTTGTACAAACATCTCAAAGATATTTATTGTAAACAGTCTTTATTGTAAATGATAATTTAGGTGTTCTATAAATGAAATCAAAAGAAAAAGTTATTAAGACCTCCTGAGAATGATCCTTTGCTGAATTTGTGGGGTAGGAGAGATGCTAAACTTTTCTCTCATAGACTTCTTGTGCTACTTTATGCAAATGATATGTCTGTTCTTTGTTTCAAATACACACAAGTTTGAATCTCCAATTCTAAAGTCATGGGCACCATAGATGTACCTAAATTAGAATCGCAGACCTAATACTGAGGTGACATACGCATATAACTACAGGTGAGGAATATATCCTGTAAGTATATTGAAAGTACACTGACATTCAGAGTAACCTGAAGTTCCTGGTGATTTTTAAGACAGGGGTGGGGTGCTCTCTTAATAAAAAAGGAAGAATAACATAAATCTTATTGGAGAAGAAAAGATAGGATGTCTTCAGACAATATGAGAAAGGACAGAAACAGTTTTCTTGACCTTATAAACAGTCATAAAAAGCTCTCTTTCTAGTATTGCACATAGGAATGAGTAGAAGGTAGAACATCTTCACAAGAGTTAGTTGGAAGAACAGGGCCATATGTATAAGCAACTGCAATACCGTAAATTAAGTAGCAGCTCCCGGATTACTTATGGCAGGCAGGGTAAGCCAGCTGTGACATTGGTGGGACGAGGCAGCAGCCTGCCTTCCTCACCTCTCCTTCTCTCTGGGTAATGGTGGAAGATTGGTAACTTCAGGATCCCCTTTATTTTTCCACACAATGTACTTTGGCAGCCTTGCTCTCTCCTGTAGGGAAACCATTGTTGCTATTACAGACTATTAAACTATGGATATAATTATACACACATTATTTTCAATATTGATGTTGTGTATGCTTGTTATAACCTCAGTGCTTTACACCTTACATACATATGTGCCTCATAGTGAAATATGGAATGGCTCATATTCTGATTTAGAATAAAAGTTGAAAAAAAAGAAAAAAAAGAAGGAAAGTCACACATTTTGAAAAAGGCCAAACTTACATTATAGGTGGTAAACATCTCATCTAAGTATAGCTGTTGAAAATCCCTAAGCCATGGAAAAAGATGATTTTCCCTCCTTTTAAAGAATGAGAAAACAAATTGCCCTTTTTTAGCTTAAATTATAAGCATTGAATGCCACCTTAGGTACACCTTTAAAGTAACAACCATATTTAGTGCTCGCTTTTTTTGGTTTTATGAAAAATGTCTTGTTAATGGCAGCAACATTGCACTAACTTTTCTAAATAATACACAAAATCTTCAAATGTTATGTACCTGTTCCTTACCAAGAATAAGTATATACTTTACTTCTTTTCCAGAGTATGATTTCTTCTTGTAATACGGATGTATCTTTCAGGTTTTTATTAGGATAATTCTTTTTGCTTTGATTTTAATGTTGTTTGGAAGATCTGTATCTCGCACTGAAAATATATTATCATCTAAGCGATTTGAATCAAGTTCCTTATTGTTTTGAGATCTGACTTAGAAATTATCATCTGCTTTGCAAAATACAAACTATGCACTGATTATTCTAGTTTGTAACTAATGAAAATATTCACATAAACAGCATAATTGGTAGTTCTTGGTTTGTGGTTATGTAATTACACTTTCTAAAAAGTCTTGCAATATACAAAGGCATTTGTAGACATTTATACCTTCAGATTGGTGAGATTAGCATTTTTTTCTTTTATATGTGGAATTTTAATTAGGGCATACCTGCTCTCTCTGACATACTTAAGTGTATGTTCAGACTTGGGAAAGAATCATATTTTAACAGCATAGTATTAATTTAGTCATAGTGCACAACATGGGTTAAAAATATTTTCCAGCAGTGATTTCTTTTAATTAAATGTTAGGTTTAATAATATTCTTTTTGTTACTTGTAGTACCAAGACATTAGCCAGCACAAACTCTTTCACTTTTGCAGAATTTCATTCAGGTCAAATGAAGTCCAGCTTGAGTCTAAGAGAGAGTATGTGTGTCCCCACTGCAATATCAAATAGTTCTCCATGATGAGCATCATAAAGCAAACAGACCCCATCAGCCTTGCAGTTGGAGCGTTATTTATTCAATTCCTCCATTACTTTTTTAGTTTTAAATATTAAAATATTTTTTCCATTCTGTTAAATGTAAGAAGCCCTCATACCTTGCAGATGGAATCAGAGCTAATCAACAGGTTCTTACTCCTGAAGCCTTTCCTCAGAGATACCCTTTATTGTCTTTATTCATTGATTAGTCCCTTTAAAGTCCCCTTGAAAACAACTCCTGCTGGAATGAGCACAATTTCAGATTTAGAGATTTGAGCGTGTTCACAATCAAGCTATAGCAATACTAAATTTAATGTTAATAGATACAAGTATTTTTATTATTTAAATTTAGCCTGCTTGGTTTAAAATATTTCTGCAATAATCTTGAAAGTGTCAGTTTACTCTTTTCCATCTGCTACCCATGACTTTTTTTGTCTTTAGATTTTTTAGGCAAAAAAAGGAATGTAATTTGTCTGTTTCACACTTATACAGTAGTTGACTCTGGTAGTGTTGCTTAAAGGTTGGGGTTTGTTGAATAACCTTTGTCTCTTTTGCTTTCTGACAGAATTAGTCTTCATTAGCGTAGTAGAAAATCTGAAATGACTATATGTACATATGTATTTTTAGTGCTGAAAAGTCCACTGTGAAAATAAATAGTATGAAGAAATAATTATAATTAAATTACATACCTAGCCTCACAGCTCTCTACATTTGGATCTTATATACATGGCCAGTCAGCATATTTTGTGGGGAAAAAAAAAAAGGGAGGGACTTCAAAGGTTTTAGCCTGCTTTAAATGGTCTGTATTTTAACTGTGTAAGACAAAATGTGCACCCTTTTTTCTCCAAAGTGCTTGCTTTAATTCTTTCCAGTTCTGCTTCTCTTTCTCACTTAATACATTGGAATGCAGAAAGGTGCTGCAATAAGCACATACTTCTTTATTTTTAGCAGGTGCTAAGCAAGAAAAGTGTTAAAGAACAAAGAGGGTTGTTTCCCAAGCATTTAGAGCTTGAGAACAGACTCTGCTTGGTTTCTGCAGTTAATGACAGGGATGAACCCTTTTGAATGCACCTAGCCCCTCCTTGCTTCAGCTGATCCTAATAATTATCAGAGCTGATGCTCATTCCTTTTGTTTGTCATGAATTTTATTCAACTCCAGAACATTCAGATAGAAATTCTATTTACCATTATTCTGTAGAAAGACTAATAAAATATAAAGCAAACAATAGACTCACTATGAAAGCAGCATGTTCAAAGTATCAACCTAGCATTTTTATAATACATAAAATCCTGTAGGTTTAGCAAATTCATGGCTGAAGAGTCGGTTGGATGTTTTTTTTTTAATTAGAAATGAGTGATCTTCTTTTATAGTGCAATCTTTTTTGTATGGCTGAAAACAAGGGTCTAAACTAATCTCCTCTGTGCATGAGTAATAATAATCAGAATGTTATGTAGAGATTTGATTAAAACATTCTCTATAAATGTTCATTTAACATATGCATTGTAAATGGGTTTAGTGGATTATTCAAAACCAGCCTTATATGAAGACAGCAATGAGCAAAGCTTTATGTATTTTACTTCAAAGTAAGTGCAAACGATGTCATGTACTGTACATTATAGGTTGAAATTATGAATTAGAAAACCAACATCAGCAACTTAGCAAAAGAACAGATGCAAAAGTTAAAGGGAGACAGACTCCCAGCTCTATTTTGAACCTTGTTGCTGGTGACATTCTGACATTTCTACCTTTGTGATGTACTAAATTGGGGTGCTCACAAAGGCCAACTTTAATAATTGGAGATTATTCCCATCCATGGTCACTGGAGAGAAAGAAGCTCCTCTAGACAGTAATTCAGAGAAGTAGACAAAGTTGGGTGGTCAGAACTTATTTTATAAAACAGCCTCTATGGGCTTTAGAAGGAGTAGAGTTTCCTCTGCCTAAAATGAGATCTGATTAATAACTTGTTCCTTTTGGGTGGTACATTTACATGCTTGTCATTCTGGATGAAGTACTAATTCATGCACAGTATACCTTCTATAACATTGTCTCCTTCTTAGTTGCTATGTTTTTCTGTTATTTATCAAAAAATCCTCCAGGACACGGCCACTATTGCTGACTTTTCTTATTTTACTAATGCTTTTCGTACAAGCACATCTTATTTTGCACTTCCCTTGCTATAACCTAGGTCTTCCTCGCTACCTGATAGTGTATATTCAGAAGAGCAGAAATGATCAGTCTCTTGTGGCTTTTTGTGTGGATAATGTAAAAATAGAACATTAGTTATAAAACCCTAAGACATATTAGGAAGTTTTGGTTTTAGTGTGTTAAAGTAAATTTCAGTATTTACAAGCTTATTTTAATCCTCCTTTTTCACTCTGTGTCATGCCCATTAATGCCTCTGCTTATCTCATACAGTGTTAACGAATGGAAAAAATATGTATGACTTGTGATAGTTACTTGGGCAAATGCTATGAAACAATGTAATTGATGATGCAGTCATGACTTCTGTTGGAGTCCTGTACTCCCTGATGACAATATGGTGTTGGTAAAAGTTAAGGGGATGTTTTAACATGTGGTAATCTGTAGAAGAAATCTTCTTATTCCCTGACAAAAATGAAGAATTCTACTTAAATTAGGTATTATGTAACAAGTGCAGTGTGTTGCTGTGTATACTGTTGTTAAAATTATGACATTTTTGCTTATTTCTATCCATAGTGTTGTTATTAGAAACCTGATGACTTTTTAAAATTATATTAGACTTTTTTTTTTTTTCCCTGCAGATTTTTTTTTCAATTGTGGCTTTGTGTGTAAGGTTAAAAACTAAGATTAAAAAAAAAAAATAAAAATCTCCAAACAAATTTGTTTTTTACATCAGTTGAGAAAAAATTAGGGGAATGCAATTTCCTGGTGTGATGGAAGTTTGTTTGTGTGAGTCAGTTTCCCTTTCTTCATGAGTCATATCAGAATATTGAAATATAAACATTTTGAGTGGATGTTGTTACCATGGTGCTGCTTCCCATTGTTTCAGTTTAGTGTGGTGAAGTTGTTAAGATGAGCTCCATTCTGCAGAGACAGAAACCGCAGACAAAAATGTTTATCACAAAACTGTGTTAGTGACTACTAAAGACATAAAAGACTTATAAACCCTTAGTTCAATAAGATGTTACAAAAATTAAATAAATCTGTTCTTAAGGCACCCAAGATGCTTGTTAAGCAACCTTTTAAAATGTAGATAAATGACATTCAATGTTAATGTTTCACATTATTGCTATGGTATCTGAAGACTTCATTTTACTTTTATGTTCCCCTAGAGTATGTTAAATCCAACAATATTGTCCTAACCGAACATTTATCATTTCCCTAGCTTTTCTCTGAAAGCTTTAGATAATTTATGTGTACGGTGGAGTCTTCCAGGATGATATTTTAATAAACTAGAGTATAAAATGTACAAGTATGATAGCATATGGACCTTGTGTTGCCTCCATCCTTAAAAACAATCTGTACACATCCTTAAAAACAGTCTGTACACAATTACACTATCTGAATATTTAGGTTTAAAATGGAGGACAATTTTCCATTGTTTTCAATATCTTTCAGTTGGCTTAGTCAAATTCTTAACTCAGAGCTACTAAGTGAAACAATATTGGTGGTACCTATGTTCAGTGAGAAATTCCAGATAATACATGTATCTGAAATCATTGCAATTGTTATTACAGGCAGAAAAACTTTGTTTAAAGAAGAAAGACATCTCATTTTTACTGCAGCATTACCTGCTTGGGTACAGCATTAAGAGAATAGCAGCCTTAAAATCATGTAGAAAGTATCTGAGACGTATTTCACTATATCAAAAGTACACTTATCTTAAAGAGTATTCATGTCTTGAGATGACCTCAGAAATATTGTCCTCTCCCCTTCACCACCCCCAAAAAAAGAAATGATCAGGCTTTTTTTCATGTTGTTGCCTCACAGTATTAATTAACCATCTAAAATATCATAGTATATAAACAATGGAGAAACAGTGCTTATCAAATTTAAGAAACAAGTTTTACTTGGTATTCTTTTACATGTGTGAACCAAGAGTGAAACCTTGGTTTCTTTGAGATCAGTGGCAGTTTGCCCATTGACTTAACAGAGCCAATATTTCATCTTTTGACTTTTTTGTTAAGAAAGATCAGAACTCAAGTTCATTTTAAAAAATGAAATCAGATTTTAAAAAAATCCAACTCTGCAAATCACCTTGATGTTTTACTGGTTATTCTCTCATGCAATTTCTTTCAATTAGTTAATCTATTACTTTTTAAAAAGAAATTTAAAAATACCTTCACCATGTTTTAGTAAGAGGAAAAAAGCATGATAGCTGCATAGTGACCATCCAAAACAGAATGAACAGTAGATGAAATCTTTTTTACCGTAATAAAAGGGGAAAACCTGCCCATCTATTTCTACATGACTCTAAAATACAGGTTTTAATTTTGGATCTGGCTGAAACTATAGTTCTTCCTAATTTACTCACTTGATGAATAGTTTGATCCTATTCTTTTGGAATCAGTATGGATAAAACACCTACTGGCTTACTGGAAAAAGTACAGGGCTAAAATAAAGCAGTCAAGAGAACAAATTTTCTATTCTAGGGTACTTTATCTGAAAAGTTTAAAAATGAAAGATACGTGAAAAGGAATAGGAATTAATAAATCAAAATTATATCATAATTTAACTTCTGGTGTTTTACTTATCTGTGTGAGAGTTTAATATAGGAAAACAATTTCACCAATTTATTTTTTTCTGTGGGAGGTTGATAACACATGGTAATTGTTTGAATATAAGAAAGAAATTGGAACTAGCAATGACATTTTTCATTTCTTTAATACAGTTTTTCCTTTCACTTTGGAGTATTATATTCACATCCAGAACTGCATTAATTTAAAAATATAAGATATATCTTCATAGAAACAAGATTAAGGAGTGATATAAATCAGTGGCTTTCCTCCATATTCTTTAAACAAAGTGGAGAGGGAGGAACTAGAATAGAAAGATGCCTGTGAGTTTTCTCCCTTTCTAAATCATTCTGTCTCTCCTCACTGCATCCTTCCCATGTTAAACAAGATGATGATATTTCTCCAGACACAGGATATGACAAGAAACATTCTCAGTCCTTAATAAGACCTTTATGGAGTCAACAGTCCCACGGCATAATTCTGCTCAAGTTGTGGGAGGTTTATTTATGGTGAGTATATGATCTGTTGTGTGTTTTTTCTCTAGAGGTAAAATTCCTCTCACCTCACTTTAATACTTACATCCATCTGCATATGAGCTAGTTGCTCTTCATAGCAATTCCGTGGCATGACTTGTCTCCTCTTAATGCCAAAGCGTGAAACGTTAGATGAGTTGTGTTATACAAAGTCCCACTTCCATCTCTTGACTATCAAAGGAGCTTTAGGTGGCAAACTCAAATGTAGATTTATAATATAGGCATCTAAATTATTTGAATCCTACTTTAAGGTTTCACAGTTGTTATGTTTATAATCTTTGGAAATGGTAAGCTGGCTCTACATAATATTTTGTTGTTATAAAACAAGTCCAAAAATTAATGACAGCTTTTTGAAGCAGACAAGAACAAATCTGTAGTAGAAATGTTATTTGTTTTTCAGACTGAGATGTACAGCTGAAAAAAATAAGCAAGCTTTTGGGTGTACAAGGCTGTCTTCAGATCTCAGGGGCTTAATATACCAGCTGGTCTAATAAAATATATTGCTTCTACCTTGTTTTGTCTAAGCCATCTTGTCTACAACATTACTATTATTGTTTTTCATGGTATTTAAGTTTTCTTAGGATGGAATCACAGCATGCGTTTAAGCTAGCTGCATCGTGCAAAATAAGTATAGGGTTTTTTTATTAAAATATTACTGTTTTGATTCATTTTGGCAGCTAGAATAAACTGTGCTTCACATGTAACACAGAATGTACCCTTTTCCATTCTGTGCTTTCTTTGAAAGTGATGATTGTGGTTACAAGACAACTGAAAGCTTTCCTTTTATATTCCACTATTCTGAATACAGCTCAAACTAAACATAAAGAAAATAGAGTGCTCTCTGAAAACAAAGATTTTGATTTGAGAGCTGCAGTAAACAGAATAAATGTTTTATTAGTAAGTAGGTGGGTTGCAAAGTTTCAGTGTAGAGATGGTAAATTTATTTTAAACTACTGCTTCTGTTCACTACTTACATGTGTCTTCTAACAGGGCATTTCTAATGTTGCTATTCACTGGCATTAGTGCCCAGGTGGGTGAAGAACCTGAGAAGAGATGTGATTTTTATTTTGTTGTCATATAGCTCTGCCAGGAAACCTCGTCTCTTCCACACACAGCAAGGGAGGCAAGCGTTACTCGCCATGAACACCTCCTGCTTCCTCCACAGCTTTGTGCCTGGCGTTAGAGCCCAAGCACCAGCTGCCTTATAGCATCCCATGCTGGACCTGTCCTAACATACCACCCCCCCCGAATCTGACACAGTTTGTGATTTCAATGACCAAACCAGGCCTCTCTTACTTTGCCAAGCCTGTTCTTTGAAAGCACAGATTGGCAATGCACTTTGGGTCTAGGTGTTGCTTCCAATATGTGCTTCATCAGTGGCAGCAGTGGGGACCTCTGAAGGGGCCACCCTGCCTCCCCACAAACACTGCTGTCATTGTTCCTGCCCTGCTGCAAACCACCCATCTGCGCGTCTTCCTCTGTGAGAAACTCGGACGGGGCAGCGGACAAGCCAAGGCTTGGTAGGAAGGCAGTGCAAAAATAACCCACTGCAGATGGAGGCCGCAGGGACCACTGTTTCTGTGGGGCCGAAGGGAGCGCCTGTCCACCCCCATCTGAGAAACAGAGAACCCACAGCCTCTGGCTGAGCAGTCACCCCTCCATGCAGTAGCAGAGCGTTGCTGAAATCCCGTTTTGATTTTTCAAGTGTTTTGTTCCTTCAAAACAATTCCATTAGTTTTTCGGAATTTTTGAGCTAACATTCAGAATTCAAAAAGTCACTCATGAATATCTTGGAAAAGGGCAAAAAATGCATTGTGATAAGCTAATTTAAATAGAAATAGGCTCATTCCTTTGTGTGGGTTGCATATGCTTTTTTTTTTTTTTTTAATTTAGATTTTTATGAGCGAATTCAGTTTTCTGAGGAGCTACTCCGACACCTTCAGGAAAAAGAAAAATAAGGCTAGGTGAACTGTTTGTTATTTTTGTACAGCTAGCAGTATCTAGACTTCTTGGTCACATTTGAGGAATAATAGTTTCTTAGGATGAATGGGAGGGCAGGAACAGAGATTAAGGAAGAAAAGACACTTGCAAAATGTGGATAAAGTGACATTTACTGGAAATTATGTGTTCATAACAGGAAAAGCATTTATTTTTCCCTACTCCTGTGCACAACTAAAAAGCTGTACACTTAATAGGAAATAGTCCTATGCAGCTACTGTTCTGACAAAGACAGGCTCAAAAGATTGAAGGAGACAAATATTTGAAAGAGTTATTCTGGCTTCTGAAGTCAAGGACATTTCAAAATACTTTTGCATATGCTCTGTAATGCCTTATTCTAATATATTATAAATGATAGTTGGCAGATTACATCTCATCTTTTCAGAAGCTAAATTCTGTACTGTTCTGCTCTAGGTGTCTTCTTGTCTATGTGGTTCATTAACATCCTCATGATCTGTCATAGTAGATTTGATATGCACGTAAAGCTGAGGGAACAATGATTTATAAACTCAACTCAGAAAGATATACAGGTATATATGCCTGCTGTGGGGTGGACAAAAAGCATAAAGCACTGAAAATATCTTACTTTATGCTGTACCTTATGTAAATTGGAAGAAAATATTATCTTTACATACACGTTCAGGGTCCTGTTATTAGTTAATAGTTCCATAAGAAACACGATCATTTCTTCTGGCTGTCAGTGTTACTTGTTTTTTTCTGACCTGTTTTTTTAAAACAACAATTCTGAAAAATGTTACTGAATTCAGCAAAGATAAAACAAACCCAAACAATATAAATGACGCTTTTAGGCCTTACAGGCCAAATTAAAAGACTTTCATGACTTGAAAATTTTTTTTCCATTTTTGAATGTATGGCAAAGCAACTCTTCCAAAAAAACATGCCCACTGACCTAGTTTCCTTATTAAACTGAGTGCTTCATAGTATCAAAGGACAGAAAACTTGCATTAACTTGATTAAAAATACTATACTGAGTCAATAGAAAAATGATAAATCTACTCTTGGGATTTTAAAAGGATATTGTGAGCAGAAAGGAGACTTTTTTAATAAGTAAATTGTTACAGAATGAATAGCTACATGTGTAGACGGTCCTTATAGTTCCTACTCATGTACATTATGGAAGAGTAAATGAAATGAGTAGAGTACGAAATGCAATTCTGACTCAAGAACTGAATTGGAGGGGGTCTTAATTCTTGTTTGTTTATGACAGTTGATAACATTTAGCTAAATTAGCTGAAGTACTGTTAAATTTTCAGGATGTGGATTGTTTCTTCACCATGCGCAACAAAAGGGTATTTATTTTGTTAGAGGCCTTTCAGCATTATCAGCATGTTAGGATAGGAAAAAGTTGTTTTCTGCAATTTCAACTGTTAAAAGAGAAGCTAGGCCAGTGCTGGAATAGGTCTGTCATAGAATCAAAATACTGAAGTGGGTTTGCGTTGACACTATTTGCATTTTCCTGCTTTATTGTAGCCTGTACAGGATTTTGAAAAAAAAAAAAAAAAAAAGAAATCATTCACACTGCAGTGGTGGGCTGTTATATTAAAAGATTTGAAAGAGGCTGAAAAGTGTGTTCATCTACAGCTAAGAGACATTTGATGATTTTTTACTTATTCAAATATAAAGCATAGTCACATGACTGTTTTAAAATCAGTTTTACCTGTTGTACTTTTAATTAAAAATATTTGAGTGTTTATAATTAAACACACACACACATCCATTCACTAAATCTGAATGGACCTCACTGATTGCCAGTCAACAGAAAACATTCCCAGTTAAAACAAATCCTCTTTTCTTTCTCCAAAATCTTTGCCATTTTTTTATCTGGGAAGAGAAGAGAGGAGAGGACAGGAGAGGATAAGTTGCTTGTGTGTTTGGTTTTGTGGGGAGAAAAAAAATACATATTTTTAACAGTATTTAGCTATATTTAACCTTTACCAAATTTTGAGTAACATGTCTTTGAAGAAATACATGGGACTTTCTGCCATGGAAGGAAAAGACACTTTTAACAGGACAAGGATAATTTTAAAATCTTGCTTAGAATATGTTATTAGAAAGCTCTTCTAGGAGATGAGGAAGATTTTCATGCCTAGAGTGATGCACCAACTTTTTTTCCTAAATAAGATGACAATTTTGCTGGGGGCAGGGGAAAGGATTGCTGTGAATTTAAACCAAGACAGTAGTACAAGAGTGGATAAACAGAGTATTTGTTTGAGACAAACATATCTTTCCTTCTACCGTGGAACGGGAGCTCGGGAAGACTTTAACAATACACCCTGAAAGATTCAGTGGGTATGGGAGAAAATGAATATGCAAAGATGGAAAGAGTAAGAAGCTTCCACTAGTAGAGATGAGAAAAACACACATAGAGAAGGCAGTGATTTTTTTCTAAAGAAAGCCTACTGTAAATGTGTTTATGATTTTCCCTACTGTGGGAATCTGTACCATATTTCACAAGATAGTATTGACACTGAAGACTGTGGTAAGCTAGTCAGAAGGCAGGAATAGATTTAAGTGAATACAGTTGTATCTGCCATCATGAATGGCTGCTGTAATCACAGCTTCTAAAACCCATTGTAGGTTTCAACAGTTCATGGTACAATGGAGCTCTTCAGAAGTACAATAGTTGTCGACATTCCATTAAAGAAAACAATATAAGTGGAATGCATATGCTTAGATTTCTTTCTAGTCTGTACAACTGATTTATAAAAGAAATAGCAGAGAGAGAGAAAAACGAGGGCAAACTGCTGTGAAAAGTAATTAAAGATATGAATACTTGGGAAAGGTAAAATACTGTTACAGTGAAGACTATTTGGCATTCTTTAAACTGTTAAATGGATTTTGGTTTTTAAGGTTGTATATTGAGATACTGTTATGATTATCAGAGATCACACTGAATTTTGATTCTAATTTCTGTTAAAAAAAAAGGTTATGTAAGACTTTTAATTTATTGTTTATGTACCAACAGGCTCTATAACAACTATTTTACAAGATTTGCTCAGTTGAAATTATTAGTAGTTAGATTCTGGGAGAAGTTCAAAGGTGATGGATATTTAGTTAATTTTTTTACATTATGTATTTCTGCGTTCAGCTGCTGAACAATGTACCCTACCTGAATCTCACTAAAGTGATGCTTTCATGTAAGTTTACTGCCCAAGGTTTGTATAGATTGATCAGCTAAAAGCAGAGCTAGGCATCATTTACTTATTTAATAAATAATGATTTTTTTCCCCTGAAAAGGTAGTTTTCACAATCATTTTAGAATTTATATGAAATCCATTGAAGACTTTTGCCTTTACCTGTCAGCTTTGCCTTTACCTGTCATCGTGAAATATTTCAACTGCATTATGCAGCCTTTTCCTGTTTAAAAAGCTTTATAATCGTTGTCCTCATTCTAAGTAACATAACAAGTGAGAGGCTCCAAATTGCCTTTGAAACTATTACTATGTAATATACTGCATGATTTTAGTTTACTTGCTTAGTTGCTTTTAATCTAGAAATGGCATTATAGCAAAACACACATCGTCAAACATATAAACCTATTTTTCTCCCTCCCTAAGGTTATGTTGGCTACCTACACAGACATTTGAGAAATACCTGTGCGTCTTATGCACAAATGTTAAATACTATTGAAATGGAAATGCATAAAGAATATCAGAATACGTTTTTAAAAGACAAAATTCATGTTTAATGTGGCTTTTTAATACAAAAAAACTGTCATAGCCTGTAAGCCCTCCTCCATCCTCCCCCTGCTGCACTGAAAAAAAGCCCAACACTTTAGCTAGGCAAAATGAGAAACATTTTTTGTTTTGTCTGGTAAAAGTAAAGTGGGATTTTTGCATCCACATATCACACTGTTTTAAAATAGCCTCGACTGGCCTTTGGAACTTGATTCCATGTGTCTGGTACTCCACTCAGACATTGTTACAGGGGTTAGATCACAAGCTACAAAAATTGTAAATGTGAGTCTGAAGCAGCTCGACAACTAGACAAGCACTTAGAATTCTTCTAATCTTTTTTTCATGTCATCTGTAAGAAAGTGAATGCTTACATTATAAATCAGGCTTTTAAACATCGCTTGCTAATGCCTTGTTTTCTTTCTAGGAGATTTATTTCTGCCTAACACAGCAGGAAAAATTAGCTAAAATTATTTCAATTCTTTTTTTTCAGAAGCAGGAGTCAGGTCTTAATGGTCAATGTAATACAAATGCAGAAGTAAATGAAAAAAAATTATAATTGAGAACTTAAACTGTGTGGAAGTGAGGAAATTTGGGAGGAGGTCATATGTTAGAGAATGCAGATACTGCAGCAAATGAGACTCAAAAAATCTTAGTAATACTACTTGTGATTAATTATTAGGATGTGCTGCTTGAAAGATCACACTGTTCACAAAGTCTCTTTTCTGAGTGACATAATTCTGTTACTTGCACAGTGGCTCCATCAAATGATGACTTTTGTGACACTGCTAGAGTTGGTGAAGTGTCACTCCTGTCTGGCAGTCATTCCTGAAAAACAGGTTTTTGTTACCAACAAAACAAATAAATGACATGTTCTAAGCAGCAGCTGTAATACTGCATTACAAGAGCAGTAACAGGCAGGAGCTTTCTGGATGTGTCTAGACAGTTCCAGGTTTGGAGATCTTTTAAAAAAATGTCTTTAGTTTCACTGCTGATGAATTCAAAGACTCAAAACTCAAAATCTCTCTTAATCTTTCAGTCATCTCTAGCAGATTCATAAGGAGAGGGAGAAAACGACACTAAATTTCTGTTTATAAATTAACAGGCTTGTCTCATTGTGATTCCTGTCTGACAAATGTCTACATCACAGAAAATGCCATTACAATCAGCAATAATTGGCACCCTCATTGGTAATCTCAGCAGAGAAGATGAGACTTGAATAGTTTTGGAGGCTGCGCTACCAGCCTCACTATTAGGCAGAGTACCAAAAGTGCATTAGACAAGGAGGGGTGGATAAACTTTCTCTTCTGCTCTGGTTTGTAGATAAATAAAAGAATTTGGTTCATGATATCGTGATTGTTCGCTACTCAGGACAAATAATTTAATTTAAAATTAAATGGGCTATGTCCTGTTTCTAAACTTTTTTCAATAATTTGCCTGTGGCTGTTGCAGAAATGGAAAAATAACTCTTGAATGTCAAATCAAGATGTTTATTAAAGTGTTGCCTAGGTTCTAATTCTTTTTTTCATACAGAAAGGAAGAACACGGTTGTGGTATTCCTTTCTGTCACTACAAGATCCCTTCAGCCCAGCTGTATTTTGCAGCCACATAGTTCAGCAGCTGACAGTAGGTATTAGTTGTGCACTAACTCTTGACAACGGCCTAAAAAGATGATCATTTGAAACTCATCACTGCTGTAACCAGGATCCTAGAATTCACTTAGTATTCTCTGGAGGCTCTGCGAGGTTTTACTTCACAAAATAATTTTGCAGGTTTAAAATCAAGTTCAAGACAGTTATTATGAGACCAGTATGGGTATATATATATATTTAATGGTATTAAACTGGTTAAACTGTTAATCCTTTTACTCAATTTTTAGATAATTATTTTCAAATAACAATTTATAGGGTGAAAATCAGCATTAGCATTCAGAAAGGCAGCATTACTTCAAAACAAACAAACAAACAAACAAATGGCCGCCAACTAACAGGATAACTGTTAGTGATAGCCTGTCCTGCCTATCCCAAAATGTGAAGAGAAGGCAGAACATTTGTACTCTGCTGTCAGTGTTCTGCCCGGATTTAAAGCCGTTGCCTTTAAGTTCACAGCTGCATTGCACTTCTACTGCTCTTATCTCCTCGATGCTACTGCAAAATGAAACACTGAACTTTGCTGAGAGAGCTGAGACAGACATCAAAATTTTCTAGAAAGGTCAGCTGAAATATTCCTGTGCTGCTCCCAGTCTCTCTCCCCGCTGGATCTCAGGCTGCCCACAGCCCTGCTCCTCAGAGGCGAGCTGTGCAAAATGCTTTCCAGCAGCACCCACTTGGTAATTATTTCTCTGTCTAAAGATGCCAGTGCTTCTAAACTAGGCAACATGTCAAACTGACAGTGAAAACTGCACAATACACAGTTGCCTGTGACTGTCAAACCTTATGCTGTTGGTGCAACAGGTAAACCTCAAGGAGTGGTGTTGGCAGGTCAGAGCCGCTGATTACTAGCTAATCTAGATTTCTCTGGTCGGCTGCAGGCTTTTATGAAGACAGTTTGGATGTGACAGTGCTAGGACCAACCATTAGCTTTATACTCAGTAAAATGCAGAAAATTTTCTCCAAAGCATCTTTCAATTGCTTTATTGCAAATAGAGACATGCAACACTTCATTGTGTGCTTGTCTTTCCAGTCACAAATTCTTCTGATCAGATTCTGAGGGAAAGAAAAGTCTCCAGATACTGACTTCAGATTCTGTAAGTCCAGCTAGGTTCATAACTTTATTGTGTTCCAAACAGCATGTAGACATCAAAGTAATGTAGCATTCAACCTGAATGGTTTCTAGAAATACCTTTTTTTGGTTTTAAAGTTACACCAACTAGTTCAAAAAATAAAGCATTTTGAATTAATACTGCTCTCAGTTTCAGAACTGCAGGCATAGAAAAGGAAAGATACGAAACACGAAGAGCTACAGGATAGCTAGTTACAACTTTATTTACTCAGTAGGTATTGCCTGGATACTAGTGCAGGCTACAATTCCTTCCTGGATCGTCATCCTTCATGGAAAACTTTCATTAGCCCCTCGCTGACCCTCAGACCATTTCTAGAGCTACATTCCCTTCCCCTCACATGGCAGTGAACAGGTTGGTCAAATGGGACTGTCATTCTGCTTCCCCAGGAGGTCAAGACTTAGTGTTAAAAAAACACCTCTTACTCTGCCATTAGTGCTGCTTTGGGGCAAGCAAAAGATGACCCTTGGATCAGGACCAAGCTGTCTGTAAACTCTGAATTTTCTTCAGATAATCCTTTCCTCTCTGACTCTTGCTTATCAAGGAACTAGATACCTTATGAAGTGAAAAATAGGCACAAGATTCATAGATCCACGCATGCATACATAGGTACACACACAGGTACAAAGAAGCAAGAATAAATAATACGGTGGTTCAGACCTGAAACATACTTCCTTTGAACCCAATTTTTCCCCTAATTTTGACCCAAACTGAAAAGACTACATCTTTCCTGGTCACCTCTGGTGTTAGTCATGGTACTTTGGGCTCTTAGCAACCATTTTTAATTGTTGATGATTCTCACATTTAACATATTAACTATAAATACCCAGTTGGTTCTAGTCATTCCCTTCACTATGGCACTGCTGGCTTTTTTAGCATCACCTACCAGCAAAATAAAAATTAAAAAAATAAAATTGGTTCACTGTATTTCCTTGTGATTTCACTTAAATAAATTTTCATGGAATCAGTTTAGAACTGTGTTCACCTGAAAGAGCAGAACATAATCAAAGTGGAGTAGCACTATCCATTGCATTGAAAAAGGGAGTGGTCTTTTAAAATTTGCTTTGCAATAAATAAGTAAATAAATAAGCTTTATAAACACAGAAGGAAGTGATTAAAAAAATAATCAATTTGGAAAGAGGCTGCGCAGCAAAATAGCCTTAGAATGACAGTGCTATTCTCTCAAAACAGTGCATTTTTTATCTGTCTGCAATAGTTTCCAGTTCCTTGCAAAAAAAAAAAAAAGGCAAAAAATAGAGTGACAGAGGAAAAAAGTGCATGATGTTAGCCTAAATACATTTTCTTCACCATTTTCTTCTGTTCCTTAAAGGAAGAATATTTTTATTTCTAGTCCCTACACAAAATTTGTAATAAAATGTAATTAACTGTGAAAATATGAAGCAGAACCAACTGCTTGAAGGTAGAAGGGATATTTCCTCTGTATTTGGTATTTAAAATAGGTCTCAGATTGGCAAAAGACTTTTCTAATATGATAGGCTGCAGCTAATTAGAGATATTAAACTATTGTTGAAATTGTTGTTTCTGAAAATAATCATTACCACTGAAATTCCAAGAAAGTTTGTTGGGTTTTTTGTTTGGGGATTCTTTTGTGTTTTTTTTTAATAAATCATTTTGAATTTGGAGTAATATTTTTATTAGAACACTAAACAGTAAGTTTTCCAAGCGGTCTCTTTTCTGACTGCTTTGTTTGAGGTATAGATGTTAAAGTAGTAATGATAGTGGCCAATAGAGGGGGAAAAAAGGAGCATGAATCTATGTATAATCTTACCTGTATTCTCAAAGAGAATTCTGTGCTGATAAAAATAAGATGGCATTAAAGGTCCCTTTGACAGCAGCTTCCTCCCTATTACTATTTCACAGTATCTGAGAAATGATGGTTCTTTCCTTATAGTGAGAGATGGAAGTCAGTAGGGCGTTTCCTCTCTGAAAAGAATTGAAAGTTTGATACTGATACTGCCTGACAGATGAGTATATGTTAGTATTAGTACCATATTTTATGGAAGAAAAGTCAATTTTAGATAGTAGGACCATGGTTTGGCAAGCCAGTCCTCACTGACACGACTGATTGGTGACTGCCTCCTTATAAGCACCGAAACTACTACCTTGTATGTATCAGAATTATGTTTCAAAGCATAAGATCTCTAGCCAGGCCCTAATTGTGATTTTAGATAAGGTTTAGCTATAAGAAGGGAAAAAAAAATTCTCATAAATTGCCTGTTTATACTGATATCCACACTACAATTACCAGCTTCCTTCACGAGGCATTTATGTCCATCAGAAACTCCGTTCTCTGTTAAACTTCCATTAGAAAAAAAAAATATATTTGTGCAAAAGAATCTTTAAAGTTTTGTATTGATGTGAGACTGTTTTACTTGTTAGTTGGCACTGGAACTTACTGATATTTGCATCTATCAGTTACTTTCAGCATAGCTTGATCCTCTCTGGGAAAATAAATCTATGATCCAACTGAGTAGAAGTCCCTGTTATCACCAAGTCTGCTGCCAATAGCTAGCATCAATTTGAGCTGTTACTGATTTTTAGTTTTTGAGTTCAACCAGAAGATGTGTGACACATAGAGATATATTAGTATTTCCAGTACAGATCATGAAGTATGAAAAGGCTCTTAGATAATTTTATTAAGGAAGAAAGAGCATTAAGGATTTTTATGTGAGCTTTTATAAAAACCCAACCACTTGTTTGGATAGGTGTGCAATATAACTTTTAATGGTGCATAATATTTGTATTTACTACGTGCATTGTATATTCATCTTTTTTACATTCCTTATTTTCCCTGTTGCCATCCACTCTATTCTTTTAGTTAAATCAGAACCAAAATGTAAATTTAAATTCATTGTAATGACAATATGGGTATGTGTTCTGCTTGTGAAATGGTAGTAGTGTATAAACTAGTGAAAAAGAGAAATACAAGGAAGCTAGCCTCACTTTTACTTACTTTTAAGTAAAAATATCCTATATTTATCCTTATAAATTACTTATTTAAAAGTAATTTATAGGATAAAAATGGATACATTTTAATACTGAACATCTATATTAAACTAGCAACTTCTAGACCAGTAGGTATGACATGACTTACAGACCCAATATATTCTGTTACAAATATATCTATATTTAATGCTGAGATACTAATTCATAGTAATGCCAAAAACTTCTTTATTGAAGATTTGGTTTTACTTTTATAAAGTTTTCCTGGCTTATTTATCACTCTAACATAATAATATTTCAAGGAATGTAAATAATTTTTTAACTTTTCATGTGCACCGCTGTCACTTTCTAATTAGACAGAAATACTGATTGCTATATTTTTAGTATGTTTAAGAGTCTTTGAATAGCTCTGAACACTTTGAATTAAAAAAAATAGAAATGAATGATAACTTGTGTTGCAGTGGTAACTAAATAATGTGTGATTTCATATTAAAACTGGCAATATTGACCAGAGGTACTGCCCATAGAGCTATAAATAAATAGTATATATGAGTGGTATTGGATTAAACGTATGTAAACCAAGATGACTAATCAGCTTTACTTCATGTTCTCTCTTAACCTTCTCCCTGAATACCAAAATAATTTCAAAATGCAGAGTTGCAACACTCTGCATTTCCAATAGAATGTTGGACATTCTGCATTCCCAATAGATAGCAAACTTAGCGAACAAAACATAGATTTGTAGTCTAAGACATGAATTTTTCATTGAAGTAATAAGAAAGCAGTTACAGTGTATGTTTAAGTTTTCTCTTAGACAGATGAAGTAGCTACTGAATTCTGCATCGAAGGCAAATGCTGAGAAATTTAAATAGGACACACATTCATACAGAATGTGTTTATACGTGGTTGCATATATAATTTAATATTTAAAACTCCTTTTATCATGTACTGTAGCTCATGAAAGTAATCTTTCTTCTCATTTTTAGTCTTGGGAAAAGGTTTTTCAGTTAGAGGATTCTGGGATTTAATTACAGAACTTTTCAGAAGCTCCTCTTAGAGATACTAATTCTGCTCTGAATTAACCCATATCTCCACATGTGGATTATAGTAGTTGCGTAAGGAAAAATGAAAGAACACAGTAAGCATGACCATGATATTTCCTGAGAATATCTTCCAGTTCCCTCTTACTTGAAGTTCAGGGAATTCTTCCACTGCTGACTATACCTAATAGTCTTTTTCCGATCTTTATTTCACTTATTTGTCCAGTTGAATGTACCCTTTAAGCCTCCACAATATCTTGCAGGAAGGAATTCCACTATTTTAACCAAGCATTGTGTGAAAAATGATATTTTTGTTTGTTTTGAGACTTTGTTCTGTTAGTTTTGTTTGATGCTCTTCAGTTCTTGTATAAGAAAAGCTAGTGAATGGTCTTTCCCAGCTCTTCTGGCCACTCATGATTTTACTATAGCCCTCTCCAATATCTGCCTTCAGCCATCTCTTTTCTGAGTGAAAAGTCTCAGATTATCTACTTATTCCTCATATGAACATTGCTTCTTATGTTGAAGAGAATGATAAGAATGTATGTTTGTAAAACAATATTCAGGTATAAATATTTGAAAACAAATGTTTGAGGAAGATATGTAAGATCAAACATGTTACTTGAGCTTTGTCATTTCTTCCATTACCTGTACCTTCTTTTTAATTTTCTATATTGCCTTAATCTTTTAGCAACCAGATACTTACTTTATTTCTGGTCTATTTCTTAATTTATTTCTTCATGTTTTGTGTGGTTTAGGATTTTTTGATGGTGAAAATAATTCATCTGGAAAAATCTAAGACTTTTTTCTTCTCATCATGAGAGCTTCCAATATCATCTTTAGGATAGGATAAGAATATAGTATATACATATGGTCATAAGTGCCTATTCTGTCTAGCTGAATATCTTGACAGGTCAGTTTTAGTGCTCAAAGGTTAAGACACTTGTTAAAGGCATGCTATTTGTAAAACTGGTATTTATGATCAGTACAAGCCATTCAGAGGAAATGTAATATTTGTCAATAGTTATTGACAGTGACTGATTCTATTCTAATTTACATTGCTGAAAATCAAGAACAAAGTCGATTTTACAGTTGTAACAGAGGCTTCAAAGAGATGCAGTTGTCATGCTATAGAATATTCTGGTTCTCAAATCTAAAAGTATGTGATTTCAAATGTCTTCAACTAAATGTTAGTGCAAAGCATGCTGAAACCAATGAAAATACTTTATAATTCTCTGAGTTATAAACTAGCTCTCAGGAAGTCTGCACCCTGGGCTTTTAAATGTGCTCAAGAAGGAGGTGAAGGTAGTATTTGTTCGGCTGGTTTGGATGTCTTCAATCTGTCAATCATTTATGCCCAGCTTTACTTAAAATTTTCATTATTTTTAGAGCCACAGAGGTTAAAGCGTACAGATAAAATAGTGATCAATCTAAAATACCAGTAGTATAAGGCAGTCACCTAGATATGCTCCCAAAGGCTGACGTTATCTTGAAGACTTTCAGGAGAAATAAACTCCACAAAAGTACAGACAAACACATAATGTGTATGGTAGTAGTCAGTGTGTAGTTTTGTCTCATCTTTTTCTAGCCACTAGGCTAGAAAAACACTAGGTATTTAGTCTGGGCTAGTCATGTAGGCTCTTGCCATAATCAGTGAAGAACGGCAAAAGATCATGGAGGACATCTTGTGATTGACTGATTTACACTAAGAGGTGTCCATTTCTCTCTTACCTCAGTTAGGGAGGCTGTATACACTACATGGCTGCGGTTAGTGAAAATATATCCATTCAGGGTAAGCAGAAATCATCAGTCATTTAGAACTGATAGCAACTCAATTCTTGTTTATAAGATAAAGAGGAGACTCATGGCTGAAGTACTCGTGCTCTCAGCTTTCTGCTACTGTCTTTCATTCTGACTTTTACCTTCCTTGTACCTCGGTTTCCCTTTGAAAAAAAGACACAATTGTACTTTCCTTCTCCTGCTTGTCAGATAGTATATCTCTTTAGATTGTCCTTTACTTCTTTACTGTGTGTTGAATTCTCTTGCAAGTTCTGCAACATAAATACTAAATGACAGTGTTCCCTATCAGATACGCTGGATTTAAGATACGTCACTTTTCTCAGAAATCATCAATATTTCATCTAACCCTCCTTCCTTGTTGCTCCCAACCCAGAAATGGGTCGGACAGCACACTAAATACCAAGTTGCTCACAGTGAATTATTCAGATATCTGAATAACCAAATCCACAAAATAATCGAAGTTTTCAATGTTGCTCTCATGAAAGGATTTCACAGTAGTCAGCATCAAATGAAGAAAAATGAAGCACCTTTTTTTTTTTTATTCAGTAAAAATGACCAATATATAGTTGTCACTACGCAAGACAAAAGAGGTCCAGCATGTGGTCAAACTGGAACAAGTTTTTCTATTTTATCAATTTCCTCCTTTTTCCACTCTACCCTTACTCTCATTCATATATCTATACCAGCGTAAAATAATTATAGTAGCACCCTGGAGAGATGTAGGCCATGGACTTCCCATGTAGTGGTGCCATGGTGTATAGGAATTAAAGCTTTATCAAGATCTTGTCACATAAGATGACTACTCAAAAAGAATATATTAGCCCAGGATTTGGAACTGATCAACAATTTACAGTGTTGCTGTTGTATGACACAGTTATTATGAGAAGAATGCTAATAAGAAATACTCCCATCTGGTAATATGTATCTTAACCTCATTAAACACTCAACAAGTGGAACTTAAGCTTATATCTGAAAATTAAACACTGATGCCTACAAAATATGCTACTTGGTGCAACTAATATTGGAGAATTTCTGTAATGGAAACCTTAAATCTGTTCCAAATAAAAGTAGAGAAAATAATAAGAATTTCAAGGATTAAAGCTGTGACATATTTTAATTCTTGACACTCCTAATAAATTTCTCATATTCATTTTGCTGATTAATTCATATGGCATGAAGAATAAAAATTGCAGTTGGGACCAGAGAATGAATATTTTCTTACCAGCTCTCACTGATTATCCTTTCAGACTATAATGCTATACGTCTCAGTGTTTTCCAGCTACAAAATTGTAATCTGCACTGAAACATGCAGACTTGTTGGAAGCTCAGTAGCTTTCAAAAATCAAAGGTGGTGTTAAGAACAGTGCTCAAATTCATCTCTCTCTTCACCGTTTTCCTTTGCTGTGGTTAGTTGCCTGGGATGGATTTGTTCATCCATAGAGAAGGTGATGGAGAAGTGGCTTTGAAGATTTGCTAGGAGCAGAAAATCAAGTATCTATGAAGATTTCAAAGTATCTTTGTTGTGAACCCTGCCGTTTACCTTTGTCACTCTTAAAGGTGTTTAGATAGAGATAGAGTTCACCACTATGTGCTATTTTTTATTCAAATGTAATTTATCATTCTTTATAATGACTAGATGATATATAAAAACTTTGATTTTTTTCAGTAGAATAAAATAATAGAATTCAGTAGAATAAAGATAGTTGACAAACAAGGTGAATTTTAGTCATTACTCCTTAATAGACATCTGGTGACAATAGTATAAGCACAAAAATTTTAATTTTTTCTAGTTACCATTAATTTCTGTGGTTAACCACTGAACCCCTATTTCATATTTTCAACTGTTGCCTCCTATATATCTACCTCCTGGAAGACTAAACAGTGTATGTCTCTTAGTGGGATCAATCAAATTGCAAAAACTGAATTCAAGTACTGGCATGAATGTTTAAGAGTGTCATGCTTGTAAGAAAAAGACTGTCTTACAGGTTTTTAGCAACTGTCAGTCATTTGTTGAATTCTTTTGAACTCTTATGTGTCAAAATCAGTTACGCAGTATACATATTTTCCTTTTTCCCAATAAAGTACAAAACATTGTCAGAAAAAAAGGGTTTTGAGGTCTCTTATTTGGTTTCTCCATGTAATACTATTTGAAAACAAAGTGGATGTTATCAACTGGTCTCCCTGAGACAAAATAATTAGCTTAGGTGCTCCTAGCTTGTAATACAATAACACACCAATGGCAGAATCCCACATAACTCCTCGTTGGCTTCCCACACAAAATCCCTGGTATGTTTCTGTGCAGCGTCTTTTTAAACTCACTGTGCCCATTAACATGCAGCAGCCTACAGGTGCTTGCAATCCAACACACGTAGTCCAGATTTCCAAACTGTCATCCCCGCCTGTATAGTTCCTGATGTGAGATGAGTAAGATTTCTTAAGGATCTAGCTCCATATTAAAGGAACTAGAAAAGATATTCTGTACCTTCTCAGTGCTTTTTGCTGTTTAAGTGGGTAGGAGGAGCATCTTCTGACTGAACTGCAAAGTACTGAGCAAAAAGTACATTTTCAGAATGTAAGAGCCTATGAAGGGTTTGAATGCCATCAAGATGGTACTCTTTCTCAGATAACTTTACACAAGTGCATAAGTAGTTTGGGGTTGAAAGGCATTCTCCAGTATGAAAGACAAGAAAATGGGATTTGAGGGATACTATTATTCTGTTCAATGTACAATGTATTTAATATTAAGTGCCTATGTTACAACTTCCCTACTCTCATTAACTACTCAAATGAAATTATGAAGTTATTTTAAGTAGAAGTGCAATGAATTACAAAGTATTTCCATTGTACTAGTGCTATCTTAAAGATAGTTTAGATATTTTTCCTAACAGTTGATTTATCATTATGATTGCAGTTTATGTCTTTGTTAACCTTTCTGAGAAAGCTGAAATAGCAGGTGACTGAAAGTATGATCAAATTAGCAATACCAAATGGAATTGTATGTGATTTTCAGAGAAGGTAACAGCAAATCCAATAGATTATGTAGTAACAACATTATATTTATATGGATCCATTGCAATATATGCTTAAGAGTGTGAGTTATATTGGCATTTTTAGATGGAAGTTGTGACCTTTTTTTGATGATACTCTAGAACCATCTACAGAAAATGGGTTCTTGTTTATACAGAGCAACATAACTCTGTTCCTGCTCTCACAGAGGGCATGCAGTCTCCAGTAAGGGTCTGTAATTGGTATGATGACTTGATAAATACTAGCAACAGCTCCCAGAGAGTCACAAAACACAGCAGGGGTGAAATCCACCCAGAGCTCTCTGGCATATTTTTAAACTGTTTCCATGCCATCCTGAAACATCACATAAAGTCTTCAGTAGTCCTGCTTGAATTTGCCATGTGAAATCATTTTTACTGCAGCAAAGAAATTTTCCATAAATGTTACAGATGCGTTTAGCAACAAAATTCCTAATACTAGTTTTCAAACTCTTCATTTATTTTTCCCTGTTGTGCTTTTTCCTTTTTTTTTCCCTCCCTGTTTTTTCTTCATCTTTCTCACTTAACTGCCTCACATGGAGGAATTCCAGTCTACAGCACCTCTCCCTGAGGCTGATGACTGAAAGTGTCTCAAATCCTTCAGTGGAACTGTCCTTCCTTATGCTTTCTCATATCAATGATGACATTCGGAAGGGCATGAAATGGACACTGTTGCTCCAGTTCTGCAACACTGCATCTTCTCATAAATACATTCCCATAAGTAGGTCAAAAGGGTTCACAGAGGGCAGCACATACCCTTATACCTACTGTGTTTTCCAAAATACTCTCTGCTAGATCCATCCTGGAATGGAAAGAAAAGCTTAACATAGTTGATTCAATTAATTGCCTAATTTCTTATAGGCACTTATGGTAATTCTTACAGGCACTTATAGGTCTTATGGTAATTAATTCTGCCAATGTTTTTTGAATAAACATGATGAAAAAGAGGCATGACTGTAATTATATTGTTCTCACATACTTTAGAATACATTGATATTTTTACTTTATAACAAGCGTTTCTATCCCTCTACCTTTCTCATTCCTCCTCAAATCCATTTTTTTTTTCTGGAAACACTGAAACCTCTGAGATTAAAGAAAAAAAACACTGGGGCTTAGATAAGAAAATGATGTAGGTACTTTTATGATTTTATGTATTAACTAGTAAACGCAAGCTCTAAACACATTAATAAACCCTCAGGTATCATATAATAAATACATTTTTGCAGTGACAAACCCATTCATTGTTCATTACAAATATTCTTTTACCTCAGCAGCAAATTGGAGAAAACCTCATAAAATTGTCACAGTTTAATATACCTTGAGACTGAATACCCTTTAAGCCTTTTCTTTTATAAAGATTTTTTTTACAGGAAAAAAAATAATTAGAGAAGTTTGAATAACTTATTACATATATATAGTGGCATATACAAAATCAGCAATATCAAAAGTACTATTTCCATTAAGGAGCAAACCAAAAGAAAGTTACAAAATTAAGGGAGATTCACAATAACATGAGTAATTGTGGATAACAAAAATAGAAACTTAATTAAAGAACTTAGTTATGTACAAAATATGTTCATACATTTATTTAGAAAACTCCTTAGTAAAATATTATGGTGTTTTTACTGACAGTAAGAAGGAATTTCAGCACCAGTATTTTAGGTGTGTTGTTGCTGTTTTCAGACCATAACATTAAGTTGTAGCTAATTCTCAGATGGCTGTGACAGAGCAGCCTTACTTCTTTTCTTAGAGAATAAAGCCAGTGCTGGGCTCGCCAGTACAAGGGAGACATGGACTTACTGGAGCAAGCCCAGTGAAGGACCACAAAGATTAAGCATCTTGGAGTATCTGACATATGAGGAGAGGCTGAGAGAGCTGGGACTGCTCAGCCTGGAGAAGAGAAAGCTCAGGGGGATTTATCCACCTGCAGCAATACCTAATTGAAGAGTAAAGACAACAGAGCCAGACTCTTAGTGGTGCTCAGTGACAGGACAAGAAGGAATGGGCACAAACTGAAACACAGGAAATTCCACTTAAACATAAGAAAAAACTCCTTCACTACACAGATGGTCATGCACAGGTACAGGCTGCCCAGAGATGTTGTGGAGTCTCCATCCTTGGAGATATTCAAAACTCAACTAGACACAGCCTTGAGCAACTTGCTGTCATGGACCCTGCTCTGAGCAGAGGCTTGGACCAGACGATCTCGAGAGGTGCCTCCCAGACTCAGCCAGTCTGTGAATCTTTGAAAATATGCTAATGAACAAAAAATGGCAACATAAATAGATGTGGATAAGAAGTGTCAATCCAAGACTCCTGCCTTTGTTGAGCATTGCGCTGTGCCATGCTTCTTGCCTCATCCTTTTCATTTACTTAATAAGAGGCTGCTGAGGTCAGGTGCAAGCAAATGCAAAAGGAGGTAGAAAAGCACAAGAGTTCTGACTTTAGGTTATGTCTGAACTTTTTATGTTCCTTTTTTACTTGGTGAGTTCTTTACAGACATTAGGTAACCATACACAGGACAAATAAGATGTAAATGTCATAACAAATAAATGTCTGACAGTTGCATTCAAAATATGTCAGGTTAAACTTAGTTGTCAATATAATAGTTTCCTGAATTTTGGTGATACCGGTCAGAAAAAGAGAAAGTTATGTCAATGGTGGCTTTTTGTAACTTCATTGAAATTATCCATCAGCTGGAATGTCTATTAATTGAAGCGCCTTTAATTGTGACAGTTATTTAGTCAGCTGATGCACAGAAAGGAAGTACGTGTCTGAAAAAATAAAGAGACAAGGTTTTATTATTGCCTGATAGAAGCTGGCGATCTCTTTTTGCTGCACTGTTCTTGTGACAGGCTTCATTGGCCAGGCTTTTATGGGGCTATCTCTGAGCTCATAAGTAGCTGCCTGTGTGAAAGCCGGTGTTCAGCACAGTCACCCTGGGCACTTGCTCTTTGGAGCCAGCTTTCAGACTGACTGAGCTGCTGGCTTGGACCCAGTGTTCTGGACAGATTCCAGTAAGGGTAATTACAGTCAGCCGAATGTAATTATCCCCTGCACTTTTAATTTGCTGTGGTATTCACTTCCGGTCTTGTGCAGTTCTGTGAACTGTTGTTAATTGCTTCATTTTATTCCACAGAATGCTGTATTTTAGTAGAAAATAAAATGATTCTTCCCTCTCTTCCTCTCTTTCCCCTCTCCTCTCTCTCTGGATGTCTGTGTATGCATATTTATTAACACAATTGGCTACTCTTCAAAGAGAATCATAAAATGATTTGGGTTTGAAGAGATCTTAAAGATCATCTATTTCCAACCCCCCTGCCATGGGCAGGGATACCTTCCTCTAGACCAGGTTGCTCAAAGCCCCATCCAACCTGGCCTTGAACACTTCCAGGGAGGGGGCATCCACAACCTCTCTGGGCAACCTGTTCCAGTGTCCCACCACCCTCACAGTAAAGAATTTCTTCCTAATATCTAATCTAAATTGACCCTCTTTCAGTTTAAAACCGTTACCCCTCATTCTGTCACTACACTCCTTGATAAAGAGTCCCTTCCCATCTTTCCTGTAGGCCCCCTTTAACTACTGGCAGGCTGCTATAAGGTCTCCCCGGAGCCTACTCTTCTCCAGGCTAAACAACCCCAACTCTCTCAGCCTGTCCTCACAGGGGAGATGCTCCAGCCCCCTGATCATCTTCCTCTGGACCTGGTCCAACAGGTCCATGTTTCTCTTATGCTGGAGGCCCCAGAGCTGAACACAGTACTGCAGGTGGGGTCTCATCAGTGCAGAGCAGAGGGGCAGAATCACCTCCTTCAACCTGCTGGTCACACTTCTTTTGATGCAGCCCAGGATGAGATTGACTTTCTGGGCTGTGAGCGCACATTGCTGTCTCATATTCAGTTTTTCATCCACTAATGCCCCCAAGTCCTTCTCCGCAGGGCTGCTCTCAATTCACCCATGACCCAGCCTGTATTTGTGCTTGAGATTGCTCCGACCCAGGTGCAGTACCTTGCACTTGGCCTTGTTGGACTTCCTGAGGTTCACATGGGCCCACCTCTCAAGCCTCTCAAGGTCCCTCTGGATGGCATCCCTTCCCTCCAGCATGTCAACCACACCACACAGCTTGGTGTCATCAGCAAACTTGCTGAGGGTGCACTCAATCCCACTGTCCATGTCACTGACAAAGATGTTAAACAGCACTGGTCCCAATACCAACCCCTGAGGAATGCCACTCATCACTGGTCTCCACTCGAACATCGAGCCATTGACCGCAACTCTTTGCGTGTGACCATCCAGGCAATTCCTTATCCACCGAGTGGTCCATCCATCAAATCCATGTCTGTCCAATTTACAGACGAGGATGTTGTGTGAGACAGTATCAAGTGCTTTGCACAAGTCCAGGTAGATGACGTCTGTTGCTCTTCCCTTATCCACCAACACTGTAATCCCGTCGTAAAAGGCCACAAATATGTCAGGCACAATTTGCCCTTAGTGAAGCCATGTTGGCTGTCACCAATCACCTCCTTATTTTCCATGTGCCTTAGCATAGTTTCCAGGAGGATCTGGTCCATGATCTTGCCGGGCATAGAGGTGAGACTGACTGGCCTGTAGTTCCCTGGGTCTTCCTTTTTTCCCTTTTTAAAAATCTGGGGTTTGTTTCCCCATTTCCAGTCATTGGGAACTTCCCCAGACTGCCATGACTTCTCAAATATGATGGATAGTGGCTTAGCCACTTTATCTGCTGGTTCCCTCAGGACCCACAGGTGCATCTCATCAGGTCTTATTACAAGCTATTACTAAATAAAAACTGTAATATAGCTTATCAGTTATTTATGATACATAGTTTAATCATTTTCAGATTCACTGCTTTCCCAGGTATTTCAAAGAGAATTAGGGAGCGGCAAGTAGGATAGCTAATATCTCAGTTCTCCAGCAGTGGAAAACATGGCATGATATGAGAGGTATACCTTAGCTGTGTCACAGTTATAGTAGTTTTGTTGAAAATGCAAATAATGTGTTGCATCATCTGTGTATCTCACTGGCCACTTCAATGTCTTTTAAGTCTGTGCTGATGACACTGATATTTAAAGGGCACAACCTTAGCAATACTGCAGAAATCTAGGATACCTGTGTACCTCTATAGAACACTTTCAGGCAAAGTACATTTTTAATACAAGATAAAATTAAATCAAAATAGCAGAGAGGAAGTACCTATCAACCACTGATTTGCAGGGGTAAATGTAGGGAAGGTTGGTGGGGAAAAGTAATTTGTCTTTTTAAAACAGATTGAAGCTATATACTTCCAACACAGATGAGTATAGAGAAAATTTACTATGTAGCTTGAGCCTGCAGGTTTGTTCTGAAATTTGCCTGTGTGCTTCCTCCCAAAGATATAAATCACTCATGGAAACCACATGTTTCAGCTTGAGCTTGTGCATAAGTGCTCACAATAGAGTCCCTAAAGTAAGAATACTGATTTTGGTGAAAAAACTACAGTATTTATCACAAGCCACAGTGGTTTTCTTTTTTTCTTTAATTCCTCTGAAATAACTGTCTCTGATTGACATTGTGAACCTCATTTAATTTGCTTTGTTATTGTTTACCATGACTCAGATCCCCAAAGATATTGAGATGCCTAACTTTCACTTCAGTCTATATTTACTGTGAGTCAGTTGCTTAAACTGAGTTTAATATTGGATGCCTATTGCATTTGAGGATCTGAGCCTAAATGGTTATATAAGAAAAAAAACTTATAAACTATTATTTTGTTTTAAAAGAAATGGCACATTTTTCAATAATTTTATATGCATTTAAAATAACTAAAAACTTTAAAAATGTAGGAACATCTTATTTCCCTGCCTCTTGGTAACCTAATCTCATTTATGATTTTGGTCGTAGACATACAGCTAAGGACATCAGGACTCTTTAATGCTTTTTTGAACTCACCCAGACATTTGCAGATCCTCTGCATTTTGTAAGCATCTTTAATCTGAGTGAAAATACAGAAATAGAGGCTTTGCTTTTCACTTTTCTTAAGGTTAAATTTAAACTTTTTAGCATCACTTTATTTCAGTAATAGTTATAAATGTTCCTCACTTTCATATGCAGCATAAGTATGCAAGTGAGCTGAACGCTATCTCATTTATGGTGCTAAAAAGAAAATGCCTGGAGCAGACTTTGCAATATCAACCAGGCTGAAAGGATTACTTGATTTGAAGAGAGATGCTAAACTTTGTAATGTCCTAGTCATGTCAATGAGAAATAACTATTAGACCCGAACTTCAAATGTGATAAAAAAATATATATGTTGCCATGTAATATTAGATATCACTAAATACTGTTCAAGACAACCATGAAGAAAATGCTAACAAATTTTTAACTTCAAGTTGCAGGGGTTTTTTATGTCAAAAATTGTGTCTTAAATTTTAACTGCTGAACATGAAGGACAATTATTGTCATTCTCTTCTCTACTATTAAACATTTGCAACTCTCCTCAAATGACGTTTTGTTGTTCTGTATCATTTCATACAAAACATTTTTAAAAAAAAAAAACCCTTCTTGTGGCATGTAATGCAAGTAATACCATCCTATGTTGCACAAGTGCTGAGTATAACATTAACAAGCTAATGACCTTTATGCATGTTGCTGATGACATTTGGTGTCAGATTGTTTCCACTTACCTTGGTTAATGGGTAATTCGGATACACCATGGAGGAAAATGTCATGCTTTGAATATAATTTGAAGGTTCACTGTCTGAATGGGTCTATTCCTCTCTGTCACTGGGATTTATCAAATTTCTGAGTACATGACTTCTCATGACAAGTATTCAGAAAGCTCATTAACACTCAAATACAGTTGATACATATTTTAGAAACTCCTCATTCTACAGTTCAGCATCTGTATATGAATTAGCATATGGAGATATGAGTAATTGTTTTAATGAAAATTTCACCTCTGAACCACTTTCCTCTGAGTTCATTGTGAATATAATTAGGTCTGCCATAGTCCTCTCCCTGTGAGACTGCAGATAAGGCACAGAAAAAAAACATTTCTTTACTATAATCCTTCGCCTTAAAGATGATAGGGAGGCACTGATGAATTTAGTACCATTCATGTTCTCTGAACTAGAACCCTTTAAATAATAAAATATTGTATAATGTCTTTTTTAAGAAACACTTGGTTTTTAAACAAAGAAGGAATAAATCTCTCAAACAAATGCATTACAGAGCACCCACTACAATAAATGGAGAATGTGTCCTATATTCTTCAGTCCCACACAAACAAGAACTTGGACATGCACTTCATTTGACCTTTCATTAGTAATGACCAAAGAAACATGTTTTCTGTCTCTGTATGCCACTGTGACCCCTTTGTTGGTGGTTTGTAAAATGCATTAATGTGATAGTAATCATTAAGTAAATCTTTGTCTTTATGTAAAGAGTTGCTGAAAGATTTTAACTTTGGAATTAATTCAGGAATATATTCTATATATATGAGGGATATATTCATGGATATATTTCATATATATATGAGACTTTGCTTCATGAAAAGTCTCCCAGGACTTGGGAAGGTGAAGCAGTTACTAATTTTTAGCACAGTTTAGTTAATGAATGTTAATATTGTTGAGCTCTGGCTGAACTCTGTAAATGTTCATCCATTTATCATGTAAAGATACTTTATTTGAGAAAGAGATTTTCTCAGTATTTGCATCTCTGTCTCTATATCCTGATGATGTAAATAACATCTACTTAAATGGAAATTCAATTAGAAGAATATTGGAGACACCTTCCAGGCTGCAAGAAACTCTGGAAGACAATATTGTGCTACAATAGAGGGCCTGTTTTAATGGAGGGGTTATTAAATTTTTGCGAAACTTTCCTAACACTGGAGGAAGTGATGAAACACAGACTAGAAAAAGAAGTGCCAACTGTGTGGCAAGTTTATGACTTTTTTCTTTTACAGTTGTTTGCTGTGCACTAAATGAGTGCTTGGTGCTTGTAAAGCACAGGCAGAGCACAGGATACCTAGAACTGTCATATCACCCATAGTCACCAACAAAAATAACACTTGCTATTTTACTGTTTTGTAAATTGAAAGAGTGGTAATTCATTACCAAGACAGTTTATGAAAGCAAATGAAAAGAGTGGATTATAGGAAAATGTTGGAAAGCATCAAGTTTTGTCTTATGCATAACTCTGCGTCACAGAAAGAGAAAGGGGTCCAGTCATCTCGGATAAGGTTTGATCAGGGTTTTTAACAGGCAACAAAGTCAGTCATTGTCTGTCAGATAAACTGAAACAAGAAACCAAGCAATTAGAAATGGAATGAGATGAAAATAAAGACCTGAGGTTTTTCAGCTCAAGTTTCTGTTAAAAATTTATAGTAGGACAACCTGCATATTTGAACGACAGAAGAACATTATTTGGTATCCATGCTTTTCAAGTGCTGCTTGTGACCTCGAAATGTGTAGAAAAGGATGTTTTACTTGTTTATCAATGAACAATAGTGATACAGACACAAATAAATAAATGAGAACAAGCAGACTAGCTGAGAAAATCTGGAGAGGCTAAGTGGTCATTTCCAGCATATGTGAAGGAATTAGTAAAATTTTTCTAGAGACAAATTGATAGATATAACTTGTTAAGCCTTAAATGTTTACTGTCTGTATGTTTTCATTTCAGATTTATCTGGTATTCTTATTTGTTGTACATGTAAATCTTCCTGAAGAGAGCTTGTTTATTTGTTTGTTTGTTTAAATATGAGCTACCTGATCAGAGATGACTGGTCAGCTGTTACCATCAATTTTTCAGTAAGAAAGCAGACTAAGTCGTTTGAGTGCTCAATGTTCTCTGGAGGCTGAAAAGGTCAATTTCTGTCCATTTTAGCCAATTAAAGAAATTGGATGTAGGAATATAATAACTGGCATTGCAGAATGGTTGTTCATGCTGAAGTAGACTAATTCAATATAATCAGACCAAGATAATGATCACCTCAGGTAACCCTTCAATAAAACACATCGAAAAAATTTTGGCAAGCTTGTCAGCCATGACATGAGAGGTCAAACACAGAAATTTGGTAAAGAAAGAGAATTCCACAAGAAGAGAAAATTATCAGCTTTAATCTTGGAAGGAAAGTAGCAGCATGGCGTTCTGAAATACTTCTTTGCACTGGTGAAAATTTCTATACTATACAACAGCCAAGGAGTCTGGAATATAGAGTTACTTTTGTAGAACTGCTCCTGTAAAGCTCATTTGGATGTGTAGCACAGTGAGGCATTGGAGATACAGTTATACGAAGCAGCCTGGTAAATGAAAATGGGTGATGAGAAAGATGAGGAAAGACCTAGATTTTTGTTTATATATACAAACTTACTAGTTATATTTTAGGGGTTTTTTTAACACACATCTAGAGAACATTCATTAGGCAAAATTGCACAATATGGGTTACTTTGTTTTTCCTTACTCACTAAAACTGTAGCGGACCCAAAATAATTTTGTAATGCATCAATCTTGTTTGTGCTTTCAAGTTGGACTAGTTACCTAATGCCATTATGGAGCTATAATTTAAATGAACCTTGGTTTTGAAGACTGCCTTATAAGAGGGATATTACACTGGCATGACCTGTATTGACTGTCTGCTGATCACCATGGCAATGGCTTGGCCCTGCAAGGCCCATCAGAGTGTTTCATCGTATTGGCAGTGCCCATCTGGCCACCTGCCCTCCCAAGGGCCCCTCGGATGTGAATCCTGGCAAGCAACCACCCTCTAACTCTCTGCTCTGTGCCCTGTTTTTGCAGCGCCTCCCATTCGTGGTATGGCAGACAACAAGCACGAATCAGTCCCACAAATGGTATTCTTATAACTACAAGTAACTAGAGGATTTGTAATGAAGACGATCAGAGGGCTGGAGCACGTCCCCTATGAGGACAGGCTGAGGGAGTTGGGGCTGTTTAGCCCAGAGAAGAGAAGGCTCTGGGGAGACCTTATAGCGGCCTTTCAATACTTAAAGGGGACCTACAAGAACGATAGGGAGGGACTCTTTATCAGGGAGTGTAGTGATAGGATGAGGGGTAATGGTTTTAAACTGAAAAAAGATGGATTTAGATTAGACATTAGGAAGAAATTCTTTACTGTGAAGGTGTTGAGATACTGGAACAGGTTGCCCAGAGAAGTTTTGGATGCTCCCTCCCTGGAAGTGTTCAAGGCCAGGTTGGACGGGGCTTTGAGCAACCTGGTCTAGTGGAAGGTGTCCCTGCCCATGGCAGGGGGGTTGGAAATAGATGATCTTTAAGGTCCCTTCCAATCCAAATCATTCTATGATTCTATGATTTTGGCAACATTGGTCAAGGTACTGCCACACTTTACAAGGGAGAAGCCATGACCTGAAGACCTTGACTGCCTCTGTGAGACATTGCCTAGGCCTTTCCAGTAGAAGACTGGATATTGCCAGATCATAATACAGAGTCAACCCATGAGTTTGAGAAAGTCCTTCTGAACCCTGATACCTGCCCACGTCCAAAAATGATTCATTACCCTCTTTGAAGTCCTGAAAGTAATTATGCTTGAAGTGCCTTTATGTTAAAAGCACAGCCAAAAAAGCTTTCTCCTCAAGAAGTCCTTAAGTTTGGAGCTTTTTCTGCCATCACTCTATTAATATAATTACTTTTACTTATTAAAACAGATATATAACAGAATCATTAGTATTTCTACGTAGGTATTTATAGAAGTAGATAGAAGTGAATGCATGGTAGCTGGAAGTTTTATTGTTTTGGGGGTGGTTTTTTGCATTTGCCACTTTTTCTACATCGTGTTAAAGACGCTTGGGAGAAACGTCTTTATATGCCCAATAAGGTGACAAATGCCACTCCTACAATTCAGTTCAAACAGAAATCCCAATTTGCTTATTTTCTTATAATCTGTACAATTATTTTGAGTAGAATTAGTACTAGAAAGTTATAGCTGTAATCTGGGTGAAGCAGGGGCCTGCACAGACTTGCAGCCAGGGAAATCCAGAAGATAATAGCAATGAAAACTTAAAAAGAGAGGTGAAAAAAAGAGAAAGGGAAGCTAGCCTTCTTCCATTAATCTGTTTTAGGACTTACAGAAGTGTATAATGTAGGCAGTCTGAAATGACAGTTCATCAAAATGCCTCTCATTCAGACCGTTTGCATTGTATTACTTTTTTAAAAAATTATTTTACTTTGAATTTTGAAAGTATTTCTGAGTAGCTGTATTATAGATATAATTGGAATTTAGCTGGTGGCTTTATGAATGCTTCTCAACTTGTGTCCTCCTCATAACTTACATGACCAAATATCTAATAGTTCTTTTATATAATGACCATTTATCAATTTGTTAATGTTTTCTCTTTATCAAAAAAAAAGTTGCTGAAAATCAACATCTTTTTACAAAGCTTTTAGCATTTATTGTGATCCCTGTTTATGTCATGCAAAGGTCATTATGCTTTTATCTATTTCAAAAAAGTAATTCCCAAAGCCGAATTGCTGTCTTTGAGAACTCATAGTGGGATATATGGTCTGTCACCTTCAGATCATGAGTTTAAATTCACCAAGGTCAATTGCATCTGAAGATCGTTATTGTCTGATAGCTCACTAGGATAAGCAACTTGTACTACAGTGATTTTGGTCAATAAATAAAGTTTCTGTTACTGTTATTCCACACTTTTTATCTTCTCTGAAGTTATTGCATCCATGTCAGAACCTAAGACTTCTTTAATTTTGCACTTATTCGTGCAATCTGTCTTCCTGACCCTTGAGTTCCAGACATCTCTCAATAACGTATAGTTTTCCTTTCTAGACCTCAAACTGAGTTAAACGCCCCTACAGTGCTTTTGGTCAATTAGGGGCTAGCACGTCCAATGTCATGATGTAAAGCACAGCCCCTTCACAATTAATGAGCTTTGGCTCCCATACTTCCTTTGGAGGAGCAAAGCAGAAATGCTGTAAGCATTATGCTTATTCAATAGCCACACTTAAAAAAAAAACCGCCAAAATAACCTAAACAAAACAACTGGAAAATAATGGTGAAAGAACATATACTTAAAATCAAAATAATTTTTTTCTCTACATGATATCATTTTTGAAGTTGATCAGATGTTGAATCTGAAAGAATGGGCAATTTTTCTTGAAATCCTGGTTTGTAGTTCAAACAAAAGGCAGGTTAAGAACTGCATCATGAAAATTAAAGCATCATTTTTGAGCTGCTAAAAGAGAAAAAAATCCGTTAGAATAACTAAGGAAAATATTCACTTCTTCTGGATCTCTCATCATGATCTGAAAGAATTTGACAAGTTACATAATATATTTCATATAGGATAAAGTAACATGATGCATTTGTATTATTGCTCTAGTTTGGTAATTGCTGATGGAAAGGAAAAACTAATAAATCAAAACAAAGGACAGAACTGAAGTTCATGTGTCTTATCAAAAGTGATTATAATAACTCATTAATGTAATAATGCAGTATCTTGTATGTATGTATTTATTAGTATATTCTATATAAGTAAAAGTGAGATTTGATCAGTCTGTGAATCAGATAATCTCACAGACATTGTTCTTATTTTATTTCTCATCTCTGTTTGCCTAACTAACAAAGAATGTTTATAATTAAGTCTACTTTTTATTTTGAAATCTGAAATTTTAAAGTCCTTTTCCTTGCAATACCACAACAGGCTTTTACAGAATGGCTATTATTAGAGTTTAATTGTTTATAAATGTTGATAACTGATAAAAAGAAAAAAAATGAAAATCTGTTGCACTTCTTTCTTTGTTTTATGAACTTTGTGTATAAATGTTGTTGAGAGTATTTTGCCATCTCTCACTAGTTTACCCACATTAATCCATCTTGAGAGAGAAAGACACAGTTAATATAAATGAAGTACTTAAAAGGAAAATCTTTTCATTTATATGTTGTCTTAAGTATAGACTATTATAGTTGGCAAATGTTTCTGAAAACTGAAGTAGAAGAGATTGCAAAATTACTTTTGTGTGAGAATACACAAGTTCAGGGAAGGGGGTATGACTGTCCAGGTTTTTCTTGCTGGTCTCCTAGTACTTAAAAAATTGCACAGAAGACTTTTAATGAACAATTAAAATACTCTTTTATATACTTTCCAATCCTAGTTTTCAAAAGTTGATTTCTGACAGGGGTTAGGGAAGGGGACTGAATATTAAATAAAAACCCTGAAGTGTATATTCTGTTCAGGAGCCAAATTGAGGATTAGAAGTCAAAAGATCAGCCATGAAAGCAAATTGTAATGGGGATAGAAGTTAATTTATATATATATAGTGAAAAAACATTCAAAAGAAAATAATAATTTTCTCAATTTCAACCTTAGGTTGATAACAGGCACTAGTTTTAAAGAATGTCCTCATAGTTTTAATATACTAAGATGTTTCAAACTGCAAATTGCAAGGAAACATCTGTAATCAATCATCAGTTTTATTTTTCAGTTTTTCTGAAAACTGAGACTTGTATGTTAAATTTGATATACCTCCCTCCTCCACCCTCTATCCACAGAGCCAGCTTTTGTACGTTATACAAACTACTCAGGAAATTGTAGAGGGAAAATATCAATTGATTCATTAATGATATATCCCACAGAATGTAAGTATAGAGATTGATCTGATTCGCAGATAATTTGCAGCTCTTAGCAGATAACTTTTTTAACCAGGATTCAGAAAATAGAAACATCCGTCAAGATGCCCTTCAGGAATGATACCTGAGCTCTTAAAATTTCTTTTCCTGCTCTGTTGCCGTGAAATATGGCTGTGCCTCATGTACACGTGCCTCATGCGCCTCATGCAACTATTTGACAGCAGCCATATATGAATGATTCCTCCATCGTACTGATGGCCAGGCTGGCAATCTTGTAGGTGTCTCCTCATAGGCTGTATTAAGCACCTTGACACTAAGTCCAGTTGTGAATTTAAAGCTAATTACCAGAAATAAAGTTCCTTTTAGAATGTCAGTAGTTGTCCTGCATATGACAGCTTTTTCATGTCAGTCCACAAGGGGGTGAATTTGGTGAGAGGTGATCTGAGTGTAGAGTGACCTGCCCTTTCTGTGGTTTTGCATGCAAATCTCATGTATTGCATCATATCATGGTAGAGTTATTCCCTGTACAAATGTTTCAGGTAATCTCCCAGTGCAATAAATAGTTTTAAACTTTCCCATAATTTCAACCTATTGATATCACACTCTTTACTGTACCCTTCTGATGACAGGAAAGAAATGCAGATTATAACAAGTTTCTTCACTCTGAGGTAGTGTTTTACCCCTTCTGGACAGTTTCCTCTAATTTCATTAAATGGATCAAGTAATTAAGTGTTTTCCACCTATTTTACCCTTTGCTTTAGTATTCAAAGTTACATCAGAATTATCAGAAAAAAAGCGAAAAGGACTTGTATTCCATTTTACTGTCAGAACAGTGGAATGACTTAATTTCCTGCAAATGAGAAGAACCCTAGATAGTAAAAGTGGTGAAGTAATTGCCATAATATGATAGTACAGCTCACCACAATACCTATGGATAGTATTTTGTAAGTGTTACTACAACTAAAGTAATTTTTAGATAGCAATTGAAAATTTAATATATAGGACTGGGAGATATGAATTTAGTGAAGCTAATCCACTTAACCATGAGCCACAGAACATCCATTGAGGAAGAGAACTAATGGCTCCCCTTGTCTTAGAATGACCTTTTGATATGAATCTTTCCTGTTATACAAAGTAGGCACCCAAAAATGATGCAGCAAAACAAAATATATTATAATTATATCATTTTATATTTCTACTCACAATAGTTCTTGTCCAGACCTCACTTAACAGGTGTTTGTGTAACGAAGAAAAGCTCTTCTTTCCCTAAATAGCTTGCCATGTAAGGGTGAAAAAGAATCCATAATAGCATTATGATTAATACATAATAGATCGGAAGGAAACAATAAGACATTGTTAACTACAAATACTTAACTGCTTTTGAGGACATGGAGAAGGAAGTGCTATGTGAGTAAGTGGGAAGTGCAAGGTGAATCCTTGATACTGAAGGAGAAATGATAAAACTCTCAATATACTGTGAAGCCTTTTGTCTCCACTTTCATTTATGTTATGATAGAGAGAGGATTTCAACAGAGAAATAAAAAGAGGGAATTCATATCCTCAGAGTTATAAGAGTGAATTATGAATTTGGCACAAGCATCTTGAATATCTTTTTCATTTGAGATGGAAAAAAACAGGTTTATGCTAAGAAAGATTAAAATGATAAAAATTCTAAATTGTCTTAGTTGTAAAAATAAAACTTGTCAAGATACAGATAGCCTAGATGTGATGACCCAAGTAAGAAATATGATTTGAAGATGATATCCAAGTTAAAAGCCTGGATCAATGGAGATAGATAGAGATTTTTGGTGACGAGAACAAGGTAGCAAGGAGGCACAGTGGGAAAAAGTTTGTTTTAGGCAACTGAATTTAAGCTTACAGCTGGGCATCCAGTAAAACATGTATCAAAAAGTCAAATGGAGGTCTTAGCTTTGACAGTCTTAGTGGGATTATCTGACATTAACATCTGAGCTAACCACCCAAACTCTTTTGTAGCTGAGAGAAATAAGACACAACTAGGAAACCATTCTTTCTAAAATAGTCATCTGAAACAGATCAATGCCTAAAAATGTTGGGTATGTTGGATTTTTTTTTCTGAAATGACTGTAAGGAGACATGTGGTTTACTAGTACAGGTATAAGATATATAAACTACAGATGCCTGAAGTTACATGTGGTAAATTTTCGGCAAGAATACAGTGCTGGGATGTGTTGTCGTGTAACAATAGAAGGTAAATTTGTTTTCTATGGTGAGGTTTCATGAAAGAAATAATTTAAACAGAAAATGTACAAGGCCAAGAGGACTCTGGTAACCATGGAGAAAATTGCCACAGGATTTGAGATCTTATTTCTATGTTTAGGATAGACTGAAATACTGACTCCGGTGAGGTAAAAAGAAAGTTAAAAAAGGATGGAATAGCAGAAGAAAAACAAAGACAGGAGAAGAAAGGAAGAAAGTTGGCTTAAGGAAGCTAGTAAATGAAAGAAGGAAAATTGGCCACTTGTCTTAATATTAGAATATCTAGAAGATACTAAGGACTTTGTTTTAATAGTTTCTGGAAAATATATGGAAACGCAGTTAGGGGTAGACATTGTAATATTTTTTGTCTGTAGAAATTGAAGAGAAAGGACAAAAAAAAGAGTTTCTGGAGAGGAAAGTTGAAGGCCTTTTTCTTTAGAAAATGGAGGGTACTTGAGCATGTTTGTACCATGTGATGTGAAAGGGGACAAAGGGCGATAAACTCTGTGGGAGAAAGATTTTCAGAAGGTGGCAAGGCTCTGAATAACATCTCCTGTTGCCGCTGCTAAGGACTGTTGTATTTCTCTGGATAGAGATTCCTAAATGTACACATAAAAACACATTTTCATGGAATCACATTGAAACTGTGATGTTGTTACTTAGAAATTTTTCTATCTCATAGAATATTTATTTTCTTCCATCCTTGAGTTTTGAATGTATTGTACAGCCTAATGTCTGAATAACTTATTAGATCATTTGTTAAATAATTAGCCTTGAAAATTCTGAAGGAGTCATGAGCACTGCAGTCAATGAAAGACTTTATTCTTTAGACTATGAACGAGAAAACCGACTAAATAATGTTACTTCTCAGCTTCCCTGCCCCCACTGCCATTGCAGCATTACACATCTGCTCTTGGCTGAGTGCTTTATTTAATTCAGTCAGGAAACTGCAAAAAAGCTCATCCAAGTTCATAAAGTTTCAATGTTAGTTTCTACTATACTTGGAGTCTTAAAATGTACACTTGAATTTTCATTCCATTTTTGCAAAACTAAGTATATTGTTTTTTCATAACTTATAAGGAGCACATTTATAGTTAAATAGTTGAAGTTAACATTCAGTATAAATATATAATAATTTTCAAAAATATTTTTTTGTTTGTAAAATACAATTATCATTGTTTTTGTGATTTTCCTAGGTACTGATGCACAGTGCTTGTCAAGCAATTCAGACTAAAAGTTGTAGCTGGCTGCAATAACCTTCTGAAATTGTAGCAAGAATAATTGTGGAGTATCCTGCTAACATATTGTGATTCTTGAGATGTCAGAATTGATCACTTGCTGAATAGATCCAATTTGGAACAAGTTATAAGCAGTCACTTCTGTGACAACACAGCTTGTAATGAGATAAGATCAAGTCAAATTTGCATTTTGGCATAAATTATTTATTATACATAGTCAAGATTAAAAAATAAAATCCAGTCCACACTATTCCCCAAATGACAAACTAATATGATTCAGTTTATTTTAAATAAATTGTCTGAAATAATGATATTTTAGTGAAATTTAGTGATAATAATAGTCACAACTAGTGACAACACGTATATTGAGTGATTAAGCCAATACAAATAATTAAATTTTAAAACTTGAAGCTTAAAAATACATTGTAAGAGGAAACTGTGTCTCAAATACCTTCTTTCAGTAGCTTTTGGAGAAGTTTCACAGTTTTGAAATACTGCTTTCAAATATATTTTTCCTGTTTAATGTGTTCATTTCTGTTAAGATTTTCAATTGAATGCTAGAGTGCCTGAACTCTGTCCATGCATTGTTCAGCACAAGTATTACAATGAATTCACAGCAAAATAATTTAAAATGCTAAAATCACTGAGCAGTCTTTTCTTCTGACAGTGTGATACAGGTCTCACAGGACCTGTGGACAGTAACCACCACTCTGAGTAGAAACGTGATGAAAGACAAAGACGGGGCTGCTGGGGAAGTGGGTTGGAGGGAAGGAGGGAAATTCTGTTTGTCAGCAGAGTATTGTATACTGGGGTCATTTCAGATGTTTTCTCTTGTAAGTCAGAGTTTTTGCCCTTTTTTCTCATATGTGGCTTGTCTTGTCTGCATCAGTCCAGTAGTTTTATTTACGTATTCAGAAAATTATTTGATTTGGGGGAGCTGATGTTATGTATAAGAGTCATGCCTTTAGTGCAGTACTGACTGGGCAAGCAATCAGTGCCATTTCAAAATATCATTTGATAAATCTCTGTTTTTCTTCCTTTTCAACAAAACAGACTATTAGAGACCTGTAAACCAAGTAGAATATACTGTCAGCCTCAAAATAACTGTCTGGTGGATTAACCTAAGGGTTTTAGATGAGATGGGGGGAAGATTTAGACAAAATAGTCTCTTTGGAAAGAAAGGAGGGAAAGTGGTTGGAAGTATTATGTGCTGGCTTTTAGATCAGTATTACTTATTATTTTGCTGTGTGCCTATATTATCTAGTATGCAGAAAAAAGCTATAATGAATATAGATATAGTGCAAAATTTTCAAAATAATATTAAAGCTGTTTCCATTTATTTTTTTATTTTAAAAAATGTTAGTTTTGCACTGTACTGTGGAAACTAATTAATATGCAGTACAGTGCAAATATGTTACAATTAAAAGAGTCATTTTAGGGGTAGTTTTTTCCATAACTGTGTTTCACATGTTATAGAGTGTTATTTGTTATACATTTTTTAACTGTCATCTGCAGTTCACATTTAAATAGCTGTTAGTTATTTATAAACAACTGGTTCTGTTTCTATTTATTCTGTTCTTTTGTTCTGTAACAATTTGCTTATATTATTCTCCACTTTTTAAAAAAAATTAACTCTTAAGTTTGGTAATTTCTTTGGAAACAAACCTATATCACTGCAATATTATTACACAATAAACATAGTAAGCTAAAATTATTTATTTTATTCTGGTGAAATGTAAAGCTAGCCAAAAGTATATCATAGTAAAGTTGTTTGCTTGTTTTTTGAATAGAAAATAGAAATTCATATGTTGATAATTCACTAAGTATGCACTGAACTAAAAGTGTCATGTAAATACAAATGCCATTATGGATTGCCATATTTAGACTACAGTAGCCTAAAGGTTATCGTAACTCTTTATGGTCTGTATAAGTTTAAAGAAGCAGAGACACTGTTATCAGTCCTGTTTCACAATATATTACTATTACTGTTTTTGCGACAGGATTGTTGAACAGTGACTGATGAAGTCCAGAACATCATACAGAATTATGACAAAAATGTCCAAAACATGTTAGTCCAAGCAAGCCAAAAAAGAATTCTGATATCATCTAACTAGTTTAAATGCTACACTGATGAGAAAAGGATTAAAAAAAAATACCTGAGGAGCTTTGAGCTTAAGTAGTCTTTCAACCAATAAATATCAATTCTCTCATTACATTGCACATGTTAGTGCACTGCAGCTGTAAAAGCTGTAAATAGTCAGTCTATGGGATCAGAATAGGGTTAATCTGAAGGGTTTTGTTTGTTTTTTAAAAAGGGCAGTCATCCACGCGCACAAAACAAAACCCTCAAATGGGGTGGGGGGTGGATGTCAGGCCTTCAGCACCAGATGTTTTATTTGACAGCTCTTCTCCCATCCGTCTGTACTACTTGCTGTAGTACAGATGTAATGACTGCTCCTGTTATTTTTGTTCAGCTACATTCATGTATAAACTACACATTGTTTTTTTCATGATAATGTAAATATATTGGGGAAAATATCTACAGTCTCTAAGAGTTTGATTGATGTTATTAATCTGCCAAAAGTTAGACCAAATGATGCAGACTGAAAGTGGTTATGTAGTATTTGGTTATATCTCAGATATATACCAGCAAATTGAGATTTCACATCCAGATAAATCCAGATTTTTCTATTAGGAAAAAAAAAAAAAGGTTTTAAATAAGGCCATGATTTAGACAAACCCCTCCATTTACCATTTAAACAGAGATTAATCTATTATAAACGAATCCACTCTTAACACCAATTCTCTGCCACGCATAATAGTTATATCTAACATTTCATCTTTTTTTTTGTTAAGATGTTTTCATTGGGAACACTTGAAAATGCATTTAGTTTATGTCTCATAGTATCGTTTATCTCCCTTTCTGAATTCCAGGCACAGCATCAGTCTGGAAATACAAAACACTTTCTTCCAAGTCATCCCCTGCGTACAGAATGTTTTTCCTAAGCTAATTTACACAAGTGTGCTTCTGTTCAACACCCACTTCTTCAAGGCTGCATTAATGACAATAAACGCATCCTTACATATAACAATGGTTTTAGTCTTTGCTGAATATCTCTGTGATCTTATCTATTACACTGCAAAGTTTTCCCCAAGCCTATATTACATTTATACCTCTGCATAAATTCCTACTAGAAGTAATCTGTCTTATATTTCTACATAATGGTATGCTTGCCAAATTCTTGTTTCCATAGAAAAGAATGACTTATATGAATTATAGGAAGAATTATTTATGAAATCACAGGGAGTTTTTAATGTATCCTTCAGGAAATGTTGAAAGGACCCTCAAATAATTGTATATAACACTCTTTGGAGAGTTGGATATTTACCACTAACACTCTTTTAGGAATGTATCCCTCTGAATACCTAGTAGCTAATTTTTTTCTTTTTCCCATTTGTATCTAAAATGTATATACAATTAAGGAAACAAACTACTGGGTTCTGATACTAGTATCAGAATATTCATATACTACTATCAACATTTGCAATGCCAAATATTGCTAAAATTTGTGAGAAAGGAATAATCATTACTATTAATACAACAGAGTTTTATTTGTGTATTTTGTTATGTATATCTCTGCACTTGCCCTTTTTCTTCCAAAATTCTGTATGGAAATTAAAATTATTAGACTTTTTACTGCCTATCTAAAATGAAACAAGAATGACAATTGATTGCAAAAGATAATTGCACTGCCAGCATCCAGGCTTTACATTAATCTAAGTAGTTTGTATTTATAATCTTTATTACAGCAAATTGCTAATACTTAAACTGAATCATATTGTGCGGATTAATTGTCTAAAAAAATAAACAAAAATGTTCTCAGGTTTGCACAATATCTCTGTATTTGTGTTAAAATTGTATCCTCATCAGTTAAAATATGAGTACGTTTCAGTACAGCGTGGATTGTAAATGGACCAACGATCAGAAGTACAGCATCCTATGTTGACATGAAGAAGTGACTATGCAATGCATAGAAAAAGATTTAATAGTCAGCATAGAGATAAAATCAATTTTTAATGAGAAGTTAACATTTATAGTGAGTTTTCTGTTGTTGTTGCTGTTATCAACAAACTTGTATCTCTTTTAAATAATTTCCTCTTAGTTGACATTCTATTATGTGCACACTGTTGGCTGATTTAATGACTCATGAAAGTCCTCAAAATGAAAACAGGGATAATATCATAAAAAACAACTTCAGTAAATCATTAAAGCATGGCCCATTTGTGTTTATGGTTAATGTCTTTATAGAACAAGAAGTATCAATATAAATAATGATACTAAGGTTATAAGACTTCTTTTCTTGAATAAATGTTTCCATAGTTTTAAATCCTCACAGTGAAAATCTAGAAAGTTTTACTTTGTCCTCTATATATTTACTCTAATATACTTAGATTGAGCTACACCATGTACGATACTTGTATTCTGAAAAAAATCCACAGAAAAATAGATAAGATGAAAGATTGGCTTTAATTGTCAGTAGCATAGTGTTTAAAAAAAGACAGGCTAAAAGACCAGTGTGGAATATAAGCTCAGACTTTTTATTTATCAGGTAAATGACAGTGCATGGGTGTGTATTTTCACTTCCATCTAAAAAATCTGGGGAGCTGCTGGTGGCTTTGCTGTTGTCCCTGCTCCAGACTGGGCGGAGGAAGCAGCCAAGCCGCAGCCAGGGCAGCTGCCAGCACAGCCTGGGGCCATGGGGAGCAGGGCATCCAACCCCGAGGTGTCGGAAGGAGTTTCCTTGGACCAAGATGGGGAAATACGGGGCTTTCTGCCATGCAGAAAGGCACAGGAGGATGAAAACCTCTTGTTGCAGCTCTGTCTTCTCTAATGACTTCAAGGTTCTATTTGAAAAAAGCTAAAACTTCTAGTTTTAATCTAATAAAGCAAAGCACTTTTGAGTCTAAAAATGGGGGGGTTGGAGGGGGCATTTGGGAGGAGGGGCAGGTGTCAGTGTTTTTTTGAGAGCTTAATGTATTTGGGTACAGTCATTTACTATAACCTTTTTATTTATTATTTAAAAGTTTTAGTTAGGACAGACATAGTTCTTGCCTTTCTGTTTTTAAATTAAAATGTTTTCAGATTTGCTGGTTGTACCTCATCATAAATGGCTGCGTCATTACATTTGTACTGGCACATGTAATTAAAAATTATGTTCTCTTTCTGGTAAATAAGTAAACTTATTTTGCAACTAGCTTAGTATTGTTTCCACATGCTTTCTGAAGCTCCAGTTTAGGAGAGGTGTACATTAGAAGTTTAGCATATACAAAATTGATTTTACCAAGTAATCATTTTTTAATACTTCTCTTAATTGGCAGAGAATATTTTACGTAAGAGCAGTGGCACGGAGAATAAAGTGAATCTAGGCTCTATCAAAACATTGAATTCTTGTAATATGTATGAATTTTTGACTGGAAGGAATAGCAATTAGAGCTTTTTTTTTTTAAATATCATTTAAATGAGGATTTGATTTTTTAATACGTGCAGAAGATATTTTTTATTTCAAGTGGAAAGAAATACAATGAAGTCTCCTGGCCTGTATTGTGCAAGAGGTCAGATTATATTATACAAAGTTCTACTGTCTGGATTTGTAATAGAAATATCTCTAGCCTATAAAATTGGCTTTATTAGTTCATTGCTTGATCTTTTATGTCAGGGAGGATGAAGCTGGGTTTTATTCTATGTAAAGATTTTGAAAGAACATTTGCATTTTGGAAATATTGAATTTTTGATTCTGGAAGTCGTGCTATTCGATGTCCTCCTTGCATCTTAGCAACAGAAATGTCATACTCTGCTCCATCTGAAATACAAAGGTTGCCCCCTGCACTCATGGGGCTTCGTGTGGGTCAACAGTTTGATTATTATGGGAGAATGCAGCAGAAGGTTACAAAGGGAGAGATGATAGCTGCCATGGGAAGGCAACTACTACAGATGGCTTTAGATATCAGAACAGATAGACTGAGCTGATCTCTCAATTCATCTGGGAGAAAGCGTACAGAAGGAGGGATAATGTGTTCTCACGGTTGCTAAGCAGATGGCCTTTTGCATTTTGTGCTAATTATGGCTTTTCTTCTAGATGGGTGCTTTTGTACCTGGGTGTGCTGAGCTGGAGTAATCAAGCCTCGTGGCACAAGATACGTGGTCTGCTCAGGACTTTGATACAGGAAGGTGTGAAGTCTTGGCCAGGCCTGGGCTGTTGCCTTGCTCTCTTTGATACCTGAGAGGTATCCTGAGAGGCTACCTGAGTAGCCTTTACCAGTGCAGAATCAAGAAGCAAAACCCTGAACTTATCCTGAAGATGTCACAGGGCAGGTATAGTCATAACCATCTTTGAAAGTTAGGCCATCGCCATAGCCTTAGAAGGTGTTTCCTAACCTTTCCACAAACATCAGTGCAACCACAGCTTGCTTAAGTTTTGACAACTGTTCTGGTTGTTAAATTGCTAGAGTTGCCTTAGAAGCTGTGAGGAAGATAAAGGTATAATTTTGTAGAAGATACTAAGTAGATACAAGCCTCTATGGAATCTGTATACTCCAACATGTTATCTTGTTTGTCTAATCACCGTTCTGAATATTGGCTTGAGCTAGTGAATTTTTTTTCTCAGTCAGTAGACACTTATTTAAAGGAATGCAAGATCAAAATCATCTATAGAGAGGGTTATTTTGGTTGCAGCTTTTAGTGTTGTGCCCTCTGCAGTTGTTAAACAGTGCAGACAGTGAAACTTTCATTTTTCCTACAGGGTTGGTTTTTTTCCACAGCATTTTTTTCTCATCAGCTTCATTATTCCCAGTGGAAGAGCAAGTCAAAAGTGAAAATTATCTTGTTGAGTATGTAAAATCTGTACATACATGAACAGATCATCTTCCCTCATTATAGGAACAGTTCTCAAATTAATCCACAGAAAGATATCCTCTGGAGATATACATCAGTCAACTGTTTTAATTATTTTATGGGGAGGAGTTTTGCTTTTTTTTAATTGATTTCAGATGTGTAATGAATACTCTATGCTTTCAGAAATTTGTTTGGGCTCAATCAAAAAAGTGACATATTCACATTTTGGTAACAGTGGTCTGATCCCAAAAGATAATCTTAAAAAAAAAAAAAAAAAAAAGTGAATGGTTGATATCTCTTCTTTTAACTTTCTGTCAATTTTAAATCTACAGTTTTAACTTTATTTGTAAAGGCACTATAGCAAGAGATTAAAAGGGCTTCTGAATCATATTTTGAGATCACAAATGATAAATTTGGCATAAATTAAAGTTATAGCAGCCATTGTACATCCCAAACCAGAGGGAAAAGAAAATAGCCTCATCACTGTATTTAGTGTTGGTACTCTTGTACACATTTAAAACTTTATAAGCAACTTTGCACTGATTTCCTTCTAATATTTTTCTTTTTGTAAGTAGGTCTAAGTTGGAGAAGTGAAACTGCTGGTTTAATGTTGCAACTTTAATATTTACGAGGTTATTTGGAAGGTAATAGTTCCTCTTATTCTCTCAACACACAAGATAGAGGGAGGCTGTTAGTGTAACCGGGCTTGTCAACTTTCCTGTCACAATCATTGGTTGTGTTTCAGCAAAATATTTTCCTGATTTCCTGCCAAGTCAGCAAAATTTTAGTCTGCTGTTGCTATGGAGTCTCTTCTTGTGAGGAAACAGGAACTCTGATGAAATCTTTAAATATAATTCTAGTGTCTCTATCAAAACTTAGTTTATTCTTTAGCCAGTTTTTTTTCCCCATTTCATCAATGAGCATGTGTGTATCAATGAAAGAGAATGTGGTGAACTTAAGTATACAACAATTTCTCTGTGTGTGCATGATATATAATCGATAAATAGATGACTCTCTAAATAGCATAATCTGTAAAAATTAGGATGCTAATTCTTGTTAAATGTTCTTTTAAACTAATCTTAAGTATTTGAGTCTTCTTTAAGCTTGCCTAGAGTACTTGATTTCTTACATTAGCTCATCAGACCCTAGGTAAGGTACTTGATTTGCTGATCTATTGGAAAACCATTTGTAGCCCAGCTCTTTATGATCTTCTTCCTCCAGACATTGCTGGCAGCTCTGCTCAGCTGCTGTATCAGGGCAAAGCTCGGTGGGTGAGGCTCAGGCTCCTGCTTGGGTTCCTCTGAGTGCTCCCTGCCCAGGGGAGCCCAGCTCCACCCTGCAAGCCTCCCGGTCTCTCACACCATGATGACTTGCCTTCATTTGAGTTTCCCACTAGGGTTTTGTAGCTGTATCTTTTATTGTTAGTAGGAATTTGCAGGACTTCGGAACTTTCACTTACTGGCGTATCAAATTTGGCAGCTCTTTTAAAATTCTTGATACAGTTTAACATTGGTATGGAGCCCATACAACTTTATGTTGCATAATTACTGATGTCTGCATGGACATTTCACACAATTCTTGCACTTGTTTTTTATTTTTCAGCACACAAAGTCTGCATCCAGCTGTGAAGTTTACTGTGCATTAAGCTTGGCAGGTAATTCTCTAGTTCCAACCAAACAAATTTGTACCCAGCTGACATGCATGGATCTGTACTAAGTCAAACCCATAACTTTTGTTTCCTGGAAAGAAAAGATCCAGGAAAAATCTCCCCAAGGATTAAACTATCATCAGATTTGTTAACCTCTTCACACAATCACTGTAGAGAACTTCTAAGTAAAAGAATGTGAAATGCATCCCTATCCTCCGTTATTTTTTATATACAATATATGTATATATTCTGTTTGTATATACCAAAGGTGGCATAGAGAGACTGGAAAGCATGCTACATCGCCAGTAGCCAGTCTTACAAGCTATAGAGGGCAACAAGATCCTGGCTTTCTTTGTCATCCTCAGAGGATTTATATGCCAGCGTAATATGACTGAATAAGGTGCTACTGTTTTACCACTGAAAATCTTAAGGAACAGGTTGTAAAGCAAAAGCTTTGAAAATGGATAAACTGAATTTTTGTATTTTGTTTTCCCTACAAAGACAAGGAGAAAATAAGGATTAGCAACTGTAAAGACAGATGAGGTACGGACTAAAAAGAGTTAGCAGAATTTTGAAAATAAAATAAAAGTCTGGGTCACTCAAATTCACACCACGCTGGTGGGAGAGGGAGGATAGGTGTAATGAAATAGACTTCTGGCATCCAGAGTTGTGACTGATGTGGCTAATAGATTATTCTTACTCAGGACTCTGAGTCCTGGATGCTTCCTAAATACAGACAGAGGAATATTCCAGGAAGACCGAGCAAAGTTCTGGAAGTAAATAGGGCGTTGAAGAGCAGTTACTGCTATGTCTACAGACAGGAGTGCCTGGACAGGAGTGTCTACAGACAGACTCCTGCCTGGAGTGACACAAATTCTTTCCTTCCTGCTAACATTTCCAGTTCTGGTTTTGATCTTTTTGTTTTTAACCCCAGCTGACTTTTATTTGACATTATCTTGAAAAACATCTTTTGAGGTAGAAGCACTAGATGGCAGAGAGAAACAGAAACACAAACTGGAAGGTGGACCAGCATATTAAACATAAACAAATCTGCAGAAAAAGAGAGGGTCAACTTGATTTTGGTTGTCCCTTGGCTTCCTTGTCTTACTTTAACCACATACACCTGTGAATCACTGTAACATCAAGCAATGAAGAAAGGAGACAGAGGAGTGTCTGTGCTAACAGCACTGCATGTTCAGGGTTGTGCTGATTATTTAAATATGTGGAGATGTGAAAATTACCATTGAAAATACTTTCACTGTCAAACAAGTGCATAGTGTGTCTGACTGTAATCCAGTTAGGCAAGAAGCTAACTGCTTTCCTGGATTACTGTCTCATGGTCACCATGAACAACAGAAATGGCCACAGCAGCTCAGAGAGATTACAGATTTCTGATGTATAACTTTAGGATCACGCTTTGTTTCACCAGATAGGCAAGCAAACAGACAATTGATGACCATGTGGTACCTTTTGTGATTGTTAGATAAAAACAATTATAGACTTCTTTTTCTATTAGATTAGGAAGACTCAGAGTTCAAAATTCATGCCGGATCAGCATGAATGGTGCAAGATATTCAATATGTGTAAATTGGTCTAGCCCACTTAACCTAGCACTATTCCACTGAGGTTACGTGGACAGAGATGTTCAGTCTGTTAAAACGAAATCTTTACCATACCGCTGTAGTGCAAAGACAGGGATATGAAAACGTTGTGAAATGTTGTGGGTGTTGTTCTCTTTTCCCAGGCAACAAGTGACAGGACAAGAGGAAATGGCCTCAAGTTGTGCCAGGGGAGGTTTCGATTGGATATTAGGAAAAATTCCTTCACCGAAAGGATTGTCAAGCATTGGAACAGGCTGCCCAGGGAAGTGGTTGAGTCACCACCCCTGGAGGTATTTAAAAGATGTGTAGATGTGGCAGTTAGGGACATGGTTTAGTGGGACTTGGCAGTGTTAGGTTTATGATTGGACTTGATGATCTTAAAGGTCTTTTCCAACCTAAATGATTCTATGATTCTATGAAATCAGTTGTTTTCTTGCTATATTGGCTTGTTTTCTCTGGTTTAAAAACAGGTTATATGACAGCATTTGAAAAATTCTACATTTTAGTCTAATTTTAGTATCATTTTCACACAGTTTTTCAGTAAGTTGCACTGAATTGTAGATTCATTATTTTTTTGTTGTTTTGTTTTGTTGTGTTTTTCTCCAGATCAACATACTCAATAAACCTGGTTTAATTCTAAAACTCAGCATCTAAATAGCTTTATATGTTGTGTACATCTCTATTTTTTATATCAAACATCCACTGTATCACTATACCCAATTCTGATTGCCATATTTTAAGTGTGTAGAAAAAAGGGAGTTGAGTAGCAAAATGGTTGAACGTCTGATTAAAGGAAAAAACCTATTGGGGATGGTTAAAGGAACTAATTCCCTTCAGGGATGATATGTGTAAGGGATTCTTAAAAAATAGGAGAGGGATCAGTCATTCTAATTTTCCACTGAATACATTGAAGAAGTAATATGGTTGAGCTGCAGCTCAAATGTTAAATTTAATATTAAGAACGTCTTCATAACAATAAGAACAGTTTGGCAATAGATCATGTTGCCCAGGGATGTTGCATTGGTAAAATTGTCACTAGCTGAATACAATGGAAGTGAATCCTGAGAGCAGATTACCAGGGAGAAGCACCTTCTTACACAAATATTTCTGTCAATGGTGCTGCATGTGAAGAGTCTTTCAACACTGTAAGATGCACCAGTAAGGAGTTTTGTAATCCTGATAAGGCTTCATCTAGAACTGAATTCCTCCCAAGTATTTAGTGTACATTTTGTTCTTCATTTAAAGCATGTGAAATGGATGGTAAGATTTTAAAGTCCAGTATGGAAAATCCTTCTGTAAGCATATAATTTGTCTGTAAGCTATCTGGAGGTCCAGCTTCAGTTCATTGAAAAGCAAAATACTTTCTGAAGATGAATGCAGTGCACTCACCAACTCACAGAAAAGCCTGTTTACTATGAAAGATCTGGTTGGTCTGGAGTTATATGGGCTACATGAAAATTTCCTCCCTGAGCTCCTCCATCACCTGAGGCAGTAGAGACTTTCAGAGATGGTCAAATATTACAATGTATTCCTGAATTATTGCTGTATATAAACTTTGAAATTTCCTGTGGAAGCTGCTGAGTCACAACTGTGACTTTCTCAGTTGTTTGCTAATCTCTTCAGATTTCCTTACGATACAATAAACTTTCTGAGTCTGTTTAGAGACAGCATGATTTAGGAGCTTTAATAGTTTTTGAACAATTGATTCATACTCGGAAAAGATCTTCTTTAGGTTGGGGAAGTAACTCAGGCTTTCCCTAGAATCTGTAAGCTATACAAATATTTCTTTATTAGTGTACTATAGTCTGATATGTAGTAAAAGATGTTTGAGAGTCTAATAGTCTAATATGTTCGAGGAGTCTTAAGGACTATGTTTTTGTGATGGGAGTTGAACACACAAAATCTGGTGTATAAGTCCTGCAATATTCACAAGAGGCAGATAGGCATCTCTACAAGGGCTTCATCACATCTAGCTGTTACATCTGTATTAGGATGTTAGGATGTTAAGATGTTAGGAACTCCAGAAGAAAATCAGCTGATTACATTAAGTTAGTTTCTTGCCTTTTATATCCCTGAAGCTGAAGGGCACAAATGCTGCATTAACTTCCAGGCTTTAAAATTCTGTGTCAATGTAGTGTTTCATGAGATTATAAACACTATTTAATTTCACATGGGCAGAATGTCTTTCTTTCTTATTTGCATGTGTTGAGGACAGCATTATCTAGACTTATATATGTTTAAAAAACTAAAACAGAACAATATCGTATTTCTGTTAACTATTAACAGTTAAACTAATTTCCAACAATGGCAACAATCTAATTTTTCTCTATCTGGTTTATGTGTACACTGAATATATATGAAAAAAATGAGTTTTTCATTTGTTAATCCAGACTTGCTAGCATACATATGAAATTGCACATAAACAGGAAAGATGAAGAAACCCTACCCTGTTGACACAGTTATATATCCTGTAACTTTGGTGGTGAGATGTGTTATGGGAAGAATGACATCAAAAGCCTGACTAGTTTTGGTTTTGGTTTTGGTTTTCTCATTTGAAATCTAAAAAGAAATTTTCTAAAGTCTTAGAATGATTTTTAATGCCCGTGATAACTTTTCACCTAAAAATCTTCTCTAAATACCAGCCATTTTCACAGTTAGCCTGGATCCAGCACTATAATACTGTTAGCTCTCACAGGAGAAAATGCTGTCCTCGTGCAGTTCTACAGGCCCGTGGAGCATTGTTAAAACAAGCAAATGTTAAGTGTTAATCTTTATTGGTCTGTGAACTTAATCATGCATAACCAGGAAGAGTTCATTTTTTTAATTAAATCGTCCCCCATTCATTACTTATGTTATCCTCAAAGGAATATCAGTGAAAAGGGTCAAAGTCTGCTGGACCTCTTGCTGTTCATTTAAATTAACATGTCTTCTGATCATAGGTGTACATGTTGTGCTAAATGTGAAGATTTCTACATATTAGAAAAATGGGAGTTCTTTCTGAACGACAGGATGAGATCAGGATTTCTGGGAAAACTCTTTGTCTGCAGCCTGTGTTTATGAGTAACATGCCCATTATTTTATAGTAGTTGGCATCTATGAAAATTCTGGAACAATAAAAAGTCTGCTGCAAATTGCTTTTAAAAAATTATACAGGCTACTTTAATAGCATCTGAAGAAAATATATCTTCTTTTATTAGATTGTCTATGACAGAACCAAATAAGTGTTTGAAAACAGTCTTGGAGAGGGAAATAGACAGGAGGACTTTACCTCATTATTCACATACCCGTTATATTAATAAAAATCACTGTTTGAGAAGCTACAAATTTTTCTTCATTCACATAGCATTTACTTGTCCCAGGGGCTAGCTGAACTACATATCAGAACAAGGATTATTCACTTGCATAAGTTCTTCCAGGAAACTATTATTGGATTTCATGTTGCCTATTTCCATTTTGAAAGGCTTTTTTCAGTGGCTTGTAACTTCCTAATATGTGCAGGCCACAGTTTTTAGATTCTGGTGATTTATTATGGCTTCTTTGCTGAAGCTGAGAAAAGAATACCACAAATCACTACCAGTTTGTGGGTTTGGTACCATAAAACAGATTATCATAAAGGAAATCTCATCAGTAGACAGCTTGTTTTCAGAGAATAGAGGCAAGGATACACAATGATTTTGACCTGCAGATCTACAAAAGAATTTATTGTCATGTTACATTATTTCACAGTGCATTGACACTGTCAACTAGCTCAATGACTGTAGAATGTTAAGGTTTTTGCTAAAATCACTGTAACTTCTCAGTCACCAGCCTAAAAATGATGAATTCATATACCTGCTTCTTTTGCATCTTTAAAGGTGCTTTAGAACAAGGAATATGACATGTCTGCAGTCTCAGCTGTCTTCAGTCTTACTGTACCTATTTTGGATGCATGTAATGAAAACAAGGAGACATCTACATTATCTTAAATTTCCATGCAAATGGTTTTGCACTGATTATCTACAATGTTTCATACTTTATTAGCATTGCAGAATTTCCTTCCTATTGCTGTTTTTCATTGCTTCAAATTCGGCTGTATAAAGTCAGAGGAGCTGAGATGCCCAGATGAAATGGGCAGGTGTAATGAATGCAGTGGCATCCTAAGCAAGTCATCATGGAATCAGTCTAGACCCCACAGGCCTTTTGCACTGCAGGGCCCTGGGCGATGGTACACCCTGCATTGTGGAACACCTGGCAGGCCCACCCAAGCTTGTTCTATGACCAGCCAGCTGTGGCTTGGGATCTGTGTCAAACCAAATCGCCTTTGTGGCCATGTTTGCCTTTCTGCTGGTAAAATAGTGTTTATTGAGTGCTGCAGAAGAGTTAGCTGAACCCTGTTTGATCAAGCTAATTCTGCCCCTCTTAATTATTACAAAATTACAATTCTTTCCCCCCTGAATAATTTATAATTCCCTTTTCTGAGGATGCTGTGTCCTGCAAAATGTGTCTCTACTTCCAGCCCTACTCTATCTAGCAAGGAGTGTGTTTCCACTATGCACCACATATAGAGACCATATAGGCCGTATAGAGACACCTGTACCTGTCCCATATCTGTATTATAACCAATTAATGTGTAGCTAGAGTTGCCACCTGTACTGTTCCATCAAACTAATTGAGATTATATAACATGTTCATGCAAAGGAGTATGCAAAATAGAATTTGCTGCTTGCTATATACTCATAAAACCTCATCGAAGTTGTATAAAGGGTTATCATCTTCCTTGTAAGTGATGGAAGGCAACTTTGTCCAGCCAAAGATCACACTAGAATTTTTGGTCATGCTAGTACACGGACAATTGCTGATGGAAAACCAGACAAATTTCTTCACAACTTCCTTCCAGTTAATTCTGGTTTTTGGCAGTCTCAATTATGCCTGTAGCCTGAGGCAGTTAAGAGATAAAAACCACTTCCTTCCATTTAATTCTGGTTTTTGGCAGTCTCAGTTATGCCTGTAGCCTGAGGCAGTCAAGAGATAAAAACCAACAACTATAGAGCAGCTTCCAGTTAATAAATTACAGACTATCACAGGGGACACGTTAGTAATCCTTTCTGACCTGAATGAAAACAAAAACCATAATTTAAAGAATTTGTCACTGACCTCTTTTAAAAAGCCCACCTTGTCAGGTACATAATATGGAAACATCTGTTACTTGCCCCAGTAGTCCATTTATACTCCTTTTCTTAAAAGTTGTAATCTTACCAAATATTTACTTTTGTGTTTTATTTGCTAATTAACTGTCATTGCTGTGAATAGTGTATTTAGTATAAAGAGAATTACATATTCTGTTCCTTATTAGTGTGCTTTAAAGCCACACCAAAAATATACTGATACTTGGATGCTGCTTTGTAGTCTTTCAGAAGTATAAGTTTGCAGTTTGATTGATTAGTTTCCACCACCAAAGAGAAACAGCTGCAGCTCTGAATAAAATTGTGCTAATGAAGCTTTCAAAGTGGTGATCAAAAGCAGACTTTGCTCTTTCAATTTTACACTTTTCTGAAGATAACTAATTGTGCTGTTTCAGCAAAATGTGCATATCAAAGCAGCTGAATCATACATTTCAGTGGGAACTTTAGAACATGTTTAACACATTATGATGGCTAATCTTTGCCACATTTGGTCTGTCAGTTGCAGAAGAGTAGAAAGTGATTAGCTGTATTTTTAGCACTGATTCATGTAGTCAATCAAGAGTCTGAATATGAAGAATATTCTATATTTGCTCATAGACAACTATATTTACATAGCTGTGAAGATACATGTGTCTAGATCATTAAGTGTTACCTTATGCAATATTTTTGATAAAATGTACAAACCCCATAACTTCAAGAAGAATTTCAGTCTACTGGACAGACGAGACAAAGTTGTATGAGGGGTTTGGGCATAATGCCATGGTCTGCCACAAGCTTTCTGTCAGATGGCCTGGAATAGTCTGTGAGAATTGAATTTTTAACACATTTTGGCATCTAAAGACAAAGCCATGTACCTTCAGAAATTTCCCTTTGTATGTTCAAGCAAAGGCAAATTGTTCCCAGCTCAGTTAAACCTCCTTATATCTCTGCACTAACTTCAGAAGGCAAATTTTGCTGCCTGTAGTGAGTTCTGCACAGCCGTTTTTAGACTGCTCTAGCACCGAAGCTACCTACATCACACTAGTTCCACCACTCTCTGAAACACACTTCAGTCCCTTCCGCATTGCAGGAAAACCCACACATAGCAGGGGCATGCTTTGTCATGCTAAAAACTGTCAACAAAATAAAAAATAAAACCAAATCAAAACCATAAACATAATAAAATCAACTGACTGAAAGATATTAAAAAACCCAAACAACCCGCACATGGGGTGAACAGTTTAACTGAATTACTGATAATGATATTTTATATAATTTTTAAACTTCTTTTTAAAGTTTAAATGACACCAATGCACTTTTCAGGACAGGCAGCAAAGAACCTATGGCAGAGCCACCCAGCTCTCCTGACAAAAGATTTTTGTCTTGTCTGTTGAGCAGTTTTTAATTGCCTTGTAGTTATGGGTTTTGTCCATTTAATCCAAACTATCTCTAGAATGAGTCCAAGGACTTTGTTATGGATTTCAAGTTTAAATTCCTATGGTACATATAGCAACCTTATCAACCAGCTTTCTGGATGGTGTATTTACATAATAAAGTCATGGGACTACTTTGAATGATATTGAATTAGGTAGCTCCTCTGGATGACAAGGTTTTTCTTTTAACTCAATCCACTAGGTCTCATTACATTGTCTACCTGCTATGTCTTTATTCTTGATATTCAAATTTTAATAATAATTACATATGTGTTGTGCAGTATCCTTTTTTGGCCGCTTTTACACTCAACTTTTAAAGTACTAAGCTCGGTGAAGATATCTTGGGATGCCTCAGACAAGATATGTTATTCTAAATGGTTCAAAATGGTTGTAAATATTAACTCTTGAGAAAACAACATGCCAAATAATATTTTCATGTTTTGTATCAGTAGAGGATAACTTGGATGGTATATAGAAATATTCTGACCTTTCTAAATGCTTATCAGGCCTGTAACAGGAATTATTATTGCAGCAAAACATTACATTTTATATTTATTATAATGTTGTACAAGGCCTCCACAGAAAAGATTAATTTTGTCTTTCATTCTGCCTTCAATTTCTCTATGCTATATATCTTTTTTAACCAAATTGTTTCCAATTCAGTGAAACTACATGATTAAATCCTTGTTGCACAAAAGTAATCTTCTTCCTGAACTTCTGTGAATTACTTTATTCACAAAGATAATACCATGAAGACAGACAAGAGGAAGGTCAAACTAAGACAAAACTTCAAATTATTTTAGTATCTGCTAAATTTGCTTCATCTATAGTATGTTCAAAGCCACTATCTTTATTTCAATTCCTTATCAAATCAGAAATTAAGTGGAAAACCTTCCTTCCATTAGCACTGTTATAAATGCTTAGCCAGCCCTGCTTTCCATGCTCTGTTCTTCAGTATCAAACAATACTTTCTAATAATTTATACTATTTTATGAATTTTCAACAGCCGTATAAAAATAGTTTTAGATGAAGTACGTATTTTCTGAATATCTTGATTTTTTTTTAGTCAATAAACTTAGAAGATGCAACCTAAATGTTACCACAGTGTCCAGACTTCTGAAATAAATGATTAGTATCCAAACACTCCACAATTTGAATAGGGAAGCTAGGGGAAGGAATAAATAATAATAAGTGCTAATTAAAAAATAAAATAATAATGAAAACTGTTCCATTTCATCTAGACTTTGTGCAATTTCTACATAAAAGATGTCCAGTTAAATCAACTCTGTCATTCTCTAATTTTTTAACTAAAATCCCCCAGTATTTTTCAAAAATCTTAATATTGAGACATGTAACTCTTTTAAGGATGTAAGCATACAAACATAAACTAAAGCAATATACACCTAAAATGGAATGTATTCAATTAAATTAATTTGAGGTATATGCTTAGTATGTCAGATTCCACTAATATAAGTTGATTTATGATGAGAGTAAAATAAAAAAAAAAAAAGATCAAGGTGACTCTGGATGTCAGAACTGAGCTCATAGTTATGTATCTATGTAGTTATATATACATATAGTTATGTATCAGTTACATAAACATACACATAAATATTTGCTCTTTATTTTTTATTTTGCAGCTGTCAATTGAAATGATACATTGCTCTAAAACGTAACTTGTCCTTTAGAGCCATAGTCATTCACTAGAGGTACTTCAGAGGTTTTCCTGTCTTGTAATCCTTACAAGGTTTTTCTGGATTATCTCATTATTTCACTGGCTTTTTGCACTCCCTTCACTGCTGATATGATGTTTTTTAACCAAGGTTATAAAAAGTGGACAAATTAGATGCCCTATTTTGAGAGTTATTTAAACAGAAACTCTGTAAAAATGCAGGTTTGCTAACAACTATATTTGCAATCAAAATACCCAAACACCAATCAGTGTGAGCAACCTTTATAGAGGTGCATGAGCCACATGTGGAATGAGGTGAATGGTTTCCCCAGGGTTCCCAGTGGGCAAGCCCCCAAATGCGTTATTACTCCCACGTACACTTTTTACCTCATATTCTGTCCCGTTGCACTAGGTTTTTTTCTAAGCACATACATATTCTTATACTTAAAGATGGTCCTTCAACAAAAAGTCTGAGACTCCTGAGGGTGATGTGGGAATCCCTTCTACTGCTGTCCAAACTCAAAGCTGTGCAAAAGTTATGAGCACAACGGGTTATTTTCTCAAATACTCTTTGGGAGTTGTTTGTTTAAGCTAATTTTACTCTTTAAAAAATTACTTCCAGTTACTGTTTATAAGTTTTTCAGATGATGGCTTAGCCTGGTAAAAGTGAGCTGGATCTTGTGGAAAATATGTGAATTGAGGCAATATTCAAAATTCAAATAAATAATGTTAGATGACCAAGTATGATGTTCATTTGAATTTATAAGCATTTCCTGGACATCAGAAAGTAGAAGAGTAAAAAGTGCATTCAGTGAGGTTCCTGTTTACCGTCCTTATACTTTCTCCATCTCTGCAACTAAAGGTTTTCCCAAAAATCTCTCTGCAAAAAATACCGTCAGAATCTTAGTGTTGACTGAAGGGAACTTTTTGATTCTACCTCTTTGTTAAGGAAAAAAATAGAAAAGGAAAGCTGTTTATATCATTGTTTTAGAATCCCCTTATTTTCTTTTATTTTTGTCTGAAAAGAGTAATTTATCATTGTTTTCACCTAAAAGTGCATTTAAGTTTCTTTTTCTTTTTTTTTTCAAACTACACTGTTAATCTGCAGTTTATTTGCTAAGATAGTATTTTTAAAAATGGGTTGCATAAAAATCTTGGTGAGAAAATGTTAAATTTCTGCTGTTGTTCATAGGAAAAAATTATTAATACGCAGATGAAGTCACTCTGGAAGTCCAGTGAGAATTACATTTTATATGTCATAAATGCAATAATATATTTGCCTTATTTCTTACAGAGGGATCCAAAAATGTCATTACAAAGTCTTTTATAGCAAATAATTCACTTCAGAAATGAAAAAGGTGTTTTAAAATAAATGATATATAACCGTTCTGGGAAGACATCTGTTGGAATTCCTAGAAAAGAAATAGAAAAATTACGCTGTACATCAGAAAGATTGTTCTTTTCAAGGTCTCCAACCTAAAGTCCTATTACAATCTCTCCATTCTTCTTGCCACTGAGCCACAGGTGCCTCTTCCCTGCTCTCGACCTAATCTTGAAATGATTCTGTATTGGGTTTGCGTGGCCAGGTTTTAGTAGCGGGGGGCTACAGGGGTGGCTTCTGTGAGAAGCTGCTGGAAGCTTCCCCTATGTCCGATAGAGCCAATGCCAGCCGGCTCCAAGACGGACCTGCTGCTGGCCGAGGCCGAGCCCATCAGTGATGGTGGTAGCGCCTCTGGGATAGCATATTTAAGAAAGGGGAAAAGTTACTGCGCAGCAACAATTGCAGACGGAGAGAGGAGTGAGAAGATGTGAGAGGAACAACTCTGCAGACACCAAGGCCAGTGAAGAAGGAGGGGGAGGAGGTGCTCCAGGCGCCGGAGCAGAGATTCCCTTGCAGCCTGTGGTGAAGACCATGGTGAGGTAGGCTGTCCCCCTGCAGCCCATGGAAGTTAACGGTGGAGCAGATATCCACCTGCAGCCAGTGGAGGACCCCACGCCAGAGCAGGTGGATGTGCCCGAAGGAGGCTGTGACCCCATGGGAAGCCTGCACTGGAGCAGGCTCCTGGCAGGACCTGTGGCCACGTGGAGAGAGAAGCCCACGCTGGAGCAGGTTTGTTGGCAGGACTTGTGACCCCGTGGGGGACCCACACTAGAGCAGTCTGTTCCTGAAGGACTGCACCCCATGGAAGGGACCCATGCTGGAGCAGTTTGTGAAGAACTGCAGCCCGTGGGAAGGACTCACGTTGGAGAAGTTCATGGAGGACTGTCTCCCGTGGGAGGGACCCCACACTGGAGCAGGGGAAGAGTGTGAGGAGTCCTCCCCCTGAAGAGGAAGGAGCTGCAGAAAGCATGTGATGAACTGACCGCAACCCCCATTCCCTGTCCCCTTGTGCCGCAGGGGGGAGGAGGTAGAAAATTCAGGAGTAAAGTTAAGCCTGGGAAGAAGGGAGGGGTGGGGGGAAGGTGGTTTTAAGATTTGGTTTTATTTCTCATTATCCTACTCTGATTTGACTGGTAATAAATTTTTTTTTTTCCCCGAATTGAGTCTGTTTTGCCCGTGATGGTAATTGCTGAGTGATCTCCCTGTCCTTATCTCAACCCATGAGCCTTTTGTTATATTTTCTCTCCCCTGTCCAGTTGAGGAGGGGGAGTGAATGAGCAGCTTTGGTGGGCACCTGGCATCCAGCCAGGCTTAACCCACCACAGATTCCTTTATGAGTCATCCCATCTCAGAGAATTAAGGAGAGGGTTCAGTAGCACTCTCTTCTCACATTTACAGCATGTTCAGTATTACACTTAGGGTCCATGCTTTTGTGTCTGTCTTCCTGTAAAGCTGGGACCCTTAGTTCAAATGACCTGTACGAGAAAATCTACATGGAAAAATCCCACTGTGGGGCAGAAAATATGAACTAGATAGCCTTGCCATGTAAAACCTTAGATCCTTGTGCATCGAAGTTCTTTTGCTCTTTCCATAGTCAGAATGAGACTGGGAGCTGGAGAGTGTGTTACACACCAGTAACAAGACACTTGGCATGGTGCTGGGCACTGCTTTTTTTCCTCTCAGAAAAAGTGCATGTGTCATTAGTTAATTCCAGGGTCCAGAAGGACTTTCTTGATTATTTATAATTTCAGATTTCAGACTCTGTAGAGATTTCTTTAATTTCCATACCGTGTGACTGCAGTTAGAGAAAAGCACCCCGTTATCCTCATTGTTCCTGGGATGACAAAGCTGTAGGAATACTAATGATCAAAACCAAATCTCACCGCATGTTGCATAGTACTAATTATGTTCTTATTGTGTAATTTTTTTATTTCTTTTATCTTCAGATGTTTTACTTTACTAAGATGTTTTTGCTCATTTTCCAGTTTTGTTTTATTTTTTATTTTTTATTTTTTTTTAATAAATGACTTTGTTAATGTGAATATCCTATATTAAACACATGCCAAAACAGAGTAACACACAGGCCATTGGAAATAAGATAACCTTGCTAGAAATTTAGTACCACTAAAGAGGCTGGAGTTATTTCTTAAAGGAATGTATATTTGTGTCTGTAACTACTGAAGTGAACAGGAAAGTGTAGCTGTAGCTAAGCAAAAGACAGATGGAGAAGCCAGACTTTCCAGTGAAACTTTGGCTTAGTTCACTTCTCATCTCACTTTCTCCCTCGCTCCTTAGCCTAAACAGACCCACTCTGCCAGCCATGTCTTGAAAGCTGGCTTCAGTCACCCAGCTGTGCCTAATTTCAGGAGTCTCAGGTGCAGTGATCTTCTGCCTGCAAAAGCTATGTTGGTATGGACACTCCCCTGGGGAAAGCAGAGCAAAAGACGACTTTTTTTTTCCTTCCCCTTTTCAGGCTCTAATGAGGTGGGATGGCTGGGAGAATCCAATAGTAAAATTTTCCTCAGTTGAAATAAAAAGGAAATAGAGAGGGTTTTTTTAAAAGAGTTCTTTAGGTTTTTCTGACAAGTGATTTAAAAAGTATATTTCAATACTACTACTTCTGCTAGTTATTATTTTCCAACCCAGTTCTCTTTCCCTGATACAGAGCAGGGCCCAATAACTAAATGCAGACCCTCCCTTTCCACTTCTGTATCCAGGGTCCATGCCAAGAGGGTATAACATCTTGTGTGCAGTTACCATATGCCACAGTTTAATCCTGATTCAATGTGACAGTAAGATCGTTGTCCTTCTGTCATTTTATTCTGCCTGCTGATGTCACTTCATATCCCCAGCCCACCTTTCCTTTGCAACGGTTCCATGAGCTGCATAGGTATGTAGCACTGTATGCATACGACCTTGCAGCTGGAGGAAGGTTCGTAACCTTTTCTGGTACAGGTCTTTCCTGCCCCTGTCTGTGACAGGAGAACACAAGAATGAATTCTGGAGACCATCCTCACTGAATTTTGCAATTATTTTGTAAAGTTGGGGTTTTTAAAATATTCCTCTTCTGATAAAATCTACTGGCAGTTCAAACAGCATCTCTGATATCTTTGATTAGTGCCAAATTTGTGCTTGTTTCTGGCCGCAGAACTTATTACCAGACATTTGATAGGAAAAGTGTTTTCCAACAAGGGCTTCATTATAAAATGTGTTGTCAGAAAATTCCTAGTTACTGATTTTTTTCTGACATACAAACAATAAGGTCAGCTTAAATGTAAGCCAATTGCATGAGAGTACATCTTTATTTTTTCTTCTTTTTTTCCTTTTCTTCCCTCAAAATTTACTTGACAAATTTCCATTCCAGGTTTGTGTTTACACATGCTTTACATTACATTATGACCTAAATGAAGAAAGTAGAGTATAAGTCTCCACAGCATGGAGGAAAAGACACAAGTAGATTAGTGAGTGCTTAACTGAATTTACACCATGTTTGTTCTGAATGCTTGGTTAGTAGTTAGGACACTAACCTAGGAGTGTGACATATCTCGCTTTCCTGTATTACCAAAGACTTCCTGTAGCACCTTGGGTACATGAATTAAAGTCTCTGAACCTCAATCTTTACCTACACAATGAGAATTTCATACCTCATGCATGAAATAAGGGAATATTGCGTTGTGAAGTTCCTTGGTCATAGAGTAACATTAGTATCTGATTCTGTTTTAAATATGAACTATTCATCCATTTGCTAAGTCTGGTGGGCTAAAAGCATTGTAGTGATAGCTCTGCACTGAAATCCAATATGGAGAAAATACTGGTGACTACCTGGTGCTGTCACACTGTTTAATCACCTATAGCTGGGGGTTGTACAAACCGTACAGGCAGTGCTAACACTGTTTACATACCAGAACCAGTCATTTTTAGAAGACTTATCTCTGCCTCCTTCTTTTCCATTTCTTAGGTTGCCCATTCTCTCCCCTTCATCCCTATGTCTCCCCTGAAGTTCTCTTTCGCAGTGGTTTTGACCACCTGAGGGTACCCCACCCTCCGCCGCTGCCTTCCCAGTCCCACCTGTCCCCAGCTGTTGGTGCTGTACGAGCTGCCCCACAAACGGCGATATATTTCCTGCCCTTCAGCCCTGCAGACATACGTGGCGATTTGCTGCCGCCCTCCTGCCAACTCCTTATGCTTTCACAGTTGCCTCATTCCCTTTTTTTGATCCTCTTTAATGTCAGGGAACATGAACAAATGTAGCCTTCTCCCTGCTCTGCGCTTGGAGAGCGGACCATGGGAGCCTCCTCTGTCTGCATGCAGCACCGTAAAAGAGCTACTTACGCTTTTTATGGCTTGGGACGGATAGGAAATTTTGTTTCCCTTTCTATTCACCTGTTGTTACTCTCATGTTGTCAGTTATCCAGGAAAGATCATTCCACTAGGTTCAACCTAAGTATACAAATCTCTGCTAAACAAAGGGAAACATCACTGTTCTTTGGACTGCTGGACAAATTCCAAATTCTTTCAATCTACTGTAAATGTGTATATGTACACATCATTTTGAGATTTACTATGTTTTTTTGAATAAGGGTTATAGATATTTTATACTTAGGAGAGGATTGGTTCTCTGGTAGAACCTTCTTTTCATGGGATGTTTTTGTGTTGTTTGGTTGTGGGTTTTTTTTCACTAGGAAAAAAATGTGAACAGGACTCAGTATAGCCCTTTGTGTAGAATTATCCTCTTGTGTATGAACCTGCTCAAAATGGAAATATTCTCAACAAAAAAAGACCTTTGTGTCTAATTTTTTTTTTTAAGAAATGAAAGAGCAGTGAGTAATTTTCACGAACAAAGTATTATCAGGGGGGTTTGGTTTTTGTCAAAACAGTAATTGCTGTTTATCCTTAATAAGTCTTTGATAACCTCTCCTCTTCTAAATGGATGATGTGTGAGAGAGGGACACTTCAGGAAGGAAATAATGAGCCAGTACGACCACAGCTCTGCCCCCACTGTCCTTCCTTCTTTCAACAGCCTGCAGCATATCTGTATGAAATTGCTATCTTTTTCTCATTCCTTTCCCAGTTCCTTCCAAATATGTACAGGGATGGGAATATATTCCAGTGACTTCTTTTGTCTATGTCAGTGAGAAATCACATTAATCTATCTGATCAGTGTTTCAGATCCTGAAGATCAGCAGTGTTGAGTAGTAATATGTAAAAAGAGGTAATCTTTTCCTTCTTTGCTGGTATCTCTTGTATCTTAGAATGCAGAAGGTAATGCTGATCAAAGCAAATTTTGGGAGGATCTGACAGGAGTTTTGGCATTGGAAAACTAGTAATTAGATGTGATAAATGTATTTGAGGTTGGGAAATAAGTGGAAGCGTGCATCACCCATCGAGAACCCTGGAGGTCTGAAGTGAAGCCCAAGGGAGTTTCTCTGGTGTACCATGAGAATAGTGTTGTTTTGTGACGTTTGCTTGATCTCATCTCTCCACTATGTGCTTTGCACATTGAGCTCAAGGATTACAGCCAGGCAAGCTGCTTTCATAACTTCTCTTGGATTCAGAATAGCTGAAGTTCCTTACTTATATTTGAAATCTGCATTGGAGCAGCCCAGCTCACAATGATTCCCTAGTTATCGGTAGACACAGCCACGACACTGAGTTGTATTATCATGTCTGCTTTGTCATGTTTGTATTAGTAGGCTTTGGTAAAAAGCCTTCAGTATGAGCAAATTTTTCAAGCAATTTCATCAAGCAAAACTGATAAAAGAGGTAGTTGTCCACAGATGCCAAAAGGTGTATTCCGAAGTCTAACACTACTTTTGACGTGTGTTCAAAAGGAGGATGAGCCTTTTGAACAAAATGGCCAAAACAACCTTCCTCCATATTTTCATCATAATTTACCGGTTTATCGTTCAATTCAGTCTTATTCAGATTCCATCTCAGTTCAACACTTAAGAAGGCCCAAATTTAGCTGACACACAGGGGCATTAGAAAAATAACAGCCTCATATAGGAAAGAAACAGGAAGCTCTACAGCTCCCAGACTTGGGAAGATATCATTGCTAGTGAGCAAGTGATCATTATTATCCTCCAAGTTCTTATTGGAGAAAAGAATGGAGAAATACCATCTAACTATGAAAGACCCATCATGTTGATGCTACTTCATAAAAAAATTATGGAATTCTCTGACATATGTGAAATCATCACAGTTGTCTAACATTTTATTCATCACGCAAGGATTATAAAGTACTGAGACCAGTTTCACTTCCATAATTTCCATTTGAAAAGGACTGAAGAAAATCTAAGGACTACACATAACACTCAAGTTATTTCACCACAACTTTCTACATACCTCAGTAGTAAAAGCAAGTTATAAGTTCAGAGCAATGAAATGCTTTCATGAGCTTAATAATGTATAGGTAAGATCTTGTCACCTTTAATAGTGCTTTTTCAATACTTTAGTATTAGTTTTATGGCTACTATTTCAGTTATTAAATGAAAATACTTTTTTAAAGTATTTTTATACTTTAAAGTACTATTATACTATAAAATACTACTATACTGTGAAATATTTTTAATGAAAAAATTTTTAAAATAAATGGCTTTTGGGGTTTTTTTTTGGTTTTTTATTTTTAATTGTACTGATTTGTAGACCTGAATATGGCATTATTTTGAACCTTTCTTGAATTTATGGTTACTCTGACCATAAAATGTTATTATGGCACAGATGAACTATATATTTTCCTATGAAAACAAAAGATTTTGGATTTCAAATATTTTTCCTTTTTTGTCCAGTTACAATCATTAAGCTCAGAGCTGTGATTTTCTCCATAGAAAAATACTTTGATGTTTGCATAAATTTAATTGATACTGCCATTTTTAAGTGAATTTCAGTGATGTTTATGTAGCTGAAAATATCCCTGTAAGTGTGACTATCTTTGAATACTTGTATGGTTGAGTTTACAGTGTAGAAATTATTTTTGTACATCTTGTACATCTTGCACAGTTCAAGATTTGTTTGGGTTTTTTGTTTTGTTTAGCCTTTTTTTTGTTGTTGTTAAAGAAAGTAAATTTCCTCAAGGCAAGCCAAAAAAATATTTTGAAATCTACATTGTACAGACAAATGACCTGGGAAAATACTTGCTGAAATAATAAACCCATTGTAGCAATTATGTAAATCTTGTACAGTATTTTCATGTTTTCCTGTAAATACAGTAATAGTGAAATGACTTGAGCAAACCAGCATCTATTCTATTAGTAACTTTCTACTACATAAAATGTTGATTGTGTCCTTGTAAAATAGTCTTTAACTGCTACTGTATGACAACTGTTCAAGTTTAATGCTAATGAATGAATAAGAAATGTGAAGGATAGGTGAGCCATCTATTCTGCTATGTTTACTACAAAGAAACTGGGGGACTGAGGGGGGTAAATGCTGACAATCTTTTAAAGCTAATTCCTGAAAGCTCCGAACTGTAAACATAACATTGTACATTTTCTTCTGTTTTGTGTTTTATCTTTACTTCATACAAGAACAACATCAGATAGTTTGCAATTATCTTTTAATACCTTATACAATTACTTTTTTGATATTTTTTATCTATGGAATGCATATGCAAATGGTGTTCTAATTTGAATAATAACATTTTCCTAATTAGCTTATTCCTATAAAACATCAAGCTAGTGGGTTAAGGGTAAAATTTTCTCTCCTGAAGACAGTTTTCTAATTTTGAACCTGTTAGCTAGATAAACATGTTCATTGTTACCATGGTTATATATGGGCATGTAACTAACTTTTCAGCAAGATCCATCAAATCTAAGTGTTTGAAGGCATTGTGAGCTTCCACTGAGGACATAGCAATATGTCACTATCTTGTAAGAGAATTTAATGGTTGTTATTTACCAGAACAATGTATAATTATTACAAGATAAATTAGACTAGAACTTGAAAAATTACAGTTCATGTCAAAAAACTGTGAGATTTATGTCTTGGAAAAATTCCACTTATTCATAGTGCAAAAATCTTTCAGTGACATTTCTATTCTCTTTAATCATCCAGAAATCTTGGTCTGGAACATTTTGTGTATACTCCCTTAAATCCTACTTCCATTTCATATGTTTCCAAACAAATCATTATTTAAGAGAGAGTCATCCTGCAGGTGCATTGAAAAAGATTCATTTTAGTATTTGTGGACAGCAGATGTTCGATAAGTATAAAACTTGGAGAAATTAAATCCATATAAGTTATTATATGCTGGTCTTCCTGTATTAAGTCCTGTCTTTCATTTATGTCTTTCCTTTACAATTCTGAGCAGATACATACCTCGGTTTGCTTTCCCATGACTTTTGTATTACGTACAAACAATTTTATTTTCAAAGACTAAAGCATGAAATTGGCAAAAATATTCTGTTGCTATTTATTTTTTTCTGATTAGTTAGGGTTGAGCACCTTTACATTTTGTGTCCTGGGATCACAGTCCTGAGCAAGAGAAGCAGACACGTTCCAGATATTATTGAGCGACAATCCTATTTTCATGCCACTTTAGACTTGTCTCTCCTGAGACAAGATACTTCAAAACATATAGTACTGAAACATGCTTGACTGTAGTGACTTAGGGTTCTGCCTATCAGAAACTGGGCTGAGAGAATTCTCAGAATTCTTATGTCCAGGCCATGTCTTATTTGAACTGCATTACTCCAGCTGCAAAAAATGAGATAGATTTAAAAAGTATATATAAAGTTAACTCCAAAAGATGACTCCAAAATCCAGCTATTGAACTGGAGAAGTCAATCTAATTATAAATAAGGTGTGAGACTGTTTAACAATACTTATCAAATTAAAGGAGGGAAAAAAACCAAACCAACCAACAAGCAACTAAAACCTTTCTTAAAGGACAGTTATTTAGACATTCTGAATTTATGAGTGCTCTGGTTATTCCACTTAAAATGTATTGTTTGTTCTTTGCTTTTAATTTGTATTTTTAATTTGTATTTTGTTGCCAAATTTCTTTTGTAATACAACTTCCCAAACTGCACAGCTGCAAAGGAAAAAAAGATTAAAAGTTCTAAACAAATGCAAAATTTCTTCCTGTACGTGAATCAGGAGAGATTAAATGGTTGAGTACTGTAGCACATACTGATCTCACCATGCTGCCAAGGCAGAAATTTAGTCTTGCTGGACACACTCTGAGGTGGTGTGGGCACCTCACACTATTCATGTGAGGGGTTTTTTTTGTGTTATAACTATGTTCATTGCAGTATCACAGAATGATCTGATATTATGAACAGTCTCTATAATTAGTTGTATCTGATGCTATCCATATCATTCTAATCCCAGTACCAGTCTAAGGAAATCATGAATCATGTTTCTAATAAATCATCAAGATGTGTGTTAAAAACATTTTTAAGTGAGAAATCTAAAAAACATGCACTGCAGTATTACTCCTATAGCTCCAGGGAGAATACTTGATCAAGAAAATGGAATAAAAATACTGCATCCAAAGGCAATGTACAAAATCTTTTTGTTTTGGTAAACATCTAATTACTTAAATTTCAGAATTCTCATATTGCTTGTTTCTTTTAGAAATGATAATATATTCCCTGTCAAAAAATATTTTGTACTAAATTGCATATAAATGGCATTTGATGCTATGAAACTACTGCCTACTTAAATCTGGCTTTAAGTGTGAAGAAAATGTTCTTGATCTTGTTCTTAATCTTGATTTTCCTGTTATTTTTTAGAAAACTTTCTTACACAATTTGAGCTCCAGATAAAATAATTTTGTTTGATCCTAGCTATTGTTCTTGCAATTACCTTTCAACCTGAGAAGGTAGAGGAAGGATTGTTTTCAGGGTTTTAATTTTATCACAGTTTCACATGACTGAGTCTCTCAATTAGTCTTTACCTCTTTAGATTGGCTTAATGTCTTTTTCATGCAGGAATGTGTATTGCCATCCCTTTTTCATTTTCTTGCAGGCTGGCACAGTATCAACGTGTAAACACAATCTCCACTTTTTCTGGTATCTCTTAGATTTTGCATGCTGGACATCTTATAAAAAGAAAGTGTGCCATTAAAATATAGGAATGTTTAGTAATACTGAGTTCTGGTAATAATGAATTAGGCTGAAAGAAGGCTACTGTGTTTCAGCATAAACACTTTTTTTTTGTGCAAAATATGTTTTTCCAGGTTACGAAATTGTAATAGAAAATCCACACATTGTATACAAGACAGAACAAAGAACAATACTGTCTGGTGAATACTCACATCTGGTAAACACTGAGTGAAACATGCTGAAAACTGTAGGTTGGAAATCATCCAAGTGGTGATGCTTTTTTGTTGCCAGTTATTTTCATGCTGTTTTGGTGTGTTGCAGTGTACGACAATACAAAAGAGGAATATTTGATGGTACTGAACAAATCTGAAATATATGCAAATGAAGTCTCTATCCTCTTACTCATTGTAGCATTGTGACAGTGTAATATGTGCAGTGAGTATGTGTGTATACGTATAATAGTATAATCTTTATTTAAAGGTGTAGTGCAATCTGTCCTATCAGACTGTGGCTTTTCATTTAAGAAAATTGTTGTGTGCAGATGCTTCCAAGCACCTCCATCGTAACTAGAAATGAAACAAAGAAACACTTGCAGTGTGAATGTGTAATTAATCAGTCAAGTTTTTGGCAGTAAAAAAACCTGTATTAGGATTAAAATCTTATTTTATTAAATGAAAAAAATCAATTATCTATTACATCTATTTTATTTTTTCCTTTTAGCTTGATTTTGTGTAGCTTTCTCTTTTTGTCTGTTCTACTACTTTTATTTTGGTCAGGTCCAAGAAAAGGGCTCCATGATTAAAGCAGACAATCTTGATTTGGTTTAATTGATTGGGACAGAATTTTCATAAAGAATTAAGTGTTTTCTCTTCTTTCTAATTTAGTTCTTTCTAGTCTGCATCAAGACATTTGTTCACACACAAATTAAAGAGTTGAAAGGACCTAATAACTGAAGAGATGTAATACACCAGCTTCATTCATCAGCTTTCTTGTTACATTGGCTTGCCAGTCTTTGCATTCATCTTCTCTAAGTTCTGTTAAATGCACCACAGTATTTTTGTGAAATGAAGACGATAAATTATAAACTAACTGTACCGAAGTAGGAATTATCTTTGCTTAAGTCTTTTAGCCATAATCATCTTCAAAAGCTTCTGGTTTTTATTTTATTTTTTGTTCCTTAAGCCTTTACTTGATATCTTATTTCCTTGCCTCAGAGAAACTGAGTGGCAAGTGTTCTTTCTAATTGCTATAAGGATTGATTTGCTATGAATGCTATAGGAACAGAAGAATTTGTCAGTTTCTTGTAAAAATTGGACATCTGTCCTCTAGAGATTATAACGCACATGGTAACCCCAGCCTTTGGAAGACGGTAAAAAACAGTGGAGTTTTTCAGCAATTAGTCTAACAAAAGGGAACTTTCTCATTTAATTATATAGCTACAAAGATTTTACAGTTTATCTCTGGCTCTGAACATGCAATCATTTTTATTTGTCTTTTTCCAGGCCTTCTCGAAACACGTAAAGTTGTATAGTCAAATAGAAAATGGCAATATCAGTGCCTTGATCAGAATTTCCATTAGTTCATCCCAGCAAATGTAAATTAATGTTCTTATTTGCTGCACCTGGGTGTATTCCATACCTGCAGCTCAAACTGAAAAAGAAATTTCCTTTTTATCCTGCTGTAGCCATCAATCCATTACTCTCAGTCAAGGTATTATGATTTCCATATCATTCTTAATATTGATTAAGTCTCCTGAAAGAATTTGCTGGTTTTTTAAAACACCAACATGAAGCTTTTATTTCGGTTTTCACACTTCTGTTCATCCTGAGATGCATGTCCTGATGTGTCTGCTTCAATGAATATTTTAAGTAGAAAACAGGTGGGAATGGTGAAGTACTAGTATGGAAAATCTGAAGACTTGAAGCTGATTATAAAGAGAGTAAAACAACTGATGTCTCTCATCACTTTCATATTGCATTAGTACACTATTCTTGCATATGGCAGTTTACTTCCCATTCAAATTCTTTATGTTATTGAATAATAAAGTGTAACTTTACATTTAGCCAGAAGATATAAATTCATCAGTTCTGACAGCTAGAAATAGGTCTTTAAAATAAAGTGATTAGGAAATTTTGAACATATATTTAAGTAATTTTAAAATAATTGACTGATGTCCAAACAGTTCATAAAAAGCTATTTATTCACTTGAGTGCATAATGTCTTCTGAGAGAAGGTTTAGCATTTGTTTCCACTTTATATGGATTGCAAATATATTCAATAGTTTTACATTATATTTAAAGAAAAAAAAAGCTATTAAGGCAGAGTTTGATTTAAAATCATGTATCAGTAGTTTCAATTCTACTTAAATCAAGCATTTAAAAGCAATATGTGTGTCACCAAACAATTCTTCAAAAATACTGCCTAGTAGAATCTTTGCTTAATTACTTATTCATGTATAAATACTCATTACTAAAAAAAAAAAAATATATTGTTCAATATAATAGCAATGACTGCACTCCTCCCAATTGCTTTTAAGCTATTAAATGTCACTTAGGCATTCCTAAAATATTAAACATATTTTCTAGTTATTAATCTATATCTACAATACATATTAAAGTAGTTGTCAATAGCAATTTCCCCAGTATTGAGAGGCAAAACTTCCTTCAATTTAAACTAAAATTAGTCTCGCTGTCTCTTGGACGTAGAGTTGCTGTTACAGGTAGTGTCCAGTTATTAACATGACAGGGTTTGGGATCCTGATACCTTCCAGCCCATGCCAGATGTTCCAGTCATGGTGCTTGGAATCCTTCTCATCCTCCCACTTTTTTTATGACTGCTATGAATATTGGGCTGCACAGCATCTCCATCTCCTTTGCTTTATGGATGGAACTGCTCATGAATTAAAAGGGAAACCCATAAAGCAGTTATTAGTAGAACTCTACTTGTAAAATGAGAAAATCCATTGCTTAGATTAAATGAAAAAAAATCTAAAGTATGTGAAGGAATGGAGATGAATTTAAATTCTGCCCTGCAGTGTTACCATCAGAGAGGAAAATGAAGAAATTTGCCATTAAAAATCAATTTAATGAATCTGGGGCATTTGTTTATGCACTAATCAGAATTGTGTATTTATTTCACGTTGCCATTACAAAGAGGAAGTAATGCAGCTGTTAACCTCATATGCTGTATGCTACATTGTGTGCTTGTGTAACATATATGCTTACTTATGTCAACAGAGAGTTTCAAACATACATAGTGTTTGTGTAAGTGGAAACAAAGAGTTGTTACTTTTGTCCATAAGTTCATATGTTATCCAAATGTACTTGAGTAATATTGTTGAGGAGAGAATTTATTTGTTTACTGAAGTACTTGCAAAATGCAGAACTCAGGGCATCTCAGCTTCTTTTAAAAATTTTTTTAAAAAAATCATATAAACCCATATTTTGTGTTCTCTGATTCCTCTGTGAGGAAAAAAATTTCATAGCATTTTGTTTGCTTTTTCATTTCACTGAAGATTATATAAATCTTGATACTATGCTTATTTTAATTTTCTCAGATAGCTTGTACCAGTATAATTTATTTCTCATCTAAAACTGAATTAATAGATTATTGTCATTACAAAGAGAAGCTACAGCACTGTATCTGGACTAATCTTTCTTCACTGATGATTAGCACACAAGCTAGCATGTGGACAGTCATTGATCCTGCTATGGAGGTTGCATACTCATTATCTCATTATGTTTCCATCAATACCTTAATGAAGCACCCTTACTGGACACATCAGACTGCTGTTTTTGGCATACACTCTGATTTTTCTAGATTCAAACTGCAACACAGAGTGTAATCAAAGTGCCACTTTGGCCTTAGGTGTCAATGCATGGTGTTGGATAACTTGCCTTCTATTTTGCCTACTTTTAGGAGATAATACATGGTGCAGAACCACCTAGCTGGTGCTGACAATCCCATAGTGTATGCCTACATTCTGAAAATATATGTAGTTTAAACTTGATTCTTTTGGAAATGTACAGATGGAGATTTTCTTCAACTTCAGCACCTGCGAAAACAGAGACATCAGTTCTTGTGATTTCAGTCAGCCCGTTGCAACAGAAAGTTTCCACTGAGTTTTCTTTCTCCAGAGTTTAACAAACTGCGGTGAGGTGCAGATCCACAAGATGAATGCCATAATCTGGCAGCAGCAAGTGAATTTTACCTTGTAAAATAATTTTGTTTGAAAAGAAATGGTTTTTTACATTTTCATATACTCCCTTTGTCTGCACAACTTCACACACGTTATTCCTCTATAAGAGTTAATACTGGCTAAATAAATATTATACTGGTTAGAAATGAAGTACATCCTCTTTACTGTGTAGGACAGCTTCTCTGTCTCTCCCCACCTGACGATTTTCCTTTTGTGTCCCCAACTGTACTTCAATAGGGCTTAGCAGGTTCTACAGACTCAAGAGGAGACCTCTGAGTCTGTGATTTCCTCTCTCCACAGAGGCTGAAAAGCCTCTCCTGCTCCTCTCTGTAGTGCAGTAGGACCTTTACCTTCTGAGTAAAATTATTTTGAAACACCCCAGAAACTGATAACCAAAAAAATACCTGTTGTGTGTGTAATATGACACTTCTTGATAACAACTTTGTCAGCTGTAACAGAAAAACCCTAATAAGTTGCATATTTTTTTCCACAGATTTCCATTCTGGTCACATTCAGGTCTTGCAACTACTTTAATCTAAATGGAAAACTGTGATGAACTGTGAGCTGCACTTAAGTATCCTGATGGTGTAATTGACTTCAGTGATGAAACAAAGAAAGCAGGCATAACAACTTTGTTTAATAGCAGCCCATCATAGCAAAGTTGATTACAGTGCAACATGGCTGTGGGATTTTATTAATGACGTGGTAATACAACTTGAAAAGGATGTATTTTGTACACTTACTTCAAAACAGATTGTCCAAAGATTCTGTCCTGCAACACTTGCTGAGGGTTGTTTTATGGTACAGGAGCTGGGGAGCCTTACAGCATAATTTTATCTAGATAAACTACAATCAAAAAAATTTACTATCAAAATAAGCTTATTATGTGGTAAAATTTTGCCATACTAGCACCATCAATTGGTAGCATAAAATTTTATTGTTTAGCTGTAACAGGAGCAGAGAGCTGTGACTGTGATGTCCTTTGTTTATCACTTACACTTCTGAAATTAGTCACTCTGTTCCCCTCAATTCCCTAGCAAGGCTTCATCTGGAGAGGATTGTAGGAACAGGCTACAGATGGAAAAAAGGCTAGAGAGAACTGATAGCATTTATAAAATTCTATTACATAGTTTCTGTAATAACTTGTTATACTGCAGTTAATTCACAAATGAAAATTAAAGTAGAATTATGTTTTGTTTTTTATAAAAAGCAAAATAAGTCTTAAGTCCATGAGGCAAAGTAACATACGCATAAATGTATACAGACGTGTGCACACAGAGTGGTTACTTTCTGCTGTAGTTCCAATGTACCATAATACTTGAGGGATTTTTCTGTTGCTATTTGTCATGGTTTGACCCCAGCCAGCCAGCAACTAAGCACCAAGCAGCCACTTACCCCTCCCATCCCACCCCAGAGGGATGGGGAGGAGGACTGGGGAAAAAAAAGTAAAACTTGTGGGTTGAGATAAGAACAGTTTAATAACTAAAGTAAAATAAAATATAATACTAACTAATAATAATAAAAATATAACAATAATATTAATAATTGTAATGAAAAGGAATATAACAAAAAAAAGAGAGAGAAATAAAACCCAAGAAAGGTCAAGTGATGCACAACGCAATTGCTCACCACCCGCTGACCGATGCCCCAGCAGCGATCCACCCCTCCTGGCCAACTCCCCCCAGTTTATGTGCAGGGCATGACGTCCTATGGTATGGAATACCCCTTTGGCTAGTTGGGGTCAGCTGCCCCGGCTATGCTCCCTCCCAGCTTCTTGTGCACCTGCTTGCTGGCAGAGCATGGGAAACTGAAAAGTCCTTGACATAAGATAAGCGCTACTTAGCAACACAGCACTGTACGAGCTACTAAAAAGAAAATTAACTCTATCCCAGCCAAAACTGGGAGACTATTATAACAATTCTTCTAGGCAGGTTCATTCCTTTTGTCATTGTCATAGAGATGGAAAAAAAAAGTAAGATGGTACAAAATTCCATGGGTTCATCATGGACAAAGTTCTGAAAAATGTGTCACATTAACTGAATAAAATTGTAACTTCCACCTTCCCTGATTCATCTTCCGTACATCAGATATGCTGTAGGTGTGAACATAGATTGTAACAAAGTCCAAGTATGATAGGGTCACACATAAATTAAAATTGGATGCCTAAACTCAGCCCACATTTGTAAGGTGTATTTGAATCTTTAGAATTATGGCATAAATGAGCATCCTTTACATGAGTCTCAATGAGAGCATTTAATTGTAGGAGTGATTCAAAACCAAAGAATCCTAAATATATCCTTTAAGGAACGGTCTCAAGCAAACTTTTTCATTTATGTTTGTGGGTTTATATTACCTCCTTCAAAAAAAATTGTGCATGCTACTTTCATTTGCACTTTCTGCATGGCAAATATACTCAAAAGTCAGTTCTGGCAAAAAGGCAGGATTTAGCTCTCAGAAAGCTTTTAAAAAGTGTCTCCTCTCTGCTGATCATCCTGTGAAAATCGACCTCCTTGAAGAAAGCGGAGAAGAGCACAGGAACATTCCCGATCTGAAATGTCAGATACTTATTTTTACAATGATTGTTCATTCTTTGAAAACTTCATAATGTTTTTTTTACTGTTCCATGAAAGAATGAGCTCTCAGACCTCGTTTACTCATAGTACATACTGCTCAGTGAAATGCATGGGTCAGAAAGAAAAGTCTGAGGTCGTTTAGAAGCTCAGCTAGCAATGTAAGTAGAAACCATAGGCAATGCTCAGATTTTGTTCTTCTGTTTCCAGCTAGCCTTTTTAAGCCATTTGCTACTGTACACATTTTTCTGCCATCTCACTGTGTTTGGCCGTTTGCTTATTGTTCATCTTTAATCTTTCCACCACTCCTTTTAGAGTGGCGCAGCTTATGCAGCATTAGGTCTTGTGATGATGGGGACAGTCTCTTATGTTTCTGTTTTATTGTTTCCCTTCTTTTCACTGATTCACAGTGAGTAAAAATGGTAAGACTGCCAACATAATCTTGTCCAGCACAGTATTGGTGTGACTTTTACTCATAAATTTGTCCATTGTACAGTCGAGGGTTTTTTAATATTTGTCTTCAATTACTCAAGGACTGTAATTCACTGTATTTACCTAAGGTATGTAATCAAAAAACCAAGTAGCGTTCAGCAAGTTCTTGCATTAAAAAAGCCATGAATTCAGACACAAATGGCAGATAAAAGTAATATTGCCATTATATCTGTCATGCAGGCAGACATTATTCCTTTTATCAGTAAAACTACTGCGTAAAATTTCTTCTGCTACTTTTCTACCGCTCTTGCAGAGTTACGTTTACTTAAGAATAGCCACCATTGATGAACAGCCAACAGGACACTGGTACGGTTGAAATACCTGCCTTGTGATGAACTTTACAAGTAGCTATCCTGTGTCTCCTGGCTCTATTAATTCACAGCTGGCATCAATAGCTCCAATCCAAGGAAACAGGAAAAGCTGTACAAAATCTATTTAGAGTTCCTTTGCATCGGAGAGCTAGAAATACAATTCAGAAATTACTATTTATTTTCTACAAAACTTCCACAGGATGAAGACTGCACTCTGAAAATACTTAATCTGATTTATTGAGTATTTGACATGGGAGACAGTTGCATCTAGGTGACATCAACTGACAAGTTATATAGGCTTTTAGCAAACAGAATACATGGTTCATGACACAAGCTCCTGTCACTGTAAGCTGTAAGAAACAAAAAATGAATTTGTCATAGGAGGTTTGAGATATATTCTAGCTATATATCATATTTTCAGTATTGCTTTTGCACAAAGAAAACCCAGCAATGCTGCTGTGTAAAAGTCTTTATCTCTGACCTCCAAATTATCATTTTCAGCTCATATCTCATTGTGCCAAATCATTCACAATGATATCTAAATGAAATGTCAACTAATTTTTGAGCAACTAAGCAAATGCTATTACCAATTCTGGTAGTGCAAAAAAATAATTTTAATAAGCAGAAGTATTTAATTAGATGTATTTCTAAAGCACTTTTCTTCAATGTAAACCACAGCTGTACAATGATTGTAGTTATATTATATGATTTTTGCTGGCCACTGGCAACTTAAAGAAAACAAACAGAAGCAGGTTATTTGGTTCATTTCATGTAGGTACATACTATGCTTTAAAATAGCTGTTCCACAGCGCATTGCTTCTACTTAATTAGGGAGAAACTGCATGGGAAAAAATATTTTAGCCATTCTCCCAAACTTTCAGAAAAGACTTTTATTAGGCGGGAGTGATTTGGCCATGTGAGTAGGAAACAGGAAATAGCATACATATTCTCTAATACTTCTTTACCTATAACATTTGTCTGAATAGGGAGTATGACGCCCTTCTTCAGTACAAATTGCAATCCTGCATTAAAGTTCTATTTAAATATAATACATATTTCATTTAGATGTTGAAAGCCAACATTGGAACATTTCTTGTCATAGTTTTTGTAACTGTCCATGTTTCTTGCTTCTGAATGGAGTTTAAGTATGCCTTCAAACTGTAAAAAAATGTAGTGAAGCGGTTGGTGTGGTATTTACAGCTTTACTTTTGTCTGGGAGGAGAATAATGAACTGTTCATATAGTGAGTGACCCCCTTTAAGGAGGATTTTAGATATAGCTTTCCAAACTCAGAGAGGATTGCTGAGCAGTTAGCTGTGTTTTGAAGTACATATCTGAGTCTTTTAGAGTAGGTTCTTCAACACTGGGAAAGGAGCACTTCCTGGGCATCATGACGGGAAGACCAGAAATTATGGAAGGTCCAGGAAGGAAGTGGAAGCAACATTATTGCAAATGCTCATCCTGAGATCTTGATGGCTGCTTAATGCACCAGTGGTCCTCCAGCATGAAAAAGCTAGCTTTATACTTTTTTCTCTGTAGATTTGGTGAACGATTTAAGGGATTAAGATCAAACTGGCTCCAACAGTAGGAAAAACCTATGCTTTTCCTACTGTTGGCGCCAGTTTGATTTTACACATATGCTGGAAAATCTAGTAGAAAGAAGGAAAAATCTCAGTTTAATCACCTCAGCAGATGATACACAGAAAATCTGCTGCAGGGTAGTCAGAACAAGGTGGAGGATATGCTAACAACACTGGGTGATCACCAATTACTGTGACCGTACTAGAAGAGTTCCTTAAATAAAGAGTTGTAAAATAAAAAGTACAGATTGCCATGATTATGACTATCACCGTGTTTTCAATTTTTTATGCTTTTCAAAAGCAGGATGCTTCTTCTAAACAGCAGCAAATGTAGATTGATAATCTTTATCAAAATCTAAATATAGGATTGATATTTCTATTATTAATGATGTTCATTTGAACTCTGATGGGCAATGCTCATGAGTAGAACTAGTTTGAAAAAAGGTTGAAAATTGAAAAGCCATAGAGCAAAAATATGTTTTGTCATTTACTCTGTCTAGACCTCAAATTAGAATAAATAAAAAATAAAAATAATATGCTATCTGATTTCATATGGATAATAACTTTTGATGTAATTTGGTTTGGGGGGAATTTGGGGGATTTATGTATTCTGGTCTCTACACAGAGAGTTACTCCCATGGTGGGAGGGACTTTATTGACTACAACTGTTTGGTGTAAGTGACGATAATGACAAAAGTTCCTGTTTTCTTTGGGTTGGACACTAGCTTGCATACTGATACATCTTTGAACATTGTGCCTAGCCACATACAGTCCTATACCCTCATCTAAGTTTGAAAACTCTGACAGTAGCATCCTAATAACTGTAAAACATCTAATTTTTCAAATACTTCAGTACACATATCTTATTTCAGATACATTAAATCATGTGGTCAAAGATGGTTTCATGCTTTCAAGAGTCTAATAGCAGTGATATTTTGCTAAGAGCAAAGATACCAGTGTGTAGAAGTCGATTATTTGGGGAATTATAGTGAAGAGGAATTAATAACTCATGTTTCCATGATGATTGGAGGTATAAGTGAGAAATCTGCTTCTAGCAAGACAGCGTTTAGAACTAGAATGCCCTCTTTTTCACTGTTGTCTATAATCCCTTGTTAGACATGGTATTAGTTATTAAATATATTACTCTTCAAATAGGTCTAACTGTATCTTTGTTCTTAACACAAACATTATTTTAATATACAATTTCAAATATAGTAGTGATTTCAGCCTTGTACAGGACATGGTAGAGAAGGATATTATTCCCCTTCAAATATATCTATTACAACAAACTGGTTAAACAAATATACTGGGAAAAGCATCATTAGGTTTGTTGCGAGAACAGAACTGGGTTCACTGGTTTTCAGAAGAACTTCAACTTTCTGTCATTCTATTGCAAATCAGAACCTGAAAATTAAACCACTAGATAATTTTAAACAAAGAAAAACGTGTATACATATGTATTTTAAGTGATCCATAATATAATAATATAACTATACTGGTAACCGGCTCTTTCATAACATTTAAAAATACTTCAGAAACATTAGCTAATTAGCAGAGTATTTACAAAGAACAACACTACATAAACATAGCAAGAGTGTGTTGAGTCACTCAGGGACGTTTTGGTTTTCGGCACAAGATAAATATATATTGACTTAAGAACATATACTCTGGCAAATCCTATCACTTTTAAAATACAGCTTTTAATCCTCTATTGGGGTCCAGCCATTTCTGAAAAAAAGTTATCTTTTGCTTGTTTGTTTGTTTGTTTGATTGTGTATTTGTAACATCTCCCCAAACTAAAGAGAGCTGGGTTTCTATTTGCTTTTGTTATCTCTCATCTTCCATTTGTCTGCCTTTCTGAGTTAGCCTGTTTGTGGACCTATCATTTGAATGACCTGGGAAAGAACGAATCTTAAGGGCTATGTTTCATTTCTATTTAGCAGAGGAGTTGAGAAGAAGGCGCCTTACTGACTTTGGGCTTTGCGCTAACAGTTCTGTGAGACTGCAGCTGATTTGAGCAGCTAATTCGTGTGTTCCTACACCTAAAAATAGGCCCTAAGCACTGAGATCGTGATTGTGTGTCCATATTAAGCACTGAGCCTTCTTGCACAGTCAGATGCACACAAGATGAATGAAGGGGGCAAGTTTAGAAAAAAATTGCTCTGTATGTCTTGTCCAATGTGAAGACAGCCCCTGGAAAACTGTATTCTGAGGTGGACTAAGGTTTCATTGGCAATCATGATTTGGTAGCTGGGAGATTTTTACTGGGGGGTCATGAGGCCAAGAACCAGATATTCTTCCATGTCTACTTTGGAGGGAAATGACTGTGGGTTTCTAATAGAAAATGATAGATAGTCATATTTTTAAATGCTTCTCATTTCCACTTGCATATATGATAGTTAATGAATATGTAAGGAGCCCATTTATATTAGACTCTTAATGTTACACAGCGATAGTTTTTTTATAAGCAAAATACAGGAAATCTCTAGATATGATTGCCATGCATGATGGTGTGATTTCAGCTTATTACTCTTTAAATGAGTCATAATTTTGTAATACTTCAGCATTTCATTGTGCTCTTTACCATATCATTTTGGAGCATGAGTGTTCAACTGTTTATCTAAAAAGTCATCAAACCCACGTCATTGAAATAGCTCTTATTTTTAACCTATATGAAGAACTTGAAGTACAGGAACAGAGCAGTTGTTAAATGATTTTTCCCTGTATCAACTCTTTTAACACTGTTGACTGACAGTGTTGACTTTAGAAAAAAGAAAGTAAAGTGTCTGTATTCATTTGCATGCTATAAGTTATCACATCTCTAGAAATTATTGCTAGGGTGCTTTTCACAGAGTTCAGTTATCTTTCTGACTTGATACACATCTAAAATATTGAATGTTTATTGGACGTTATTCTAAACCATCGCTTTTGCATCATTGCTGTGGAAATCCTTGAACAGTTTTCCCTTCACTTCTCATTAGACTGGAACAAGGAGAAGTGGAAAAAGGAAGAACTGAAAATATGAGAGGAATTATTTTTTTAAAATTCTATTCAAGCATTTTGAACATTGGTTGGTCATTCAAGGGGAATTCCATATTTTGTTCAATTCAGTTTGTTGCCTATGCAAAATAACAATGCATTTCATGGGTATTTGATAAGATAATCTATAAACACTGTATGAAACTGATTTTTTTATTTTATTCATTTGAATAAATGAGTAAATTATTGAATAAATTATTATGCCTTGATGCTTATGATTTTGAAACAGAATATCTCACATTTAGGAATGTATAGTTGTAAGTATAGATAATGTTGTATGGGATATAAATATAATGCATACAATGTATTCCACATGCTTTACAGGAGGTGTATTATTACAGCTGTAAGCATGATAGAAGCTTGACAAATGCAAGGTTGGTTTTAGCTAAAATACTCGGGTTTATATATAATACATATGTTACTTTGCTGATTTTTTAAAAAGAAGATTAGCTTTGTGAAGTTAGAATATACATTAGAAGAACTCATGGAGGAGAAAATATATATATGGCTTACACATTTTCTGAAGTTCAATGGAGGCTGGAACCAGTCTATTCCTTTATTTATCATAGCTGAGAGTCTGAAATTGCTCCAATAGGAAATGTTAAATAATGAATTTCATGATTTATAGAGCTAGCCAACTTTACATCAGATTATTGAAATTTTCTTCTTCCCAACTGGAGTCACATTAAGTAGCAAAGTGTTGGGAAACTAAGTGTTTGCAGCAGAGACATACATCTTCATCCTGTTTGGTTTGGTACTGCATGTCTAAATAATTTTTGATAACCTAAAAAACCCCCAGTCTGCTGATATAATTGCTGACAAACAGTACAACCATTTAAGTCAAATATCATTGTATAATGTATGTATTATTAGCTGCCTGTGACCAATGGTGGAAGATAGCTTTGAGCTAATTATAAGTATCTTCCTATTGGACTAAATGAGAGAATCAATTTTCTAACTTTATTGCAAAATCTAGATTTCTTGTAAAGAAGAATTTACCTAGCTACCTACTTTAGCAATAAGTACATGGACGTAATTAATTTTGCAAGACACTTTCATATTTTAATATATTTATAAATACATATACATATATAAAACAACTCTTTGCTTAGAGCTGATTGGCTTTTTGGAAAAAAAGGGAAGTATAAAGTTGTTATTAAGAAATTCTCATATGAAAACTCTTATAAGCTCTCTGAAGCTTTCTGGTTACCATGGCAACGGTTATCAGTCGGGCTTTAATATAGGACATAGTAGTGTTACAACTGTAGAAATTCAGTCTCCACGGTAAACTCGATAAAAACATGCTCTTCTTTTAGATATTCTGAATCATTCCAAAGAGCTGTATTAAAGACAGATTTCACTAACAAATATATTTTTAATAATTTATAATCAGTAGCAAAGATCAAAGGTTGCTGGCATCTAATTAGCTGATTAAATGGATGTGGTCTGTGTGTAGTATACGGCAGCAAATTTGAAAGCAATCAAGGAAATTGTATTCAAGACATTTGTTATTGTCTCCATCCCAACCTGTTGATGAATGAATGACAGTATAATGCTCCCTGGCTTTTTGATGAGGACATAATGATCTGAAGAATGTCTCATCAAGTTAAAACTACTCAAGCTCATCTGTTTAACCTTTTAGAAGTTTAATACAGTGTGACTGTGATCAGAAATGAGTCTTCTGTCTAAGACAGGAACTGACAATTCAACTTGGTCAACAGGACACTTCAGGTCTGTGTGGCCAGCGTCTTCAGGCAGACCTGCTCAAAGCTGGAAAGGCGGCTGACCTTTCCACATGCACGTGTGCAGCCTGCAGTCCCCGGGCAGAGAGGGCTGTGGGACTCAGGCCAGATGCCACGGGTACCGCTCCTGCCACCAGACATCTATTGCACCGTGTACGGTTTGAGTACTGTAATCCTGTAAAACTTGGAACAAGCTTCCTTAGCCCAGAGCATATTTAATTCCTGTTTTTACAGGGTGACTGGTGGTCAGTTTGTGGGGAGTGAACCATTTAAGAGACTGCTGCTCTAGAGGCTTACCCTCCTGGCCCTGGGGAGAGCAAGGTGCACCTCAGCCTATGAGTTTCTAGTTCTCAGTTACAAATAACTCCCCAGATTTAAATGTCTAAGTTGTTCCTGTCAGGTTTGTTAACTACTGACAGTCTCATAACGTTTAGCTGTAGTTTAGGCAGTAGAGAAGAAAACTAATTTTCATCGGCTTAGCATTAGTTAAGCTGCAGCTGGGGACATCAGGGGCATTTGGCAGCCAAGATGTCATTTTAGGATTATAGAATAGAGGTACAGTGTGCTTTTATTTGAGGCTGTCTTCAGTGAAATAGTAGCATGTTTAATATTTGAATGACCTTTTTCGGATTCCTGGTGAAATTCATTGTGATGAATCAGAGCACATAATACTTTCAGCATTTATGATTTCAGGCTGTTAGAGGCGTGACTGCTTTTGTTGCTCTGTTTACTTCTGATTCTTATCTTATTTCAGAATTGCAGGAGAGAGAATGTTCTTTCTCTTCTAAAAGAAATCTTACACTTTAGGAGTGTGTTTATTTCAAGGGATGGTGAGGCATAGAGGAAAATTTGTAAAGAGATATGTGTTGAAGGAGCCTTGTGCCAGGTATCTCAACCTTAATTCTATAATCTTCTTTGGAAAGAAAAATCATATTTTAAAAATGAGCTTTATGTCTTTCACAAGGTCAGAAGTTTGGAGTATCCATTGTTTGGGACTTAATTCAGAGCAGTTCCAGTGCTCAGAAATCTCTCTGATCCTCAGTTATTCAGAAAATGAGTTATTTGAGTTGCAGCAAACTTCCTTTGGAAATGTTTTTGAACATATATACACATATACATATTTCTACATATATGCGTGTTTATATATATTGTGCAGTGGAACAAATCTTCACAGATTCCTGCTCACCCTTGTGACAGACAGTTCCTATGAATGTCTGTAGTGACTGCATTTCAAAATCTGTGGCTGATGATAGAAAGCCACTTTAGTTTTAGAACTTGTATTTAACCATCTTTCAGAACCTGCCAGCGACCCGTTTGTGACATCCCTCCCTTAAAATGTCTGATTTAGTAGCTGGTGTGTGTGCCTACATATTTCCTTACGAAGATTTCTGGTCTTTGCTTCCCCACCACTCCAGGGAAAGGGTGCTCCCAGCCTTGGTACTAAAAATATTGGTTTGGTTTTGTTTTTTTCTAAAGTCTTCTTCATGCTCTCCCCTGTGCTGGTTTTGGCAGGGGCAGAGTTAATTTTCTTCATAGTAGCTGGCATGGGGCTATGTTTTGGATTTATTTGTGTTGGAAACAGTGTTGATAACACAGGGATGTTTTCCCTATTGCTGAGCAGTGCTTACACAGAGTCAAGGCCTTTTCTGCTCCTCACACCACCCCACCAGCGAGGAGGCTGGGGGTGCACAAGAAGCTGGGAGGGGACACAGCCGGGACAGCTGACCCCAACTGACCAAAGGGATATCCCATACCATATGACATCATGCTGAGCCTATAAAGCTGGGGGAAGAAGAAGGAAGGGGGGGACGTTCGGAGTGATGGCATTTGTCTTCCCAAGTACCCGTTATGCGTGATGGAGCCCTGCTTTCCTGGAGATGGCTGAACACCTGCCTGCCGATGGGAAGTGGTGAATGAATTCCTTGTTTTGCTTTGCTTGTGTGTGCAGCTTTTGCTTTCCCTATTAAACTATCTTTCTCTCAACGCATGAGTTTTCTCACTTTTACTCTTCCAATTCTCTCCCCCATCCCACTGAGGGGGGAGTGAGCGAGTGGCTGTGTGGTGCTTAGTTGCCGACTGGGTTAAACCACGACATCCTCTCAGTGTCTCTTTAAAGAAAAACAGGGCTTACATTCAGGCAACAGAGCACCTGAAATCTAGACAGTATATTTTGGTTTTGAAATACATGTTTGTCTGTTTTTTAATTATCTAGCAGTAAAATAAAAGAAGTACTAAAAATACAACCCTCCAAAATGCTCACTGCACATCAGGTAAGGGTAGTTGTCTATGTTAAGGATTCATGAATCCTTTCCATTATATAATCACACAGTTATTATCAAGCAGATGAAAGCATCTATGGCTTTTGTACCAAGTTTGTCATGTGCCCCAAGAACACATGTTTGTTCATGTGCTGAAGATATTTTCCAGCACTGTCATTGCTGTAAATTTCAACACTAATATGGAGCTTGGATATTGTGTTGAACAGGAAGTGTATTAGGATTTTGTCCTCCTTTGTCTGCTGTTCTGTTGCTTACTTCCTTTGACTTACTTTTACATTTACATTTGACATTTCTATCTGTTATACCTATGAAAATAAGTTCAAAGTTTTAATACTGATAAGCAGCACTGTGATAAGCTTTGACATTTCAGTGTTAGAAGCAACGCTATTAGTCAGGAGGTTTTTGCTTTTTTTTTTTTCCCAAGAAGCAAAGATAAAACTCTTGAGTGGTAGTTTTGCCTTTCTTCTCTGAGTAACAGAAGAAAGGCAACCTCATGTTCAAGATCGTAACCTGGCTACTTATAAAGAGAGGCTAATCTGATAATATTTGTTGTATCTAAAATTTGTTTGGAGAGAATTCATTTGTGCTCAGATTAATTATCTGATGAAGATGGAAGAATCACATCTTCAACTATTGCTGAACTTGAATTAGTAAACAAACATGTAAGATTAAGGTGCATTCTTGTGAATTTTGAGCTCAGTAAATTAAATGTGACTAAGGAAAAGTTGCAAATATAGACAAACTGCAACTGCTTTTAATTCAAATAAATAAAGTTTTGAACGACTCCACTTCCAGCAATTCCAGATGACACCAGATGTTTGGATATCACATAAAGAAGTTGAATAAATAACTTATTTGATGTAGCTTTGTTCTGATGTTCCTATATTGCTCACAAACTTGCTCTCACTTATGTAGCCCTATAATACTTGACATACATATTTATGAATAAGAAGTGCATTGACACTAATCACTGTTTGTCCTGAGTGTCTAAGCAAGATAAATAATTTCGAAATACAAAGACATTTTTATAAGTCATGCATGAACTGAGTTTATTTTTTAGAGAAAACAGAGATTATAGATTCTCATGCAGAAGAATACAACCTGTGGAAAAAGATGATTTTTTTTCTTTGTGGAGGTAATAAAGCATTCAGATATCATTGCCAATTATTTTTATAAGAAGATTGAACACTTTTCCTGATTTTATTTTTACTTACAGGAAAGTACAGAGGGAAGTAGAAGGCTATCATTAGTTACAATGTGTCAGTCTGTGAATCAATAAATAGTTCAATCATAGACAAAATTAGCTAGACACTTATATTAGTTTAATGGCAAATAGTCTACAGTTGGGTTCTATTTCAGAAAACATAGATGTAAACAAAATCCCCAGTTAGGTTTTGCCACTAAAAAAGCCTCTTCTTTTGTGTGAAAATTCCCAGGGGACATATGTGGACAATAGGTGGGAAACTTTATGGTTTTTTAATATATTTTGCTGTTTGTTCTGGTACACAAGTTAAAGCATTTTGTATATTAAATGTTTAATATATTTAGGTTTTAAGAATACAGAGGTGTTTCAGGTAGTGATGAATTGTTTTTCCAAAGGAAAATGAAGTGTATGGGTTTTCATCAAAACAGAAGTTTGAAAGGATACAGCATTTCATAGGAAGGCAGGTGGTGTTCAATATACTTGTTACATGTCTGGAAAGGAAGATGAAGGAGGAGGTGAAACAGATGAAACAGTATCCTTAAAACAATGACACAGGTCACCATGTGTGACAGGTTATTCAAGGTAATAGACCTTTAATTCAGTAAGTTGTAGATTCCTTTTATTTAATTTGTAAATTCTCTAATTGTATTCTCTTTCTTCTTTTCTGCTTATTTGTACAGTGAAGATACTTTGTTGTTCCAAATATCCATACTGTGCCTTGGTATACTATGCTTTGTTTAAACACAGCACTCTGTGTTATATTTCGCCTGTATGTGTAGTCAACAAGAGAGAAACCATATTTTTTCAGTACGCACCTATATCGCAACACTTTTTGCTAGCAGCTTGTAATGACATCTTTAAATTAGGCATATTATTTGGCTTTTTATTCATAAATCAAAAGGGAAAAAGCCCAATCAATGAAACCATCTTCTAAGAAGTTTGTAGTTTACTACAAAGCTGGCAAAACCTATTACAAATAACCATTATTTACTCTAGTAGGGATGCTTCATTGATTTGATATCATTTTATCACTGTATCTTTTTTTTTTTTCCCCTCACAAATAGATTTTGCTTCTTGAATGGGTTTGGTAGGTTTATTGTGGTTAATTCATGATGTGAACCAGTAACTTCATGCATTGTCATTTTCTGCATGTTTTTCAAACAGGAGCTAGCTTAGTTTCCATTTTCATTCCACGTCCTTCTTGAGGCACATAATGCTTAAAAAATAATTATTTTCATAATAATCTACTTTAAGATTTCTCTCAATTTCTATACTATTCCCCTTCCTCTCTCCCCAAATGCTGTTTGACAACTTGCTGGCAGCAAATGTTAAAGTGACTAATTACGTTACATCCTCTACAGCTGTAGTGTGTTACAATGCAGACTAGAAAACTGGTTTCTGGCAAAGAGTCCTGGCTTCAGGAACCAGGTCACTAATACACAGTGGCTGGATGGAGGAAGAGCGCTGGTGCTTGATTGATGTGATGTGAACTGTACTGAAAGCAGCCTCCCCAGCCTTTCAGCTGAAGGCAAAGGCTCTATGCGAGTAGCCTCCAGCAAAGTGCAAGTGAATTAATCAGGAGACAGTGGGGAGAAACTTGAAGATTAATGTAATTTTGCAAGGGTCATTAAAAAAGTTCTTAGCAATGCAAGTAACATTAAGGAATTATCATGGTCATAGCATTGCTGTTTCGTAAAACTGGCATACTTTATTCAGCAATATGCCTATAGGTAAAGGTATAAACTGCTTGAGTACAAAAATAAAAACTAGTTTAAAAGTTTAATCTGCCATTTCTGTCAAGATGATATATTTTAAATTTTCACTGTTAAAATATTCAGAAGCACATGGAATTAGTTCTAAAGTTAAATTACTAAATCCTGGTTGTTAAAAATATGCTTTCATTGTTAGAGCTTGTGCAGTGACAAGATTATTTCAGTCAAATGCAAGACATCATATTTTGACCTTTTACCAAACAAGCACTTCTCATAATTGTAATTGCCTTGGGCTAGTGAATGCTACTATTACATTCATTTTCACAATAATTGTACATGTATTTGAAAAGATGTGTCATACAACTTTGATGCCCAACTTATAATAGTTCAATATGATTACAGCTAATTAAATCAGATGGGAAAACTGTACTTAATCATGTTAATTGCTTGAAGAAAAAGATCCAGAAATTTGTAGATAAGACCTATAAAGTATTTCCCATATTCTCCCTGTGAGTCCAAACTGGGAACTTTTTTTTTTTTTTTTTTTTTTTTTTTAAGTTTTGCACCCAGTATTGTTCGCAGTTTTTGGAAATGTGGATCTCTTGATGATTCTTCTTCACACCAAATTTCAACTCAGCAGTTGGTTTTCATTTATTATGTAGGGTTTTTTTTCAAAATGCCTAAGCCAATGATGCCTAGCAGAAAAGAAATAATGAGGCTAACTTCAGGCAATCACTTCTGATGTCACTGACGTGGTTTTAAGACTTTTCTCCTCCTCCATCCATCCCCTCAACTGTCGCCCCTGCAGGATAGCTAGGAAAATGTTTTGAGTGTGCATCTATATCTCTTGACATTTATTTCCTTTATTGTTTTGTTCTGGGACCTTGGACTTCCATTGCTAGTGAAACAACCAACTTACTTAAGAGGAGCTCCAGCTGACGAGTTAGTTTGCTCAGTGGACCTGTTACCTACAGACAATACCGAAGAAGACCAGACCACTGGGTTTGCACCAGCTGACGCATTGTGAGAATGGTCTCAGACTGGACCAACTGGCCCAGAGGCAGAGCTTGCTCTCTGTAAATCAGTAGGGAAGTTGTAAGCACTGCTCATGATTTTAGTACAAAGTCCTCTAGGTCTGTCTAAAGAGCCACAGGTGAGGCTGTGGATCCTGCTTACAGATCCACTTTAAAAATCTGTGGAAATGATTTCTGCTGAGGAGTTCAGTGTGGACTGCTATGAATATTTATGAGGTTGAATATAAAATACAGACAAAAGTGCTGAGCAGCAGGAAAATCTTTAAGAAAAATGAATATATTTAAGGAGTTGTTACCTTATGACAGAGTAGTTTAATACTTCTATAAGCAAATAATTCTCAGCAGATAGAAGGACGAAGGGGATTTTGCACATTTTAATTTTCACTTAGAAACAACTGTTCTTTCTGCTAATAGACAGAAGCTATTAGACAATCTATTTTATTTCCTTGAATCTCCTACTTTCATTAGAGGTCAGTAGGATTTGTCTACTAATTATTCCAACTTTTAGCCATCCTAGGATTACAGAAATGTGGTATTGTAGTTAACCCTATCTGACCATCTTTTATTTATTTTAACATTTTTTAATTTATTTTACAATTAGCACATAGACATCTGTCTATCTTTTCTGTGTTCAACTCCCATCTTTTTCCATTTGTGTATTTCCAAAACATCAGAAAAATGCACATTATAGCTACTTAAATATCTGGGGAGGATGGGGAATGGAGAAGCTAAAACATATCTGCAGACTGTAAAGACAACAGTTTATACAGAAGTATACAAAAGTGGAAATGCCTATTAATGAGGTAAATCCATTTTAGTAAGTACATCTTAAGGCGCATTTACAATAACAAAAATGCTAACATGTGCAAATGATCTCAGAATATCTGATTGTTCTTAACTTCAAAATATCTTTTTCTGATGTTGATTCATAAAATTAAGAAAGTCTATTGTATGAAGTAATTCTTGAGATTAAAAACATATTTTAGAAGTTCCTAAGTCTGCTGCCAATGCTCAGCTATTAATAACTTGGCTATCACTTACAAACAGCTTTTAGTAAGTCTGTTTTTTCAAAAAATGACAACACTTGGCGGAGAAATTGGCCCTTATTTTCTTTGTAAAAAGTTTAGTAGTCAAAAACCTGTTTTAGAAAAGTTTGAAAGAGTCTCATTCTCATGTGAGTTCTTGTGTCAGAACTCGAGTGTGAGGGTGTTCTGTCATGGGCAAAGCAGAGGTAGACGGGAACAAAATGGTCTCCCTTCTTCATCCAAAACATCTTTATTATAGAAAATACAGCAAGATGATTAGGAAGATAAAAATTTATTAATACGACAAAGATTATTCCTTTAAGGTTCCTTGAACATGAGTTGGTTATTTTACCCTGCTTTGAGCAGGGGGTTTGGACTAGATGATCTCTAGGTTGAGGTCCTTTCCAACCTCAACCATTCTGTGATTCTGCTATTTCACACAATGAGTACACTCTTAGAAACTCTCTTTGAAATATCCACATATTGATGAGGCATTCTGATTAACATATGAATGAGGCACCAAATACTTGCAAAAATTACAAATCTTTCAGCAACACTTTCTGTTCAAAAAGATTTATTGCAGCCTGCTTTTAATATCTTTACAATATTTGTGAAATATTTTTTGAAATCTGCCCAACATTGCACATGATAATTTTCTAGCATGATTTGCTATATACTCATAATTTTTTTTGCTTTTCCTTGCACTGCATTTTTTGTTCTCGGGTGTGTACAGTTGGGTTTGGTTTGAAGTACGTATTAAAGCTAAATCTCTTCCTTTCTCCCCTTTCCCTTTAAAAAAGAAGGAGGGAGGAGCAGAAAAGATGTGCATACATCAGGTGACACACATTCACTGTGACTTCTTTTGCCTTCCACATTGCTCCTAGCGTAAGGTTTTCCCCAGGAAAATTACTATGGCACGGCTCCAGGGTTCTTCCACACCACAAATTTTTCCAATTTCTTGCTTATTGATTTCTGATAGCTTCAATCCACCTTGTACTTTAAAGCTAGTTGTACTCCTAGAACAGAAACACAGAATAATATATCTGGATTCATACCATTTTCATTATTTGTTTCCTTACTTGTTTTTCTGTTGCTGTCATAAATAAAATATATTCATTCCAAATTTATCAGAAGTGAGTCTGGCTGAACAATGCTTAACTTGTAGCATACTGATAAATATTTTTGTAATATGCATGAAGGATAAATATATACACATGGAATTGGTTTGGGACCCCACAAACACTTGATAAATTCTGTTCTATCAAAATAAGCAGCAAAGTAATGATAGGGGAGAAAGCTTCAAGTGCTGCAAGAATTTGAAACTTTGCATTTATACATGAAGCAGCTAATTTCAGTAGAAATGTGTGATGTTGCCATGCTTTACTCCCCTGTTCCTTATGCAAAGTGAATTTGGGAGTGATTTGTTTTCCTTCCTCATTCTCTTCCTCTCCGTCACTGAGTATGCTTGAAAATGATACATAATCCTAACACAGAAAGTACCCTCAAGTTTTCTTTTTCTGGAGTGCTTTTTTACTTTCTTTTGAGCTTCCATTGTGGCAGTCTCTACATTTGCAATTTGTGATTAGTCCACTCAATTACTAATTTGAGTTAGTGCACTACAGCCTATTAAGCTTGCCACCACCCTAGCTGCAGTACCATTCCTTGTTATATCGCCTTCTATTGTGTGTTCCCCAGCGATCAGCTCTGAACAACTATAATGAGGCTTTAACTGGGTTTGTATTAGACAAACAGGGAAGCTGAGCAGAGGGGAAGGAAGCAGAGAGGAACACCATAAGCATGTTTTTTCTCAAACTGCTAAAAAAATGTAATAGTAATTACCTTGTTCTTTTTTAGTTGATTTGAAGAATACTGTCATTATTGACTTTTGGCACTTATCTGATACTTTCAGTGTTTCTTCCCAGGGTTATATATTATGAATCAGTCATGAAAAGGGCCTGTGATAGCTTTTGAAGTCCAATTGAAACCCACTTGTAATAGTAAAAACTATGCCATCTTAGCTGGATGGTAGTACGACACAATACAGGAGAAAACTTCCACGTGTGGCACCAACAAGTGTTACGGGTAAATTAAACTTCTGAGGGAGGCAATAATTTCTGGATCTTATGTGGGAGAAGTTACGTGGAAGAAAACAACAAATATTGTGACTATACATAACTGAGATATAACTGAGTCAGAAAGAAAATGTTAGAACAGTCTTTATGCTTTTAACACATATTCTGACCCTTTGTACATGATACAGAGTGCCTAGTTTTCCTAAATACCCAGTACCTGTGGGGTACAGTGGGAATGTGATATCCAGAGACTTCGAAAATCCATCTAGGTGTCTGTCTGCATATTTTAGTAATTAAAATATACACCTTCAAAATGCTTGTTTCTCATCCCTCACTCTTGTTAATATGTGGAAGTTACTAATATAATTACTATGAATATAAAACATCCATAAAATCATGCTTAGCGTATACCTGTTTTTATTTGAAGTATAAGAAAAAGTGGAGAGGCTAGTCTTTTTTATTTTGTTGGCTGCATTGCTTCTTTCTGAGTTTATTTTACTTTGTCTTGGAAAGTAATGTAGGAGCAGAAGGTATCATCTGTTGTTCATTTGACTCAGAAGATCCTCTTCTGTTCCTCCAATATAGTAGCTTGCTGTCCTGTCTGGGGAGTCATTGTGTCCTAATGTTTACTGCCTAAATATTAATAGTAACATAGAGCATGTTTGATTACTGAGAATTTAAGAGTATTAAACAGAGATGCCAGTCTTTTGGGCAGACCGCTCCTAGCCAGGGCACTACATAGCAAAGATATGGGTACTACCGCTGGATAAAAACTTTTATTTGCCTTCTTTCTCTGCTTAAAGGAGCCGAAGCCATGTAATGTAATAGCTACTTCTCACAGCTGTTTGTGGGATGAAAATTTGTCCCTTGCTATCAAAACTGAACACAGAAGCCACAAGGATGAAATATTTCCAAGGAACAATCTTCCAATCAATATAAGAATGAAGATTTTCTCAAGATAACAAACTTTCCTATTGTCTCTATAATTTTATTTGGCATCTGTAAAAGCTGCACTATTTCTGATTCAATCTTTTTCTTTCTTTATTTCCCAGTAAAAACAACTTCAATTGTTATGAGGTTGCTACAGCTCTACATTTTTAGGTTCTAAATAGGTTTGGTTTTATTATCTTGTGGCTGAAGTGACAACTATCTTTCTCATTTTTCCAGCATGGCAGGTTATGCACTTCTTTGAACATGCAAAGAAAGTCAGCCATATAAAACAGAAACAAAGAGTATTTGTATGCAAAATGAGTTATGCTGATACTTTCTACACAGACTCTACATTACAGATTTCTTATCCATTGGGAAAGAGTCTAATTTGCTGGAAAATTGAGTTTTCAGCCAAAGAAAGTTTTCAGGCAACTCACTTGCTTTCCAGGGTTTTAGATTCCTACTCCTAGGTTTACAAAAGGATTATGGTACCAAGTGGGATTTACAAAAGCATAGGAATTAAACAAATGGGATTCATATCAAGTCATGAGTTTTTGAGAACTGGCATGACACTTAGGCTCCTAAGTACCCATACCATTTTTGAAAACTGGATTAAGGCTCCTAAAACACTAATGATATATTATAGTGAAGTATTGTGCAGTGGCACTTAGTTAGCTCAGATGCTAGAAGCAGCACAGATTTGTTAGCAGGACATTCTTCCCTCACTCACCAGCACAGAATACTGAACTTCTGAAATAGAGTATTTTAGCCCAGACACAGTGGTGTCCTAATATATTCTTTCTAATGGGGCTCATACAGCTCTGTATGACACTGAATAGTGCTTTGTAGACAACTCCAAGATAGATTAGGAAATTCTAACATAGATAGCTAGTCCCTCAGTTGAAATTTGAGTTTGTAGTATTTATGGTCTTTTAACTTTGGCCTTGATTCAAATGAAAATATTGTGAAATATAAAGTGCTTGTACCACAAGAATCAAGAAGCAGAAACCTAGGCAGACAAAGAGTAATATTAAGGAAACCTTATTCTAAATGTTGTATCCAAAATTAACACTTCTATTTTAACCCCAGAAACCCCAAAACAATGTGTTTTGGGGTTTTTTTAGATATTTCTGTCAAGAAAAGTAGACATTTCCACTGAAAATTTCAGAGTTAGAAAATTCCTGAATAACCCTTACTTTTCTGTGTAAACAATCTGTACATTCCATTACAAATTCCTCCTTATGTTCAGAAGAAATAACAAGCTTGGGGGAAACTAACAAAAAGCCTTCCAATTCCACTTCCTCTGACCTAAGATATTCGATTATGAAGAGAACTGAGTAATAACAATCAAGAGACTTATTATGAATTTATGATGGTAGAGATTCTGCAAAGAAATAGGATGGCATAGATTTCTAGCCAAAGAAAACATATATGTTTCTGGCCAAAGAAAACTGATGTGCAGATGCTTTAATAGGCATTAATTTTCTTAATTCATAAAATGAACTTTGTCCAACCACTGTTTTCTATTTCCAAAGGAAAGAGAGAGAAGATTGCTTTAAAAATAAGCCAACTAAAGAGACAGAAGTCTGTCATCGTTTCCCAATTACACTATCTGAAGAAGAAACAATCCAATGTGATCTACATTGTTTGTCAGCAATCGTGTTTTTTATCAACTTGCTTGTAATTAGGGGTGGGTGGGTGGCTGTTGTTTTTTTTTTTAAATTATGTAATAGGAGTATTATTTTCAACAAGATTTTCTGGTTTTGGAGCTTGCTTTACAGACATTTTAGTATATGAGTACATACACATTTTTTACAACATGGTGGTTTTTTTATGCACCAAGCATTAAATTATGGTTGTGTAACCACTAGCTCTGGTAACATTTCTGCAGACCAAATGTTTATGATCTCTAATCTCTATTTGTTGCCAAGTAACCGTATGATATGTGCTAACATAACATCTGCCATACTGGGTTTGTATAGCAAGTTTTATTTAAAGCTTGGTACATCAAATGAACAATAAGTGCCAGATATTATTGTTCTCAGGCATGTTCCCCTCCCTCTGCTTACATGGACTGTGTAACTTTTTTGGTTTTAATGTCCTATGGTAGACCTTGATTTCCTACCATGTTACAAAACAGAAAAGCTATGGAAACTAAAACTTCAGGGCTTAGACTTCAGACAAGATTTGTATAAAGATAATGCAAACATGAAGTCCACTGTGCCAGGATGTCTGCTGTTACAATGGAAGGGTCTGTACACACAGTATAGAACCAGGCAGAACATCTGTATGATAAACTGCAGAGTTGTACAGTGTAATTTCCAAGGCATGTCCCCCAACTCCACCCCCATCCCATCTGCTGCATAGACACTAACTACTCGGGACACCCTGGGAATTCTCCAGATTTTCTAAACCTGATTGTAAGTGCAATGTTTGCTAAAAACAAAAAAGCAGGTGGAGACCTGCTGGAGATTTTTTGGTCCAATCCCCTGCTCAGAGCAAGGTCAGCAAGGGCAGGTTGCTGAGCGTCATGTCCAATTGGGTTTTGAATATCTCCAAGGATGGAGACTCTACAACATCTCCGGGCAACCTGTTGCTATGTGTGACCACTCTCATAGTGAAAATTTTTTTTCTTATGTTTAAGTGGAATTTCCTGTGTTTCAGTTTGTGCCATTGCCTCTTGTCCTGTCCCTTAGCACCGCTGAGAAGAGTCTGGCTCTGTTGTCTTTACTTCCCCCATCAATTTTTTTTACACATGGACAAGACCCCCCTGAGCCTTCCCTTCTCCAGGCTGAGCACTCCCAGCTCCCTCAGCCTCTCCTTGTATGAAATGCTCCAATCCCTTAGTCATCGTTGTGGTCCTTCACTGTCCTTATCCCAGTATGTAAACATCTCTCTTGTATTGGAGAGCCCAGCACTGGACCCAGCACTCCAGACCTATCTTATCACAGCTGAGTAAAGGGGAAGGATCACCTCCCTCAACCTGCTGGCCATGCTCTGCCTAATGCAGCCCAGGGTGCTGTTGGCCTTCCTTGCTGCAAAAGCACATTGCTGGCTCATGTCTAACTTGTTCTCTGCGAGCCCAAGGTCCTTCTCTGCCGATCTGATTTTCAGCTGGTTGGCTCCCAGCCTGTACTGGAGCCTGGGGTTATTCCTCCCCAGGGACAGGATTTGGCATTTCCCCTTGTTGAACTTCATGAGGCTCCTGTCAGACTATTTCTCCAGCCTGTCAAGGTCACTCTGAGTGGCAGCACACCCATCTGGTTCATCAGCCACTCTTCGCAGTTTTGTGTTGTGTCATCCAGGTCACTAATGAAGAAGTTGGCCCCAGCACTGATCCTTGGGGTACACTGCTGGTACAGGCCTCCAGCTAGACTTTGTGCTGCTGGTTGCAACCCTCTGAGTCCAGCAGTTCACCCAGTTTTCCACCCATCTCACTGTCCACGTACTTAGTCCATACTTCATCAGTTTGTCAGTGAGCATGTTACGAGAGACACTGTCAAAAGCCTTGCTAAAGTCAAGGTAAACAGCATCAACTGCTGTCCTCAGGTCCACTGAGCCAGTCATCTCATCACTGAAGGCTATCAATCAGGTTGGTTAAGCACAATTTCCACCTTGTAAATCCATGCTGACTACTCCCAAGCATCATCTTGTCCTTCATGTGTTTGGAAAAGGTTTCCAGGACTATTTGTTCCATCACCTTCCTAGGGGTCAAGGTGAGGCTGGCCAGCCTATATTCCCAAGATCCTCCTTCTTGCCATTCTTGAAGATGGGAGTGACATTTGCTTTTTTACAGTCCAAAATCTCTCAACTTAAAAGCAAAAAAGCCCGCTTGAATGGAGCAAATAAAAAATAGCTGCCTGAGAGGACAGAAAAGTTAATGATGTGCACTCAAAAAGAAGTACAGAAAGCAAAAAAAGCCCTCACACTGTTCATGAAAGTAGAAATTATGGATTTTTCTCACTTAATTTTTGGGCCACAAGAAATAATAATATGTGCAAATTTCTAGCAGAGCAAAGACAGATTCAGAAGACTAAATCACTGAAATGACTTGGAGAGCAAATGAAAGAAGTATACAGGTCTACGACAGAACTAGAACAGAGAACAAGAGCAGGTTGCCTTTTAAGTTAGATGATTTTGAAATAGAGCAACAGAATTAAAAGGCTGATGACAAATCCTGAAAGAGGAAACTCTATGCAATATGTAAAAACTTTAATTGCAAGGCCTTTAAATGTCAGCTCTTTGGAAGAGTTGAAGCGGTCAGGGTGCATAGGGTCCTATTCCCTTTACAAGGCCTCCTCAGAGACTGAGAAATCTTATTCTGAAATGTCAGCATTATCAGCAGAAAGATCTAATTATGAAAAACAAGCATAGAGTATCTAGAATTTGTGTTCAAAGGTCATGAGCTACAGTGTTTCCAAGAACTATCTGCCCTAACTCTCAAAAAAGGAGACAATAATAAAAGCAAGGCAGGAACAGATTCACACATATTACTATTCAGTTCCTAAAGTCAATGTCCTACAATAAATGACTTTAAGTGAGGGAAAATACACTCCAGTTACTTGGGTTTGAAATCTAAATCTGAGACAGGGTATACAAAATAATAGGCCAAAAATGGAAACTAAAGATAAATTTCAGGGGAAAATTTTAATGATTGTGAAAAGATTGAGGAAAAGAAATAATAGTGAATACTAAAATTCGACTGGCAAGCGTGAACGTGAGGCTGAACAAGAAAATGTAGGTATCCCTAGTTAATCGGACAATATAAATGAGGTTTTCTGGGGGTCATCCAGTAAGAATACTAGAGTAATTGTTAAGAAAACGTATGTTTGGTCTAGTCACAGAGAACATAACCTTATGATACTCCCCCCCCAATTTTCTATATTTTAACCTAGAGAAAAAAGGAAAGAGAATAGATTAAGGGAACAATGTGAGAAGGGAATCTATGATGATATGCAAAGAATTTTTAATAGTGTGTGTTGCAGAATGCTTGCTTGATGTGAAATGTGTGAGTCTGGCTTTTCTTACTTGTTTGCCTAAACTTCATGATTTATATAACTCTCTGTTTTGCTTCATGAATATGTAATATATTCAGGTAGCCCAGTTGTTAAGAATACTGCATATGTTTCTATTTGTTTCATAAGCCTTATATAAGATTTATACAACACACCACTGAAGACTCTTCTAAACAAAGGCATAACCTAACACATAGATATAGGAGCAAAAAAATACTTTTATGGGTTCTGACTGCAAATAAATATGTCTACAAGTAGTTACAGTAAGGGTCATCGTCCATATAGATCTTTCCAAAAATCATTAGTATGGGCTTCCAGACTTAAAAAGTGCTAGGAAACAAACTCCCAAAACTTTTCATTTGTCTTGGAATAGAAACAATAGCTGAAACTGCAGCATATACAGTTTAACTGAGGTGAACTGGATTTGCTTAATCTTCTTCTCACACAGTGGTAAAGACAAGGATGTTCTAGGGAAAGCTCCGTGTAGATAAAATTGGAGAATAAGCTGAACTCAAACAAGGAGCATAGTGCATGAGTACTACAACATGCGAATTGTAGTGGTCGTCTTTGGTGGTCAGCTTATTTTGTCTGCTAGTCATTGTCATTATAAGGGCAGAAGGAAGAGTTAGAGACAGCACAAAATGCCAGATCCCATTGACGTGTTTTATAAGAGTGCCCTGTTACATGTGACAAGCAACAGGTGTGGGCGCCCTCCTCCAAAAGCATAAAAATGGTTACGCAAAGCATCCACTTATGGCACTCTGGCAGGAAGAGAGATGGCTGTTTTGGTCTAGAGGACTCATAAACCACTAATATAAACATGGCAAAACAGACAAAACTCCTGCTGAATGAAATGCTAATGAGCTTCACCGTTAAGCTGAAACCTCAGAGAATCTCCTGGTGGAAGTGCTCCTGGATGTGTGGTTTAATTCTTTTGCTAACAAGAGCTTTTATTTTAAACACACAGATAATAAGTCCTATGCTTGTTCATAGCAACAACAGCAACAACCATCTTGTCCACCATTTCTCAGTTTTTTTTCAGATGATCTGATGTCTCTTAGATGGAAGTGGAGGGACAAATTTAACAAACCATGCAGACAGACCAGGCTTTAGCATGACATCCTTTTTGCAGACCTACATAGAAAATCTCATTTCCATTATCTTGCTTTAGGGATTAGTTTTGTACAGAAACAATGGTGTAATGCAGAGGAACTTTATACAGGAGAGAAAAAAAAATATTCTAAATCATTTAATATTTTTATTTGTCTTTTAATATTTTGTGTCTCTTCTTTTTTTGTGGGGGAGGGGCAATCCTGTCCCTACAATAAAAAGTCTTTTAGGATCAAAGCCTTGCTTTATTCCCTCCTTTCCTTTTTGTAAGATCAAAATATAAATTCTAAATCTGCCATGCAAAGAGACCAATACTGTCAAGATGTTAAGCTGATATTTCATTCAATAGTTTTGACTACATATACTCTTTGGTTCTTTTGTATTTCAAGACTGCATTAGCATCTGTGATGACAACATTTTGATTATTTGTACTTTTTCCTTGGAGACCACTGGGAAATGTCACTGTGTGTTCAAGAAAACTAACAGAAAAAAAAGAGCAATATATAATTCTTCTCTGAAGTCATAGGAGTAACACAAGTGTCACATCAGATTCAATTAGAGATGAGCAGATAATGAAAACCCCAACATCTGGCTGCATTTGCTCTTCTCCTCCAGTATTCAACCTATCGTTAATCACAGGGGACTCACAAGCTTAAAACATTTTAAAAGGCTTCTTGGAAATATTCCTGCCATCTTCTAAGATTTTGTTTTAGCAATGCCCCTTCTTTTCTCAAGATACGTCATTGAAACTTTTGCATAATAATGGCCTCTTTATTAGTTACCATTTTATCTGCTTCTGCACTTTCTCACAGGAAGTGCTAATATTCTATTTAATGCATTACATAGTTCTTTTAGGAAAACTTTCTTATGTAAAAAAATTGAGGATTGTAACTTCAGTTTGCGAAAAACATCAGAAGAAAGGATTAGGTACGAGAAATAAAGACCATTTTCAATTGTATGCCCAAAGCAATAGGGTTGGGGTTTTTTTTTGATATGTGGTAAGGAGAAGACAATCAGAAAGACATAAACTGAAAGAAGAGGCAGATTTTTTGTCTCTCAATGCAAGATTTATGGCAACATTTCAGAAGATAAAAGCTGATCTTCAATCAGTCATAGTGATAACTAAGTCACGTTAGGCAGCTCATTTACAGTCATATGCCTATGGCTTCACACACATATCTTTAGTATCCTTATATGTATTTGCCCTCAGTTTGAACTGCTTGATTCAGAGTATAACCAAGCTTGTTCACATAGTAAGGCAGAATATTCTTACAGGGCTGTGGAATTCATGGCATACCTGACTTTAAATGATGCCCTTGTGAATGAAAAATAATCTGATTGTAACAGAAATGAGATTTAAGGTTGTTAGAAGTCTCAAGCAGGTATAAAGAATTCCCTTTTTATGAAAGATCTTACGATATATTTATTTTTTAAAAGGCAATGATTTCTCTAGTGATATATCTGAATACATAGGGGTATACCTATGTTAGGAGAAATAAAGAAAAAACCCAACATCCTTGCATTGCATCACTTAAGTTTTGCTCTGCTCACAATTGCTCTGAGGAACCTCAGAGTTCTCAATATGAATATTCATCTGGACAGTGACTCTGTATATTAATGTTTCAAGACTGCAAGTTGAGGCTGCACATAATTTTATTGCAACCTACTGTAGACTACTGCTACTGCATTATTTCTTTTACAGACATCACTATTGAAAAAAAAAGAAACCAAACCCAAAAGCATACACCAATGTTTTCCAAGGTACTGCAGTTATCAACTGAAATGATATAGTTTTTCCTCCTATTCTTATAATTACCTGTGATTCCTAAACATTGCAATCTATGGCAGCTTTTCATAAATAATGGCTTTCCAATGACAGTGCTTTATTTTAAGAGCCTTCTCATGAAGTGGACACTTGAAAGTAGCAATCTAAAAAACAAACCTATTGTGTTAATCTCATTTCAAATCTTCTCCACTGCTGTTGGTATAAGATTATCACGCTTGACAATGCTTCTTAACTGTTGAGATGTAGTAGTTAGAGGGGTAAGCACACCACACGCACTTCATAGCCAGGCACTGGCCAACTCTGAAGGCACGAGGAGCAGGCAACAGTGCCAGGCCCTATGCTCAGAAGTGCCTGAAGGTTTAGCTTTATAGTCAATCATCAGACCTAATATCCTTCCTCTGACAGAGGTACCTTGTCCCCAAGGTCGTTTGCCTGTGCCAAAAACAGCAGAATGAAGAGAGGACAAAAAAACCCCAGGCTCAGAAAATCAGCAGGAAAGTAAATTGTAATGAGGAATTCTCCTAGTTTCTAGAGGCAAGGTAAGAGATGGAGGATCTTTCTGAACTGCAGGGTGAATTCAAAGAAATGCTGTGGACTTCAAGAAAAGAACTCCATCTCTCTGGTTTCCTTTGATTTCAAAGTGTAGGGATATTTTGCCTTAGCATAGTAATGAATTCTTTCCCCTATTTAATCCTGTGCTATAGTTGCAATATCTTCCAGGGACATGTCAGTCATTTTTTCTGCAAATGGTCTAAGTTCATAAACATAAGAGGTTTAATCTCATTGTATTAGCTCAAATCTCAGAAAGATCAGAAGGGTTTTCGTCCTCAGAAAGTAAGTTTTACTTCAATAAAAAAGTTGAACAAGAAATGTTCTAAAATATAGGTAACTCAGACTGCCCAGGTAAGGCGGCCATTCCTGTGAATTTTTGTCCTTGCAGGAAGTGTCCAGCCAATAATCTGGCTTTCTGAGTTGCAGACAACTCCACACAGCTCTGTCTGCCTCTAAGAAACTAAAACTCTTTGTAATCATTACAATTTGCAAGGAAGAATCTGAGAGCACTTTGTAAAACAGACATAAACATAGATCATTGGAATTATTATTTTTCTATTATAAAGCTTGTGGGTTTTTAGGCAGTTCCATTTTTTGATGTCCAGATTAGTGATACTTTGACTTACAGTTTGGATTAAGCTTTTCTTCATTAGCTGTGTTAAATTCTAACAGGTGGCTGATGTCTTCAAATAACAGAATTTTGCATAGAGCAAATGTATGTATCATGTGACCATAAACATCTAAATCTAAAGCGGTAGCTTAGAAAGAGGAGTATGGAAGTAGGTGGCTGATGTAAAAGTATTATCTTCTGGCTAGTTTCCAGTTGGGTGACTGATTGTGGTGGCTCTCAGTTTCATTACCGCAAGACAAACTGTTCAATATGTTTTAAATGTACATCCAATCTGATAGGCATGGAATGTGAATTCAGGCACTTTCTCTTTGAGCAGGATCAATATGTCTGCAGCTGAATGGTATCTCTGAGGTTAAATATTAATTTTTAATACAGCTTCAGAATTGGTTACTTATGATTTTTTTTCTTTTTAACTTTAGTTTGTTTCTAATGAAAAATAAGTTTGACACATATTTGTTTTCAAACCATTCATCAGTGATGGTTCAGAAATCAAACATAAGATGTGCTGTAAACTTGATTTATGGTCCAACAGCTTTTCTTTGAAAGAATCTGACCTGTCATTTTTTTGAGAGGAACATAAGAGTTTTGGTTAACTTTGTCTAGGAAAAGGTTCTTGACTCTTAAGTGGGAAAGAAAAAAAAAAAAAAGGCAATAGAGAAAGAGAGAAAGTGAAAGAAAAAGGAGGGGGGAGGGGGGAGAAACAGAGGGAGAAGTGCACCTATGCATCAGCAGATAATAATATCCAGGAATTAAGATTCTTGCCAAGAGACTTGAGAATTCCCTCCTGCAAGAATAAGCATCTGAACACTCTGTTCCTCCTGTATGACAACCATGTTGATAACTACTACCTGGTGGGAAGAGAACCCTCTCTTGATTTTTTTAAACACCTTCAAAAGAATTCTGGTTCTTTGCATACAGTACAGAACAGGAAGTGCTTTGAAATCATGGATGTTTTTGTAGGACATGAAAATTATTGTCTCCCTACGTCTATTCATAAAAAAGAAAAAAAGGTATTTAACTTAAGAGACCAACTGTAGTTGTGAGTTTTGTAATTTTTGTTTGATTATTGCTATTTATTAAAAGTTTAGGAAGAAAGGATTAAATTCTGGTTTTGCTGTTCAATTTAGTAGATAACTGTGCCTCAATATATCCATCTGAAAATTGTATTAATTTTGAATAGCTTGTTGCATGGTAGGTTGACCCAGTTAAGAAGCCACACCCCATGGTTTGAAGGATATGAAACAGCTTATAGGAGACGCATAGGTCTACTTCAGAGTTTCTAAACTAAACGAGGATTGCAGAAAATCTGTGCTGTCCATTAATGTTGCTATCTGTGGAGCGTGTAAACCTGAAAGGGAGAGAAGCAGCTGGAGAAATTCCCACCTCTGCCTCAGTCCACATGGATTAATTGCCAGGAAAACATACATACATTTGCAGGCTAATAAATAGATAAAATAACAGACACTAAAGGTGTTGATTGACTGAGGGCACATTTCAAATCACCTTTGAAAATCTGATATTTTAAGTATACCAAGTTACTCAAATTATTTTCCTTGCCTATATTACTCCCATTCTCAGTATTTCCCTACAGCCTAAAACTCTGGAATGCAGAATACCCAGGGATGCTTTCACTTTTCCATATGGGTGAAGGAGTTGGCCCTGGGAGATGTGATTTCTTGTAGTATAGACATACCCACAATAGTGTTAGGTTGGTAGGCATCAATAGGGAATGAAACACTGAAATACTGATATTTGACCCAATTTAGAGAGCTTAGAGTTGCACCGTTTTTTTAAGCGTTAATTCTTCCTGGCCACAAATATTGGTAGCTATCACTTTAAAATAAGTATTCAACACAGTTAACCTCTGGTGTATCTTTGTTTTAATGTTGAGTAGAGTTTTTATGTACTCCAGTGGGGCTTTTTGCAAGGGCATGCAGTGATAGGACAAGGGGTAATGGCTTTAAACTGAAAGAGGGTAGATTTAGATTAGATGTAAGGAAGAAGTTCTTTACTGTGAGGGTGGTGAGATACTGGAACAGGTTGCACAGAGAGGTTGTGGATGCCCCCTCCCTGGAGTGTTCAAGGCCAGGATGGATGGGGCTTTAAGCAACCTGGTCTAGTGGAAGGTATCCCTGCCCATGGCAGGGGGGTGGAACTAGATGATCTTTAAGGTCCCTTCCAACCCAAACCATTCTATGATTCTACGATTCTATGCTTCTATGATTCTATGATGGGACAGAGTGCACTCACAGCAAAATGGAGGAATGGGTGACAAAGTGGAGTGCAGGGTTGCTGTTTAGGGAGACCTTGACAAGTTGGAGAAAGTCATGGAGTCCAACAAAGGCAAACGCAAAGGTGATCCTTCGCATCTCTTTAGCATCTGTGAGGGCACATCTGGAATGCTGCATCAAATTTTGGGCTACCTGGTGTACAAAAAGACATGGACGTACTGGATTGAGTCTAGTGCAGGGCCACAAGGTGGTTGGGGGCTGGAACACCTGAAGTGGTGAAATCTCCATCCACAAAGATGTTCAAAACATGACTGGATGAGGTCCTGACAACTGGCTCTATTGGGCCTGCTTTGAACAGGAGGTTGGACCACTTGGCGTCCAGAGGGTCTTTACAGCCTATGTGCTCCTGTGATTCTGATACATCAGTTATGTGTCTAATTTATTATTTTCAGTAACATTTTCTCTGTTAAATTATCAATTGAATTTCATAAGTTATGTGAAAATTAAATTAGGCACAAATTTTATAATAACTTCATACTGTTGTTGAAGGATGATTTATCTGCATATATTAACATCCTGTGCCTATTCATTCAAAACTAGGAAGCCTCTTAGAGACCTGAAGTACAGGACCACAAAAGTAATGTCAATCTTTGCTTAAACTGAGAAAAACACTGTTTTCTAATCTACTTATTTGTTACATTCAGATTAACTCCACCAGTTACTATATCTTTACTTACAATGAGAGAACTTTATTTGCTCAAAGAGTTTCAAAACAGATTTAGAACAACAGTGACTCAGAAGACATTATCTGATGAATGGTAATTGAGTTGAGAATGACAGAACTGCAAAACTAAATTTAAATTCATAGTGGATGATGTTTAAAAAATGGCAATGTACTGATAAATTATGAGCCTTTACAGAGAAGTTAAGAAATGGGAATGACTAATTTTGCAGTTTAAGAAAAAATATATTTCAAATCCTTTTCCCTTCCACCCACTTTAGCCCCCAAGGAAAAAAAAAAAAAAAAGAGAGACAAAGAGAGCTAAAAAACATTCAAATCGATGTAAAGAAAAGCAACAACCCAGAGATATCGCCGAAAAGTCTCTCACAGCTCTGGCTCTCTCCAAAGTCTGTAGTGCAGAATGATTTCCTGTATAGAGCAGAAGCTGTTGTTGGAAGAATGAACTTAAAGAGGGTCTGTGGACCAAACCCAGTTCTTTTCCCATCCTTGAAGAGATATTTTGATTCAGTCCTAGATCTGATGGGTCAACATTCCAGACACCAATAGGATGGGTTTATGCTCTGGTTAGATAAAGGAAAAACTCTGTAAATCAGAAACATATGAGTTGATAATGGATCCATTCTGTAATTGCTGCAAAGCTGAAATTAATACTGTAGATTTTAAAGGGCATTGATAATTTAATCAAAGAGCAGAGGAAACATAGTAAAGAGAATGCAGCTAAACCTCTGCTGCAATTCAACTGACAGGAGATGAGTGTGTTTAGTAGATTAAACCCATACACATGTGGATGTGTGTGTGTCAGTAAGAAAGGGAACAGTGATTTTGACAAGTTGGAGGGAACAAATATTATAAAGTTATATCAAAATGTCAAATGTACTTTAAATCTCTGACAGCCCATAATCTGTGTTGAAGACTGAAGTATGAATTAATGTTGAAAAGCAAAATATCAAAATGTTCCAGGTGACTACAAAAGTTGGAGCTTTCCCATGAACATTTACTATCAATTTTAAAGAAAAAAATAAATTAATGTTCTTTTTTGCATATAGCATGCACTCATCTGTCAGAGATCAGTAAAGAGCATGCTTGCTAACAACAACAAAAGTAGTAATAATCAATGTCACTTCTATGAATTAAGTACACAGACGATGAATCTAGTAGAATAGCTGCACTATTTAGCTGCATGGTTTGAACACGCTTCAACAACCTTCAGAAGGTTTTTGACCACTACAAAACTCTTCCTATTCCACAATGTGCATAAGTCTACTAATGTTATTTCAGGGTAGATGAAAAGGGAGGAGGGAATTCTTCTTATTAGGAATCTTGACATTATTTCACTGTATCCATCCCTTGGATTTTGAAAACTGAGTCTTTTTCTAGTACTCCACTTTCAAAAGTTTCAGTGATGGTAGTATCTTTTTAAATAAAATTTTCATCAAATATTAAAAAATGTTTTACAGTAACTTAGTTTATATTATTTCTCTGTTAATGACTATATTTGATAGAAAGGTAATTAAATATTATAACAAACTATGAAATGCTGGATAATATTTATGAAAATACAAAATTGTAATGTGTCAGTGCATGGTTTTTGTGAAGGTTTAAAGAGATTACTTTTTTAACACAAGTGCCTTCAGTACCTTAGCATGTGAAAGATTCTAAATTTTGGTGCTATATTTACTGTCTAAGCAAAAATCTTTACAGCTACTGAAGGCATGAACATTATTTAAACAAAAGAAAAACCGAAGCATTCCTGAAACAATAGGTATAAAATCGAGTCTTATTGTACCCAATAATAATCAGAAAACTATATATTTGAATTTCTTTCTTTTCTAGCACCACTAACAGATAAACCACCAAAGCTTTTACACCCCTTGGAGAGTAAGCTAACAATTCAGGAGACCCAGTTAGGTAAGTAGCAAACACATAATTTCTATTCAAATTGTATAAAGGTATTTGATGTGTTAATGTATGATGGTAATGTGATGGTATGTTGGCATCAATAATTTCATTGAAAAGGCATTAAACATACTTTGTTTCCATGCAGAGATGTACCATATACCATCTAGAAGATTGTTCACAAAAAAAAGTGGTAGTAATTAATACTGAATAATAAGCTCTTGCATATTACTGATACTGGTTTTTACCTTTGCTGAAAGTCTATAGTTATTTCTTTCTAAACTTCCCCTTTTCTGTATATTTATATATATTTACTGTGGGATTCAGTAGGATTTTGTGGTTTAAATTCTGCTTGCAAGACTTCTTTGCTTTGGCGATTACTTATGGAATTCCAAAGACGTTCTGTAATTATAAATGTTGTGCTGGTCTAAAACCATCCACCAAACAGTGAGAAGTTAACATAATAGCATCTGATTATTCTGAATGTGCAAATATATATGTAAAGATGAATGGAAAGAAGTTGATGCATGAAGAAACCGTTTTGTTGCACTTTTTCTAGCCTAGTGGATGGTGGGTATATTTTGTCATTTTGGTCTCCTACTGCTGTACAGGTAATTAAGGCTCCAAAGTTAAGTGTATGAGTTACTACAGTTTGCAGAATATAACAATCCATCTCCTTTGTGGATCGACACAGAGGGCAACTTGTAAGAAACAAACAGTCCTCAGTAAGTTACATTGGAATTATGCTTTGATGCCAGAACAGTAACCTATTGATAGATCTTCTAGCATGTTAGCCACAGAAACAAATGGAAACAAATCTGATGGTTGTCTAAATCTCATAGAAAAAAAAAAGAAATAAAGCAAGCAAAACTCAGTACATTCTGCAGCACAACACCAGAAAAAACAGAAGGCTTGCAAATTAATTCTGACAGTCATTGGCAGAACATTTTGTGGTGCTTGCCAGCTTATGGCTAATAGTGGCCAGAGAATAATTCATCTTTTTTTTGATACTCATAAAATATTACTTTAAATGATTCATGCTATTCAGGTAGTATTCTGAGATGCTGATATACATGTTTTCAGAAACAATTATATAGAAAAAGGGAGATGTAACATATTTCCTTCTAGAGCTACTCTCTGTTGTTCTGAAGGTATTGTTTCTGATATACCAACTCAGAAAACTTTTCCTATTTGACAATCCTAGATGATTTTACCTTTTCGTTTGAACACAAGCCCAGGGAACAGAAAGCAAAGTGACTCCACACGTTTTTCCTAACTAGTGTTGCTTACTGAGATATTTCTGATGAAAAAAAAAAAAAGGCAGAACCTTTTTGGGCTTTGATGTTGTCTTGCTAAATATACTGTATGGGTGAGACTATTTCAATAAGAGTGTAATTATTAATGGCTAGCTAGAGGCTTTTTATCTATGATTTTTAGAATTAATCATATATTTGATTTCTCATAGTTCTAAGAAACAGATTAAATAATTTGAGAAGTGCTGGGTTTGGAAAAGACACTTTTCAGAAAACTAAATAGCTATTGATGAATATGAAAGAGTTCATTTGAAAATGTCACTTTCAGACACAGATGGGAAAGTCTGACTGTAAATGAATGTGAAGCTACAATACTTAGCCTTATATCAAGAAGCTACAAGAATATATTACTTTGTTGTTTAAAAGCCTGTGAAAAAGCCTGTGAGAACTGGAGCAAGTGCAAAAAAGTGATAGTTTCTTGACACGAAAATTACATTGTTCCACTCTCAGATTTAATGCCTTGGTCCTGCTGGATAACGTTTGAAAGGTCTGTGTTTCACTTTCACTGAGGAAAGCTAGTGTTCATTTCAGGGGGCCAGTTCATACCCTGCAAAAAATGCAAAATATTTTAATGTTGGAATAATGCTGAGATTCACTTAGTCAAACCTTAGAAGACAGTTACCTAAGCCAACAGCCTCCTACCCACCTGAGGCTTGGGGTGACCACATGTTGCAGACTGGTCTGGACACTGCCAGAAAACATGTTAGTCTTCCAGAATGTGTTTGGGATAGTGTGTTTGTCCTGTATCTGGAAAATAAATGCGTTGGCGGAAGGGGGAGAAGTGGAATGGATGACACAGAAAAGAGAGAGCAAGGGACTAGGACCTTGAGGTAGTCAGGGGTTTCTTTAGCAGGTCACCAGTTGGTGCGGTGGGGAGCTGGGGCAATCCCCGCTCTCCCCCTACATTCCTGTGCTTCTCACCCCGCAGTCCTCCACCTTGAGTTGGAAATGAAGCAGGCTGCAAGTGGCAGGGCATGCCCTTGGGGGTGCATACATAATTTACAGGGATGTGTGTACTTCTGCAGGTGCACAAGGCTTGCTGAAACATCAATAGTGATGGTTCCCCTCAAAATCTTCCCCTACTGGCAGGCCTCTGGGGAGCGGTGCTGGGCACACTTTTGAGGAAGCCCTCAGCAACCCCAGTGTGTTTGCTGCTGAAGGAGCTAGGGCACCTCCATGCATTGTCTAAATCAAGGTGGGAAGACTCCAGGCATATCTCATTCATTTGGCTCCAGCACTGCTGAGTGACAGAGATATCTGACATTTATTGCTGAGATATATTGGTCTCTTCTATACACCAGCAATTAAAATTAATGTCATGGGACCACAGACCTGTTGTATTATAGTGTTGCATAGCTTCTGTAAAACAGCATCAGACCAAAAGGTGACTGCACATTAAGGAAGGAGTTTCTCTAAGGGGTGTCTGATAGAGTGTTATGGCATAAGCTAACAACTGCAGTTTGACTTGCTAAGACAGAAGGAAAGAAACCAGAGCTGGAGAATCTGCACACCTCAATCCTATGAACCTACAGGCTCCCATTACGCTCAAGCTATCCGCAGTTGGTTGTGGGAAAGGTGTCCTGCTGTTCCCCTCATGTTTGGGAGCGTTAAGCATGGCTGCACTGCAATGAGCAACCTTGGAGAGTCACAGGAATCTTGACACCTCATCTGAAATATCTTTTTATTACACTGAATAGTAACTAGAAAAGCACAAGATAGAAGCACAGAATAGAAATTGAAGGAGAAATTCATTTCTCAAAGCCTTTTCTTAAAAAACAACATGAGACAGCCAAAGCATGAAGCAGAGATATCCTAGATGAGGAAAGAAAGATTAGTTCCCAACTTATCCTGTTCTGCATTTAATGTTTTTTGTTCGTAACTTCACTTCCAATTTTGTAATCAATAACTTGATCCTGTTGCAAGGGTAAAAATACTGTTTTCTTTTTAAGCTTTCCTCCTGTTAAAAGGGTTCTTAGGTAGCTGTGGTGACCTCAATATAAACTGTTTCTCTGGAAAAAATGACTCCAGATAAAATATTACGTCAAGTACAGTCTTCAAAAGTATGCAGCCTGCAAGAAGCTTGGAGCTATAAGGAGATGAGGAGTGTTTCCCACTCAGCTCTGAGCCACTCTGTGGGCTGGCAGCAGCATATGCCAGGGAGGGGAGAAAAGCAGGCGATGAAGGGGAGGCAAGGGAAGGCAAGGCACAGTTAATGAAGAACAACATAATGACCAAAGGAACTGCATCCCACAAATTTCTTCCTCTTAGCTTCAACACGCTAACAAAATCAAATTAACAAATCCCTGCTAACATAAAAAAACCCTTGTAATAGTAATAAAAACACAAACCTTTCCATTCAGATCTGTTCAGAAAGGAATTAACATTGTTTCTTACATATGAAAAATCCTAAAACTTCAGATAACTATTCTTAATTCTAGATTCATGTAGATGTTATATATTTATTATATAAATATATCATATCCATGATACGTATATTTATATAAAAATTATGTTCTGTTTTTCCATATTGGTAAATTCTGAGTCTTTTCAGTTTCACCTGTCTTTCAGGTAACACTGTTTTTCCCACCAGCACTGTCAAATATCTGTCCTTCTCAAGGAAACAGGAAGAATACTTTTAGTCTGACTGGAGAAAATCTGATTTTAGTATCCAGTTGGTTCATCTCTATGTTGCTAAAGAAGTTGTCTCCACAACAGGCAGTAATAGATCTGAACTGAAAAAACACAAAACATGCAATAATTATTTTAAACACCTCACAGGCTAGTTAGCCTGTGTCCTCCCCATTTTTCAATGTGCTTCCTGGTTCTGCACAAGGCTGTAATTTGAAATGCCAAAATTCACCTAGAAAAATAAAGCAGTTGTTGAATTATTTTTAGCTAGGCTTGATGTTAGAGAAAAGACAAAAGGAATAAAGGATTTCCAGCAGTATATGAAGGGACCTAAAAGATATGTTTGGACAGGCACCTAGACACTTTCTCTGTCATCTGAATGAAATGAGTTTTCCTGAATTTCATCCAACACTAAAAAATTACTCTTGTGACCAAATATGCAGTGAATGTTGTTCCTATTTGTTTTTAGGGCTTTATGTCAATAAAATTAAATTAACTATTACCTATTGAATTGAGGCTCGCTTCTTTCTCCCCCTTCCTCACACATATTCAAGAAAAAATGTCACTAAAACTGCTTTTAATGTATTATTTCTAAAGTAAGAATACAAAGAAATTCCAGAGGTAAATCATCAGGGAGAGGAGAATGCTACTTCATTTATAGCACTGTGTTGTCATAAAAATCTTCCACGCAAATTGGCCTTGCTAATCATAAACGCCCTCCTTAACTAGCTTAATCAGTAGCTGTATAAATAAATTAACTAAAGTGATATGAAATAACTAGCAAACTGTGCCTCCTTTCAGGATGAAAATTAAAATGAAAGAATATATAAAATTACAAATTTTTATCTCTACACATTCATCTAAATGCTATATTCACTCTGCAACAGGAACAGAATTTTTTTCACTATGATATAGGGATTTTTAAGTTTATCTGTTTGATTACACCAACATTCTTTAAACCAAATTGGTCTTTTTTTCAATCATGATTCAATTGGACACTTTGGTTCTTTGATATATTCTATGATTAGATTAACATAATATGGGCAACATTTTCACATGGGAATAATCAAAACTGTAAATTCAAAATTTACTTCACACATATAATCAAATTTTTTATTTACCTGAGAGCTGGGGTTTTCCTTTCAGAAAACAACTAGGGGTGTTTTGAAAAGGTAAAAGGAAAAAAAAAATTAAAAGTCCTTTTTTTCTGTTTGAACTATTCATTGTACAAAGTTAGTTTTCAACAAACCAATATTTTAAAAGAAAGTTTTCACTGAGAAATTCCTAGCTTCACTGTTCTAAAATGTTTTGTTTTAATATCATATCATAATTTGTGGGCTAAAGTTCAGTTTCGTATACTCACCTGGTCAAATAGTAAGACTTTCAATGGAAAAAGCTTTGCTTTGCTTAAAGACTCACTTGCACAGTTAATGATTTAACTGCAGACTTGTTCATGAAAACTCAAATGTTTGAAATGTGGTAAATGGATGAATATGTGTGTTCTCAGCATCTGGGAAAAAAACCAAAAGCGTCTTTGATCATTTTTCCCTACAGAGATAGACATCAAAAAGTAAAACAACCATTTAGGAAAATCATGTACCGAACAATATTTACCTAACTCTGATCTGGGCAAAAGTTTGTATATTGCTATTAATTTTGTTGTCTTTTTGTCAATGATAATAGCTTGATACCTCAACCAGTTCAAGCCCTGTTGTTGTAGGATTAGTGAGGACCGTTATGAGAGAGACACATGGAAAAAGGGAGGGCCCATGAAGCGTCAGAAACAGCAACAATAACAGCAGTGGGTTTTTTTAGTCAATTTAAGTAAATTTTATAAATATAAGTATTATCCTCTGTTTTTTATAAATGTGCTCAAGCAGTATCATTCAGTGAGGCAGAGTTGGAAGGGAAGGAAAGATCAAAAAGCTGTTTTATTTCTTTCTCTAAAGTAGTGCTACGAGGAAACTTAGAATATCAGAATACTTACTTTACCATATGTGTAGTTTTCTAATCTAACCAGATACAAGCTGACCAAAATCTCACACATGCTGTTTTATACATTCTACCGGAAAGAGAGAAAATAATTTTCAATTTTTTTTCTTGGCATTTTCAGCTCAGCTTTCCAGTTCTAAATGGAGAAGTATAGAATAGAAGTATGTTCCCAAAGTAAATAATGGACTGAGGGCTTGACTCAGGGGAAAATAAAAATCTAGTGAAGAAAACCACATGGTAATAAGGGAGATTTTAATCACTAAGATCTGATTATTTTAAAAAAGATAATTTTTTCCTAGGTACCATATAGTCCCTTCTTTAAACTTTCAACCTTCAGATTGCATTAATCCAACTATTCTGTAGCTGAGGCTGTCCATGAAGGGCCAAACATAATTTACCAAAAAGGAGACAATAAGTGAGTCAGAAACATTCAACTGCACTAAGGAAAAGTTTGCAGTTAGAGCTCAGTGACAACATGTCAACTGATTTTCCTTCCACTTATTTTCCTACTTTAATCAAACTCTAAAAGGTTATAGTTAAGATATTAGAAATAACATATCTATGTATTTTAAATGTTTATTTTTCTCTCTTTCTCCATCTGTGTGTGCATCTGAGAATAAATCTATATACATGTATACCTAATCTCTCCCTATATATATAATATATATATACACATACAGACAAAACTTGACAATGCATTTGTTCAAATTTTATCTCACTTTATTAATGTTTTGTCTGGGAGACATTTATCTGATTTAATGATGGAACAATAAAACTTCTTTATTTGTGTTAGATTATAATCCATTGAGAAACGTCTGCTCTGAAGGATACTATATACTACACTTATCTGAGGTACTTTGTGTTAAGAATCTAAATAGCATTTAATGCAATAAAAAGTGTCTGTTCAGTCTCTCTGCAACTGTGTACATTTCATTCTTTATGTACAGATTAGACATATGAGAATTTTCTATTTATTTCAGATTGTTTGTGCAATTTTTCACATTTCCTATTAAAAAGGTAAACATCCAGTTTATTTTTATAATATGAGAGAAGACTGTGGAACCTCAAAAGATTTTCCATATCAGTTGGATAATCATCCAAAAGCTTGGTTTCCTATTTAAGACTTTCTTAAACAATCAAAAATCATATGTCTCTTACTAGCAGAATGAAATATAGTCAGATACAGCAAAACTTTTATAAGAATTCTCTGTGGGAGACAGCAAGATATAACTTATTGTAACCAAGATCAAAATAAATACAGAACACCATATACCAAGAAATGCAATTTAGAAATAGGCACACACTGTACATGATTTCCACCCTGTGAAATTATAGTCCTAAAAAGACTGTAATTGTCTAAATTTGAAACATTAGGAATCACATTGTTTTGCGATTGTTTTTGCCAGATTTTTGGCATCAAGCTATGCTTTGTGTTTCTAAACTATATGTAGGCACTTCTTCGTATCTAATGTTGAAAGACATACAAGTGTTCCCTTGCATACAAAAAAATAAAACATCACTTAATGGTACTATGCAAAAGCATTAAAATGTTAAGTAGTAAACATCAAAATAAAAATTTAATACTGTGTCCTAAGTACTTATCATTGATAACTATTTTAAATTAATGAAATCCTCCAGAATATTCTGCTCTAGAGATACAGATCTCTTGTGAGCAGCAATGGTCTTCACATGTAAAGCTGATCTCAATAAGGATGTTTTTGGGCTATCGGTGGAACAACAAACATTAGTACATTTTTTTTTCTCCCAGGAGTTAGTCTGCTTTCCAGTTCTAGAATAAATGCTTTCCAGCATTTTTGGTGAAGTCCGCATATGCTCATGCAGTCCAAATGAGGAGTGATTTTACAAGAAAACCACTTGCATTGAACATTGTTTTTGTCTTAGACGTACTGTGAATTTGTAGATTGTATTAAGATTTAGTGCTGTACACAGGTTTCATTCTGAAAAATCCATCTAAATCTGCATGTATTCTTAATAGCAATAATTATTGAGGATTTGACAGTTGGTCATGTCAACAGAAAATGCAAAGTTATTTGGAGGAACACTGAGGGGCTGAAGGGCTTAAGTGCTTGTGATAAACTCTTACAGTTTAGAACATCATAGTAGTATGAATATTTTGAAACAATCATTTGAATAGGATCTTTTTTATATTTGTTAACAGATGTGTAACACTGAAAGTTCAGATTGTGCATATTGAGGTGCTATTCTTGTCTGTTTACATAGCATATTATGGATGAATACACAGGATATAGTATCCCTAGTTGTAATCAACACACATTTGTTATAAATGTCCAATTCACTAGCTATTTAATTTTATATTGTATTTAATATCTGAGGAACTTGTAAATAAAAAAAGACTCATGGAAATCCAATTTGATGCTTAATTGATTAAAAAAAAAAAGAATTCCAACAATACTTTATTTATGGCATGTATTGTAAACCTTCATATAACACTTTGATAGTGATGAATGCATGATCAAGAACTACAGGTCGGTGAACTCCTTTGTTTTGAGTTAGGCTTGAGGATAATAGGATACACATGGTTATTAGTCCAAATTTCATCTTTAACACCAAATTACCAGCAATGTGTTCAACATTCTTATGCCAATCGTAATTTGTGCCCTATATACCTCTCAGAATGCTCTAGACAGCTATAAGCAAAAGGTAAGACAGCAGTATTTTCCACAGTCTGTCCTCTTTTAATTTTTTATCCTTTTGCCTAAAGTAAAATTCTGACAATGGACTACTTTTAGTTACTTTTTCTTGTTTCCACACAAGAAAGTAAAATATCACTTGAAACAAGAGATTTATTCAGCGCTTAGTTTTCATGACAATCTGAAAGTATATGCAAAAAAAGTCCATATACAAAGAAACTGGTGTTAAACACTTATTTCACCGAACTCAAGAGGTAACTCTTGAGAATGATGGAGCTAGGAAGTTAAAAGAGAGAGAAGGCATCCAGTTCAGTAAACCCAGAATTTAAATTTACACCTCAGGATCTAGTTATTTGCAAGGCCTGTCTTGGGTATCTACCTTGAACTCTGCAGTAAATGTTACCTTCTAGTGTATCAGTCCTTTCAACTGCTTAAAGTATCCTTTAAATAGGTATGTGCTATATTACAAATATACTGGTCTTGTTCCAATAACAACTAGTGTATAATAACTGAAAATATTTGTAGGAAAGGAAATGTTAGAAAAATGTCATACTTACCAAGAAATAAAACGTATCAAGTGACTATTCATATTCACTACAGAAACAAATTAAGTGCATACTTCAGTTAACTCACATTAGGGTTATTAAGAAAAACTTAAGCATTACAAAATTACCTCTCTCTACACTAATGTAATAATGGACAGATTGGAGATGTGAGGCTGTAGGATCATATGTTTTGTTTCTTTCACAGCTTTCTAGGTAATTCATTTGAAGTAATAAATGCTTGTATTTTTTAATAATTTATTCACAGACAGATTTTTCATGGGATTTCTAAAAGCATGCGTGGTACATTTCTGCTCATTAAAAATCATAGGAGGACTAGCTTCTTGGTGCCGATTTTATAATACTTCTAGAGACTGATACTAAAGACACCTACAGGTTTGTTATAGTTTAAATATTAGTAGACAGTTTTTGTGGGTTTGTTGTGTGTTTTTAGTCTCTCACTAGTTTCTTTTAAACAGAGCATTCATCCCACAAGTCAAAATTAGAGCATTTCTTTTTGGAAGACATTTTCAACTTCTAATACAGAGATTCGATTCCCATATGAAGAAAGATGACTTACAAATCAAGCAGCCAATATTGTACAATATTTGTTTGTTTGTTTGTTTTCCTTTGTCAAGTAGTAATCAATGTCAAAAGAGATATTTTATCATAGATACAGCATCCAAGGTGCCATTTTTAGTTTTGCAATGCTTTAGAAAGGTCAGGCATTTTAAAAAGCTTATAAACACAAATACCTCCTGTCATGCAAGTACTCAAATCAGTGAGATTACTCTTCTTTGTAAGAACAAACAAACAAACAAACAAACGAACAAACATTACATTTACAAGGGCAAAGTCCAAGACCAAAATTATTTGGAATTACTATTAGGGAATGAATAATCTTTAGTTTGTCCAGGGTGTTGTTCAGAATAATTTACTTACTATAGTAGACACATATGCTAATGTATTACCAACAATAACAGTTCAACCTAGTTTAAGTCAAAAATTAAAATGAGGACTAAAATGATATTGTAGTATTTACTGGAGAGACACATACAAAGAATGACTCAGTGTATTTGAAAGACTTTTCTAAGACCATTGGTACCTGTTACAGCTCCCTGCCTGCTATGTTTGTTTTATGAATACATGCCTCCTTTTTCAGAGTTGTTTTATTTTGGGAGTTCCTTATATCAGTCTCTCCTTGAGGTAAGGAGAACAGGGTAGGTAGAAAATGGAGTTTGGTTTCCAGGGCAGTCTGAGCCAGCACACCAGCAGTTCAAGAAAGAGGGACTGTACAAGCTCCTACTTTTACAGAAGAGAGAATTCTAGGGAGGAGACGAATTTTGCTACTAACTGTTTCCTGCAGTCTCTGGATGTGCAAACCCCTTGTTTTTGTTGTTTTCTGTTTAAAATGCTTCTGACACAGTCACCATGAAAGAGGAAGTTGTCAAAAACATAAAAATCCATTTAGAGTCAGATGCACAAAAACCAGTCAGATGCCTACCTTCTGTTGCTGTTAATACCTTTGTGTTCCTGCTATTTATATATTATGAAGAGTGTTCGCTTTGTCCAGTTTGAGACCTCTGGCTCAAATAGGTTCTTGAATTAGTCAGTGGAGCCTCTCAAGGGCACACAATTTCACCTGGCAGGTAGGTTAGCCATTAGTGGTGTGATGTTTCATGATGGCTTTAATGTGGTGTAAATCTGTGCTGCTCTAACACCTACCCCCGTCACTCTCCTCTTCTTTCAGCCAGCTTCAGCATTCATGCTCACAGGGTTCGAGATGGCTGAAAAGCAATCCAAAAGGAAAGAAAACCAATTTAAGCTAGATGGCTTACTATGCTGATGGTGACATGAGTGCAACAAACCCTAGTGACGAGACATGGTGAGAGTGGGAGTGCATAGCCAGGGAGAAAACTGGGGAGAAGACAGCATAAAGGTGTTTTGGCTCAAACTGGTTATGAAACATCACTCTAAGTCAATACTTGGTCACAGTAGGTTCCCCATAGTGTCGATACAGATTAAGAGGCACCTGTGTGGCATAAATATCACATCAGAGTGGAACTGCTCTGCAGCTACCTGTATCTTCCCATCAAGGTGGTTTTTGTCTGGACTTTGGCACACTGACAACTCGCTCCATGCACTGTATAGGATTTCAGACCCTTTGTTTAGACGTCTGTGAAGACATACTTCAAGTTGGAGTGTGTGAATATCTTCCCTCATGGTACCTACACACAGCAGGTGAACACCAGGCTTTCAAAAATATTTAAAATAGAGCTTTCAGAAACATTTTACATTGAAGCATTTAACACCATGAAATTTATAGCTGGAAATGTCATAGGTATGGTACATCGTAGAAATTTATAGCCCAGGTCTTCTAAAGTGTTTGTATTTTTGACTGTTAAATTCATTGAAATGTAGCTCCATAAACTGAGATGTGTTAATGATTTACCATGACCAAACACAAGAGATAATTCCATCATTATTTTGATGTTATTTAAAGCTATACATGAATCACACTGTTACTTAATTGGCTATCTAGTATCCAGTTACAGAAACTTGAGACCAAGGAATACATTTTACTGTGATAAAAGAAAAAAGTATATTAGTCATATCAACTCTTTAATTAGACATTCAGTTAATTTTGTTTATCAGTTGTTTTTGCTTCATCTCCTTTGTACTCATTTATATGAGTAAAAAGCATACTGGTTGATGGTTCTTGTTTTTCAGCAGAAGTATACACGATGAATTAGTGATATAGAGAACAACATAACAAATATTTTTTAAGGGTTGATTTTAGTCATATTTATACAGCTCATCAAACTTCAAAGACAATTGTAATTTTAGCAGATGATATTTTCATTGGTAAATTTTCAGTCTTTTAATATTGTCATATCAGAAGATTTAGTTATCAGACTTTTTTTAGTTGCTCCTCTTAACAGCATGAAAAAAATTATCTCAAGATTGTTCCTGCTTTTGAAATATTGCTTTGTTATGGAAAAAATATACTGACTTTAATACAACCTGCACAAGTAAGGTTATTGACTCTACTTTATCTGTACAATACACTGAAAAGGTATCGTATGACTAATCTTAGGATTGTGGGATATCTTTTTACTTTGGTCTGACTTTATGTTATAGGCAATCATCAATGAAAATGGTTTCAAATTAATCATTTTAAAAGCAAATAACTTTGAAATTCTTCCCTTTCTTTCTTTACACTGGAAACCAGAATTTTCTGTAAGACTGGTGAGCTGCTATGGTCTGCATCTTACGTGCCAAACTACTAAACCCCCACCCTCACTGCATTCAGCAAGTGTCTGCACACATCCTTTTTCTCAATTCCATTTTGCTTAAGCTTTTTATGTAATTAGAAGTAGAGTTCCAGCCTGAAGTAGATCAAAAGAGAAGGCTCTACCAAGTCAGTATCTCTCAGAGTTTGAGCATCTCCTCCTTTGAACTTTGCTTGTCATTTAGAAGTGTTATACTTATTATGGCAAGATGGTGTCACTGATCCATCTATCACCTACTACTCTGCAGTATCCCTGCCCCTATCTCCTGTTTTGCTTTGTGGCAATCTGTTAACAAGTGTGGGTGTGGACCAACTCCTCTGAGCTGTCATAATATCCCAAGGCATGAAATGTAATTCATGAGTTTTTGTGTCCTAAATTCAGTATGCTTCGTTCAGAATTAGCCTAATGGATGAGGGGATCCACCCGGGCATTTGGCAGTCACCCCGCTGGGTGGATATTTCACTGCCAAGGCTGTGCCTGGAGGCAGCTCTGAACCGCCCCAGGGGAGGAGGCTCCACTGGATCTAAGCATGGCTTATATAAAGGTCATATTAATCTGGGGGCTGGATTACCCTCCAGATGGCAGCCCATGTTTTAGGGTTGAAAAGAGTCTAACTCTTCTTGGAAAGAAGAGAATTTAAAGCAGCCTACTTCTAGGTCTCTATTCAGCAGGTCTGAGCTTTTCAAGAAGTTGTCTAAATCCTCAGGACAGTAGAGGTTTCAGGCAGATGGAGAAGAGAGTAGAAAGACAAAGCTGAGAGAGACTGCAGACCAATCTAATGTGCTATAGGAAAAGCCTTAACTACCAGACTGCTGACAGTGGTGGTTAGAGAGTGTAAGATTCCTTGATAATCTTGATCCCAGGTAGACGTGGGTAAGGGATATGCCAAAGATATTTGGGAGTAGAGATGATACAACTTCAGTACAAGTGCCTGGTATGTTAGGTGATACTTCTACAAC